>NC_069381.1:208227500-208844615 GCF_027475565.1 Acinonyx jubatus | reverse complement strand
CCCCAAAAAAGCTGCTTATTTAGTGATGATTTGGATTTGGAAGATGATCTGTCTCACTCTTTAGTTTTATTGTTTAAACAAAATCTTATATGTTTATTTTTTATGTTTTTAAATTGTTCTTTATTATGTTTGCTTGTGTAGCTGGTAATAAATTAAGAAAGATCTTGAAAAGGGGATAGTTGAGTATATTGCTGCATGGTGCCTGATAACATAATACATCCAGTGGGGTGCTTTTTGTGTTTGTTCTTTTGTGTTCTTGGTCAGCATTTAAAAATGAATGCGAAGTGTATACATAAACACCAGGTATTTTAATGTTGTGCTTTTGAAGAAGCAACCTTATGTTATGTATACACTCTTTACAGGTGGATGGGTATGTATTTTTATTGTCTTCAGATAGTTGGTTTATATGCTAGATCCCCAGTGTGAGGCTTATGAGAAACATTATTTATAAATCACTTTCAGATCGCTTTTAAGTTCCTAAGTAACTTTTACAGCAGTCTCTTTTTGACTAGAGGTCTTGTGAGCCCATTTTTTCTCTTTACGGACATTATAAAAATAATTTTTCATGTTTTTAGAGGATCTCATGACCAGTGTTTGATTGGTAGATAATATTACAGGGAAAACAACACAAGGGTACTTAACCTATAATTTCTTCAAAATAAATATGTACTCTGGGTTTTTCTTGGATCATTTGAGACAGTCCCCTCTGGCACTAATATTTAATACCTCCATAAAACCTTAAGATGCCGTGGAGCGGCACATGGGTGTTGTAACTTATATATTAATATTTAAGAATGATCTTGAAAGTTTAAGGTACTTTCTCTTAAAGTTAGAAATGGGAAGTAACATTGTCTAAATCCGTTATGTGAGATGAATCAGTTGCTTGAAATTTTTAGGTAAGATCAACTGCATTCATAATTCAATTATTCCTCCTGCCTTTCTTTTTTCTTTAGCTTTGTTAGAGGCCAGGGGTCTTCCCCCTCATCTGTTTGGCCCTCTTGGTCCTCGGATGTCACAGCTTTTCCATAGAACAATTGGAAGCGGAGCTAGTAAGTGAATACTTTTGAATTTGCCCTCCCCCTCCAAAACCTTCAATAAATAGTTGAGTGCTGTTTTTACTGTTTATGTATTGATGTAAAGAGGCTTTCATGTAAGGAGCTTTTCACGAATATTAACCTGTTTTTAAAAATAGGGTTTGTGCGCATTCTTGCCTTTAAATACATCAACTCGAAGTTCTTCTGTACTTTTTTTTTTGTCAGAGAGAGACATGCACACACAAGTGTGAGCGGGGGAGGGGCAGAGAGAGGGAGATACAGAATCAGAAGCAGGCTCCAGGCTCTGAGCTGTCAGCACAGAGCCCGACGTGGGGCTTGAACCCGCAAACCGTGAGATCATGACCTGAGCTGATGTTGGACGCTTAACTGACTGAGCCACCCAGGCACCCCTTGTACTTTTATTTTTGATTACTGAATTGGAATCATTAGAAAACCATCCAGAGTTTATGGCAAGATTGGATCTTTGTTTAACTCTAGGATAGTAAAGAATCTCAAATGATTGCATTGATTATATTATAGCATCTGATTGCATGATTTGCATACGTTTGAATCTTGAATTTTTTTGTGGCATAATAAAATTTAATCCATGAGACAGTCAGTCGTAGAGCTGAGCCTTAGAGAAAAGATTTCTCAGCAGAATTACGAGTCGCTCGACTCATTTAATCAAATTAACATATTATAATCCAGAGATCTTGTCATATGTGGTAGACAAAACAGTGACTCTTGAAGTGGCAGTTTGTAACAAGAATAACTTTTGCATAATTACAAATCCAGTTAAATTCTTTTGGTATAGCATACTATCTTTAGCTTTCTTAAACAAAATTTGCATTTAAGCATTTTTTAATAATTCCATTGATAATGTTTTCCATAGAATCAGCAGGCTATTTTTAGACTTGTCTTGATTAACTTTAAAATTTCTGAAGTGTTAACTGAGACCTATTAACTCTGACCTTACTAATATGTGCTCATAGAATTTTCCATCAAGTATTCTAAGGTGTTTTTTGTTTTTTAAACCTGATGCACTGTGCGGACATATGCTCACATGTGTGTATTTATACTTAAGTCCTTTTCAAGTTTCTGGCCTTAGCATTTGACAGGAAATTTAAGAAGCAGCTGGTATTTGGGTTTGGTGTGGTTTTGCTTTTGCTGCCCTGACACTCAGCTCTCAGATAATGTGCCCTTTTGCAAAGTTCTCACAAACTTCTGAGTGAGGATTTTGATTTAGTGTCATTTATTAGGTACTGGGATTGTCCTGAATCATAAACAGGATAATATACAGAGTTTTTCCCATATGGAGCTTCCGTGCTAGAGGGTGACCCTGACAATGAGGAAGACAGCTGTCCTATAGAAAAATTTCAGATAGCATCAGTGCAGTGAAGGAAAACAGAACAAAACAAGGATGTAAGTCGGCTGGTGAGAGGATATCAGTAGGCTGGTTAGAGAAACCTTCTCTGAGGCAGGGTGAGTTTGTGGATCCTTAAGTGAGGAAGCCAGCCCCCACACGGGTCTGAGGGGAGATGAAGCGCGCCACCAGAGGTGGGAATTAGCTTGGCATGTTGGAGACATAGCAGGAGGGGCCTGCGGAACGAGTTAAGCTGTAAAAGATGAAATCTATGAGGGGTAGATACTTGATAGGTCAGGTAGGGCTTGGCAGGCCTTGGGCCAGTGTGGGGTTTAACCCAGTATGTGTACTTAGGAACCACTGAAGGCCTTAGGAAAGGGGAAGGACATATTTATTACAGAAATGATCAAATACACCTCAAAGTTGAGGGTATAGTAGTAGACTAACCTCCATGAACCATGAACCCATCAACAATTACCAGTCCACAGCAACTGTTGTTTCAGTTACATCCTCAACCTTTCTCTCAAATCCTTTTTCAAGCAGTCCTAGGCACCATTTCATTTGCATGTCATTGAATTTGTAACTGTAAGGACAAAAGTTTTTAGACAGTGTTGTGGTCCTGTGAAGAGGAATCCTTACTTTTATTAAATGCCTGTTTAGAGTGCAAATGCTCTAGGCCTCTCAGAAATCCAGTTAAAATTTTTGTTTGAATCAGGACCAAAATGTGATCTGTACATTGCCATCAGTTAGTGTGTTTAAGTTCTTCTTCTTCGTCTTTTTTTTTTTCTCTGGAGAGAAATTTGATTCATTTATTTTGCCACTTCATTTATTTCTTAGAATAAATGAAGAAAGAATAAAGGAAGGAATAAAGGAAGAAAACATGTTGCAGGGCTGCCTGAGCGTATTAACAGTAAAGTATCTCAAACCCATATTAAGGGTTGACCATTGCATATGAAATTAATGTGGGCCATAGATTAGAACCAGAGTAGAAAGAAGTGTTGTCCCCCCAGGCCTGTGACCCAGCTTCAGCACTGCCTACTTTGTCTTTACCCTTGCCCACATTCCCTTCTCCCACATTGTTTGAAATGAATCCCAGACATTATATAATATTACCTATAAACATTTTATCATGTAGCTCAAGGTAATGCCCCTTAAAACACACATACACACCCCCAGATTATCGTTATCATACCCAAAAAATTAAACTAGTGATTCCTTTAATAATTACCGTCTGATGGGTGTCAAGTTTCCATCTGTTGAATATCATCAATGTGTTTCTCTATAAACTGGCAGTTGGATCCAGAGGATTTTTCAGATTCAAGTTTGATTCTTTCTTTAGTTAGTCCCTTGGTGGGGAAAGACTGCCGAAGTGGTAGTGGGTTCTAATACAGGAGGTACCTTAAAGTCTCATTGTCTCTTCTGCCATCAAAACTCAGTGTCTAGATGACAGGGAGTATAAAATGATGGTACCTCACATCTGATGACCAGACTTCATTTATTAGAAGTAAAAGAGGTGATTTTTAAGTAGAAATCTATTAAGAGTATCTCCCTTCTATTCTGCTACACAGAAGAGTAACAGGAAAAGTGGTTTTCTCGCCTTTATTTACCAGTTTGGAAAGTAGTTGGTTTTTGCTTCCTCCAAAGTGCCATTGTGGTTTTAAATATCACTGTCAAGTGCAGACATGTTTTTAGACATTTCTGTGATTTTTACTGATTAAATTGTCACATTGGGCAATGGGATCTTTTTTAGGTTGGCTTCTGAATCTTTTTGATTTGATCCCAGTAGTTTTTGTTAATTTCCTTCCTCTCTGATATGTCAGGCACCGCCCCCACCCCAAATATCTGAAATTAGGGATTTTTTCGGAACACCCTGGTTTCTTTTACATGAAATAGTATTTAGAGCCCATTGCCTAGAGTCTAGGTATATTTGTTTATACCTGGGTGATCTTTGTTATTGGATGCTTGTAATGAACAAACCTAGAAAATAATTGTATTTTATCTTTTAAAATAAAAATAAGGAGTTCCTACTTTTAATGCCAATTCAAATTTTAGGGCTGCAAGATTTTTATTTACCTTTATCATGTACCTCCCATGCCACAAATTCCGCTTCCCAGTGATAATATCATAGTCCTCTGTTTACTTTCTCCTACAGTACAAACTTCAGCGTAACACCAAAAGTAATATGAATGAGAATGTTTTAATTTTTGAACGGTTTTTCTTATGGTGTTTGTTGGGACTCACTTTGTGGTCAGATTTTTGGATTTCAAAGTAATTTGAAATGATTGCTTCTATATTCAGGCTGCCACATTGGTTTGGTTCATTTGCTTTGTGTTGCTTTTAACTCTTAGAGATTGCTTTTAAGTTTTAACTTCAATTTTATACTTATGGGATGTTCACATGCTTTAAAAAGTCAAATTATTAATAAATAAGGTGTGTTTAGAGACGTCTTATCATCTTTTGCGATTCCCTTTGCCTTGCTTCCTCCTCCCACACAAATAACCTTTGTTAATTTTATGGCTTGTCCTTCTGTTATTTACTTCAGAAAACAAAAACAAATTCATATTATCTATTCCACACACGCGCTGCCTTTTTAAGATAAGAGTAGTAAACTTTATACGCTTTATGTTGCTCTTAACAATATTTTAGGGTTCACTTTCTATAGCTGCTGCATAGTGCTCCGCCGTGGGGCTGAAGTTTATTTAGCATGTCCTCTGTTGGACATTCAGGTCATTTCCAGTCTTCCTTGTATTGCAGTAGTAAAACACAGCTTTTGTATTTTTTTCCTGCGTCATCTTTAGGATAGATTATTGTAAATCAGCCTTTTTTGAAGTTGTACCTTTTTGTATTTCTTTAACAAACAACATGGTGTCATTTTTTTTTTTTTCTTCTAACCCTTTAGTTATATATCCTTGTAGACCTCGGTTATTGGTTCCTGTAGAGGTGTTAATGCGTGTCCTTGGTTTATTATAGCCAACCTTATATTAATACTTTACCACATCCCAGACAATGTAAGGAGTACAACATCTTTGCTCTTTTTACCTTCTGCCATCCTCTATGCTGTTGTTTTAATTTGTTATGCTTATATATGTGTTAGTAAACACAGTAAGACCTAATTTTTGTTGTAGATCATCCATATTCCTTTGTCCACATACATTTTCAGTGCTCTTAATTCCCCCCTACAGTTCCTCTCTTCTAATCAGAATAGTTTCCCTTCAGCCTGAAGAACTTTTTTTGATGTGGTGAATGACTGCTAGTAATGATTTTTCTCTGCTTTTGAGAAATCCTTGATTTGCCTTAATTTTGAAAATATATTTTCCCCAGCTATAAAATTCTCACTTAGCACTTTGTAATGTCTTCTGGTTTCCATAGTTGCTATTTAAAAGTCTTACTGGTGCCCTTTCGAGGCAATGTCTTTTTTCTTCTGGCTTTTAAGATTTGTTTTTTTCAAATTAGTATTAATTCTTAATAGTTTGTATTCAGCCTAGTGACTTATTTTTAATTTGCTTAGGTTTGACTGAGCATTTGAGTCTGTGAGTTTGATACCTTTCATCAGTTTGGAAAATTCTTGGCCATTATCTCATAAAATAACTGCTTCTCTTATCTCATGATCTCTTCATATATTCCTCTTTCTTTCCTTCTGGGAGTATCAAGATCATACATGTTCAGACTTTGGGCTTCATCCAGCATGTTTCTCTGGCTCTATTTTACTTTATTATTTTTTTTTCCCTTTTGTCCAGTTTGAAAACTTTTCTATCGATCAGTTTTCAGATTTCACTAATTCTTTTTTCTGCTGAAATCTTTAATCTTTAATCTTTAATCTTTTGGTAAACCCACCAATGAGTTTTTAATTTCAGATACTTTCCACTTCTGGACAGATAACTTGATTTTGTTTTGTAGATTCTGGTTTTCTATTAAATGCTTTACATTCTTATTCATGTTGTCTATCTTTGGTTATATTTGCGGTTTTGGTTGTGTGTGTCATAAAATACTTTTCAAATTAGGGGCACCTGGGTGGCTCATCAGTTAAGGGTCCAACAGCAGCTCAGGTCATGATCTCACGGTTCATGAGTTCAAGCCTCATGTCATACTCTGTGCCGCCAGCTCAGAGCGTGGAGCCTGCTTCAGATTCTGTGTCTCCCTTTCTCTGTTCTCCCCCGCTCATACTGTCTCTCTTTCTCAGAAATGAATTTAAAACATTAAAAAGGTTTAAAAAAAAAAAACTTTTCAAATTCTAATGATGTTGGTCTGTTTCCATTTTTTTCTCTCTGATTATCTGTCACATTTCCCTGCCTCTTCATGTGTCTAGTAGTTATTTATGTGCTAGACATTTTGTATAGAAGAACTGGAGAGACCCCAAGTGAGGTTTTCTACTGTAAAGGTTTCCCCTTTCCTGTATTTAAATATTAAGGGTCAGATGCTAATCAGTTTGTTCCCTTCAGGGCATTAGCTTGTTTTGACTAGAATTGCCATTTTTGTATGACTCTTTACACCTCTGGCTCATCCCTGTTTGTATGTTATGACCCTCCCACGGTGTTGATTGAGAACCTTGCAGGTCTCTGTCGACTGAGACTTCATTCATTATGCAATTTGAAAATATTGTAGATGTCTTGGGGGGTAGGGCCTACTGACTGTACATATTTGAAGCAGGCCTCCTCCCTCTGTCTTCTGGAGCACCATGAGAATGCACGAGGTTTTGTTCTGTCTTACCAAAACTTCTGATTCATCCCTAGCCCTCTTCACAGCTCTAGAACTGAGCACATGTCCGGTGGGACCAATGCAGTTGGAAACATCAGCTTCCTGTGACTCCCAGCAGTACTATGGGTTCTCTCCAGCCATATCAGCAGTTGGCAAACTGCTGCCTAGTGGCCAAATTCAGCCTCCTGCTTGGTTTTATAGAGTCTGCAAACTAATAAAAATGATGTTTATATTTTTAAATGCTGAAAAACTTTCAAAAGTAATATTTTCTGACACGTGAAAATTCAATGAAAATCAAATTCTAGTGGACGTAAAGTTTTATTGGAATACAGACAGCCATGCTTATCTGTTTACGTATTGTGTTTTTGCCTTTGTGCTCGGGTTGAATAGTTGCAGCAGAGACCCTATGGCTTCTAAAGCCGAAAATATTAATATCTGGCTCTTTATAAAAAATGTTTGCCTGGGCGCCTGGGTGGCGCAGTCGGCTAAGCGTCCGACTTCAGCCAGGTCACGATCTCGCGGTCCGTGAGTTCGAGCCCCGCATCAGGCTCTGGACTGATGGCTCAGAGCCTGGAGCCTATTTCCGATTCTGTGTCTCCCTCTCTCTCTGCCCCTCCTCCGTTCATGCTTTGTCTCTCTCTGTCCCAAAAATAAATAAACGTTCAAAAAAAGAAAATTAAAAAAAAAAAAAAATGTTTGCCTACCAACCCTGATCTGTGATGGTGGTTCTTAAAGTGTGCGTCTGTGGATTGCTGGCTGTTCCTGAAACCCTAGCGTTGAATCCATAGGCCAGAACTCTAGTAATAATTGCTGAGGTTTTGCCTCTTCTACTTTGTTTCACGTTTGAATTTTGTTGATGTTGATGGTGCAAAAGCTGTGGTAGGTAAAAGTGCCGGTGCTTGATTGAAAGAATCAAAGCAGTGGCTCCAAACTGCACGAACAGTCACTGTAGTTTTCAATACCATAGGCTCCTAGTAAAATAACTCCATTTTTTTACATGAGGATGCCCTTGCTAAGCAAAGTTATTAACTGTATTGTCTTTACCAGTAAGTACATGTCTTTTTAATAGTCTTTGTGAAAACTGGGGCCCGTGTTCTCCACATTCTTCATCTCAAACAGTGTTGCCACAGATTGACAGTAGATGCAGAGGTGGTCATACCGCTGGTTTTGTTGTTGTTGCTAGTTTTTTTTTGTTTTGTTCTTTTTGTAATCTTGACCTTTAAATGATTTGCAACAGAAAACGTAGTCATCTCTGAATTTTTTTGTTTTAGAAAGTATGGTGGTTTTCACACAAATTTTGTTTATATTAATATGTAATGATTTAACAAATAGTTAAAATTTTTCTCTTTTAATTCCAAACATATTTATAAATATCAGCAGATATAAACCACATAAACAAGAGTGCTTTGGGGCTCTTCAGCAATTTTTAAGAGTACAAAGAGGTTCTAAAACCAAAGTTGATCAGAGCATAAACGATAGCTTTGGCTTTTTATTGTCATTTTTGGTTTGGTTTAGGGTCTTTTTAGGACCATCCTAAAGGTTCAGTGGTTATTGTTGATGATTTTGATCATGCTAACGTCATCTATGTCCTAGACATCCAGTGTTAATAAGACATTTGTGTTGATAAGGCATCCAGTGGCATGTGTCAGTTTTTCCTATTTTAGGTGGTTGTGCTATTAGTGTATACTTTTATGAGCTGTTTCATCCTTGAAAAGCAAATCTAGAAGCCACCGAGGATTCTTTTGTTTTCATTAGTTTACTTTCCATTCATTTGTTTGGCCTTTCACATTTCAACTCAGAAACGATTAGCCTGCTCTAACTGGAACTGACATTATTTGGAGAAGTTTAAAGATGGCAAGCCATATGAATTTGACTTTCTTGCGGTCTGTTGTTGGATTGACTCTTAGTTATGTTAAAGTTATGTAGGCAGTAATAGTTGTCCAGTTCACTAGCCACAGTCTTACACAATAGAGAAAAATAAATCTTTCAAGGATCACCATGTGTCCCTTTGAAAGGCTGTGCCATCCAGGAAGATCACTGTAACTTAATTCAATTTTAAAGAAACTTTGGTTTTCATGTGAATTCCACATTCATTGGACAGTTTCCAAATGTGTGCCATTTCTAAGCCATTTCATTAATAATACAGGAGTGGAAAAATCCCATACACAAACAACTTGAAAAGGTATAGGAAGAGAAGGGGCCTGAAGTAGCATCAGTTATAATTTAGTTAGCATTAATCGAGTTAACCATGCTCACAAGTAGGAAGATGTTCGTGAAAATTTGAAACACACTTTATTTTTGAGTATGTTATCCAGGTCACTGACAAGTCTTTCTCTGTGGTGGCTGAATCTTAGTGTTTTTCAGTTGTTTGGGCAATGGATTTGAGCCTTAAAAGTGAAAGTACTCTCTCGCACTCTGATGGCAGCATCTGCACTGGGAATGAGAGGAGGTGAAAAACCCAGTCTTTTCCTGTTTTTAGAACTACTTCATTCTCTGCAATCTCTTTCCTTAGATGCATTGCTCCGTTTGTCTTTATTTTCTTGCCCTCTGTTAACCTGGATTCCATTTATGCTGACCAGGTCTTTAGAGGTATGCGGCATTTCCTTTCAAGACAGGACATCGCACGGGCGCCTGGGTGGCTCCCTCGGTTAAGCGTCTGGCTCTTGATTCTGGCTCAGGTCATGATCTCGGGGTTTGTGGGATCAAGGCCCACATCAGGCCTTGCTGCGCTGACAGCACGGAGTCCGCTTGGGATCTCTCTCTCTCCTTCTCTCTGCCCCTCCCCTGCTCGCTCGCTCACTCACTCTCTCTCTAAAAATAAATAAATAAACTTAACAGGTTTTATAAAAAAATACATGTTAAAGGTAACAATTTATATTCATCTCACAGATACCATTTTTTTGTTTCAGCTAGTAAGAGCCAGTCAGCTTGTCTGATTTTAAAAGGCAAATTAAAAGACAAAAATCTGTAAATACCGTGAGATCACTTTAAGGTAGACTAAATCCAACTCATTTAATTCTGCCTTGAAGTATCAGCACCCTGTGTTAGCGCTGGAATAGATCCAGCCTTTCATGGGGATCCAAAGAAGACAAGCAGCCAGCTACCACGTAGAGTCCCACCTTATACCTAGGAACCGTTTCCTTGCATGTTTGAAAATGACGATTTTCTTTCCTGTGAAGGCTCTAAGGCCCAGCAGCTTCTGCAAGGACTGCAGGCGAGTGATGAAAGCCAGCAACTCCAGGCGGTTATCGAAATGTGTCAGTTATTGGTCATGGGAAATGAAGAGACGCTGGGAGGGTTTCCCGTCAAGAGTGTCGTTCCTGCTTTGGTAAGAGACTTCCCCCCTCTTTCTACCTTAGTTGTTCTCTGGATGCTACCGTGAAAGCATTAGTGTCATCGTGAATTTTAAAATACGGTAGAACTAAGAGCGGATTGTGGCTTCATGCTTAGAGATCTCGTGACTGATTATAATAATGAATCAGTACATCTGCTAAACTACTTCTTTGTAAGTAGTTACCCATCTTTGATACGTAAATGACTGGTCTTCAATTGCCAGTTGTTTGTCCCATCGGGTAGGACCTAGACTTACTGCGCCAAAATTGACACGCTTTCTCTTTTAAACTGGTGATACATACGCAGTACTAAACGGCTCGCTTGTGGGCTGGCTTTGTGGGTCACAAAGGTTTCATGTTTGATAATTGTATGCAATGGCAGAGCATTCAAGCCAGAATACCACGTGAATCCTTCCAGGTTAGGTGTTATGTTAAGCAAAAATCAAAGAAACAAAACAAAAAAATCTTCTGGTGACTTTTCAACACGGTTGTGAGTTGATGTTTAAAATTTTATTAACATCTTAATCGCTTAAGCTTTTTAAAGGAAAACAACAGGAAGAGAAATTGCCGCTACTAAATATGTGCCCCTGAGTCTTAAATAGTGGCTTGGTAGTTTTCTGAGTTCAAGATGAGAACACTTGGCTATAATTGAAAATAAAAATTTAAGCCGACTAAAAGACTAACATAAACATCATGAACACACTCAGCATATTTTACCTTGGAAGTTAAAAATAAGTATCATGTTAAGTCTTGTTGACGGAAATTTGGTTGATATGGGATCGCCCCATTTGATCACATTATCAGATCGTGGGGGCAGTTGAATGAGCTCATTGAAACACAGGGTGACATGGTCTTTGTTTTGTCTGTTCTTGTTGGGTGGCTCCGCTCTGGCAGGGGTGATAAAGGATGGGCCGGTTTCTTTACCTTCTGCCACGCAGACCTCTGGGTAATGGACACTAGCATTTAAATATTACCAGTGCCATTCTGTTGAAGGCTGGAATGTTGATTTCTGAATGTGTAATGAAAGCAGTATTTATTTTTCTGTCTTTACATTTTGCCTCTGTTAATATTCACACTCACCCCACTCATTTCCCCGCTCGTTACAAAATAACCACAAAGAGCTAGGTTTATCTTATGTTACCTAAAATGCAGTTTTTATTAGTCGGATAAAGAGGCTATTAAATCTAGGCACAGATGTTGGCACATAATGTAATTTACTTAATTTCTTAGTTGTTGATTAGATTTGAGTGCTCAGTAGGCCTGCACAAGTCAGCTCTTGCTATTGATACTGACTGCTGTTAATGAATTGGCCAGATTTATCTTGTATCATAATTGAATATTGTGATTATATATCCATCCATCACCATTCACTTGTGTGACTGTAGTCATTTTTGGTGATGAGGAATCTATAGCAGTTTTTCCCAAACATGGTCTGTAAGGTTCATTCTACCTTAAGAATTGAAGAACTTGTTTCTTTTCTTGTTAACGTTAACAACCCCTTTCAGTTTACAGTGGATGTTTTAGACGACTGATTGTGGATGGTTGTGAGTGCCACTGAACCCCAAAATGGGGCATGTGTGTATGTGTTTGTGTGTGTGTTTTAACAAAAAGTTATCAGGTCCTTTAGTATGTGTGTATACCTTACCCAGCATAATTCAAAGCTGAGAAGGCACTCCTATGAAATGAATATTGTATTAGAACATCTCACGTCCATTATTAAATAATTTAATTGAAAAGGTACTTTATAGCTTAAATTCTACGCATTAAAATTTTTCCATTTAGAACTAGAAGACCGTGACAGATTGCTTCCCCAAATAGGAAATTTCTTTGGTAGCTTTAGCTGCTTCAGGAGGATGGACAATTTACATATATACATATATACTTCTGTATAGGGGTATTCCCACCTTTGAAAAACATGGCTGAAATTTGCTTAAGGACGTTTCCACAAGAGAAAGTAAATAAAATATTTAGATTCTCTCCTGTATTTGTAGAATAATTACATTAACTTGGGTTTTAATTAGTGCATAATTTGTTTCTGATGTGATCAATTTTGTGTTTAGATTCTATACTACTGTGCATATTACAGCTGAGTTAAATGGTGTTTGGTTCAACTTGTAGAGAAGCTTATTTACAAGAGATGAAGCATTGGCCTTGACTCTGTACTGACAGCTGTTCACAAACCAGTGCATTGTTTGTTTATGTATTAAGTATTTATTGATGCCTGGGATTCTGAAGGGGGGCTGGAGGTAACGAGAGTAGTTGGTTATAGGTGACAAGAAAGCTTTCTTTTTGACCTGGATCATGAAAGGGGATGATCATCTAGCAGAGTTCCGAAGTGAGCTCTATACTCTGTGAGTCATGCCATCCTTAATATAAATCATTTCTTGTGTGTGTGCTAGGTTTTATCTTGATGTTATTTTTGTATGATAAAAGTCTTGAACAATACTTTCCATTTCCGTTGACATAGAGGAAGAAACCGTTCTTCTAGGGCTTTCCTCTAAGAATATAGATAGCTTCTAACACTTTGTTATCTTTTTTAACAGATAACATTACTGCAGATGGAACATAATTTCGATATTGTAAGTATATGGTATATTTTGAATATCCCAAATTTAAATGTTGGGTTCTCATTGAGTAAAAGTGCCTTCTTGTTTTCCAGATGAACCATGCTTGTCGAGCCTTAACATACATGATGGAAGCACTTCCTCGATCATCTGCTGTTGTCGTAGATGCAATTCCCGTCTTCTTAGAAAAGGTAATCCTGCTTTTGCTCAGCTCGTTCGGTAGCAGGTGTAGGGGAATCCAGTCGAGGACTCTTGACTTCTAAATTCTAAAGTGGTACATCACATTGTAAGGCCACCTTAAAGGACATTTTTTTTAGTGTCTATTTTCTAGTCAAAGTATATTTTTTAGCCAAGATTCCAGAAAAATATTTTATGTTTAGCAGACCAGTAGTTTAAAGTTGATGCTAATAAAGCATTTCATAGAATCATTTCAGCTTTATAATTTTTAATGGAAGCAGTTTACCACATTACTATAAAATCTTTCAGAGAAGAACTTCAAGCACTTAATTAAAATAATCTCATTCTAGAAAATATCCCAATGAGGTTGATAGCTATTTATACCCTCATTTTACAGCTGAGAAGGCTGAGACAGACAAAGTGGCTTGTTCAAGGTCATAAAGTGAGTCAGTGGAGAAAGGAAATTTTTTCATGTGGCCTGTGGTAGGTTGTGTTTTTGGTCTGTTTTAAGGGCCTCTTTCTTTTTTAATGCATAATAAAATTTGCATTGTCTGATAACCTTGGAATAGGATATAAAGCGTAAAAGCTAACTTTTAAAATTTGTTACATAAAACCACCCATTTATTGTAAATCTGAAGATTTCAAGTCCTTTCATTGGGTTTAGCTTACTCTCTATGGAAAACCTATTTTTCTGTGTCCTAAAACAGAGCAAGGTAGTCGGAAGGAAACCATAGTTGACTGTATGTTATATAGCTTAAGCTCGTAAATCACTGGTTTTCTATGGTGGGTTTCATGTCAGAGGCAGTATACAGGTTGATGGAAATTAGAGAAAATAACTGTTTATTCGTGTAGAAGATAAGCGACTAGACAAGAGCTTGAATGATGGGCTTAAGTTACCTATTTTTATGTTCCCAGCTGCAGGTTATTCAGTGTATTGATGTGGCAGAGCAGGCCTTGACCGCCTTGGAGATGTTATCACGCAGACACAGTAAAGCCATTCTACAGGCGGTAGGTGTTGCCACCCAAGGACTGTATTTCGTTTCAAGGGGGATCTTAGATCCACATTTGTCCTAGCTCCTAGATTGCAATCTCTGTAAGGTACGCATGATGTTTCCAAAGTGATGTGTTAGACTTCTTAGTAGTTTTGTTTGTTTGTTTGTTTAGTTGCTGTTAGAGGGCATTTCTTCACTTGAATGGTTTCCTGTGTTTTAGGGTGGTTTGGCGGACTGCTTGCTGTATCTAGAGTTCTTCAGCATAAATGCCCAAAGAAATGCACTAGCGATCGCCGCCAATTGCTGCCAGAGTATCACGCCGGATGAATTTCATTTTGTGGCAGATTCCCTCCCGTTGCTCACCCAAAGGCTAACCCATCAGGTAAAACATGAATCTGTTTTGTGTGTCATAACATGTTTTTACTATGTCTTTTAAAATGCCACTTTCATCTAGGGCTTTCACTCTTCCAACTGGATAGATAAATTGGAAATACTCTGATCCATGTTTCTTTCCTCTGTGCTTTCCACTCACGTACCACATTAGGTTGTGTTATACGATTTGGTGGACTTACCCAAATGACCAGCATTTCATATGCTTGATGTCTTCAGGTATTTTGACTTTAAGGGATGGAATGGTTATTTCAGCAAACATTGAGTGTTTCTTGTGTGATAAAATCAGAGTTTCCTTTCGGAACGATCATCTCGCCTGTAAGGCATTGGGTTAGTCAGGAAAGACTAGGAAGTTATGGGCTCAGATCGGAGGTGAGAAGAGACTGTGTCCCAAATAGAAATGAACTGGAAAAAAAATGCAGACTGTGGCTGTCTGAGGTTGGGGAAGAGCAGGAGCCATTATTTGGGAGATGGAAGTGGTGGGCCTGGTGATGGAGGATGAGAAGCAGGAGACCCTGGTGTGGAGGACCATGAGTTAAGCTTCATTGTGGGGAAATCAAAAAAAAATTTTTTTAATGCAAATCAATTTTTTTTAAATTCTTTTTAATGTTTGTTTATTTTTGACAGAGAGAGAGAGAGAGACAGAGCATGAGCAGGGGAGGGACAGAGAGAGGGCGAGACACAGAATCTGAAGCAGGCTCCAGGCTCTGAGCTGTCAGCACAGAGCCCGACTAAGGGCACGAACCCACAGACCACGAGACCATGACCTGAGCCGAAGTCGGACGCTCAACTGACTGAGCCACCCAGGCGCCCCTGCAAACCAATTTTTTTAAAGTGTTGTTGCTAAAATGATTTTGGAAATGTGACTTTTAAGTCACCTTTACAAAATACGTTTAAAATCTTTTTGGGAAAATTAGGTAGAGAATATGCTAAATAAGGGCTTTATATAAGATAGATAAAATAATGAGTGAGTCACTCTGAGATGTTTTGCTTCTAAGATGATCAAGACACAAATCGGGCCATTCGTTGTTTCTTTAATGTTAAAACTTAGGCTGAGATGGCCTGTGCTTATCAGGGATAGAAGTATATTCTTGGGTTGGCTGTGATTTCAGTACCTTACTTTGGAAATAAAGTGTGAGAATCAGAGAAGTTTAATAGTTGGTCTCTGTTATTTGTAGCACTCTGTCTAGACTGAAGTACTGATGGTGAGGGCATAGGGCTTCTATAACACCAGAGTTATTCTTTTATAGAAGCAGGTCTGGTTTTCATATCTGAAGCCCCTTTATCGATAGGAAGAAAAAATAGCAGTATCAAAACACTTGTTTAGCTGCTAAGTTATTCTTCCCATTCTAATAAGGACATTTCATATGTTTTCTGAATGAGGCCACTGCACTAGTTTTTCTAGATTATTTTCATAGTGAATACAACAAATCTACACCTGGTTTCGCACATCATCAGTAAACCTCTGGTTCATGCTTGTATACTGAACTGTTTCCAACTTTTTAGTGTATATATGTTTTAAACCTTTCTATGGGGAATGCTTTTTTAGAGTGGTATCTTTATTATAATTTGTGTTTAGGTATTAAGTTAGCAGAAGCACAAAAGTTGTTCCTTCCTTTCTATATATTTTCTCTTATCTCTTGGGGCCTTAACGGAGGAGAGAAGCTCTCTCAGTGTGATTCTCTTTGCTTTGAAATCATGGTGTTACTGATTGTACCTTGCTTATTATAAAGGCTCATTGGGTTTTCAGAGCCCATCTAATTGGGCTGGCCTTGAAGAATTTGGGGATAGGAAGAAAATTAGGTAATAATATGAGATAGTTTTCTATTAACAAACTTTTTTCTTTTATTAAAAAAATAGGACAAAAAGTCGGTTGAAAGCACTTGCCTTTGTTTTGCACGTCTGGTGGACAACTTCCAACATGAGGAGGTGAGCATGTAGTCTTTGGTGGTATTTTTGTGAAAGGGTTAAATTGCTGAATCACAATATAATAGTATCTTTTTTCCTTCTGTTTGTGAAGAATTTACTCCAGCAGGTTGCCTCCAAAGATCTGCTTACAAATGTTCAACAGCTACTGGTAGTGACCCCACCAATTTTAAGTTCTGGGATGTTTATAATGGTGGTTCGCATGTTTTCTCTGATGTGTTCCAACTGTCCGACTTTAGCTGTTCAACTTATGAAGCAAAGTAAGTGCTACTTTATTATCCTGCTGTAGGCGAGAGAGGTGGTTGTTTTGTTTGTTTGTTTGTTTTTTTAAATGTTTATTAAGTAAAGTCAACATAAGCAAGTAGAAGAGCTTGCTAATAGCTCAGACACTGGGTAGTAAAGGAAGAAAAATGTTAACGTGACGCAGCAAATCCTTAGATTGCAAGTAACTCGTTCTGCGAGTGTTCTGCAAGATGAGCAAACATTTCTAACATTTTAACTTGATAAATGAGCGACGTCTTGCAGTACAAGTAGTTAGTACATGTCGCCGAACATCACGTGATAACAGCTAAGCCAACGGTTCTTGAAATTTGCTTTGATATTCAAGTGCTTTGGATTACAAGCATGTTTCTGGAACAAATTATGCTCACAAAGCAAGGTTTTGCTATATAATAAATTTGTGTGGGAACAACATAGTAGTGCTTCTTACATACAATTGTTTGGGTATGTAGTATATTAAAATTTTATCCTAGGTGATTCAAGGGCTAAAGGTGCAAGATCATTGCCTTCTCTACAATATCAATGATGTAGTGACGCTTCATTGGGAGAATTCTGAATCTTACGTTACCAGTAACTGCTTGTCTTCCGCTTCTAGGTGGTCCTTTCTGCCCCCATTAGAGTTTTTCCTTATCTGATTTCACAGTGCTTTACTCCCTCAAAAATTCGGAACTTCTTTACACAGTTGAATCTCTCATCTTTGCTGCTTTAGTATTTTCTAAACCTTTCTCAATCTTATCTATAAATATAGTTTCCCTGCACTGCTGTGTTGCTATTGCTTCTGTCTCAGAAACCTTCGATTCCCCAGGTTAATGTCAGAAGACAGTGGGCCTCAGAAAGCATCTGTATGTTGGGGTTATTGCTGGGAGAGTAGTGGTCACATTTGTATGGAGTGCGTATTATAGTGGGTAATTTCGTGCTTCTAATCTCTGAGGACATCACCGCGGTGATGGTATTCACTGACAAAATAGCCTTTGTTGTCACTGCCTCAGATATGTCACATAATACTATTTTGGGGGGGGGGTTCAGTTTTATATTTAGTCACATTTCTTGTGAGTTAGCACATTGGCCCAGGATTTTGCAGAGAAATAGTGTTGTTGAGGTGTTCTATTGAAAAGATTCCTCTTAATGCAGTGAATCACTCCCAAACCTGGTATTCCAGAGAAAACTGCACAGCTCGTGTCGTAACCAAAGTGAGAAGCTGAGGAAAGGTTTAGCTTTTTCTTTAATCATCACAGTGCATTTTGCTTGTTAAAATCCCTAGGAGCCCTTTGAATCTCCCCTCTTTCCTGAAGTTTGAGTGCAGCTTATTTCTTGTTACCATGTGGTGCACAGCATTTCCCTAAAACCAGTTTGGGAAGTTGTTCACTGACTTGTTTGCTTTACCATGTTGAATTTTTTTTCCTCATGATGAATATTTTCACCTTTTGCATACTCCATGAAATTTGCCACACATTTATCACGTGGACGCCACTAGACCTTCGTTTTCTTCGTTCAGCAGCAACACAAAGGAAAAATTTTGTCACCCTTTAATCTCTCAAGAAATCAGGAGTCCTTATAATGTAACATTGCCATGAATTCACATTTCTTAAGAAAGTTGGCAAAACTAGTTTTTCAAAAAACTTAAAATATTTTTTTTAATTTATATTTATTCTTGAGAGAGAGAGCTTTAAGCAGAGGAGGGGCAGAGAGACAGGGAGAGAGAGGATCCTAACTACGCTTTGCACTGTCACCACAGAGCCCGATGTGGGGGCTCAGATTCACAAACCGTGAGATCATGACCTGAGCTGAAATCAAGCGCTGGATGCTTAACCTGCTGAGCCACCCTGGCACCCCAAGAAATTTAGAATATTTCTAATCACTGTCAGTGAAATTTCTGTGGGGCAGCAATTTAACTATCCACACTCTGCCCCAATCAGTAGTGAATACTTTCTTTGATAACATTTTTATGAACTTACGTGACATAAAACATTTCAATGAAACGTTTACATTTTGCACAAGTATAGTATGGTATTTGCGGAAACAGCCACAACGAACAAAGACCTAGCTTTGTTACTTTTAGTTATTTGAATGACTAAACCCGTGTGGATAATGGGGGCTTCCTCATGTCACAGCGTCTGTACATCAGACTGGTTTTCATGCAGATCACTCTATAAACTGATGTCTTCTGAGAATGGAAACTTAGGGTAGAGGATATGTTAATGATCTTTGTATTAAGTTGGCATGCTTGTCTTGTAAGTAATTACTTCCTGATCACAGTATGGTAACATTCAGATGCTTGTAACATACAGGTTTTACCATGTTTGACCCCGGGTTTTCAGTATAAGACAAACACACGAATATACTTGAATTGGGGATTAAAATGTGCATTGAATGTGCCTTTGCACAAAGCGCTGTGTTCCTGAATGCAACACAAAATTAAAAAATTCCCCAAGTCTCTGGGGGTGGATTAGTGATTAAATGCACAGCTGGACTTGAGACTGAAGTCTTTTTTCTTTTTTTTTTTTTTTTGTTTGTTTTTGAGAGAAAGAGAGACAGAGCACAAGGCGGGGAGGGTCAGAGAGAGAGGGAGACACAGACTCTGAAGCAGGCTCCAGGCTCTGAGCTGTCGGCGCGGAGCCCGGCACGGGGCTCGAACCCCCACTGAGCTGAAGTTAGCCGCTTAACTGACTGAGCCACCCAGGCACCGCTAGACTGAAGTCTTTAGAAAGAAATTGTTAAAATCTTCATAAATTTCTTTTTAAGTTTTCATTATAACTCATTTGGACTTGTAATTTCTGTAGTAATTGTTTTGTAAGAAAATAATTCATTTTACTTTTTTCATGTATAGTTGACTTTAAGAAAATAATTCTGATTGCCCCCCCCCCCCCCCCCCGGGAATGATTACCTATTACATTAACTTTCATGAGCTTTTGGTTTCTGTTGTTGGTTTTACAGATATTGCAGAAACACTTCACTTCCTCCTGTGCGGTGCCTCTAATGGAAGTTGTCAGGAGCAGATTGATCTTGTTCCACGAAGCCCTCAAGAACTGTACGAGCTGACGTCTCTGATTTGGTAAGGATCGGGCCAGTAGTAACTGTGGTTTATAGGTGGGTGTTTCACTTTAGAGGTCTGTCATTTCATAGTTCAGGAAGCTACTTAATAAAATAATTGCACCTCTGTTTTCAGCGAACTTATGCCATGTTTACCAAAAGAAGGCATTTTTGCAGTTGATACCATGCTGAAGAAGGGAAATGCGCAGAACACGGATGGTGCGATATGGCAGTGGCGTGACGACCGTGGCCTTTGGCATCCCTATAACAGGATTGACAGCCGGATCATTGAGGTAGTAGTTTCATCGTACCGTTTAAAGATGTTTATTTTGGTGGAGAGCGGGTGTAGGGATGGAGTGGGGAGGTGGATGTGTGTACTTCAGTGTGCTCGCTTTTGAATTAACCCAAGATTCTCTCATTTTGTCTCCTGAGAACAAGGTCCTCATTTCTGTTCAGGTCAGAAAACATGATGTTCTAGTCCTGCTTCTGCTGCTAACTACCTGATTGACTTGGAGCAAGTAATTTAAGTTCTTTGTTCCATAGTTTCCTCATCTCTGAAAGGAAACATTGGAGGAGTTAGGCCAAATGTTTCAAAGTCCCTACTGTCTCCTACCCAGAAGAAAACCTCCCATAAGCAAAGATTTGCATACAAATCGCTGTTTCTCAGCACTTACTAAAGAGTGAAAACATGGAAACAACTTACATATCAAAGTCTAGGTGAAATGGTTAAGTAGGTTTTGATACATACTAGCCTCATATGTAATCCATTGGGATAAATTTTAAGTGACATAAAATGGGATATGATAAATGACCACGTAATAATCAAATTTTGTGGCTCTTTGGGGAGCTCAGCAAAATAATAGAAAAAGGAATAATACAAAGGAGAGAGGTGCACCAAAAATATTTAGTGTTTTCCTGTGAAGATTTTTTGTGTGATTTTATTCTTTTCATTACTTCCATGTTAAGTATGCATTGAATATTTCAAAAAATTTTCAGGTCCGGAAAATCGCCCTGTGTAAGAACTGTTGGTCACAGCATTAATTGGGGTACCATGCATCATTTACTAATACTTTCAGTGTGTGAGATACCTTTAAGTCATACTATCTTTCCCAATTTTGACCTGTGATGTTTGAATCTTTATAGAGCATCACTCTTGAAGAGACATTCTTTAAAGATGTCTACTACCTGTTAGTTTTTAAAAACAAATTTTTGAAAACCAACTTTGAAACCACTGTTACCAAATCAGAAGTTCTTCTGAAAACATCCAAGTTTTGAGTCAGCTTTTAGGTGTGATGGGTCCACTGTGTGTTCTCTTAGTGTGTAAGCAGGCCATGGTCTAACGTGGTCAGTGCTAAGCCGCCTTCTTTTAGCATTTTCTTATTAATTGCATTTTCCCTGTTTGCTTACTCTCTTATACTTCCCTGGAGGCCTGTCTTCCACTCAGCCTAGGAATTCCATACATCGGACTGTTACAAAAATGAATATTCTGTCACTTCTTTTGGCTGTCTTGTGTCAAGCACATAGTGTCAAAGCGTGTCATTTTCTTTTCGGACAGTGCCTGCATGCACAGCCTAAGCATTGCTCACTCAGGTCCAGTTGTGTCCCTTTCAATCTTAGAGCATGATGTAAATGGAAAGCCTTTTGATCTAAGGGTAATTTTATAGGAGCATATTGTTTAAAGAAGATTTTGGTGGGCTGCTAAGAATCCATGATGTAAATAACATTTTAACCTAAAAATTAGGTACTAAGATTTTATGGATAACGATTTTTTTTTTCTATCAGCAATGTCTTAAAAGCTTCCTTAATACAAATGGTGTCATCTTCATGTCACTGATTCTCCATGACTGGATCTTTCATCAGGAATTTATCTGTATTTATTTATGACTCCAGGGGCCTTAAAGGGCCTGTGGTGTATATTTGTGTTTAATTAAAAATGATTTATTGAATAAATGAGTGTTGTCACATCCACACTATTAAATTTTCCATATTCTTTGACTTCACCATCTGAAACCTGATCAAATAAATCTGTAAGTTAGCGTTTATGAAGGTTCCCCACTGTGTCTTAAGTTAATAAATTTCTCCATGTTTATATTCAAGGTTTCTCTCTCTTTGCTCTCAGGCAGCCCATCAGGTCGGTGAGGATGAGATAAGCTTGTCCACTCTGGGACGAGTTTATACTATTGATTTTAATTCTATGCAGCAAATCAATGAGGACACGGGAACAGCACGTGCCATTCAGAGAAAACCTAACCCCTTAGCCAATACTAACACTAGTAAGTACCTTTCGAGTTAATAGTAGTACGATACTGTCATGTGAATAATATTTGCGGTGATTGTTTCATTGAGTGTCTTTATTAAGCTGAAGACTGCTGCATAGGAGTAATTAATTTCTTGTTGTTTCTATCGTGTTTTAATTGATGAATAAGCCAGGATTGCCGAAATGGTATCCTCCGCATTATTTTTCTGTGTGGTTTGCTGTGTTCCGGAATTCCAGCGAGAATTGGCCCATGCAGTTTTTTTTATCTGATCCTGTTCTCCCTCTTTTACCTCTAGATCCACTTGCACCTGTCAGATTAGTTTTTCCAACCTTATAGATTATACTTTCCCGTGAACGTTCTCTTAACTAATGACCAATAGATGATTTGACTGTTTTTTCAGGTTTCTGACATTTATCTTTGTCCTTGGGGATACATACCGTCTATTGCTTTTGCAGCTCTAGTTTAGAATGCAGGGGTCAGCAGACTTTTTCTGGAAAGGGCCAGATAGTAAATATTTAACCTTTTGGACAGCACGGTCCCTGTACTCAACACTGCTGTTGTGACTCCAAAGCCGCCATATACAATATGTAAACAAACGCACGTGGTTATGTTCTGGTAAGATTTGCTGTACAAAAATAGGTGCTGGGCCACATTGGGCCTTTGGACCAGACTTTGCCAGCCCCTCATCTAGAGCTTACTTTTCATCAGTTTCCTTTCCCCTGTACTTTATTCCCCCTAAGGAAAGCAACAGATCATCTTGTGTTTCCGTAGCTTCTAGTCACGTACCCTCTGTCCATTACTTGAACTCTGTTTCTTACCAGTGGTTTAGGTGGCTAACACTGAACATCGTTAGTGTTTTGTTAAGTATATATTATTAAAATAAGAGGTACAGTGTGCTGGTGGCTTGTTCTTTCGAGCTGGCTACATTTTGTCTAAACGCTGCTGGTGGCATCTTTGTAGACCCTAGTCAGTCATATTAGATAAGTTGACTTGTTACATGACCAAATTTTTAAAATAACATTTCAGGTAATCACGGCAGCTTGCGTGCTTTATGTTGTTTACTTCCTTGTGTTTCTGAGGTCTGTCACTTCAGGATTGTCCGTTTTTTTACAACAGGCGGATATTCCGAGTTAAAGAAGGATGATGCTCGAGCACAGCTTATGAAAGAGGATCCGGAACTGGCTAAGGCTTTCATTAAGACGTTATTCGGTGTCCTTTATGAAGTGTATAGTTCCTCGGCAGGACCTGCGGTCAGACATAAGTGCCTTAGAGCAATTCTTAGGATAATTTATTTTGCGGATGCTGAACTTCTGAAGGATGTCCTGAAAAATCATGCTGTTTCAAGGTGTGTTCATGAAAATAGTGAAGACTTTTTAGAAATTCAAGTCTCTGCAAGTAATTTCAGAAACCTTAAAAGTGACAACATAGAAAAAATATGCACAGAACAGTTTATTTGTAGTATCTGGAGCCCCTTGTCTCTTTACATGCATACACACCTTTGAGAAGGACTAAAACAAATGCAAAAGTTGAGCGTTTAAGAAAAACTTGTCGTTGTAATGGACTGTTTTCATAATTAAAATGTTTTGCTCTCAGAGTTAAAGTAGTATGGCCCAAAATAATTCTCACATTCAGACAGATGTTTTATATATGAATGCTTTCTTTTTTTAGTCACATTGCTTCCATGCTGTCAAGCCAAGACCTGAAGATAGTAGTCGGAGCACTTCAGATGGCAGAGATCTTAATGCAGAAGTTACCTGATATTTTTAGTGTTTACTTCAGAAGAGAAGGTAATGTCCTCCATACTCATTCATTAATGGCTAGTCTTTTCGTTTACGTAGTATTGCAGTAGCATGTATAGTTCTAATTCCGAACAACCTCTTAGGTGAGAAGTCTCCATCCTTACAGCTCACATACATACAGGGTGTGTCCTTTGTAAAATCTGTCGATACAAGTTGTGTGAGATTCACAGTCTGTTGATAAACAGTAAGTTGTAATGATTTGAATGTTTATGGCCCAGAAGTAATCATTAACATTTCCTTTCATGTAGATAATGTGCAGCTCCCATAAAGACGCCTCGAGAAAGTCAGAGGCCACTTTCTTTCCCAGTGAATCCCATTAGTAGATCAGAACAGTTGTAAGAGGGATTATTATTTGCTTTGTTGTGTGCCTAGTGGAATATTTTTAGGCTTCATTTATTTATGTACTGAAATCTTTAGTATGCAACTGGTCTGGTCCCCTGATTTGAGGAATCTGAATGTGGAAATCAGCCTAGGAGAGATGGTACTTGTCTGTTCTCTTTTTGAAGACCTCAAAGACTGTTGTTGCTCATTCAGGTGTTTTCTCCTTTTCAAGCATTCCAAGATATTAAAAGAAGTTCTTTCTCATAAACAGGTCTCTGTAATTCTTTTGGTCTTTTAGAGATAACTTTGGTGTTGCGAGCACACAGGAGATCATGGTGTTTTTATACTGAATTAATCCTTAGCTTCATCTTCCATCTTACCAACAATTCTAGTTCTTTCTGCAAATGATCTGTTTTCCCTTCTTTCATCACCTGATGCTGGCTCTGTATCTCTTCACATCTTGAGAATGCTGTAGTCCTGTTAGCGTAAGAGTATTAAATAGGAAGAGGCTTTCACCATTTTTTACTAGTTTTGCTTAAAAAAACAGTCAAAAAAAAAATTCCAGTGCTACATATTTATTTGAAGTGGAAAGCAAACTCCATAACTGTGGTTTACAAATGGGGTGCCTGTATGAATAGATGTTTCTGTGCTCACATAAACATTTGGTATGTGTTTTTTTTAGCCTTGGATTATCTTATAATTTGTTTTGTATCTTGGTTTTGGTGTTAGCCTTTAGTTCTACCTTTCGGATATATTCCGCCCTCTGATTTGGAAGTCTTATGAGAGTGTGTCTTTTTCTCAAAGTGATTTTTTTTTTTCTTTTTACATGTATAAGAACACTATGCCATCAAATTGAATTTTCCACCCCCCAGATAGTCATATAGTGTATACATTATGAAGTTTGGGGGGGGGGGGGTGTGCTTGATTAGTTTAGCTACTTTGCATCTGGCATTTGTTCTGTCCAGTTCCACCTGTCATTTTTTTCCTGAGGACTTGCCTTCTAGAATCTGTGTTAGATCCTCCTGCTGTGTGTTCCGTCAGCACTGTATTTTCTCTCTGAGGAGGAGTTTACTCTATTTGCAATTTCTTATAAAAATTATTTTTTCTCCCCAGTAAGTGCCCTAAGTCCATTTGTCTCACCAATGGTCATATTCTTAGTACCTTGCACACAGTCTGGCATATGATTGCTGCAAACAGTATTTGTGGAGTCAACGCCTGAAGTTTGAGATCATTCAGACATCTTGCGGTCTTGTGAGGTTTTTTTGTTTGCTTTAAGAATCTGATGGAAAACTCTGGACTCTATCCCGGAAAAAACGTGAATGTGTGAACATGCGCTCATATACTCAGACATACACCTTTGCATACAGTTAATAGTTCGTGGCACTCCCCTCCGCCCCACCTACATTCTCCTGTGATTCTAGCCCAGATATGGACCCCTGCCTTCATGAGTTACAGTTCGGCTCTCCTTGTACACCTCCAAGGATGTGAAAATCCCCATCCTTGGGTTGCTGGTGTTCTCTCTTTTGGCAGCAGCGTCACAGTTACTTTCGTCTCATTGTAGCATTTGAAGCTGGTTAATAATCGTAGCAGGTCTTTCTTTACTTGTGGCGATCGAACCACAGGTGCGCTACTGTGTTTTTGTAGTTGATTGTTTTTATAACAAAAAAATTTTATTTTGAATTTTCATTAGGTATTTATGTGTGACCCTATTAAAACTTCCTGTTACCAGGTTTTGAATATTAGATGATGTTCAAAATAATTATCTTTCAATATCAATATCAATATCTTTCTTCAATGTTGAATTTGCCTACGACTCTTTCGAATGGGTCAAGTTGAAAACCCTGGCACCTAAGGGCCTCCACCCCCACTCCTACCCCCCCAATTCGCTGGATACTTTTGATTCATTCCCTGTTTAGCATTTAGGGATTTTGTAATCGTGGGAGGTGGTTCTAATTAAAACTGACTCTTTTAAATCTGTTACTGTATAGGTGTAATGCATCAAGTAAAACACTTAGCAGAATCAGAGTCTTTGTTGACAAGTCCACCAAAGGCATGTACGAATGGGTCAGGATCCTTGGGGTCCACGACGTCAGTCAGCAGTGGAACAGCCACGGCTGCCACTAATGCTGCGGCTGACGTGGGATCCCCCAGCTTGCAGCACAGCAGAGATGATTCTTTAGATCTGAGCCCTCAAGGGTAAGTCAGAGTTCTGTGGTGGTTTTTATGCTCTTTGCCTTTAACTGTCTCCTGGTACCTGAGATTCCCATAGGGAATAAAATGGTAAAATATTCGAGAGTACACCTTGTATTTTCCCGTCTGTATCTTCTTAGACCTTTAATGGGAATGGGTGGGAAGAAACTGAACATGTATTACAAAGCCGTGTTTAGGAACCACAAGAGATACTAGGTATTTCCAGGGACAGTGAAGGCAGCTGAGGCTCAGAGAAGTTAATGATGTGCCAAAGTCACACACTGATTTTTACAGATGTAGGATTTGAGCCCTCATTTCTAATTCCCTGATCTTGCGAATATTTACTGCATTGTAGCATACATTCCAGGTTTGAGACATCCAAGTAGTGACATATGAAAAATATTAAAAATTAGAATTTTTAGAACGTACAGGAAAAAACCTGACTTCCCATTTATCTTCCATTGGCAAATGAGGACTTTGCTCTTAATAAAGGAAAATGGGAGTTCTTAAGTGTGTCTGCTTCCACCTCTTTATCTGTTTTTAATCCCCTTGTTGTACTGTGCTACTGAGAACATCGCCACCAAACCCTCATATTAGCTTTCATTTTGTTGGGTTAAAACAAATTATACTCTAAAGTGTTTTTGTTTCTTTGACATCAGAAACTTAATATGGCTGTAAGAATGGTGCATGATCAACCAGACTCGGTTCTGGAATTCAGAGTGTACTCCGTGTAATATTCCTTTTTACTCCTTTTAAGTTGTAATGTGGATCTGGGTGAAACATATAGTCAATAAGTGAGGTCCAAAAATTGAACCTCTGTGAACTGCAAGGTAGCATTGTTCTAAGAAGCTGGCCAGCTGAGGATCCAGCTCCTTTTGGTGCCACCTGGTGGCAGTTATCCACTCTAGCTTAAGTATGAATTTTGGCATTTGGACTTGGGCTACCCGCTGGGACTTCTGACACAGTGGCTGTTATTTTAGGAAACTTCTAGGTTTGGGTGGTGCCTGTGTCATGGATCCAGCCCTGTGAGATTGGGCCTGAACAATACTGGAGACCCTCCACCTTCTCTGTTCTCCGGTTGGATTTGTCCGCCTGCCTCTCTTCTTCCTTCCTTTCCAGCCCCATCCCTTCCCCCTGGCTGCTGTAGTAACTTCCGCTACCGCAGGCATGGTGCCCTAGACAGCAGGCGCTTGGTGAGATGTGATGCAGCTCAGAGAAAGACGCTGTTTCTGAGCCACTGAAGGATTAGACTTGATTATAGTCTAATAATTGAAAATTCTAAAGAAACAAAACCAAAACAAAACAGAAAGCACCTTTTGGAGTTTTAAGTGGTTCCATTTCTTTTTAATATGGTTTCTAATGAAAAGTTCATATAAATTTGTAAAGGGGGAATTTTTTACCCATACATACCTGGACGTTCACTCATTTTGCTTCTCAAGCATAAACACATTACTGTTGTTGTTGTTTTTGTTTTTTTTTTTAATGTTTATTTTTGAGAGAGAGAGAGAGACAGAGCATGAGCAAGGGAGGTACAGAGATAGAGGGAGACACAGAATCAGAAGCAGGCTCAAGACTCTGAGCTGTCAACACAGAGCCCGATGCAGGGGTCGAACCCATAAGCTGTGAGATCATGACCTAAGCCAAAGTTGGACGCTTAACCAACTGATCACCCAGGCTCCCCAAACACATTAGTGTTTTTAATAGACATCAGATATTGGAAGAACTTTAAAACTTTTTCAAATTTTTCTAATTTTATTGTGGGTCACAGACCAACTGAACCAGAACATTTTTCCCATATTATCTATCTTACATGGTTTTGTTATTCTAAGAATCATTTGATAATTTCGAACTATTTCTACTGTTAGGAATAGTGAAAATAAGACAGGCTACGTATGTTCTATTTCAGGTATTCTAATTCAGAATAGGTTATTCATACTATGATTTGATCTGTTTATAGGTAATTTTGAGGTTTTTTTTTTTAATCCCTAAACTATTTATAAATGAATTCATTTAGGATGTTATGGCAGTTGTATACCGTGAAATTACTTTGGGCAGTGTCAGGAAAGCATTTTGATAATATTAACACTCAATGTCATGAGTGTTACTTCTTGTCATTTAGGTTAGGGAAGAAATACGGTAATCAGATTTAACATTCTATTTCTAGTTTGATAGCGTAGGTCTTTTTAAATTTTTATTTTTGCATTGTAAATTTGTTTTATGTACTTTTCTGTACGTGTACAACATTTTATAGTAAGAGTTTACCACAGGATTATTCAAATAGTCTATTTGGTTTTACTTAGATCATGACTGGAGCAGAGTCTGCATTAAATAGGTAATCACTGAATGAAAAATACCGCTATGGCAGTATTTTACAGCTCCTTGTTTCTGCCATTTTAGCTTGCTTTTCAGTGAGTGATAATAAATCGTGGTAATTGCTAAACTTCTCCCATATTTTCTCATGTGATAGTCGATTAAGCGATGTTCTAAAGAGAAAGCGACTGCCAAAACGAGGGCCGAGAAGGCCAAAGTATTCACCTCCAAGAGATGATGACAAAGTAGACAATCAAGGTAATTCCTTTGGTGACACTGTGGGGGTGGAAGGCAGAGGGAAAGATGGTACCAGTTAGAGACACGAATCTCACGAAAGCTGCTGATAGCTTTGAAGTACACCTGAGTTTACTCCGTGTTCTAAGTTGTTTCAGCTAATTCATCTCATAAGAACAGGAATGTTAAATTTCAGTTGGTTTTCATCAGTTACGCTAAAGTGGTTTAACCATTATTCCCTTTTCTTCTCATAGCTAAAAGCCCCACCACTACTCAGTCACCTAAATCTTCTTTCCTGGCAAGCTTGAATCCAAAAACGTGGGGAAGGTTAAGCGCACAGTCCAACAGCAACAACATTGAACCAGCACGAACCGCGGGAGTCAGTGGTCTTGCCAGGGCTGCCTCAAAGGACACCATCTCCAATAATAGGTGAAGTGGGGGAATCATCTATTGCTTTTGTGCTTGGGATTAGCAAAACTGAGCATTATTTCAGTCAGCACGTGTATTGTATGGAGATGAAACATGGACACAGACCTTTAATTTATGCTCAGTAGTGGTATTGCTCAAAGATGAAATAGATTTCTCAGTTCTTGAACTCCGTGCCTGGCTTTGTCCTGAATTTCAATCTTACATCTTAAAACATGTTTCAACATTTCTCGTTGGGAGTTGTAGACGTTCAAAACCAAATAAATTCTCCCTGTGGAACCTGTTCCTCCGTTTTATTCTAGACAAGTAAAAGCTGGCATTTTCTGCATGCACACACAGACACGCACACACACTCACCTGCGTCTCAGATCCCCTTCCTCTACCCTTTACGTTAGGACTTAAAGATCTTAGAGTAGAGGTCGGTTGGTTGGTCTTAAGAAATTTAGAACTGTATCAGCTAAACTGTTTCACACACCAATTTGTGGCTATTAACAATTATTTCTTAAAAACCCTCTAGAGTTGTTCTTTTGACTCTGGATGTAGCACGCCAACATGGATTATTTCCTCTGCAACCAAGAAATTTTTAAAAATCAGATTCCACTGGCAAAGAAACAGGCTCTTTTTGTTTGGTTGATTGGTTGCGTTGGTTATTGTTTTTCTCAATTTCATTTAATAATAATTAAGCACGTGTATTTCTAAAGCCATCAGAATTTGTAATTTAAGCAGTGAGGTTTCAGTTAATTGTACATCTAACAGGTGCATGTTTCTGGTCTATAGTTCTTTACCTCACCTCTCCAAGGAACACAAATAAAGGACAAAGCAAGTGTGTCTGTACCCAATGAAACAGTCATGTCAAGTTGTTATCAGGCGAATAATTAGGAAGGAAACTATTAATGTGGTAGAGTTCCAGGGAGTTAGAACTTTTTGTATATGTTTCATGTAATGACCTGAAATATATTTTAAGTACCTGTGCATTTCTCTAGTACACCTTAACCCATTTTCAAAATGACACTTAAATTTGGTTAATATGGAATCTGAGTTCATGAATCTATAAGCATAGGCCCAAAAGGGTTTTTTAAAAACGTAGCAGCAATTTGCCTTTGGGTAGTTACAGTGGAAATCCTTTTTGTACACTGAGACTAAATTTAATATCTTGTTTTTCCTTTGTGCAGAGAAAAAATTAAAGGTTGGATTAAGGAACAAGCGCATAAATTTGTAGAACGTTACTTCAGTTCTGAGAACATGGATGGAAGCAACCCTGCACTGAATGTCCTTCAGAGACTTTGTGCTGCGACCGAACAACTCAACCTCCAGGTACCGCGTTGGGTGCACCTTGCTGGTCCTTCACAGTCTCTTTTGGCATCTCTTCTGTCTTCCTGTTCCTCCCTTGATGACTCTCTGGCTTTCCACGGATTTGCTGTCCTAGATCAACTTTTTAGCTAGACGTGTACCTCTAGCACTGACGTTTCTGTAACGAGTACCTTGACTTTCGTGCTTCATCATTTTATCATTAACGGTACTGGGAAATCTCTTCCTTGACTTTGTTCTCTTCACAACTCGTATTTCTTGACAAAAGAAGAGACTCGAGAAATGTCCCTTGAGTATATCTCCTCAACTCTGGGTATTAGAGTGGATGGGACCCTCCCTAACCTAACTGGGTCTCATAGTAGTTGAAGAGGGAGGTTGAATAAACTGTTTAAATTTCGTCTGATTCTTAGCCTTTTTACATTTTTTTGTGCACCCTGAGCAATTTGAGTAGTACATGTTTTGCAAGAAATTGTCCATTTCATCTAGGTTTTAAAAGTATTAATTTAAAGCCATACTTCATATTCTGTTTTCATCTTTTCCTTCTGGTGTTCTCTTTACCCCTCAATTTATATTCTCGTTGTTTGTCTTTATTTATTTTGTTTGTTTTACATCGGTTGGGTGTGAGACTTTTCTATGTTAGTAGTGTGGATGCCGGTTAAGATCGTATTTTCCAAGGATCTACCAAGAATGCATCACTTCCCCTGCCTTCTTTTTTAAAGGTGTTGAGAATGTATTCTGTTCCTTTGGGGGAAGTGTAAATTGTGCATTTAGTAAGGACTGTTTAAATCAACATAGAAATACTCTTCCCAACTCTTGCAGGTGGATGGTGGAGCTGAGTGCCTTGTAGAAATCCGTAGCATAGTCTCAGAGTCAGACGTTTCATCATTTGAAATCCAGCATAGTGGATTCGTGAAGCAGCTGTTGCTTTATTTGACATCTAAAAGTGAAAAGGATGCTGTGAGCAGAGAGATCAGATTAAAGAGATTCCTTCATGTATTCTTTTCTTCACCAGTAAGTTGTCTATAATGCTTGTGTATGTTATTACGGAAATCTTTGCTCACTAATGTGTGTATTTTCATCTCCGTGATTTCCATTAGGTGCTGGTCGAGATACTCAGGTAAAGCTTCTAGCTTCTGATACACAGTTGGAGTCCTTGGTCTTTTATAGATCACATACACTAGTAAAGTAACAGCATGGTGATTTAATGGTGCAAGTGCCACAGTTTTTATGATCCGTGTTATCCTGAGTCTTTGTTTTTCCTGTAAGCCCAGTCGTTAATAGTAGTCTCTCACTTGTGAATGTGTTTATGCTCAATATTTGTTTTTAAACATACTGTAGTGGAAATACAGTAAACATAGCTATAGACGTAAGATAGAGTGGACATTTCCATTTTGCATATAAAATACAGTATTAACAGTTGTGTTCGAGAGTACTTAGTCACCACTTACAATCTGGATTACAAGAGCAGAGGCCACAAAGAGGCTCCCCTACCTTCAGCCTCAGTGGGTAAGAGCAAGAATGTACCTATTCTTGGACAATATTGACTTAACATCATTCTACTTGTTGACAACTACTTGAGATAAGGCATCCCTGGAGATGTCTCTGGATCTTCTGTGTAGTAGGGCTAAGGATGATTCTGTGTGTTAGTGGAAACTACTTCACTATGCCTTCCTTTCAGTGTTTGTAGTCATTTTGAGCATTTCTTGTTTTATTTTTTCAAATTTTAATTTTTCAATTTAGTTGTTAGTTTTGAGAGAGAGAGCGCGAGGGAGCGGGGGGAGGGGCAGAGAGGGGGGAGAAAGAGAAGCTCAAGCAGTCTCCATGCCCAGCATGGACCCCAGTGTGGGGCTCCATCTCACCACCCTGGGATCATAACTTGAGCCTAAATGAAGAGTTTGCCACTTAACTGACTGAGCCACCCAGGCACCCCTCTTGTATTGTTTTAACTTGAGCTACCTGAAGCAGAGTTGGTATTTGTTAGAGATGCATTAGATGTGTAGCAATACTGGATGTGGTTTTATACTATGCCTAAGATTATGTACAGGTAGATATGTAATCTCTTACCTGAAACTCCTTGGGGCTGGATGGTTTTCACAAGTTCTTCAATACAGTACATAGATATTACCTGATATCCCCAGTGGATAAATAACACTCCACACACATTAAATGTTTTTGCAGCAAAGCATGTGAATATTCCTACTAAATAAACGTAAAGACTGCAGATAGCCTTGTGTCTGGGTCAGGTTTCACCACCACACAAGTTGTGTTTTCAAGCCCTTTGGACCTAGGAACTAGGAATAAAGGATTGTGGACCTCCACAAAAAGCGTCTCTATTTTGAAATAATTTATTTGGAAGTAACCATTCCAACCAAATGTATCAAGAGATAAAAGAGAATAAATGAATGGTTCTCTTCTGCAAAACTGCCTGTTAAATTTTCTTGTTGAGCAGTGTTCCATTTTCAGGAGGCCTTGCTTAACCGATTGGTTTATTTATAACTTCAGCTTCCTGGAGAAGAGCCCATTGGAAGAGTAGAACCAGTGGGTAATGCACCTTTGTTGGCATTAGTTCACAAGATGAACAACTGCCTCAGCCAGATGGAACAGTTTCCAGTCAAAGTACATGACTTCCCCAGTGGGAATGGGACAGGAGGCAGGTAAGAATCATGGCTTAGGTGTGCCCTTGCCATTGGACTTTGTGCTTAATTTTGTTGAGGTAAAGTGGCAAGAGGTCTGGTAATCTCTTCATCTGCCCAAAGACCATTTGGTTGTAATGGCTAAAGAAAAATACTTTTTATATTTAAAATCCACCCCTTGTGTTTTTTAAACATGGCGTTTTGGAAATCTATAACCCAATGACTGTGTTGGCAACCTGTAATAAGCTTAGTGTTCCATTACTTTAATCTAGCTAGAATGCTTCTCCGTGAATTTTACAGGCATGGATGATAAAATATTTGCATTCTGTGCAGGATTGGGATTTCCTGTGTGATGTGATTATACCTTTGATGGGTTTTAACAAATAAGTTTATTTTGAAGTTTTCTTGTTTTAATAAAACTTTCTATTTTTTTCTATAATATAGTACTTTTACTGGACTCATGAAGTGCTACAGAAAGAATTCACTGTAAAGGTTCATTATTGTATTTTATGGAATGTTACAAGGTTTCTAGAGTGTCATGACTGGAAGCATACAAAATAAGAAATTAGTTTGGTTGTTTTGAGTTTATTTATTTTGCGAGAGAGTGCGAACACGTGTGCGCAGGGTAGGGCCAGAGGGAGACAGAATCTCAAGCAGGCTCCGTGCTACCAGTGCAGGCCCCATACGGGACTCCATCTCAGGAACTGAGATCATGACCGGAGCCAAAAAGCAAGAGTTGGATGCTTAAGAACTGAGCTCCCCAGGTGCCCCTGAGATCAGTTTGGTTTAAAAATACGCAGTCTGATGTATTTTGAAAGCATTTAAATTTGTGATTGAATTAAAACAATATGCATTACTGGATCAGATGGAGGGAGCAGTGTGGGCTAGAGCTTTTTCTGGCTTTGAAAATTAATATAGAAAGTGGTATTCGGTTTTAATCATCCTACTGGAGGATTTTATGAAACAAGGGGGCATCTCATCTATGCCTGAGAAAACCATGACGTTTTTCATTTTCACCCAGATTTGTGTAAAGTGTGTATGTTTACATATGTATCCGTTTAATGCAGTATTCCTCTCCAATACCCCAGTTTGCATGCCTTCTGGAATCTTAAAGAGAACTGCATTTTAAGCCTGCCTGTGTCTTGATGTTGTCAGCCCTTTTTCAGAAATGAGCGATTAATTCTCATTTCCAGGGTCAGACTGGTGTAGCTCTTGAACTGCTTCATTCAAAAGAATATAGTGAAGTAAATTGTAAAGGGTAGTTTTTAAAGTAATTTTGTAGCAGAAGCATTTGAAAGCAAAAAAGAGGGCTTTTTCTTTTGTTTTTAAATCCATAGAATTTAGTTAGGCAGTGGCAAAATACTGCGGAAGTGAGCATGCACAGTGGTTGCGGAATGTTTATTCTAGAGAAATGGCTAAATCTCGGTGGGGAGGGATTTCTGCCCACTTGGATTTATGGTAGGACAGAGAATGATGATTTAATGTTCTCATATGCGTGCATACACACCCTCTTTTATTTCTTACTTTAACAACTTTACTAAGTAAGTCAAATTGCTGACTTCACTATTTACATAACTGGTAAGTAAGTGCTTATTTTGTGCCTTAAAAAATGCAGTTTGTATTATCTTGCTTTTGTGTGAATTATTATGTTGATTTTGAAAATAATAGAATAACTTTTTTTCATAAATTATCTTGAGCTTTTCTCTCAACAGAGGATCACAGGCTTTAAAATTTTTCAACACCCATCAGTTAAAATGCCAGTTACAAAGACATCCAGACTGTGCAAATGTGAAACAGTGGAAGGGTGGGCCTGTCAAGATTGATCCCCTGGCTTTGGTACAAGCTATCGAGAGATACCTTGTGGTCAGAGGTACTTTCCCTATATGTGTGTTTTGTTTCCATACGTACATGTGGGCTGGGAATATTGAGGGATATATAAATGATTTCCCTTGTATTACTACTTCTGTTCAAACCTAGCTTCAGGAACTCGGCTTCCCATCATTTATTTAATACGTAGTATGTGGAAATGTGGTAAATTTCCTAGGAGCTGACTGCTTACAGTCAGCTGGAATGTAATGTAGTGGGAATGGCATTTGGTATGTGACCGTTTTCTTGAATCCTTCTGTTTCATAGGTCAAGGTGTAGTATACACGTGTTTTTCTAAGAGCATATTAGTTTAACCGGTATATGTGGGCCCCGGCATGTAAAGTTGCTAGAAATTTAACAGCCTTCTTGCATCCTTAGGGTATGGAAGAGTAAGAGAAGATGATGAAGACAGTGATGATGATGGCTCTGATGAGGAAATAGACGAGTCTCTGGTAAGGTGCTGTTCTCACCATGTTGTAATGGATGAAGTTCAGGGCCTGTAGCTTAACTGGATTTTCTTTTGCTTCATTTAGGCTGCTCAGTTCTTAAATTCAGGAAATGTGAGACACCGGCTACAGTTTTACATTGGAGAACACTTGCTCCCGTATAACATGACTGTGTATCAGGCAGTCCGACAGTTCAGTATACAGGCTGAAGATGAAAGGGAGTCCACAGACGATGAGAGCAATCCTCTGGGAAGAGCTGGTATTTGGACAAAGACTCATACAATATGGCAAGTAAAATGACTTCGTTCGGTTTTCATCAGCTTTGTTACTGTTTGTGTGTTTTGGGAATTCATATGAATGGCTGGCCTAAGTAAGGGGAGGAGACCCAAATCCTACATTTTATTATCAAAAGCCACTTCACATACTTTGCATGAATGCCTACACGCATGCACATACGTATGTGTGTGCTTACCTTCGTTATGTCTACTAGAAAACGTGTTTGTTCAAGGGCAGTAATCCCAGCTTACGTCACCTTTTTAGATTCATTTCAGATCTTTAAATAAGACAGAAGCATCTCCATAAGATGAAGTTCCTTTGGGTGATGAGCAGCTTGGCATCTTTAAGCCCTTAGAGGCACTTGGCTGCAGCTTCCCACATTGTGAATGGATGTCTGCTACTTAGATTTAATTAAAGAGATCTGTTCTCCCCTGGACCACCCCGGAGTTCCTCAGGTGGCCCCTCCTGGGAATGTGGTCTATTTGTGGTCTCTTTTTGGAAGCGGTGCCGTTGGTAATTCTCCAGACCCAGAAGTCAAGAGAAACTGGATAGATCTTAGAGTTCTAGAAACTCCAGTGTCTGTGGGTCACCCTTTGGCCCCTGTAGAACAGTTTTTATTCTTAAGATCTACATTTAGTTTACGTACTCTCCAATCGATTTAGGTACAAACCCGTGCGAGAGGATGAAGAAAGTAATAAAGATTGTGTTGGTGGTAAAAGAGGAAGAGCCCAAACAGCTCCAACAAAAACATCCCCCAGAAATGCAAAAAAGCATGATGAGTTATGGCACGGTAAGTTCGTGCAAGGGACGGGAAGACCCATCACCATGGGGCAGTAGACTTCTTGTCCTGATGTATACCTAGCAGTCAAATCTTTATAATTTAGAAAATACAAAATTACCACAAATGAAAAATTAAGTATCTGCAAAATTAAATTTGGAAAGAAAATTGGAAAAGACTCAGATACTCTTTCCATGAAAAATTTGTTTTCATGAAGGCTAAAACACATTTCATTAGTAGAGCACGTTTACTGAAGAAGAGACTGATCGTGGTCAGGCAGGCCCTTCATTTTCATCATTTATTGTACTCTAACAGTTCTAGAAGAAATGAAAAGTTTTGCCAGGTAATACGATGACTACTGAATGGAGTAGCATCTCCCAGTCTGAGCTCTTTTCTTTTGTAGTATTTCTTTCCAGTCTACATGTGCTCGTTCACACACACACACACCCCCCCCCCCCCCCCTGTTTTTTCTGTGGTAGTGGCAGTGCCTCGGGGCATTGGCTGCAGGGTCATTGCACAGAGACCATCCCTATCAGGGATTTCCAAACTAAATGGTGTCAATTGCTGAAAATTTTTCTGGTCCTCAGAAATAAGGACATTGTAACAAATATTTTTGGGGTTCGTTGTTGCTGTGGTTCTCTCCCCCGCATCCTCCCCCACAACTAAGTTCTTTTTTAAAGGGTTTATATTTTGAAATTTTTATTTCTGTGTTTTTGGTGTTAGAAATTGCCCTTTGTTTTCTGTAGTGATAATGTTGTGATTTTGATTCCTGTGCATGGTAACCAAGTAAATGGCAACAGTCCACACCCCCACAACCCCCTTCCCCACCATGCTGCTACTAAGTGAAATCTAAGAAGAAAAGCATCCTAGATCCCCTCAGAAATCATCACAGTCTTTTCTATCCTAAGCCTCGAATTAAATAACCAAATCTCTTATAGATTTACAATTGGGAGTGTTTGTCTATTTTACATGGCCATTTTAAGCTAGATATAAAAATTAAAAATCCAAGAAATTTATATCTGTGAATTTAAATTTACACATTTTGTCCTTTTGTCTTTATTCTTTCCCAGCTATTTTATTATTAGCTGTTGTTTCTGTTGAAAGAGGAAATGCGTATGAGTCAGTCAGTGTTTATTTTGATATGGGAGGCAAGTGAAATTCTTATAAGCCTGGATGATTTTGGTATAAGATAAGAGGGAAAAAATGTTCAAGCTATCAATACCCTAATAAGATACCAAACATTACATCTTCACAGCTTGTGCTTACTATTTTAGGTGTGATAAGGTGACACCAGTGCCACTGGCATAGCCTTTGTAACCTTGATCAAACTTAACTTTGATCTTTTGCCCTCTAGATGGAGTGTGCCCATCGGTATCAAATCCTTTAGAAGTTTACCTCATATCCACGCCACCTGAAAATATAACTTTTGAAGACCCGTCATTAGATGTGATTCTTCTTTTAAGAGTTCTACATGCCATCAGTCGATACTGGTATTACTTGTATGATGTGAGTAATGTGGCCCGCTGATGATGGTTCCCATGGTGTGGTGTTAACAGCATACTACCCATAGTTTTCTGTCTAGTAGTTGATGAATTTAATTTCTGTTGTACTAGAAACAGAAATAACGATTCGGTTAAATGCAGGGATCATAGCCCAGTGAAATACAATTTATTCACAGTGGGAGCTTCTCCCCCACTTTTTTTTTTTTTTTTTTTAATGTTTATTTACTCTTTTTGAGAGAGTACAAGCTGGGACAGATCAGGGACGGGAAGGACAGAGGAGCCTGACAGCAGTGAGTCCAATGGGGGGCTCAAAGTCACAAACTGTGAGATCATGACCCGAGCTGAAGTCAGACGCTCAACCAACTAAGCCACCTAGGCGCCCCTCCCCCACTTTTCGTTGCTGGCCTATATTTTGGATTAATGTTTTCCTAGCTGTAACTTTATTAAGGTAGGCTGCAACAAGAAATATGAATGTGAATTTACATAGTTAAAATTCTTTCTCCATTAAACAAAAGTTACATTTGTCTAAGTTAAAATACATATTAAGTGAAAAATGAAGTGAAAGTTAAGTACTACCTTTGATATTTATACAACACAAAGCAGAATGAAGGAATTGGCCTCGCATGAGTGTTAGCTGCCGCATCAGTGACTGGGACAGTACTGGTGCCCTGTAGCAGTTCGGCCATTCCGCTGGGCATTGTAGAAGTTGTCATTTAGATTGGGACACTCCTGTGGAAAGCTGTGTATTGTATGTTGGGAACCGACTGGAATCCAGGCACTCTGGGTACATATTTGGAGGTAAAGAAAGAGTTAGTGGATATAATCCTAATGTTTTCCTGCATGCAGACCTTTTTGTTTTTGGGTTTTGTTTTTTTTTTTTTTTTAACATTTTACAGAATGCAATGTGCAAGGAGATTATTCCAACTAGTGAATTTATTAACAGTAAGTTGACAGCAAAAGCAAACAGGCAGCTTCAAGATCCTCTAGTGATCATGACCGGAAACATCCCAACGTGGCTGACTGAACTGGGAAAAACCTGGTAAGACGATCATTTCTGAAACGGCGACTTTGGGAGTGTTATCGTTGTGTTGGTCTATATACATTTTGTCACAGAAGCATAGTCTTTGATGAACCTGTTTAAATGTGTTTAAGTGACGTTATCATATCTGATGACAGCTTGCTGAATATTCAGTGGCTCTAGCATCCAGAGGAGGCTAGCTGGGGCTCGTACGAGATCTTTGTGGCAGTGTGTATCTATGTGTGTGAAATAGGAAAGTACACAAGGATCATTAAGGAGATTAAAATCCCCTGTCATCACAAAATGGGGACTCCAAAGGTATAGTCAGTTGATTTTTCTGTGCCTCTTTGGGCCCAGACTTACATTCTCAGAGACCATAGAACTGCACTGATCAGTATGATAGTCGGTAGCCACACACAGTTGTTTACATTTAGATCAATTAAAATTAAGTAAATTAGAAATTAGTTTTTAGTCCCACATAGCCACATCTTTATGTGGCTACCTGTATTGGACAGAACAAAGTTGAATATTGGGGTCTTCAAAGGAAGTGCTTTTAGCCGCTCTGTGTCAAGAACTACCAAAATCCTACATCATGAAGCAATAGAATCTGTATTACTGTAGGGTTCATTCTTTGGAAATCAGCATGGCCCTTTGGCATGCTTGAGTGACTTAGAAATGCCAAAGCTGGGAGGAAAATCATGAGCTAGTAAAGCCATTATCTATTATTTGTGTATATGTGGTATGGGGATGGGATGGCAGTGAAATGTGACCAGGCTTAAAACTATATTTTAAATTTAAAATTTCTCTAGTCGTGTTATGCATCCTGAAGGTCTTTGGGTAGATCAAAGATAATCTTGAATAGACCTGATATGAATAGTTGGATTTCAGATTTCACAGCAAAAAACTACTTAATACATTATTACTCGATCACTTAGACATTTCATAAAAGAATTATGAAAATTGTTCAAAATTAGTTTGCCTAGACCATTTTTGGTTATGTTTACAGTTATTATTCTGTATCGTATTAAAACTTGTTTCTAATACAAGGGTTTGTATGGTTTCTGATTCTAATTCACATCATCTATATCGCATCTTTTTACAGCCCATTTTTCTTCCCTTTTGATACCCGGCAAATGCTTTTTTATGTAACTGCGTTTGATCGGGACCGAGCGATGCAGAGATTACTTGACACCAACCCAGAAATCAACCAGTCTGATTCTCAAGATAGCAGAGTTGCACCTAGATTGGATAGAAAAAAAGTAAGTTTCTCCCCCCAGATATTCAAAGGTAAACCAAACCGGCCTTTGGAAAGTAATGGGGAAACTAGAAATGGGGTGCACCTGAACGTGCCTGTTGGCACAGGGCCGTAGCTGAGCCACAGCCAGCTCTTGGCTTGTCTGATTTCTCACCTGGATGTTTTACTCTCAAGCTCTTGGAACTGGGTTCTTTGTGGTTCTTCTTCACCCAGCAGGTAAGAGTCCCTTCTTCCTATTTCTGAAATAATTTCTGCAATTCTTTTTCCTCTCTTGTGCCAACAAAGAATCTCGTCTTCTCTTACTGAGGATTCTTTTCCTTTTTGAATTACGAACTCAAACTGTAGCCTCCCTTTTATAATTGATGCTTTACGCAGTAGGTAGAATTAATCAGATCCACTTTCTTCCCTTCACAAATCACTCTGATCAGAAATGACTGAAACAGGATTCATGGTGTAATTCCCAGCTCAAGCCCAGTCAGCCCCTGTGCTGCTGATCTCATTTTCCTGGGCTTCTCATCTTGGCTGCACATTCGTAGATCTGACCACACTGCTCTGAGCCATTCCTGCAGAGACCCCATCCAACATTGCTGACCCTGCACTGCCTTTTTATCTTCTTCTTTTGTGCTGAAGATTCCTACTCAGGTCTGTCCTTCCAAAACCTTTCACTCCAAGACTCATGAGAGCCATTAGTAATGACATTAGAAGAGGAGTTAGAAGGAATGAGAAGCAGAAACAAAAAAGTACTTTTTTTTTTTTTTTAAGCTTTGCTATTTCTATTTTTACTTGTGTCATTAGGATTGAGTAAACAGTGGTGTTGATGGGATTTGGAAATCTAGCAGGACCTCTCTTGTCCTCCTGAATCTCCTGAGTAGATGTTTGTAGTTTCTGCAGGTCAGAACCAGGAAGTTTCCGCTCACCTGTGTCACCAGCCACCCCCATACCTATTTCTCCATTACGTCAATGTACGTGTGCCTGGGGGGTGGTTCATGCAGCTGCAGCCCTGACTTGCACTGGTCTGGGGCAAGGTCACAGAGATCCTTCTCCACCTTGAATTTTCTGAACCTGTCATGGGCTCAAGAGGACACTTCCCATGTAGCCTCGCTGTCTGTGTTTGTAGCCGTGCGGCCACTCTCTTACCCTTTTCTGAGGCGTGCTTTAAAGAAACAGTTAAAACAACCGAATTGATTTTTTTTTTTTTTTTGCACTTCGATAAATGCCACCTGTTTATTATAGTGTAATATGAGTCTAGTTTCTTCACCCTTGTACTTTTTTTCTTTCTTTCTTTCTTTCTTTCTTTCTTCTTTTTTCTTTCTTTTTTTTTTTTTTTTTTTTTTTTTTTTTTTAGCGTACTGTGAACAGAGAGGAGCTGCTGAAACAAGCCGAGTCTGTGATGCAGGATCTGGGGAGCTCACGGGCCATGTTAGAAATCCAGTATGAGAATGAGGTGAGCTTATGAGTGTTGACGCTTTTCAGCTTCATTTGTGCTTTCATAAGAGTTTGTTGGTCCTCTGAAATTCTAAAAGACGGTTGGGAAATTTATCTGGAAACTGGAGATGTGCTCTGCTGGTGATCTAAGCTCTCCATTTTCCAAAGTTCAGTTGTATATTAAGAGAGTTTTTTTTCTTGCCTAAGAACAAATGTTTGTGCAGTTGTTAGGTTGATAAAGTGGAAGAGTGTTTTAAGCCATATCTTTCAGAATGTTTGAACTGCCTTTTTAAAAATTTACATTTACCAAAATAGATAACCTATGTAATAAATGCACACTTTTAACACATCCAGTTCTAATTGTACAAATTCTCGTGGCCAAATGTACACACCCCACCCCCACCCCCACCCCCACCCCCAGGCAACCATTGATTGGTCTGTTTTCTGTCCCATAGTTTTGTCTTTTTCACAGTGCAGTAGGCAGTGGACACCTGTGGTGCGTAGCCATTTGTGTCATTCTTCTAGCACTTAGTGCGTAGTGCTTTTCAGATTCATCCTGTTGTTCCATATATCAGTTTGTTTCCTTTTATCACTAGTATGAGTCTGTGGTAGGCCTATCTCACAAAATGTTCAATCACTAGGGGATGCACATTTTAGTTTCCAGTTTTGTTTTGTTTTGTTTGTTTGTTTTGTTTTTTTAGTTTCTTTATCTTAGAGCGTGCGAGTGCGTACGGGTGGGGCAGGGGCAGAGAGAGAGGAAGAGAGAGCATCCCAATCGGGCTCCGTGCCGTCCACGCAGAGCCTGACGCAGGGCTCGAACTCACAAACCGTGAGATCATGACCTGAGCCGGAATCAAGAGTCAGGCGCTCAACCAACTAAGCCACCCAGGCACCCCTAGTTTCCAGTTTTTGATACTTCTGAATAATGCTGCTATGAACATTTGTGTACAAGTCTTTGTAGACCTAGGTTTTTTTTTTTTCTCTCGTGGGTAAATAGTTCAGGGATGAATTGATAAGTTATTTAGTAAGACATGTTTTTACTTGATGAGAAACACCAAACTGTTTTCCAAAGTAGCTTTGCCATTTTCCATTCCCACCAGCGATGGAGTGTGTAAATTTCAATTGCTTCACATACTCACCAGCCCTTGGGTACTGTCTTTTTAATTTGGGGTATTTTGGTGGGTTTGTAGTGATGTCTTAATGTGTTGTATTTGCACTTTTCTGAAGATTAATGATATTTTCATTCCCGTTTGTTTCATTGGCCACTCATGCATGTTCTCTGGAGAAGTGTCCCAAGCATTCTGTCCACTTTTTCATCATTGGGTTTTATGATTAAGTTGTTGAGTTTTTCATTACTCTGGACACAAGTTCTCCATGAGATAGGTGTTTAGAGACATTTTCCAGTTTGTACTTCATCTTTCAGTTTCCCCGTGAAAGGTCTTTGGAAGAGCAGAAGATTTTAATTGTGGTAAAATCCAATTCATCAATTCTTCTTTTCTAGTTTGTGCTTTTATATATCCCAGGAAATTTTCCCCTGACCCTCAGAGTTCGACCTTGTTAAACTTAATTATTCTAATAACTTAAAATTTTTTTTTAATATTTATTTTATTTTTGAGAGAGAGAGCGCGTGCACACGAGCATGAGTGGGGGAGGAGCAGAGAGAGAGAGAGACACACACACAGAATCCAAAGCAGGCTCCAGGCTTTCAGTACAGAGCCTGGCATGGGGCTCAAACTCAGGAGCCGCAAGATCGTGACCTGAGCTGAAGTCAGCACTTAACCGACTGAGCCATCCAAGCACCCCAGTTGTAATAACTTTGTAATACATCACTTAGGATTCCAGGGCTTGGGAAGCTTTTCTGTAAAGGGCCAGATTCAGGTGGTGTGGGCCCTGCAGCCTCCCATCACCGCTACTCAGTTTCGCCTTTGCACAAGCGTGAACGTGGCCACAGACAGTACATATACAAATGTGCCTGGCCATGTTCCAATAAAATTTTGTCAGTGAAGTTTATAGTTCATACAATTTTCACATGTTGTGAAATATTCAAGATTTTTCTATCAACCGTTGAAATTGTAAAAACCATTCTTAGATTGCAGATTGTACAAAACGGGAAGTGGGCCAGAGGTGCAGTTTATTGATCTGTGTTGTTAGACAGTTGTGTCGGCTGTGAAAGAAGATGGTTTTACTTCCTTTCTAATCTTTGTCATTTATTTCTTTTGAGATGCTTTTAAACAGCCAGGACAGTACACCAAATACTTATTTTCTGTCTCTTTTTACTATGAAATACGGAGTTTCTTGGGGGATACTTTCCTCCCTCTTTCCCCTAAATATTTTTAAGACAAAACTTCAGAATTTTCAGACTTCTGAAACTCTTAGAGACGTAATATATCCAAACCTTCTATTACGCCAATTATTTCTAATAGCCAGTCTCTCTGCCTCTCGGTTTTCTTATCTATAAAATGTGGGTTATAGCACAATCTCTAATAGTCTACAGTATGACCTGTAGTATGCAAGTAATTTTAAGTATGACTTTGAATTTTCACTCATTTTCTTAAGCATTTTCATCTTCTCCTTAAGGCTTTTGAAAAGATAATTTGAGAGTCTTTGGTCATCAAAATTAAAACTCTAAGTACTTCTGTACTGGGAAGTATACGGCGCCCTAGTGATACGGGTTATAGCAGAGTTCACAGGATTACAGAGGTCAAAGGATATTATGGTGTAGTTGGGAAGTCCTAGGACAAAGGTATATGGCCGATGAGTGATATAGGTGTCAAGAGAACGAGGCTTTCACACAAGTACAACTGTCCTGGGAGCCATGAGGACCAGTAGGCCATAGAGTTAGACCTTCATGGAAGAGAGTGGGAGCATTAAGGGACCAAAAAATACTGTGGCTTGAGCAAAGGATTGGGCTTGGTGGTGTGGTAAGCAGCAGAAATGAGTACCGGCTCCAGAAGTGATGGGGTGAGGGGACACTGGGGCAAGGCCTTGCATGCTGGGATAAGAAATTGGGATCGAGTTTTGATCCCAAGGTGATTAGGCCACTTGCTCAGAGGATACAGGATTTAGATGTTTACGTGCCCACATTTCTTCTTCATAAAACTGCAAGACCTCTGCTCCAGCTCTGACTTCTTTTACCGAATTTATTTTAACATGCTTTCTACTTTTTTACTCCAACATACTGTTTTCTTGCCAGGAATGTCTTTCCTTTCCTCTCTCATCCTTTGTGCCTCTCTTCAAATTGCATCTTACATGGAGCCTAAACAAGTTCAGAGTAGCATCACATTTATCTGAGGATCATCAAGAATGAATTACTGATGCAGAAATCATGAGCTTATAATCTTCATGGATGGTCCTAACTACTGACGCTGGAAAAGATTCCAGGAGCTGACTTCAGTGGGGAACAGGGGTTGGGAGGAGTACTGTCTTTTTAGATACAAAGGGTATCAGGTCATAAATCCCATTCAACTATACAAGTATGCAGGTGACCTTTCGGAAGACTTCAGAGTAGCTCCAGAAGAATCCTAGTTCACAGTGTCAAATCAACATGGGCCCTAGCTTGAACAAGGATGATTGGTGAGCCAGGGAAGAACCAAACCCGTCTCTGGGCTCAGAGAGTCTTCAAGCCTCAGGATTCGCTGGGGCTACGAATGGCCAGCCTCTGGGGTGGTGAAGCGTTAGGAGCATGGACTGTGGAGCCTGGCGCCAGCACTGACTGACCGTGACGTTGGCACATTACGTAAACTCCTCGGTGATGCCTCAACAAGTGTGTAAGAAATGGACCTTTTTCATCATGTTGTTAGAATGACTAAATGAGCTAAGGTGTGAAAAACACTCAGAACGGAACAGTGGCACATGGTAACTGCTGGTACATAAGGGTTAGCTTTTGAAAGAAAAAGACTCGCAGCACTTCGAGTAAGACAGGTTGTCAGAACTTGGTCTTCTCTGTTTTTATTTCTAAAGCTTTATGCTTTTCTTTCCTTTAAAGACAAACGAAGCAAAAGCAAACTCCCTACCTTTTTACTGGAGTGGCTGAGTAGAACAAAGATGCCTGAGAAGATCAGGTTGCGAACAGCAGCACTGTTGGCCAGCGCAGGGCTTGGGAAGAATTGCCAGAGCATCTTTTTCTTTCTTTCTTTTTTAATGTTTTTATTTATTTTTGAGAGAGAGACAGAGCACAAGTGGGGTAGGAGCAGAAAGAGATAGAGACACAGAATCCAAAGCAGGCTCCAGGCTCTGGGCTGTCAGCACAGAGTCAGACGTGGGGCTCGAACTCACAAACAGCGAGATCATGACCTGAGCCAAAGTCCAAGGCCCAACCAACTGAGCCACCCAGGCGCCCCATGCCAGGGCAGCTTCGACCTGTTCCTTCCACCCTCACAGAGATTTGCTGTGGTGACGGGTTTATAGTGATACCCAGGCCATTTACTATTTTAAGTCTGTTTTGCCTTTAGAAAGAACAGTATTATTTGGATGAAGGAATTTGATCTGATTTGTGATTTCTCTTTCGCCTAGGATAATTACGCTAAAGGGAGAAAAAGTTAAGCAGCTCTAAACTGCCCTCTGGTGGATGTCAGATGTTACTGCAGTTTTTTCTTTTCTCTGCTTCTCTTTTTTCCCCCTTCTTCCTCTCCTCCACTACCCAGTATTCAGTGAAGAACAAAACATACAAAATTCCTACCATCTCAGAACTTTGTTCAGTTTGGGAAGGCCAGTACGCACTTCCTTATTACATATTATTATGTAATAATTGTTATGTTAATAATATTATTAACATATGTATATGTTAGGCCACGTGATGAAGAAAAATCTAAATGAGATGGATCACGATGGGGAAGGGAAAGGGTGGCCCAAGAGGACCTTTGAGCACAGGTGAGCCATCACCATTTAGGGAAGGGTGTGTCTAGCAAAAGAACTGAGAAGCAAAAGCCCTGACACGGAGACCTGGCCTGTCGCAGAATGACTGGCTGGAGGTCGGAGTCCAGCTGTAGGAGGGGTCACGGAGGACCTGCGTGGAAGAACTTGAGCTTTTGCTTTTGCGAGAGACGGAGGCCTCTGTCAGCGCTGTGAGCCTAGAACAGGAGACGCCAAGCTTGCTGGTGCAGAGACCCTGGAGGAGGGCTGGCAGTAGCCCAGATGAGGGGTGATGGCGGTGACCGGTTTAGAATATATTGTGAGGGTGGGGCTTACAGTGTTCAACGATGGGTTGGAATGCGGCGAGTGAAAAAGAGATGAGCCAAGGTTTTTTGGAGTCTGGGGTGAACGCAGATGCCGTTTACTGCCGTAGAGGAAAACTAACGAAGGGATGGAAGTGGATCCCCAAGGTGCCACCGCATCCAGCCTGGTAGATCACTGTTGGCAAAGTTAGAGTCAAACATTTGGTGGATTGCATCTTATCGTTTGAACTAGTATAGGCACTTTTTAAAAGTAACTATGGTAATAAAATAAGGCCAGTTATTTACAATGATCTATAAGGGAACTCTCGTTTTTTTCACCAGGACTGTGGATGCAGCATATAAACTATGATACTAACTTGTCATTAGCCAAATATCTAATTTATGGTCTGAGCTGGCAGGACCTTGAAACATGAAGGAATAACGAGACTGTGAACATGGACACAGGATATGTCTCACAGAGGAGGGGTTTCCATTCAAGGCTGTGCAGTCACCTTGGAGCTGGGCCAGGCTCTAAATCAGACCTGTCAGTTGAGAGTCTTCAGGACATGCTCCCCATCCCGTGTACATACCGATAAAGCTCTCCGGAGTTGCTAGTGCACCGTGAGGCTCCGAAGCTGAGTTAGCCTTGTGGGTGCTGGCGTGGGTTCTGGCCTTCCCTTATTCTTGTTTTATTCAACGAACCTCTGTTAAATGACTGGTGCGTGCCCAGGCACCACTGAAGGTACAAAGGTGAATTAAAGTTATCCTCGAGTGAGAAATGTGAGCCCGTAACAAAATTGCGGTGCTATGATGTGATAAGCATTAAAGTAGCTGAACTAGAAATCCTAAAAAAAGGGGGGTGGGCAGAGTAACTGGGCAGAAAAGGAGGCTTCTCCTGAGGAGGTGACATTTGAACTGGTTTCAGGCTAACAGCTCACCCATGAGAGCTCAGGAAAGAGATTCATACTCAGACAAAGCTATCTTATTCCCCGGGGGCAAGACAGCTGCAGTGGCACTGTTACCGGTGTAGGAGCCCGACCCTTGCAGTGACAGTGTTAGGTCCTGGGGAGAAAGAGGAAATACAGGGCTGCTGGTTCTTGTTCTGGCCGACCAAGACGGAAGGAAGATAGGATGGTCTGGGCAATAACACGTCCAAAAAACGGTTGCTGTTAGCGTCTGCGTTGCAGAAAGGTTGGCTGGTCTAAAAGGCAGCGTCAGATCTGAAGTTTGAAATCGTTCTCTTTTTGTTCTCCTGTAGGTTGGTACCGGTCTTGGGCCTACACTGGAGTTTTATGCACTTGTATCTCAGGAACTACAGAGAGCCGACTTGGGTCTCTGGAGAGGTGAAGAAGTGACTCTCAGCAATCCAAAAGGTACCATCAATTTGTGAGTCTCTGTGGGTTTTCCACATCAGGTAAAAGGGCCATTACAGTTCATTAAATATATTTAGCTTCTAATAAACTCACATGCTCTCCAACCTCAATCCCTTTTACCTTTTAGCCTTTGTTTTCTCTGTTATCAAATAAGAGAGCCTTCCGGCTCTAGAGGTCTTCATTCTGTGATCTGCCTTCTGATTTTGAGAATACTGAATTTCTTAAGTGTTATTAGTTAACCAGGTTTTGTCTTATTTTGTTTTGTTCTGGGAAATCGCACCTAAAGTTTCGTGACTTGCTCATTTTATAGGAAGCCAAGAAGGGACCAAGTACATTCAAAACCTCCAGGGCCTGTTTGCGCTTCCCTTTGGTAGGACGGCTAAGCCCGCTCATATCGCAAAGGTTAAGATGAAGTTTCGCTTCTTAGGCAAATTAATGGCCAAGGCGATCATGGATTTCAGATTGGTAAGTGTAGGATTATTCGCTTGTCGACGGTTTTGTTTTGTACCTGTACTATGAAAGTATCTTAATCCCCTGCACTTAATGCTGTATTTTATTTTTTATTTTTATTTTTGAATTTTTTTAATGTTTTTATTTATTTGGAGTGAGAGAAAGAGTGTATGCATGCATGCGAGCAGGGGCAGGGGGCAGAGAGAGAAGGAGAGAGAAGAGCCCAGTGCAGGACTCGAACTCAACAACCATGAGATCATGACCTGAGCTGAAACCAAGAGTCAGATGCTTTAGCCAACTGAGCCGCCCAGGTGCCCTGAGTTATTTTAGAGGTTACATTTTTTCATTTTTAATTAGTTGGTCCTTCCTTTTAACTTCTTTTTCTTCCAAATGTGCAGTAATACAAACTTCAGTGGAATTTAGTTTACACCACCCCAAATAGAGTAAGATTCCTATAAACATCTCTTAGTTTGAGGCTCTTATGGAGAATATATATGTCCATCACCTTTTTAGCGTCAGTTTTTTTAAATAGGATTCTTCGGTGTACTAAGTTTTTCACAGTATCAGGGCCCCAAATTGGGTTTAAATGGGAACAGTTGTGTCTAATGAGAGAAACCATTCCAAAATGTGGGGGCTTTGGGGGAGTACTACTCAACCTTTATAAATGATCTCTTAAAGTGTCAGTTATAAAATTGAGGCAATTCTAGAAGCTTAGCATGACTGCCTTATTTTGTGTATATTCCCTTTCAGGTGGACCTTCCCCTTGGCTTACCCTTTTATAAGTGGATGCTACGGCAAGAAACTTCACTGACATCGCATGATTTGTTTGACATTGACCCGGTTGTAGCCAGATCAGTGTATCACCTAGAAGATATTGTCAGACAGAAGAAAAGACTTGAACAAGATAAATCCCAGGTGAGCCTAGAAGATAAGAAAGCGGTCAAGTGGATCACTTTCTTACCGTTGCAAGATGAGGTCTTTGTTAAGTGCTTTATATTTGATCCAGTTATTATTTTATATTAATGTCGTATTTTAGAAGAGTTCTAATTTTTTTATTAGAATAACTGAAAAGACTTCACAGTGGGTAAGATGACCTATGATAACAGCAGGTGATAAATAAACAGCTTGATTAACAAATAGGATACAGTCCTGACTTGAAGCCATAGGGCTCTCGTTTATTAAATTTAGATGGGCCTTACGTACCTGGACAGGTAGTGTTATCATACTGAATTATTTTTTTTTCTTTTTTTCTTTTAGTTTTTATTTATTTGTTTTGAGAGCGAGCGAATGCAAGTGGGGTGGGGGGAGCATAGAGTGAGGGGGAGAGAGAGAATCCCAAGTAGGCTCTGGACGCTCCGCGCACAGAGCCTGATACATGGCTCTGGATCTCACGAAACCGTGATCACGTGATCTGAGCTGAACTCGAGAGTCAACTGACTGAGCCACCCAGGCCCCCCTGAATTCTTTTAGTAAGCATTTGAATCAATAAAACTATGCTTAGGATAGATTGTTTTTCTGGAAAGAAGACCAGTCCACCTGTTTTTAGAAAGATCTCAGGAAAATAGTTTTAAAGGTCATGGTGGGTGTTCTCTATTTCTCAGGAACACCTGTTGAGGTTTCGCTATTAGAATGTGTGATTTTCATTTTATATCATGAATGTGTATTCTTTATATATTGATAACAGATTAAAGATTATTTACCCAGTCTGAGATTAATAGCAGTTCTGCGTCAGACATTAGAAGAAGACAAAAGTGGCACGGACTCAAATAGCTATGTCTGGGCATGTAACATGGCCCGATTTTAAAGCAGCTCCCATTTTATAAATTATGTAAAGTAAGAATAAGGGAGATTCTGTAGGGAAGTGTCACATCTCCTGATAAGCTGGAGAAGGGCTTACTGTAGACAGATGGGTTTTAGAATGCCTTGTTATCAGAGAAGAAAATGATTTGTAAGGGAAATAATTTTATCTCCCTTATTAATTGGTGACTTGAGGAAAAATGTTTTATTAAGAGAAATTGGCATTTAAAAGAGGCCATGTAAGGTTTGTTGTCTTAAGATTTTCTAGAATCCATTAGATTTACGCGTACCAACTTGATAAATTTTCATAACTAATGCAGTCCTCTTTAGGATTATCTCTTAGGTAAATAATGAGGGGAAAATGAAGGAAGGAAAGAAAGTAAAACTCATGGCACTGTTCCAAGTGCCTTATGTCTATTAATTCATTTCATCCACAACACCCCTGGGAGATTTAGGTCTTTCTGATATTCCTGCCTTACACACAAGAAACCCAGGGCAGACCAGCTGAGTAACCTGCCAAGGTCACATACCTAGAAGTGGGGGCAGGGCTGAGAGTTCACACCCGGGCTGTTTGCTCTGGAACCTTCACTGTTACACATTTTGCAATATGCCACCCAGTTTTCTTCCTCATATCTTTTGAGATTTGTTCTTATCTTTATTTTTGATGTTGCCACTTTAAAAGTATAAAATGCACAGCACGGAAACCAGATTCCAGAAACCGATGTACCATGTTAACCGACTTTCATCCAGCACGTGAGGAATGGCGTGGGTTCCAAACCCTCCCCTCATCGTTTATAAAGTACACGGATGGAGCAAACTCGGTAGTTTAAATTCTCAAAAGATACATGGGAAATGGGCTAAAGCTTATTAGCCTTCGATTTAATGTAAGATCTGAAAAAACGAATAGTGAATTTCTTTTAAGCATCTCGAGGACACTGTATATTCTAGATTCCTCTCAATGATAGCGATTTTTTTTTATTTTGAGAGAGAGTGAGAGTGAGCAGGGAAGAGGCAGAGAGGGAGACAGAGAGTCCCGAGCAGGCTCCGCGCTGTCCAAGCAGAGCCCAACGTGGGGCACGAACCGTGAGATCATGACCTGAGCTGAGGTGAAGAGTCGGATGCTTCACCGACTGAGCCACCCAGGTGTCCCAATGACGGCAATGAAAGGTCTTCATTCAGGTGCCCTCAAATGTGCACCTGACTCCGAGGAAAGACGTAAACACAGGCTTTTACAGGCGAGGACAGACGGCCATAGTCCCCAGGCCCATTATACCTCGTCTTCATGCTATTACCCCTCCTGCGTTCTGAATCTTGTGGAATCCTAGGCAGCTTTTATTTCCCTTTTTAAAAATGACTAATTTTAAAAATGCCTGGGTGGCTTCATCAGTGTGCACACACACACTCTCAAAATAAATAAACAAATATATATATATTTTTTAATTAAAGAATGACTAAGTTTAAATGAGAACTTCTAAAAATGACTGTAAGCCAGAACTTCCTAGCTTTTTTTAGTTTAAATGACTAATTTCTTGTACCTAGACTCTTTGGCTGCTAGGAATTTCATACGTATGGGTATCCCCAGTTTGGAAAGTCACTTGGCCCCTTCCTCCTATACTGAACACCTTTATTTTCAGATAGTATTTGCAGTTCTGCATGTTGGTCTTTGATTTCTAATCTAAAGAAATTTTACGTAAGCCTTTCGTATTCTTGAGCATTTAAAAAGGTGAATAATACAAATTGCTTTTTAATATTTGTCTTTAGAGTAGGACTTGAGGGTTTTGTTGGAACTTTTCTTCATTGTGGATACAGATCTGTTCCTCTAGTCCTGAAGTGATTGAATGAGGAATCCCCAGGGTATTCCTTAGACTTGAGCTTTGCAGCAGGAAGAATGTTAATTATAACCATTAGTAGATAGTACATTATTTGTATTTACAGTTTCCTAACTATTGCTTGGTATTTGGGGTGTGTGTGTGTAGGATTAAGATAGAATTTAGGAGAAGTTTGGCCCTATTAGCTACTCTTAAATTAACCATCATGTAAACAATTAGGACTTTCTGTGAAAGGTGATTTGAAATTCAGTCAGATGGAGTAGCAGACCTCTCATCTTGAAAGAACACTTAGGTGATCTGGTTTTTCCCACATATAAAAATAGTTGGATTCTAAAGTGCTTATTTCCTTTGTGATCTGTGTCATGTGTAAATTACGACAATAAAAGAAGTATTCTAAGAGCTGAAGGAACCCATAAAATTTATTAGCATATCTTTTGTTTTATAAACACAGACATACAAGCAACTGAATTACTGTGCTTGATCTCCCATCCCCCTTGTTTAGACCAAAGAGAGTCTACAATATGCATTAGAAACCCTGACTATGAACGGCTGCTCAGTTGAAGATCTAGGATTGGATTTCACTCTGCCAGGATTTCCCAACATCGAACTGAAGAAAGGAGGAAAGGATATACCGGTCACTATCCACAATTTAGAAGAATATTTAAGAGTACGTAATCGTGGCACCCTTTGGGGAAAAGGCCAGCGTGGTGGGCGACACAGGACTTCTGTGGACACTGTTCTGGGGGAAGGGGGAAGCACCTGTCCCGGGAGCCTGCCTCCCCTGCCTGAGACCCTCGACACCCAAGATCACTGCACAACATCCACTTTTTCAGGCCCTCATTTCTGTCTGCACTTGACAAAATGTGTCAGATATTTCATGAAGCCTTATATATGACCTTGAATTTTCTGTCTTGAAGTTTGAATACTACTAAACTCTCATTGTCTTCGTTTAAAACAAATCAGTGAAAAGGAGCCATCACTTGTGTTCTCATTAAACTGCATTCTGTCTATCAAGGCAAAACTAGACATTATTCTTCACACACACACAAACACATTTTTATGGGTGTAATGAGGACTTTCAGATAATCTATAGCCCTTGACTATATTTGTTAAATTAAGGGAAAACAATTTTGTATTAAAAAGAAATTGTATTTTAAGTTCCATGCTATATAGGTCTTTACTACTGCTTTTTGAAAAGTTTCTTTTGGTTTATTTCTGACCCTGAGTGGAAAGAGCATTGGGTTCAAGATAGAAAACCACCTATACCCAGACTTGGGTTTTCTGCCACCCTACAGTGGGATTTTATTTAAAAAAAAAAAAAAAATTTATATTTATTTATTTTTGATAGCGAGCACAAGCGGGGGAGGGGCAGAGAGAGAGGGAGACACAGAATCCGAAGCAGGCTCCAGGCTCTGAGCTGTCAGCACAGAGCTGGACAGGGCTCGAACTCCCAAACCGCGAGATCATGACCTGAGCTGAAGTCGGACCCTTAACCAACTGAGCCACCCAGGTGCCCATACAGTGGGATTTTAGATAGAACCTCTGAAAAATGGCTCTGGTTTCTTCGTCTGTTAGAGAAAGAGTAGATAGCCAAGGTCTTCAGGTATCTTTTGGCATACCCAACTGTTCTGTGACTGTTAAACACATTCTTTAATATTCACAGGACTATCTGATCAAACTTACCTGCTGCTTTTCCTAACTTTGAGAAAGCTAACCTTTCCGCTTACTTGTAAATGATGAGTTAATGTCCAGATTAAAGTTCTCTGAAAAGAATTTGTGATGATGCTTGTATTTTTCTGTCAGCAAAATGCTGTTGTTTTTATTTTTATCTGAGTATGTCCTATATTTCTTGAACCCAGTGGGTTAGCTGGAGTCATTGATGACTAGATATCATTGAACCAGTAACAGATGCTTTCTGTTCCTTTTCAATTTCACGTGACTGCATTTCCAGAGTTTGCCTTTTTCTAAGTGAAGGTCCACTTCAGAAGCATGGGTTCTAAGAACTTAATCGGGATTTGGATAGAAAAATTTCACATTAAAAATTCAGAACACTTAACAGTTGGTTATTATGCATCTTGACACATTATCTTTAATTCTTAATAACATTTTATCCTCTTGAGAAACTTTCATCTGCTTCTCATCTAGTAAGGTACCGTTCTGTGCCATCAGGGTTTTATGTAAATGAATTTTTAAAACACACTAAACATAAATGCTCATCGTAATTGTTTTTACATTTTCTTGCTGGCCAGGCCCCGAGTTAGAAGTTGACCTGAGAGATCGCTTATGTGGTTTTCTGAGAGATGTTTTAGAGACTTAATTTGTGTGGGGTTTTTTGTTGTTGTTGTTGCTGTTGTTTTTAAAGTGATCAGGATGGATGTTTCACTGTACTTTGCCATGTATTGGGTAGGAAAGAGATAGGAAATCTTGTCACGTTTTTTAAAAGACCTTTCTTTTTACAGCTGGTTATATTCTGGGCACTAAATGAAGGCGTTTCTAGGCAATTCGATTCCTTCAGAGATGGATTTGAATCTGTCTTCCCACTCAGTCATCTCCAGTACTTCTACCCGGAAGAAGTGAGTAGCTTGTGTCTGAAGAAATTGCCCATTGCTCCCTGTGTACCTGTAGCAATCGTAGCACGCCGTCTCTGTGCCATCTGGCCGAAGAGGATTGCAAACGAGAGAACTGGGGGGCGAGGTGGGTTTGTGAGCCGAGGGGTGGATGTTGGTAAAGGTAGAAGATCATTTCTGAGCAAAGAAGAGTCTCAAATACTAAGTGTAATACGATGTAATATAAATATAGCATTTTATATTGTATAAGTATTAAATATAGTTGAAGTATTGGAGTGGGGTCTGTGTGCGAGATTGGGTGAGCCCAGCCTTGTCGTCAGTCACCTGACCCTGGATGCCGGCCGGTGGAGAATGGGATGCGCGTCTTTGCGGTCGCTGAGGAGAGTGCACTTTTTTTTTTAACCTAAACTTCCCGGATTGGGTGAGACCCTGTTTTATGATTGGAGTCCGTTCTTGGAGTTAAGGAAGTGTTGCAAGTACCGTTAAGAGTGGGGGAAATGAGTGTGCAGTTTTCCAGCCGTCTTAAGTGCAACAAGAATCTGGAACACTGCTCTCGAGTGGGGAGATGGCACAGAAAGGGTCTGCGAGGTATGGGGTTTCTCCAGTTTGGGATCCTTTTTGTTTAGTATTTGAATGATAACTTTACACACATATTACTGGCTGAATCCGGATACCTTTGAATGACTTGGACGTAGCATTTCAATCTCAGTTACGATTTTTATGTCCACTCTGATTTGCTGCTTGCGGGAGCATGTGGTGTAGCTGACACTTTGAGGCACTAAGTGTCACCTGGAATTGAAAGCAGCAAGGGTTGCTCCTGGAATTGAATTCTGGTCCTTCCTGCTTCACCGTATGACCTTGTCTAGGCTGTTGTGTCTGACTCGACTGCCTCGTCCATAAGATCGGGATAACCTCTGTCTTACTGAACAGGACACATAGAGTACCTGCCAGTGAGTGACGCGTAGTATGTATTAAATTTTCTCAAAGCACGTAGTCCTTCTGCAGGTGGGCAGGTCACCAGAGAAAAGATGGCTTAATGTGAAACTGGTGTTAGATTTTCCAAGGGGACGCAAGCACTTCTTGCTTTCTCCTGTTCCCCCTGGAACGGCTTGCCTGGTCCCCGTGCAGCCCCAGCCGACCCATCTGGCAGCCATCTGCCTCTGTACAAAGTGAGGAAGCTGCCCGTTGGCTGGGCCTCAGTTCAGCTTTCTCCCACTTCTCTCTCCAGCTCACTAGTCTGTGTCTTGGCTTCTGGCATTTCTAGAAAACAGGATTTATGAAATCTCCCTGGCGAGATGTAGGTTATGGAGTTAAAGCCTGTAAAGACACGAGAGGCGTTAGGAAAGCCTAAACAAAGGTTTGTCTCAGGTATGTTTTGTTTGCGATTAAAGTCTTCTCGAGAAGCCAGTCCCTGCAGATGGGCAGGGTGCCTTTAAAGGCATCAGAAGAGGAGGCTGAGTCTGTAACTGTAGTAGAAGAGCACATTGTCGAAGAGAGAGGTCCCTGCGCAGAACTTTCGGTATTGAAAATGATACTTTGATTTGGTACACGGTAGTCCTGTGCTATACTGGCATCTGCAAAACAGCATGTCCTGTGAGTTTTCACTGAGTTATGCAGCCGTGTCCTTAGTAATTTGTTTCTGTTGGGTGACCACGCAGCTGGACCAGCTCCTGTGCGGCAGTAAAGCAGACACTTGGGATGCAAAGACACTGATGGAGTGCTGCAGGCCGGACCACGGTTACACTCACGACAGGTGAGTACCCGGATCTGCTGGGCTTTCGTTTGAGGGTCAAGAATTTGGTGGTGTGTGCGTGCATGCGTGTGTATACGTACGTTATGAACAACAACAGGGGGGTGCCGTTTTTAAATTTGTCTGCCTGTTTTAAAGGAGGCTTTCTGATATTTTGGCCTCATTTCTATCAAGACCTTAGGACTCAAAGATTTCTTTTTCGGGTATTTCTGTGTAAGTGAACAGGGAGGAGGAAAGAGAGGAGGATACAGGTCAAACCCGTTACCCGTTTTTGTTGGCGGTAAAATGGAAATACCCGTACACTCCCGACAAGTCTTGTTTGTTACAACAGTAATCATTCCCTTTGAATTCCAGCTGTGACAACAGAAAACTACGTTGGTTTCCGAATGCGTCCTAATGCAAATTCATAGGTAGTCGTATTGAAATTTGGTAGTCTGCAGCTGGCTCTGAGAGTCTGCGGTGCGGTGCGGTGTGATTGAAAGGTGCACAGTCCCGTGCTGAAATGATTTTGCTGACTTGTTTCTGTTGTAGTCGCGCCGTGAAGTTCCTGTTCGAGATTCTCAGTAGTTTTGATAACGAGCAGCAGAGGTTATTTCTCCAGTTCGTGACCGGTAGCCCGAGACTGCCTGTTGGAGGTGGGTGTGCCCTAGGCGCCTGGCCGCCGCCGTTCTGTGGTGGTGGGGTGTGCAGGGGGGGGGGGGGGGAAGGGAGGGAGGGAGGGAGAGGGAGAGACGGACAGAGACTTCGGTACCACCAGCAGGATATTCTGCATTTGACCCAACAGTGCCTTTTCGTTACTCTAGTATCCTAACGTTTCTTGAGTTTTCCGTTGGCTTTGCGATATGTGAGAGCTCTCGGCCGGCAGGGAGATTCATAGGGATCATCTTAAACACACTGAAGTAGGATTGTTAATGAACACGTAATGCTACTTTTCTAGGTGAAATTCAGATCCTCCGGCCAGCTGTACATTACAGACTCTTGGATGAGAATGCATTGTAAAGTCTACTTTTCTAGGAGTGAGTCAGTCCTAATAGGAGTCAAATTGGTACTCAGTTTTAAAAGCCAAAAAGCAGAAGGAGCTGTTGGCCTCCTTATTCTACAGTGGTTTTTTCCAGTAAATAAAGCAGATGTTGGGGTCCATACACTAAACGTACATCACGTGTGTAGATGTAATTACCCAGCAAGAAGGAACACTTTGCGTGTGTGGTAACACCGTACAGCCAAGCAGCGTGACGTTTCCTGATGGTAGCAGCACAGAAAGGCTACGTTTGTGATTCCAGACGGATTCTTCTTGTGGCTAAAAAACATCTGGCTCGGAGTTAGCTGTGTGCGGCCTGTTAACTTACTAACTTCCCTTGGTCTTTCTTCCTTCCCCTTCTGCTCAGGCTTCCGGAGTTTGAATCCACCTTTGACAATTGTCCGGAAGACATTCGAATCGACAGAAAACCCGGATGACTTCCTGCCCTCCGTAATGACTTGTGTGAACTATCTTAAGTTGCCGGACTACTCGAGCATTGAGATCATGCGTGAGAAACTGTTGATCGCGGCCAGAGAAGGACAGCAGTCGTTCCATCTTTCCTGATCACAGCGAGAAATGCGGTGTCTGCCTGTTACAGCAAAAGAAAAAAAAATCATGATTTCTTTTCTAAATGTATCACCTGAGTCAAGGAAACATGTTACGCCTTCTTGTTGTAGGAAAAATGGCTTGCAGATTATACAAGAGACACTTGGTTGATATTCATTAATGGCCCCATGGACTTAAAGTGATCAGGCCCTAAAACGTTGTTGTGATGAGGTTTCTTTAGCAAGTTCTTGTTTAAATTATCATTTATTTGATGAGTGAAGTTTTTAACTTGCTTTGCTGTGTGAAATTTAAAAAAAAAGGGATGTTTTTCAGGCTGAAACAATAAATGTCGCTGTGCAGTTTAATTCTGGGCTGTGTGTGTCCATCTAGCTAAGTCTGCAGTTTTGTTTCCTCTAAAGACCACTCTTGTACATAAGTACAGACACGAAAGCTCACGTGTGTTTGACAAATCCTGTTCGGTAGGTTAGCTCTGTGTGCATCTCACTCCCCTCTCATTTCCCTCCCCGGTTCATGTATTGTCCGCGGTCCACACGGTTTTTTTTGTGTGCGACACTCACGGCTGTCCATCTTCATTAGCCATGGGCTCCCGTCGTTCCGTGTTCTCTCTCAAATTAAGATATAATTTTAAAATTCATTGAACTGAAATCTATCGTCAGTGTGATTCCGTCTTTGTAGCTCAGTGGACCTTTCTCATAGCTTAGTTTTAATATGGCTGTAGGGTATGGCTGGCCTTTGCCCAGTGACCCGGTAGGACTGTTTACACGGTGATTCTGGCAACCACAGCAGCTTCTGGAAGGGAGGCCAGGAAAGCCCGCTCACTCTTGCGTAGCTTGAAAAGTCTACAGCTTGGGCTGGCCGGTATTTTCTTATTCCACGACCAGAGCATTTTGAGTCGATGTAACGTTTTCAACAAAATTAGCAGTTTTCGTTCCCCGTTGAAGTCCAAGAATGCTTTTTCTCCCTTGTCCTCGTTCTCAAGTTTCTGTTCGTGGTCGTCTGTTTTCCTCTCTCCCCTTCCCCTCCTCCCAGGGCTAACTTGGGACAAACAGTTCAGCCTTTGCCTCGGCACCGATACAAGCACCTGTAAGCAAAGTTCTGTCCAGTGTGTTTCATGTGCTGATTTCTCAAATCCGCAATAATCCGTCAGGTTAATGTTTTTACCTGAAAATAAATAAAGTTTGCTTCACCTTTTCGGTTATAGTTCTGTGCTGTATGCATAACTCTCCACTGTGTAGCCGTATTTCAGTGCAAGCAAATCGCCCCATCTCCATGATTCACATCATGGCTGATACCACTAGGGAGAGAATTTGTGACTGCAACTTGAAGAACATAAAATCTGGCAGGAAAGTGGGAGGAGTTTCCTTCCTTCCTAAGGTTCATAATTAAGCGTGTTGCATAAATTTGAGAGGATTTCCATAATGCATCTTTTTGAAAATGAGAGAGGAGCTAATTTTTTTTTTATTGAACTTTGAGAAATCAATTCTCTCTTGTTCTACAGACTGTTCCAAAGTCTGACTTAATTGGTATAGAAGCCCCTTTGTTTCCCATCCCTCCCTCCACCGAAGAGAAACTTAGTAGCTTGCTTTTCTTTAGATTATTTTGCCATTTTACACTTACATGGCCTTGTTGGGAGCACCCCCCCCCCCCCCCGCTTTCACAGTGAACTTGGGCAGTGACCCCCCCCACTGAGGGTGACCGAGCTCAGGGGGTGTCTTTCCCTGGTTCTTGCAGGGGCTCTGACCAGGGAGCGGCTTTACCATGAAGTCCGAGAAGGGGAGTTGTTGTGTTTCTGCGGTTCTGACATTGACAGCACAGGAGCCGAGCAGTTTAATCAGGTGAAATTTGTGTTCAAGAATGAGCCACTTGGTTTTAAAACTGTTCCGATACCTTTTTACCAACTAAGCACAAGGATTTTTGTGTGAACATAGCATTTCCTCATTTTTTAAAGGGTTCATTGTTAAATTTTAGACATGTATAAACAAAGCAATGTTTCATACCAAAATATCTGTATTTGATGTTTTATCCAGATCTCTTGTGGCCCTGGCAGATTTGGCCTCGTTGATTTCAGCATCAACCAGTACATTTGATGGTTTTGACTCAAACTCTGAAGGTTGATGGTTTCAAAGTCGGTAGTTAACCTGTTGAATGCTTTTTACTGTTTAGCTTACTCCTTAATGTGTGGGACCCTTTGTTAATTAGGGGCAGGAAGACTCTTCCCATTTTAAAGCAACCTCTCTTTGCAGAGACCTTAATCCTGCATCGTAGGGAAGAAAGTGTATATTTCATTTGCTTGTTACTCCCGATTTTGCCTTAAATTTATTTGCTTAGTAATCCTACCAACAAGCACTGATTTCTAACTATGCTTTATACACATAGACAGTTGGGTAGAGACAGATTTTACTGCCCTTTAATTTTTGCTGAGACGGAGTCAGAGGTTAGTCACAGCTAATACTATGTTGTGGTGTCATTTACAGTTACTGATCTGATCTGCCTTTTTTTTTCTTTTGTATATGAGAACACCTCTTTTTTTTTTTTTAAACTATTTCACAATAAGGAAGGAAGGAAGAGGTAATTAAATGTAATTCCCTCTTCCCAGCCCCTCCAAAAAGTTAATTGTGAGTTCTAGGTAGTCTAATCAGGAACAGACACAGAGTTCTAGATGCCTTAGCCGAACCCAGCAGAAAACTTTCACACAGCTAGTCACTGTAAGAATACAGATTTCTCTCTTCCTGTGATTCAGCTCTGGTTCCTGCATTTGTAGTGACAGAGAAGTTTCTTTGACCTCAGCATTCTGTTAAGAAGGTAGTATCCCTAAAGCCCCTGTCTCCTGCATTTGGCGGTTCTCGTGAGTTGGGGACATGACATGACAAGGGGTGGAGCACCTGACTGACCAGTCGCTTCCTGGTCCAGAGTTCCTTCCCGGGGGCATCCTGTGCAGAAAGACCGGAAGACCCAGGGAGAGGCCCCAGCGTCTGCGTCCCAGAAGTTAGATGCAACCCTTGATTTAACACAGTAAGGATTATCGCCAGCAAATAAATTGTAAGTTTGTCTTCCCTCTGGTTGGTTCATGAGCTGTGGAGGCTATGCTCCCGATTCCTGTCCGTGCTTACGAACTCAGGGAACGGGGACGTCCCTGACACTGCAGGAAAGTGTGTGTAACTGAGAAAGGAGACCTCCAGGGCCAAGGCATAAGCGTGCATTCACAAACCAGATCCTTACACGGGGTCCCGGATGCCCTTGTTCCTTCTCCATTAGCAAAGATTTACTTCCTTTACTTCGGCTTTGGTTGTTGGACCCATTTGATTTTCCCTCCTGTAATGAGAACGTTCGTTGTTTGGAAATGTCATGCTCTGTATTTCTAATTCTCGGAAATGCCTCTGTACGAGTCTTCGGTTTGACGTTGCAGTAGTTGGGCACACCCAGTAGAAGGATGACCTAGTGACAGATCACTGAAATGCTTCCTCTGTTACCTCAAAAGAAAAAAAAAAAAATCCAGACAAAAGATAGCATTTATATTTCTAGAAAACGGAGGATTGGCTGTTTTCCAAGAACTTCAGGCTAATGCAAGCAAAGTTCTTAACTCTGAAGACTTGTTCTGCATAAAGGAGACATTCTTTACTAATGGAAGAGGTGGTTTTATTTTTACGACAAGCCTACTCATATTACCAAACCTATAACCAATTGCTGATCTCCTGTGTAAAGCATTTTTTTTCTCTTACCTGAAACAGTGATTTATATGAACTGTTGGAATAATGGAACCTCAAACTACAGATGTGTATGTAAAATTGCATAAATGCACTGACTTCCTTCTCCCTGAATATATTTTTAATAAACAGCATTATCCTACATGGTCAGTTTTATTAACTCTTCTGCACAACTAGAGGGCTCTTCTGAAAGCTGTGTGCTTGTCTGGGTGATTTTTGGAAAGCTTTCTGTGGCGGTAACACAGTAATCTTGGCCTTCTTTGGAGGCAGAGAGTGGTGGAGAGAGTTCTAAGACAAATCTACTCCAATATGACTCTGATGCTTGCTTGCTGGGGGTGAGGATTAACACTTGTAAGATATTCCTATGCAGCAGGGACGTGGTGCCTTGGGATCGAGAGATGTGACCCTGTGCACGACCTCCCGGTTGGACCACTGAGAAGTCACTGTTGGCTTTCGTGACTGGCCGCCCTGCCCTTGACAAATGTCCGGATCAGTCTGTTTCACTGAAACCAAAAAATAGAATCGACTTAGGATTGCAAAGGAGATGGAAATATTGTGGAAGGGTGATGGCTGAAGTTGAGGGTGGGAGTGGATTGTTGCTCTTTTCAAGAGAACGAGTGCGTGAAATCCATACGGAATACGGACGATAGACAACACACACACGCACATTCTTACATATCGTGTTGATCTACCTGCCTAAGGACAAAACCACATTTTTCCCTCGATGAATCTTGGTCTGTAACATGACTTCAAATCCTAGGTGAAAGGTGCTATTAGGTATAAGCCTATCAATGAGACTGGCACGGAGGTGAAGTTGGTAACAAATGCTGAGCTGTCTGTATGACCAGTTCTGGTGGGGGGACAGGGGCGGCAGGGGCAGGTGTCTAGTAACTTCACAATTTTAGTCGATGGAACTGCATGAATCAGTGTTGGTGTGTTAATGGGTTAAATAGAAGTTCTGAGTCTTGATGGCAATTGTTGGGCCAGTATTCCAGTAGAAAGACCCAGTATGCCTTCAGACCCGCTTGGGACCAGTGCTTTGGGGTGGGGGTGGGGTGGACATTTCATTGCCATTCTCACCACCATTCCTTCTTGTCCTCAGCCAGGCTGGTGACCTTCCTGCCGCCGTCTGCTGTGTGTTCCCACCTCTCCCACATGCTCTGCGGAGCACTGAAGGCTGGAGCCTGAAGAGGTGCTGTTCTGCCTATGTGGGGGGCCTCAGGGATGCAGCTCCCAGAACCCCCAAATGCATACTTGGTCTCCAAGAATTCGCCTCACGGCTGAAGGCAACCTTGATAGGCACGTAAGGTGTTTGTATCTCAAATACCCTGTGGTGGCTTCAAGGCCCAGGCACACCCGGGTGATTGTGTTCTCCCCAGGAGTTCTGTTTCTGGAGTGGTTTCTAGTACTCCCTGGGTTACTCTCCTACATCGAAACATTCCTCAGGACATTATATTAAGAAGTTTTATTTTATCGGGCCGCCAGGGTGGCTCACGTCATGATCACTGTTCGTGAGTTCGAGCCCGGCGTGGGGCTCTGTGCTGACAGCTCGGAGCCTGGAGCCTGCTTTGAATTCTGTGTGTGTGTGTGTGTGTGTGTGTGTGTGTGTGTGTGTCTCTGCCCTTCCGCCCTCATGCTCTGTCTCTCTCAAAAATAAACATTAAAAAAGAAAAGTTTCATTTTATGAAAAAATTCGTACTAAGGAATATACAATGGGCCGACAACAGTCGAGATTGCTAAAGGGACGGGGCAGTGTTTATGTTTAATGTCCCGTGGAGAGTTGCCACAAGAAGCGGTTGTTTGAAATGACTGTCTAAAATAAACAGTGATAAAGAGAAAGCCCCATGCACTCCATCTGGTGTTCACTTAAAATGCGAAGAATTTGGGCCTTCGTGAAAACTATTTCTTCCAGCCAGGCCTCGATTCCCGAAGTGCATCCTGACTCCACTTGGCGAAACAGAACTTACAGCTCTTAGAGTCGAGGCACGGCCCCTGGCCGCACGCTAGCTTGCACAGAGCCGTGTAGAGGGCTTGGTGAGAACCATGCTGGGGACCAGGAGGAGCCCCAACCCGCCTCCAAGGGAGAGTCGCGATCCCTCACCTCACGCCCTGGTCTCAGCGGTGACCAAAGCAGTTCAGTCGTCTAAAGTCATGTTGTAATGTTAGTATTGTCACAGTCTTGGGTACGATTCTTTGAATTGTCTTCCAGTGCTTCTCCAGGAGGGCATCATGGGCATGTGGGTTGACAACTCTCCCTGCGGGAGGGGCTGTTGTGAAGCACTCGGCCTCCCTGGCTCCTGCTCAAAATGTCAGTAGCTGTCGTCATGACAGGTCAGGATGCCCTTGAACCCTTGGAGAGATCCCAAATATCAGGATGTTGTCCTTCCAGCTGAGAAACAGTGACCGCGTGTGGCAGCTTTGAGGAAGCATTCAGATATTCAGCTGATAATTCTGGTAAATAAATCAAAGTGTTTTGTGACTTACGAGGAGGCGTAAGGTAGGGATAAGAAGAGGAAAACGTGAAACCTAACAGAAGACCATGGGGGAAGGGAAGGGGAAAAAATAGTTTTAAACAGAGGGAGGCAAACGTAAGAGACTCTTGAATACAGAGAACAAACTGAGGGTTGATGGCGGGGGGGTCCTCGGGAGGAGAGGGGAAAATGGGTGATGGGCATTGAGGAGGGCACCTGTTGGGATGAGCACTGGGTGTTGTATGTAAGCGATGAATCACAGCAATCTATCCCCAGACCCAACAGCACGCTGTATACACTGTATGTGAGCCAACTTGACAATGAATTATATTTTTTAAAAAAGAGGGAAACAATTACTTATTTAGTCAGAAGAGCCACAATTCTGTGCTCCCCCTTCCTCCTTCCGTGCATTGGGAGGACATCATCTTTAAGGTTCTGACACCTGACTTATGTGAGAACTTCCACACCATTAGAAAGAGGATTTCCTCTTTTTTTTCCTTTCCAATGACCACCAACCTTAAGAGAACTTTAAATTCAGAAACTGTCGTTACAATTGTCCCTTTTGCAAATTAAAAACAACCTTAACTAAATTCATCTAGAAAAGTTCAGTAGTGCTAACCGATGTTAGAAGATGATAAGTAAATACCCAAGCCAGTGTTTTCGACTTTCTGGAACTACTTTCTCAAAGTAAATTGGTCTCTTTGCATTGTAGGCTAATGGGGTGGGCAAAACAGTCTTTCTTTCCTCCATGGACAATTTAGTGCCGTAATAGATTCGTTTGTCCCCCATTGTTCTGATGCATAACATTCCAGATGGATGGAGGGAATATGAAATCCATTTCCTCCCAAAGCATTAAATGGTGTTTCGACAAATAGAAGTAAAAACTTGGGATTTTTGTGGTCTTTCCAGCGCGCCATTTTTCTTGCCCATCTCACGGTACCACATGGGGATGGGTGGAAGTGTGATGGGGAAACCCTTCAGTCATCGGTCCATTTGACATCCGTCCCAAAGTCAATGAATTTAAAGAGAGAGGCTTTTTTGAAAAAACACTGTTTTCTCTTTACAAGGAGATTTTCACTAGGCTCTCACGGTCAATTAGCAGCGTGATGTGTTTGAGCTCCCTTTTTTCCATCTGCAGGAGATGCCACCCCTCCGGTCTTCCCACCTCTGGTGCCTGGCATGACGCCTGGCATGCACATAGTCATGGAAGAAATGAGGAGTTCTACATTTGTGGTCCTTCCTCTTTGCCAGTCAGGTTGTCTGTGGAAGCTGTGCTCTGACTTCAAGGACTCGAAGTTCCAAGTAGAAAGCAAAATGGAACTGAAACGTTATATATATATGTGTGTATATATATATATATAGTCAATTGCTGAACTATGTGAGTCTGTAAAAATTCGCCAGTTGTATTTTTATGGTAAATAGTTCACTTGGGCCTGGAGAGACCAAACAAAATCAGAGGTTGCTCAGGAAGGAAACTTAGATTTGTGACCAAGTAGGGTGAGCTAGGAATGATTAGGAATATCAGTGTTAGTGAAAAAAAAAAAGAAAAAAAAAAGCTCTGTTATAGCAAAACTAATGAATGACAAAGGATCTTGATGTTTCTTTCTCTCAGCATAATAGATATATTACAGGGGAAGGCAAAAGTCCATTTGGGAAACAAAACTTTGTTTTTTAATCAGTTGGAAGATAGCAAGTAGAGAGTTGTAATATATTTCTTAGTACCGGCAGTCCAGGAGAGAGGGAAAGTCAACACAGCGCCTTTTATGACTGCCGATACATTTACAGGGGTTGGTTCTGACTTCCGTAATCGTGTTTTCTCGATGATGAAGTTTTTTGTAAACTTGAAGTTGCCGTTTGCTTAAATTCAGAATTTTGTAAATACTGGCAAAATACTGTGGAATCTCAGTGTGGAATCTGTTCCCGCATTTATAAAACTTGTTACGAAGATTTCTGTTTAACTGCCATGGTATTGTAGATTGTTGTCTGGGCTCTGAATTTTGAGAGTTTGGCTTCTCTTTTGAATTTGACTTTGGATAAGTCCCGTAACCTTCACTGAGTATTTTCTAATCTGTGAAATGGGAGCAGATGAAATGAACTCTAAATTCCCTTCCTGCTCTCAACTCCTAAGCTCCTAACATCTGTCACAGTCCGTGGCCTTTTTCACATCAACGCAGTTGATTTAAGAATGTACATAGGTCGTCTTCCAAGTGAGTTGAACAAAATTACGTAACTATTTCCTATATACTTTCAACTGGCCAAAAGAGAAGCGCAGGGTCTATTTTGGAAATACTCTGAACCTGCATTTGGTCATGTAGCCAGGTACTAAAATGCATGAGGGAATAAATATTTTGATCCTATGCCTTGGTCGTTTAAATTCATCTTAGTGTTTAGTCCTAGTGGGTTTTTGGTGGGTTGGTTCAGTTACCATTAGTCAAGTTAGGAAGTGTGATCAGGTGGGACTGGGGTGTTTATAGCTGTTGCCATTGGTGTAGATTCTTGGAGTTGGGAGGGTCGTTAGAACAGCAAGCCCGCCTTCTGTCTGAACAATGATTGTGTTGCTCCACCTCGGTCAAGATCACATACTTCTTCTTTTATTATTTTTATTATTATTATTTTTTTTTATTTTTTTTAACACTTATTTATTTTTGAGACAGGGAGAGACAGCATGAACGGGGGAGGGTCAGAGAGAGAGGGAGACACAGAATCTGAAACAGGATCCAGGCTCTGAGCTGTCAGCACAGAGCCTGACGTGGGGCTCGAACTCACGGACGGCGAGATCATGACCTGAGCCGAAGTCGGACGCTCAACCGACTGAGCCACCCAGGTGCCCCTCAAGATCACATACTTATGCCAGAAATAGGGTGAGATTTATAACACTTCAGGTATGGTTTTTCAACCCTCTTCATTCCCAGTTGAGATTAAAGCTCATGGAAATTGTGGCAAGGGAGGCGGACAAAACGCTGGTGACTAAGACCCCCATCCCAAAGGAAGGGGTACAAGGGCTCTCCCAATGCCCAAAGGGACAGGATATGATGCAGAAATATTAAAGTAAGGTTCTGCCCTCCCACTCCATCCCTGCTTTCTGATTCCTGTTCCTTCCCTGGCCATTCATCACTAGGAGGAGCTTTTACGTGCACTGAGTTTTGAGTAGGAAGGCCGCGCAGAAAGTCAAGAAAATTGCTGGCTTTCAGATTTCTAAGTAGAGCATCTCTCATGGATAGCGGTCTTATAATTACAGCTTCTCGCCCCTCGCCCCTCCAACAAAACAAAACAGGCTTTTCGGCAATGTGTGTGTGTGCACACGTAGATGCCTGGTTTTTTCTGTTCCGTTCTTTTTTGAATGCCAAGAGCTTGGCTTTTATGTATCAGTGGCCAAGCCTCAGTGATTTAGAGCAAACAAACACTTTATACAAGTAAGTCCTTGCAGGTTTATAGGCACGGTTTTCCTGCCACAACAAAAGGGAGTAAAAATTGGACCAGCTGGCAAACTAGGGAGAAAGAGCAGGAAATGATGAGGATTAAATTATGATGGGTCCCCAAGAAGCCACCTAGCACCCACAGCCCAAACTAAGTCCCCGACAGGGGAGGAGACAACGGGCTGGTCAGTGTTGCTGGGTCTGGTACTAGGATCATGTTCCTCCAGCACCGGCTTGTCAGCTTTCCATGGAAACCACAGAAAAGTCCTCTGAATGTATTTTTTCACTTCTCCAGGACAAAGCAAAATGCAATGGGTTCCACTTCATTCACTATTCTGCTTGGCAGACGAGTTGCTCTTCATGAGTGAGGGTGGCAGCTGCAGAGGTGAGTTTTGCTTCTGGGTCTCACACTCCCCGCCTTGAACACAACAACTGGTTTTGTCAACTAAGTTTGCGAGAACACTTTACTTCTGTAATTTCCTCCTCATGCCTGCTCCATGGGCTGCCAGTGAACGTTCTCCCTATTTTTCAACACTGAGCAAGAGTTGAAGGCATTTACTGTAGTTTCCAACAGACCTTGAACCCTGCAGGAGCAGGTTAGAAAAGGGATCAAGGGCCCAGCCTGGTTTTTCTCCCCCATGACCAAACTTGGCTGGAGCCCCAGTGCTACTTCAAAGAAAATGATTTAAAAATTTTTGTTCTTGTTTCGTTGTTTGCTTTGTCATAATACAGAAAGGGGTGGCTGTAGAAAACACAAAAAAGCAAAGCAGAAACGAAAGAAAAAAAGTCGATTCCCCAAATGGCCTTTGTGTAAAAAGAATAATTGAAATGGAGTGCAGAGGGTATCCCAGGGGGTAGGGGTAACTGTTCTTTTGTGAAGCTTTTCTTTCAGTTACAAGTATATGCGTGTGTATAATTAGTTATAGCATCAAATGTATTTCTGACTGGCTTGCGGTAAAAAAAATTTCTTTCGATCGCCTTTGGAATCAATTTTTTTAATTCTATTTTCTATATCTACTTATAAAAATAAAAATGTAGACGTATAGTTGGTGTTGTTTTATGAACTAGAGGGTATTATGCTAAGGGAAACGAAGTCAGAGAAAGACAGATATCGTATGATTACACTCATTTGGGGAATTTGAGAAACTCAACAGATGAACATAGCGGAAGGGAAGGAAAAATAAGAAACAGAGAGGGAGGCAAACCATAAGAGTCTCTTAAATACAGAGAACACACTGAGGGTTGCTGGGTGGGGGTAGATGGGGGAAGGGTGAGGAGGGGCAAAAGGGGGATGGGTATTAAGGAGGACACTTTCGAGATGAGCACCGGGGGGTTGTATGTAAGCAGTGAATCACTGGGTCCTACTCCTGGGGTCAAGACTACACTGTATGTTAACTAACTCGAATTTAAAATTTTTTCCTTTAATGTTTATTTATTTTTGAGAGAGAGAGAGAGAGAGACACACACACACACACAGAGCACAAGCAGGGGAAAGGCAGAGAGAGAGGGAGACACAGAATCCAAATCAGGCTCCAGGCTCCGAGCTGTCAGCACAGAACCCGATGTGGGGCTCGAACCTACAAGCTGTGAGATCATGACTTGAGGTGAAGTCAGACAATCAATCAACTGAGCCACCCAGGCGCCCCTTAACTAACTTGAATATAAATATAAACAATCAATAACATAGAAAATAATAAACAAATAAACACATTAAATAAATAAATAATAAATAGTAATAAACAAATAAATAAATAAAACAAAACCCCTCCAAAACTGTAAAAAAAAAAATTACTGTACTAACATTGAAGAGGGCAGGCAGGCAACGACATGTGGACATGCATGGCCAAGCCATTTACACCTTGAACGGGACGATTACGTTTCCAAATCACCCGGTGGCAAAATGGAAATGGAGAGTGGGGATTCCGAATAGATCTGTGGGCCAGTCTGGAACAGTTTAATGCGCTGGAATTGCTCTCACGGCGGTGACTCGGGCCCTTCCATGAGAGGACAGTTGCTAGAGGTCCCAGAAGTCCCTCGTTAATAATTTCCTCTTCTGCAAATGGGAAGATAACTAGTCCCCACATCACAAGGGTTTTTTCGTTTAAAATAATACAGAGGCGCCTGGGTGGCTTGGCCAGTTGAGCGTCTGACTTCGGCTCAGGTCGGGATCTCACGGTTCATGGGTTTGAGCCCCGCCTCCGGATCTGTGCTCACAGCTGAGCCTGGAGCCTGCTTCCGATTCTGTGTCTCCCTCTCTCTCTGCTCCTCCCCTACTCACGCTCTGTTTCTCTCTCTCAAAAATAAATAAACATTAAAAAAAAAAAAAGGGCTGATGCTAGCCTGCCTACTTAAAAAAAAAATACGTGTAAGGGGTAGTACTTACTGGCTGACACCACCAATCTATGGCATTAAATAGTCTCCTGTAAACTAGTTTAATATTACATCTTATGACGGTATCTCGGTTCATTTAACACACTGCCTATTGTTAGTCATTTAGTTTATTCAGTTTTTCAGTATTGTCATATTGTAAACCCACAGAGGAATTACTTTGTGCCTACTACCGCACATTTCCTTAATCATTTCCTTACAAAAGGGATTGCTGGGCGAATGGATATGGAGGAACGTTGGTTTTTGTTGCTTTGGGGATTATTTTGTGTGTCTTCATCCGTTGTCCCAATTTTCTTTCAAGAACAATCCACCCTCCCTTTCAGTCCAGGTGGTTTTCCAGGCCAGCGCTAAGTGCGAGCACGTGACCAAGCGCATCCGAGTAGCGCGTCCCCTGGGTCACCGGGATTGGCTCTGGCGTGTGCCTGCGAGCGAGGACAGACCAATCAGACGCAAGGAACTCGATGCCTTGCTTTTCTTACCCCTGCTCGGCGAGAGCAGCTCTCTTGGAGCTGGCCCTGTGGCCAGTAGGGTACAAACCTTGAGTTGCCGGGGCCCTCTGGCCACCAGCGCAGGGAATCACACCAGACGGGAGGAAGCAGGACTGAGAATTGCGAAGAAAACAGGTCGTGGTGAAATCGATTGCCCGGATCCTGCTGTGCGCGAGGTCTAGCGGGGTCTCCACTGGGGGCAGCTGTGGTTTCTGTTTCTCGTTTTACCGAGGGTTGTGATCGAGAAGAGAGTCTGGCATTGTAAGGTTTTGGCTCGGGTTTGCCACACCGCCTTCCGCACGGGATCATGTGATGGCCATCCTAGCAGGGCGTGCGTGAGAGCGCCTTTTCCTGCACGCTCTCCGGGACCGGCTGGCATTAACACCAACGAAACAAAACCTTTCCCGTTTGCGTCTTCAGTTGTCATTCACAGAAGGCAGAGTTTTTCAAAAGTTTCTGGGCTGTTTATATTTTTTCTTCTGCTTTCTTTCGTTTTTCTATTCTTCAGGAAAGTAAAGTCTAAATGGAAATTTCTGCCTCAATAGAGACAGAGGCCCTGAGCTGTCACATTGTATTTGCATTGTAATTCTTACATTAAATTCGAGGAGCAAAATTAAAAGGACCGGCCTCCACTTAATTTTATGACTGTCTCCTATTGGTATAAGGGAGAAAAATTGTTTCTCTTAAAAAAAGAGTCAAGGGGGGCGCCTGGGTGGCTCAGTCGGTTGAGTGTCTGACTTTGGCTCAGGTCATGATCTCACAGTTCGTGGGTTCGAGCCCTGCGTCCGGCTCTGTGCTGACAGCTCAGAGCCCGGAGCCTGCTTCCGATTCTGTGTCTCCCTCTCTCTCTGACCCTCCCCCAGTCACACCCTGTCTCTCTCTCCTTCAAAAGTGAATAAACATTAAAAAAAAAATTTTTTTTTAAAGTCAAGGGACTCAAAAATGTATGAAAGTTGCTGTACATGAAATTAGCCGGGAAAATTAGGGAAAGAAGGTGTCCAATTGAATGAAGCAAAGTATTGCCCTATCGATGATGATAAAATCCTAACAAGTTTGTGTCCCCAAGCTTACAAATAATTATAGCCTCTAACTGAAGACGGATGAGCATGTAGCTTTGGGCTTGTGCTAATATTATATTTTCACAGCAGAGACACGGGAACAGGAGACAGCAGACCTTAGAGCCAGAGGGGTTTTAGTGAATAGTCGATCCCATTTCTTTCTAAATACGGACTTAAGGCATATTAGTTACTCTTCCAGAGCCTCAGTTGTCTCCTCTGTAGAATGGGGTGGTAATAGGGCCCCTCTCTTAAGGTTGCAAGGATTAAAAGAGAGAACATTCAGCAAATGTTGCTATTCTTTTCAAATACTATTTGCATAAATCATCTTTCTCCATCTTGAGTTTTCGTTTTAATACCTGTTTTTATCCAAGGTCACGGCTAGTTAGTGATATGTACACCCACCTTTATGAATGTGAAAAATAACATGACAAATATAATTATATCCTCTTGCATTTTAACAATGGGAAGAGATTCTGGCCAAGCAGCGTGTTCCGTTCCGTTCCTTTCCTTTCCTTTCCTGTCCCGTCCTTTCCTTTCTTTCTTTTTCTTTCTTTCTTTCTTTCTTTCTTTCTTTCTTTCTTTCTTTCTTTCTCTCTCTCTCTCTCTCTCTCTCTCTTTCTTTCTTTCCTTTCAGCACCAAACCCACAACATTATTCTATTTTATTTTTTATTATTTTTTAAAAATATAATTTATTGTCACATTGGCTAACATATAGTGTGTAAAGTGTGCTCTTGGTTTTTGGGGTAGATTCCTGTGGTTCATCGCTTCCATACAACACCCAGTGCTCATCCCAACAAGTGCCCCCCTCCATGCCCACCACCTGTTTTCCCCTCTCCCCCAGCCCCCCGTCCACCCTCAGTTTGTTTTCTGCATTTAAGAGTCTCTTACGGTTTGCCTCCCAACCTCTCTGTTTGTGACTATTTTCCCCCTTCCCCTCCCCTCTGGTCTTCTGTTAAGTTTCTCAAGATCCACATATGCGTGAAAACATATGATGTCTGTCCTTCTCTGCCTGACTTATTTCACTCAGCATAAGACCTTCCACTTCCATCCACGTTGCTGCAAATGGCAGGATTTCATTCTCTGTCATTGCTGAGTAGTATTTCCTTGTATATATACACCGCGTCTTTAACCATCTTCGTCAGTTGATGGACATTTAGGCTCTTTCCATACTTGGGCTATTGTTGAAAGCGCTCAACCTCCTTGTTTCGATGCAGTGGATGGTATTTCTCAATGAAGAGAAGAGTTAACTGGTAAAGAAAGGATGCAACTCATTTATTGGGGCAACTTCTACTTACAACTCAAAACATCTGCTGAAGGTGGGTTTCTGCCCAATTCTTAATTTTCGTTCATTTTATAAACATTACATCTCCTACGAAAAAGGACTGTGTCGCATTTTGCTGTCTGCAGTGACCATAGTTAATTATGATTACCTGAGCACCTTCCACATACCTGGTTCGGTCCTAAACTCAATGCTGTCTGGGGTTTAAACCCAGACCTTACTCCAGGGAGGGGATCTTGAGCCACGAGACCACACAGCCAACTGCCCCAGTCAGTGATGAGGTCGGGGAACGCGGATGGTCCTGAGGCACACTTTGCAGAGCACTTGGCTGGTGGCATTTGGTTATAACACACACCTGTGAGGTTGACTTTTTTATTCCTGTTTCACAAATGAGGAGACCCAGGTTTGAAGACTGAAATGATTGGTCCACGTCCCCGAGCTAGGAAGAGGCATTGGACAGCCTGAGGCAAAAAAGCAGCTGTGTGTGTGCATGCACATACGTGTGTAAGAGAGCAATCCAGAGAAAATAAATCAGTTCAGACCCACAGAAAACAGAGTAGCAGGCCTTTGTACCTAAGCCAAGTTCACCTTCAGAGCCATGAAGCCTTTCTGTTATTTGGCTCAAAACAAAACAAAACACTTGGCATCATCTAAGTTAGAAAATGAACGCTTTTTCCTACAAAAAACCAAAAACGAAAACAAACAAAAAAAAACAATGAGAAAAGGAAACTCCTGTTTCCAGCTTAAAGAGAAAAACCAGAGGGCAGGGCCATGTGCCCAGATCCTTCCTGCAGGTCTGCACGGAATGGAAGCAGTGGGCTTCTGGCCTTGTCACCTGCCACTGCCGGGGTGGGGGGTGGGGGGTGGGCGGGTCCAGGCAGCAAGTGAGAGGAAGCTGTCACCTGTGATCCTCCTGCAGTCAAAAGGACATTGAACTCTCTGGTTGGGAAGAGATATCAATGTCACTGCCTGTGGGAGGTGCTTAATATTTTAGGAGCATATTTAAATATTCAGAGGCGTTTCTTTTCTCGGTGCAGGTGACAAAATGTGCTGTGAATCACTCGCAGCTTAAAATGCACTTATTCCGTGCAAGTATTTGGTGACCTTTCCAGGTTGTGGTTGGTGTTATGGGCGGACTGGGTCTCATTCCCCTGTTGAGTGACGTCAAGTTTGAATACGTGTCGTGTTTTCACAGAGACTTGTTTTATCCTGTTTTCTCTGCTCTTGAAATATTTCTATGCCTAGTAGGATGGAAAGTGTCTCAGCGTGGGCCCATTTTATTATATATTTTAATTTTTATTTGAGAGAGAGAGTGGGGTGAGGGGCAGAGGAAGAGAGCGACTTAAGCATGCTCTATGCTCAGTCCAATGGACTCTATGCAGAGTCCAATGTGGGGCTCGATCCCATGACCCTGGGATCATGACCTGAGCCGTAATCAAGAGTCGGATGCTCAGCTGACCGGGCCACCCAGGCACCCCAGCACTGGCCCATTAAAAAAAACAGTTTATTTATTTTTGAGGGGAGGAGGGGCAGAGTGAGAGGGGGACACAGGATCCCAAGCACACTCCGTGCTGACAGCAGAGAGCCTGATGCAGGGCTCGAACTCACAAACCATGAGATCATGAGCTGAGCCTAAGTTGCACGCTTAACTGACTGAGCCACCCAGACGCCCCTGTTGGCCCATTTTAATTGTTAAATGGATGCAGAAGTGTGTGGAACAGACATCTATTGGTAACTGTCTCTGAATCCTACCTACCAGTCAGAGCAAGTGAAGTTCTCAGCAATCATCTGGTCCAGCTTTCTCCTGTTTCAGATGAAAAAAAAAAGGTCAAGAAAGGTCCGGGAATTTGATCATGTAGACAAGCTGAAGACAAGCCCAGACTGAGCCTAGAGAGCTGTGGCTCCAGGGGCATTAGAGCTGTCCCCTGCCCCTCCCACCCAACGTGACATGTTTCCCCATGTCCTCAACCAGGACCCTGTTCTTCACCCTTTGACCCCTCCTGCTTTCCATTCCATTCGTTAAGAGCTCTAATTATTAGGGGCACCCAGGGGGCTCAGTCGTTTAAGCATCCAAATTTGGCTCAGGTCATTTTCTCAGGGTTTGTGAGTTCAAACCCCACATCGGGCTCTCGCTGTCAGCACGGAGCCCACTTTGGCTCCTCTGTCCCCCTCTCTCTCTGCCCTTTGCCTGCTTGCTCTCTCTCTCTCTCTCTCTCTCTCTCTCTCTCTCTCAGAGATAAACATTAACATTTTCTCTTTTAATAAAAGCTCTAATTATTAAAAGATTTTTCCAATTCTTTTTGCTGGAGAAGCATTTTATATTTATTTCCATAGCTGCTTTTTGAACCCAGTGACAAAAACATTTAATAGAAGTCTTTGTTCTTTATTTATATTTTCTTTGGACAAAATGGATGGTTTATAGTAAATGAGTCTTTCTCTCTGCTCTCCCATTTTTTCCTGGGTTTATTACTGGTAATTTCACAGAAATCTCTCAAGATAATATCCAAGGGAATACCAAACACTGCTTGCTTATCTAAACAGCTTTCAATTACTGTTGAGACTAAATTCAAACAAAAGGAGGAAGATGTTTCTAGGTAGAAACACTCATCTTGATAGGAAATTGGAATCTCCCTCTTTTTTTCCTGGTGATTTTTATCCCAGTCCAGTCTTTCAAGATCATTCTAGATAACATGTCATCCCTTTTCCATGAGGTAGCCCTTAACATATATAGAGTAGGCTCTCATTGCTTCTGATTTCCCCATCCTGATACTTTTCTTCTCACAGAGGCACCTCACACGTTTCCTGACATTCCCAGCGACTTCCCACACTGTCCCTTGAACACAATGCCCGTGTCACTCTCTTCAGATATCTGACATCTTGTCATTTGTTCATGTCCCCTCTCCAAATGGTAGCGCTTGCACTGAAAGGATAGTGAGGGGTCTGGTTGGCACAGTCCCATGTGAGATGCCTTCTCATTAGACCCTTGACTTGCATCCAAGGAGCCCAAGCTTGCGTTTGCTCTCTCAGCCACCAGGTCATAGTGCAAATTGATATTGAACGTGACGTTGATGTTGTCTTTCAATGTATTTCTTTCCAGCTTGATGTTTCTTTCCATCTATCCATGTCCTTTTCTAGACCCAGTCACTGGGCATATTAAGACCTTACATATTATAATAATTTTACAGACAGAAGTTAAAATTTTTTTTAATGTTTATTTATTTTTGAGAGAGAAAGAGAGCGTGATTTGGGGAGGGGCAGAGAGAGAGGGAGACCCAGAATCTGAAGCAGGCTCCAGGCTCCAAGCTATCAGCGCAGAGCCCGACGCGGGGCCCAAACTGACGAGCTGGGAGATCATGACTTAAGCTGAAGTCAGACACTAAACTGACTGAGCCACCCAGGTGGCTCCCCCCCACCTCTTTTTTTCATTTTTATTTTTAGAGAAGAACAGCACGTGAATGGGGGGAGACGGGCGGAGGGGGAGAGAGAAAGACTCTTAAGCAGGCTCCCCGCTCATTGCAGAGCCCGATGTGGGGCTTGATCCCACAACCCTGGGATTGTGACCTGAGCCGAAATCAAGAGTTGGCTGCCCCAGTGACCAGGCCACTGAGGTGCTCCTACAGATGGAAGTGTATATACTCTGTGACAGGCAGTATATCCTCACGGAGGGTCAGGAACTTCAGAGGCAGACGTGTGAGCTCAAAGCCTCGCTAATCCGGTTAGTAGCTGTGTAGACATGGGCAAGCTACTTCATCTCCCCTTTCCTCACCTGCACTAATAATGCACGCTTCCCCATTAAATGAGATTATTCAGATAGGTGATTTAGGCCAAATATGCATTCTTCAAACTTTTTAAAGGCCTCTCATGACATCCTTGTGGATAAAATGGAGAAATATAGTTTCTATCAACACTGTATCACCTGTGATTAGGATATTTTGCCAGTTACGAACCCATCTAAATATACTAAAAGGGGCATCGAATAGTGTCTAGCTTATAGCAAGTGTTCATCAAATGTTAGCCCTTATTATTTTCAGTTCACGTCTTATTATGCATTCTCCCCCCCAACTTGTTGCTCTATTTCTCCCTCTCCCTCCCTCCTCTTCTGTCTCCTTTCCTTCCCTCTACAACATCTTCATCATAACCCTATTCCCCATAAATCCCTAGAATACTAATGTTAAAAGCCTGCTGTGTTTTCTTATGTACCTATACTTTCCCTAAGCCTTTTCATGCAGGTACAGCTGAGTTTGGGTCCCAACAAGACGTAACCTTGAAAATATCGATATGAATCTGTTCTACACAGATAGGAATCCAACCATGTATAAAAAATTATACAGACTAGTGGGATTTATTCCATACATGCAAGGCTGGTTCAACATTCAAAAATCAATGCATCACATTATATTAATAATATAAAAAATTATTATGTATTACATAATAGATAGTATTACGATATGTAATATATAATATGTACTATTACTATGATGTAATACATACTTACTAATTAATAATCCATCACATCAAAAAACCAAAGAAGAAGTACCATATGATAGACAAAACATTTGATAAGATCCTAAACCCTTTCATGATACAAACTCTCAAAAAATAAGCATGGGGTGGAATTCGCTCAACTTGATAAAGAACATCTATAAAAAACGTGCAGCTAACATACTTAATGGTAAGAGACTGGATGCTTTTACCCCTATGATCCTCTCCTATCACACTTATTCAACATAACACTGGAAGTCTTGGCCATAAGACAAGAAAAAATTATAAAAGGTGCACAGGTTGGAAAAGGAAGAAGCGAAAGCACTCTTCATTGTGTTTTGCTCATTTGATAGCCTCAGCCCAGTCTACATCTTAATTCTTGTTTGATATTGCTCCAACTGGAAGGTTCTGGCCACCTTCTTATGTTCATTCTTGATTGTGAGAGTTTTTCTCTTCCTCTTTGGAGAATGTGCTCTTACAACGAAGCTCTGTGGGTAGAGTTCAGCATGGTCTTAGGGCACTGGAGGTAAAAGGTTGACAGGGTGAGAACATTGCAGGTTTTGAGGGAAGCTGACCCTGAGTTTCCATCCCAGCCTGTCTCGTACTCCCTGTTACTGATACCTTCTGAGCCTCAACTACCTCGGTCAGAAAACGAGAGGAATGATATCTGTCTCATAGTTTTGTTGTGACGATTATCGCTGGTAAAATAATATAAATCACATTTACTAAAAGCACATCGAGGGCATATGATTACTGTAGTGATGGGACCTCAGTGAACAAACCCTAACGGGGGAATACGAGGAAGGACAATAAGACAGGTAATGTTGGTCTTGATGGGTGAATAACAGAGCAGCGCTGAAGCTGGCCACTGCTGCTGCAGAAAAAATGTTCTAGAGTGTGCCTAAGTGGCCAGTGGGTGAGGTGGTCCTCAGCATAGCAATGAATCAGACACATGTTTGTTTACCTTTGGTTTAGAGAGATTTGGGGTCATGCTCCGAGAGACAAAGTGTGCAGAATGGACTGTTTGAGCCTGGATCCCCTTGGTATGCAGAACTAGAGACATTTCTAACCACCTACCTCTTCTTTCTCATCCAGAGTCCTCTCTATTTTTAAATTAAATTAAATTAAATTAAATTAAATTTTATTGAGAGAGAGAGAGAAGGTGTGCCCAAGTTGGGGAGAGTCACAGAGGGAGAGAGAGAGAATCTTAAGCAGGCTCCATGCTCGGCACCGAGCCTGAAGTGGGGCTCGATCCCACGACCCTGAGATCATGACCTGAACCGAAATCGAGAGTCGGACACTCAACCGACTGAGCCACCCAGGGGCCCCTGCAGAGTTCTCCCTCTTATCTGCAGCATGTGCTCCTTGGATTACTTACCAACTTTTGCTGTTCCCCTTCAGGGGCAGAGATTTTTCCTGTCAAGGGTCTCCTCTCTTCTTGTCTCTGCTGATTCAGCCATTTGCTCGGTGGTTTACAGAGGGTGGGAGCATCTCTACAAGAGCCAAAAGGGAAAGTGGCTGAGGACGGGGTAGGGGAGAAGACACGCAGGACAATCTGCGGAGTGAGCCTCATGGAGCTTTCAGGGCGTGGGGTCTGGACCTTGCCTCTGGGAACAGGAAATGCACAGCTTGGGTCTTTATTTCACATCACCTTCTGTCCTATCACTTGTCCAAGTACCTTCCTGACAATGATACTCTGTGGAAACGTAACACCCCACACTCGTGGCTCAGAAACAAGCTATTAATGCCCTGACACATTGCCTGTGAAGATGGTTGTCTCCTCTCATGGGCTCGCTTTCTCAGAGATAAGACGCGGAGACATTTCCATTCTAAGCTTTACTAGTTCGTCCTTCTGCTTGCTTTGCATTTAGACTGCTTCCTCACCTGGCAGGTTGGGTTATTTATGTGAGATCTTTCTTCTTTATTTAAACTGGTGTTGGGGTGCCTGGGTGGCTCAGTCGGTTGGGTGTCCGACTTCGGCTCAGGTCATGATCTCACAGTTCGTGAGTTCAAGCCCCGCATCGGGCTCTGTGCTGATGGCTCAGACAGAGCCTGGAGCCTGTTTCGGATTCTGTGTCTCCCTCTCTCTCTGCCCCTCCCCTGTTCACGCTCTGTCTCTGTCTCAAGAATAAATAAACATTAAAAAAAATAAAAAATAATAAAATAAACTGGTGTTCCAACTATGCATTTTCCTCCCAGCACTCCCGTTCCTCCATCCTACAGCTTCTATTCTGATGGGTAGGGCAAAAATAAAGCATGTTGATAAATCCTCTTGCTTGAGAATCGATCACAAGTTCTGCTGAGACATGGAGTTGAGGTTTTAACCCCACAGAATGTTGGCACATGAGGTAAGCCGAAATTCACACCGATGATCTCAGGATCTCTTTTAGTTGCCCCTAATTTCCAGGAGGATTAATTCATCAGCTTCGCTTTTATCACCAAGGCTGGTTTTACCAGAAGCAAAATAGCGGTAGCAGCAAGTTTCCTGCGGTGTCTTAACCATTTTTTCTTAAAGCTCTAGCTCTGCATTGATTGTGTGCTTCCTGGTCTGCCCCTACCTCCAAATTTACTCTTACGTTCCCATTAACGGCTGGAGATAAATGACTGGTAACAGCTTCCAACTCTTCCCAAAGGTGTTTTCAAACGAAGAAGGTTTCAAAAGGCGGCGGCTATGATTCAGGAGGACCAGCAATATGGCACCCTATGCATTGACCCTCACTGTGTGATCACGGTTGCCAGAGGTGCTGTTGCGGGGAGGACGGTGAGGCTGCATCAAAGTCAGGGAGGAGAGCATATTCTGATTGATTAGCAAGGTCTGCTGTGGGTCAGCAGGAGTTACCACGGTAAACACGACACATCGCCAACCCTGGTGTACCGGGAAGACTGATTATGAGCCCTGCCACGGACTTATAGACTGAGTTACTAGGAGAATTAAATGAGAGTGTGTGAATTAAATGATACGTGAGCTAAGTGTTCAGTGGAGTGTGGGATTAGAAAGCTTTCTGCTTCCTAGGCTGTGCCCTGTGAACTCACAAACCTGTCTTATTTCTTCTTTGTATTCCTGCATGCTGCCCGGCCCATAATAGGCCCTCCGCAAATATTTGTTGAATGCATATATGCTGTCTATAAAAACAGGTTATAGGACTAGATCTAGTGGTTGGATTTGATGACTCAGTTCAACAAAGAGGGCGGAATTGGGTCGGGGTGGGGGGTGGGGTCACTGGGGCTTTCTTACAGGCTCCAGAAAATCACCCTTTATGGATTTCCTCCTCCTCTTAAAACTTAAGAATTATTATTACAGTAAAACAAACACACAGAGAAGTGCACAAATCATAAGGGGACACACGACGTAAGAAGGATCTACGTAAAAATCGGGACAATAGTAGCACGCTACGGTGCAGGTACTGCCTTGTCTTTTGTCAGCTACTTCCTCCTCCCAAAGACACCCCTTATTCTGACCTCTAACATCATACATTAATTTTGTTCAATATTTAGTGAGAGTCCACAGTGTCGTTGTCTGCAGTTGTATTTTGTTCATTTTTATTGATGTATCATATTCCAGTGTAGGAAGACATCACGATTTGTTCATCTGTTCCCCTGTCGATGGACACTGGGTTGTTTCCAGTTTGGGGACTAGTACAAATAAGCTTGTCACGAACATTTTAGTACGTGTCTTTTAGTGCTTTTGAAACCCACTCTTCTGTTGGATGTGAGTAAATCCTTGGAGTGAAATTGCCAAGTCGTGAGGCATGTCTATGTTTGACATTAGTAGATGCCACCGAAGAGTTGTCCAAAGTGGTGTACCGAGTTACCTCGCCACCGGCCTGTCTACAAGTCCCCACTGGTCTGTGTCCTTGTCAACACTTGTCATTGTCAGTCTTTTTAACTGTAGCCATTCTCGCAGATACATAATATTATTCATTTTGATTTTAACTTGCATTTGTCTGATGACCAATCCAGGAAAAGATGAACATCTTTTCATATATTGAAATCTATAATCTATAGTCTATATCTATATCTATATCTATATATCTATATCTATATCTGTCTATATAGATATATGTGAATATTCTGTTTATTGAATCCTCCTCTTAGTTTTCAAGACTGTGCCTTACTGTGGGGATTTTTATTTTTAGCAAATAAACAAATAAAACTGTACTTGCTGGAAATTATCAAGTTCTTCTTTCCAGAAATTCAAGACCCCTACAGTAAACGTGTTGCTAATTTCTTTTCTTTACTGAGAAGGATCAGTATGTAGAAGTGTATTTTCTATACATTCACTACTCGCAAAGAGAACTCGTACTTCTGGAATGGCCATCAGGTGTGTTACATTGTGTATTTTGAAAACATTTCAAATACAAAAAACCACATTTTACTGCCCAGCAAAGGCCCAAGTTTAAACCAGGGCTGCATTTTGTCCTTTCCAGGCCTCATTCTGCCAGGGAGACTCAAAATGCCATGCGGGGTTTTGAACACTCAGAAGTGAGACAGAAGCAGGCAATGAACAGCCTGCTCCAAAGCACTTCGTCTGGCCTCCTCTGGTGTCCCTGGTTCCCATCCACTCTCTGCACCTGGATTCTGCCTTCTGCCCAGTCTCTTTGAGCTGACCCCTCGGTTGGGCCGTTGGGCCCTGGGTGCTCTCTGTTGGCTCACCTTCAGCTTCTGGCTCTGTAGCCCCTCTCCTACCTCCAGGCCCCACTCAGACCCCAAAGTTCCAAAACGTTTGGTTCCATCCATGGTCCTTTGAGATTTCATCCCAGAATGTAAGCATGAGTCAGCCTGAAAAAAATCTCTTCTTTCTGGAATTAAACAATTTCCTGTGGTCCCTGGATTGCGTGGGGAACATCCCTAAGTATCTAACTTCCCAAATCCATCACAGTGGCCGACCAGGACAATGGTACAAAGCCCTGATAGCTTTGTCGTGCAACGGAGCAGAAGAGGCAGGGTTCCGAGTGTGCGTTTAGGCGGTTTTCAGTAGAAGCGGGGCAGGCTCACCTTGGGCTAATTTGTGCCTTCAGAAAAATGGCTAAGCACGAGCTGTGCCCCCCTGATGAGCCGTCACACATATATAAATGTTGTCTGGCTTGTGTCTCTTAATTCTCATCTCAGCAGCTGCCGCGATATTTGCCACTGAGTAGTTTTTAATCAGCCTGTGACGTCTGCATCTAAAGAAATTGGCTTAACGTTGGCATAAATGATCGCAGTTGGTCTGGCTCACAGACGCACGGATGGGCTTTGCTCTTCACAGCTGGCTCTTTGAGGGGTACTCCGACCTGATGCACAAAAGGTCAGCTGAGGCTGTGATGATGGTGACGTGGTCCCAAGGCTTCAGTGAATCCCAAGGCAGGGTGACATGGCGGATCAGGAGGGCTGAGGCGCTCCAGACGCAGGGGCAACTCCTTCCTGTTACCCACTCCTTGGCTTCCCCTTGTTTTAGTCATTTTCCTATGAAATACAGCTGCTGCTTTTGTGCGTTGTCAGCAAAAATAGAACGTGCACAGACTGGCTTCTGCGTCGCTGATTTCATTCGGAGAGCAGTTAAGCCCCACCTTTTCTAAATTTCTCTTTTGAATCAGCATCCTCCCATTTCATTAGTGTCTCTGGAAAGATTTATGACAAGTATATGAAGGGACACACTGTCCTTTCCGCAGGATCACAAGGCTGGCTGTGGGAGCACACAAGCCCGAGCACTGGCATCGTTTTTGGAAATGCTTCATAGGGAGGGACTACACGTTCCGCATAAAGTGATTTAGTGGGTTTACGATAACAATTCGGGTGTCAAACTTATCTTTACTGACAAAACAAGTAAGAGCTAACAGCCACTTTATGTATGGACTTTAAAGTATGAGTCCATCTGTGGCATCACCCCCATTTCTCTTGACTGGCTCTTCCCGCCCCTGTCTTGCTTAACCCTCTCACCTGGCCCTCACCCCTGCCTGTGCAGGTGGTCCCACCACCCGCCTACTGCCTACAGAGCAACTCCTCTACTCCACCACAAACGCGCCTGCCCCCCACTCTCCGCTCCCCCATTCCTCACCTTCTCAGGAAATGGCAAGTCCACGTATCTAGTCTTTCGAGACCCAAATATAGGGGTGTGCTCTGACTCCACTTTCTCCAGTCATAGCTCGTGGCCAGTGCGTCCGTTGTTGCTTCCGTCCCCACTATACTGCACATGTGTCTGCTTCTCTCCACCTCTGGCCACACCACCCCGGTTTAAGCTGCTCATTATCGCTTCCCTCCTCTCCGCTCCTTAGCAGTCCGTCTGTTCCAGTGAGCCACAGTGATCTCATAGTATGAATTCAACCCTAACCCTAGCTTCCTCACTGGAGATAAAAAAAAAAAAAAACAACCCTCAAGTTCCACATGGTGGCCCCCAACCCTGCTTCTCCCAAGAAAGCTCCCTCTTGTGCATGTTTCTGCAGCTGGGTTAGTTTTATTTCAGTTTCATGAACCGGTGCCTACAAATCAGTAAGAAAGCAACTAATAACACAATGGAAAAATGGGCAGTAGCTCCGAGGCTGAGTTGATCGCTCCCGGGAGCGGGGGCAATGTCACAGAGGGGGAAGGGCAGTGCTGGAGCCCATTGTGAATCTCTAGCTCTGTTCAGGCAGGTCTTTCCGTGCACGGGTTCGGGTTCGAGGAGGTTTGGGGACTAGGGTTTGGATTGGTGGAAGTGGCTAGACGAGTATTTTGAGGCAAAGGGGCTTAGGGATTAAACGGTTGGTAGTGTTTATTAAAGGGTTCATGAGTCTTTCCAAAGGTTTCTCTAATGAATAATCAAGTTATTTGCTTGGAATAGTAAAGTGATAGCAGGGAAGACAATGGAATAATGAAGTCATGTTAATATTGAGTCGACATTGTAGACAGTAGGCTGTGCATGCGTGTGGGGGGGGAGCGGGGTGGGGCGGTGGATAGTTTCTATCTCAAGTCCAAGCAGTGGTATGAAGGGAGATGGTTTGGGTTTCCAGAACAGTCAGTCCACAGGGACACCTGGGTGGCTCAGTCTATTAAACATCCAACTTTGGCTCAGGTCATGACCTTGCGGTTCATGGGTTTGAGCCCCGCATCTGGCTCTGTGCTGACAGCTCGGAGCCTGGAGCCTGCTTCAGATTCTGTGTCTCCCTCTCTCTCTGCCCCTCCCCTGCTCACGCTCTGTCTCTCTCTCAAAAATAAATAAACATTAAAAAAATAAATAAAAACATATAAACCAAAAAAAAAAAATAATAAAATTTAAGAACAATCAGTCCACAGAAAAGAAAATACAAATGTCTCCGATGTATATGGAAAAATGTTCAATTTGACTCATGATGAGAAATATACTTGAAAACTATACTGAGATGTATTTTTTTTCACCTAGCAGATTTTCAGAGATCAAAAAGTTTGAGGATGTGAGGGCTATCTGGCAGTGACATCTGTCGCCCCATTGACCGCCAACGTTGATTCGGCTGATCTGGCTGGCTAGGCGGGTGTCCCCATCCTCCTTCCCCACCTCATGTGTGGGTCTCTCGAAGCTGCACACTTGGTCGAAGAGGACAGCCTTGCCTGATAGACGAGGAGCGTTCATTGGTCAAGGGTCATCGGTCAAGGATATACCAGTGGCTGCGCTCCCCTACTGGAACTTGTAAACAGGTTCTTTTCTGGAAAAAGAAAACAAAAAAAAAAAAAGATTGATAAAACTTTATGATGAAGAGGAAATCAGGGACTCTTACATATTCCTGGTGGGAATGTGAGTTGGTAGAATCTATAAGGAGGGCAATCTGACAAAATCTATCAAAATTATAAATGCACGTAACTGCACAATAAAACTGATCACTTATAAGGATTGATCCAACCAGTCTGCTAACATCCATACTAAAATCCAAAGGAGCCAATGTCTTTTTTTTTTTTTCCTAGGATACATTTTAGGAGGTGATGCCTTAAGGGTTAGAAATCAGCCCTTTGATTTCGCGAAAGCTGCAAATGTTTTTCTCACTGATTTTACTTTCCACATGGTGATTTTTGCCATTTGGAAATTTTGTAATTTTATGTCAACATATGTTTTGATCCATTTTTAATGGCTTCTGGATATGTGTCATGCTCCAAGATTGTAAAAATATTCTGCTTTGGTTTCTTTTGGTATTTTTTTTTGCCTCATTTTTGGGGTTACATTGAAATCTCTGGTCCATTTGGAGCTCATTTAGGTGTAAGTTGTGAGTATGGATTCGATAATTCATATAGTAATTCAACGCTATTATTTTTCCATGCGGTGACTAAGTTGTTTCAGTATAATTTATTGAATAATTCATCTAGCTCTTTGCATATACTCAATTCTCACAAATATTAGTTCTGGACACCCTAGTCTGTCCCATAAATGTGTCCCATCTGATGTGCCACATTCTTTTCATTATTGTAGTTTTGTGTTGTTTTTTTTTTAAATGTTTATTTATTTTTGAGAAAGAGAGATGGAGCATCAGCAGGGGAGGGGCAGAGAGAGAGGGAGACACAGAATCTGAAGCAGGTTCCAGGTTCTGAGCCATCAGCATAGGGCCTGATGCAGGACTCCAACTCACAGACCTTGAGATCATGACCTGAGCTGAAGTTGGATGCCCAACTGACTGAGCCACTTAGGCACCCCAGTTTATGTATTTATTTTCAGAGAGAGAGTGCGCTCAGGGAAGGGGCAGAGAGAGAGGGAGAGTCAGAATCCTAAGCAGACTCCACCCTATCAGCGCAGAGCCTGATGCAGGGCTGAAAAACACGAACTGTGAGATCAAGATCTGAACCAAAACTGAGAGTCAGACACTCAAGTGACTGAGCCACGCAGGCACCCTTCTCATTTTATTAAGAGTTTTACCAAGACATGATCTCACGGTTGGTGGGTTCAAACCCCACATTGGGCTCTGTGCTGCCGGTGTGGAGCCTGCTTGGGATTCTGTCTCTCCCTCTCTCTGCCCCTTCCCTGTTGCACTCTCTCTCTCAAAATAAATAAACTTAAAAAGAGAAAGTTTTACAAAGAATGTATGTCGAATTTTATCAAATGTTTTTTCAGCATTGGTGATGATCATAGGGTTTATCCTTCTTAAATTTGGTAATGGAGGTGAGTAGATTTTCTGATACTTAATTCTGATATTTAATTCTTATTTCTGATACTTCATTATTCTTCTTCTGGGAATAAGCTCTCCATGTCATTACACATTAATTTTTAAATCATTTGCTGGATTATTTTGCTAATTTTTAAAGGATCTTTGCATCTATTCTTGTTTGGTAAATGTCTGCTAGCTTTGTGGAATTTTGGTGTCAGTGATTTATATATTTTATAAGAACAACAAGAATGTGACTAGGGTCACATGCCCATCTCTGAAATAATTTCTGTCACCAGGAGAATGTTCAGGCTTGGGTCACATGACCACTCTTGTGTCTGAGGGTGGGCTTAGTTTTTTATTTACTTATTAAACCACTTTATTGACATACGATTGACATCCAAAAAGCCATACATATTTAATGTATGCAATTTGATGAGTTTGGAGATCGGTATACATACCTGCAACCGTCACCACAATCTATGCCATAAACGTATCCATCACCTTCAAAAGTGTTCTTCCATCTTCTTTTTACTATTATTATTTGTGTGTGTGTGTGTGTGCATGTGATAAGAACGTTATCTACTCTCTTAGCAAATTTGTGAGTATACAATACAGTATTGTTAACTATAGACCCTATGTTGTACAGTAAATCTCTAGGACCTATTCATCTTTTGTAACTGACACTTTGCACTCTTTGACCAATACTCCATCCCCCTGAATCTGGCAACCACCATTCCACTTGCTGCTTCTAGGGGTTTGACTATTCTAGATTCTTTGTATGCACCATATCATGTCCTGCTATGTCTGGCTTATTTCACCAAGCATAATGTCCTTCAGGTTCATCACCACTTGCAAATGGCAAAATTGCCTTCCTTTTGAAGAATGAGTAGTATTCTATTGTATGTATCTACTACAGTTTCTTTATCCATCAATCACTGATGGACATTTTGTCTGTTTGCACATCTTGGCTATTGTGAATAGGGCTGTAATGAACACTGGAGTACAAATATCTCTTCAATGTCTTGATTTCGGTTCATTTTTTCTTCAATTAATTTGGATATACCCCCAGAAAAAGGATTGCTGGATCAGATGGTAGTTCTATTTTAATTTTTGGAAGATCCTCCGTAGTATTTTCCAAATTGACTGCACCAATTTTCATTCCCATCAATGCAATGCAAGGATTCCCTTTTCTCCATATCCTTGCTAACACTTGTTATCTTTTTTGTTGTTGTTGTTATTGTTTTTTTTGGGGGGGTGCTTTTAAAAATAAAAAAAAAGTCCTAATAGGTGTTATGTGAAAACCCATTATAGTTGTGTGTTTTATTTTGTTTTTTAGTTTCAAGTTTTTATTTAAGTTCCAGTTAGTTAACATACAATGTAATATTATTTCAAGTATAGAATTTAGTGGTTCATCACTTACATATAACACCCAGTGCTGATCATAAGTGCCTTCCTTAATCCCCATCACTCATTTAGCCCATCCCCTCACCCACCTCCCCTCCAGCAAACCTCCCCTCTCCTCAGTTTGTTCTCTGTAGTTAAGAGTCTGTTTTATGGTTTGCCTCTTTCTTTTTAGCCCCCCTATATTCATTGTTTTCTCTTTCTTTCTTTCTTTCTTTCTTCTTTCTTTCTTTCTTTCTTTTCTTTCTTCCTTTCTTCCTTCCTTTCTTTCAAGTTTTATTTATTTATTTATTTATTTATTTATTTTGAGAGAGAAAGAGACAGCATGAGTTGGGGTGGGCAGACAGCAAGGGAGAGAGAGAATCCTTAGCAGGCCCCATGCTGCAAGTGCAGAGCCCCATGCAGAGCTTGAGCCCACAAAACCGTGACTTCGTGACCTGAGCTGAAAACCGAGAGTCGGATGCTTTACTGACTGAGCCACCCAGATGCCCCCATTGTTTTGTTTCTTAATCTCATTGTACTTTTGAGTTGCATTTTCCTGATGACTAGTGATGTTCATCACCTTTTCATATATCTGTTGGGCGTATGTATTCTTTGGAGAACTGTCTATTCAGTTCCTTTGTCTATTTTTTCATTGGGTTATTTTATTTTATGTTATTTTTTTGTTATTCAGTTGTATTTTGGATGTTAACCCTTTATCAGATATATGGCCTGCAAATATTTTCTTTTATTACATAAGTTCCTTTTTTTCATTGTTGATTGTTTCCTTTGCTGGGCAGAAGCTCTTTAGTTTGATGTGGTTCCACTTGTTTATTTTTTCTTTTGTTTCCTGTGCTTTTGGTCTCGTATCAAGAAATGATGGCCAAGATCAATATCAAAAAGCTTTCGGCCTATGTTTTCTCCGGGTCAGTTTCACTGGAAGTACAAGGGCTGAGACGTGGTATCCTCCACAGCAAAATTGGAGCCAGTTACCTAAAGAGGGCTACTAGTGGAGAAAACAACAGATGCCCCATCATAGGCAGAATTGGTGATAATTCAGCTTGGATATTCCAAACTGCAGACAGGAAGCTTCTCTGCTGGTAATTGTGTGAGTCATCAGGAGAACTCTTATCAGCTCTGGACCAAAAACTTTCAGACTTCTTTGATGTGGGAGAATAAACTAATTTGTTTAAGCCATTAATGGAAACATTTTCCATATGGAAATAAAAACTAGACATATTTTTCATGCTGGCGAAGCCAATGCAAGTATTTTCACTGCCACTGGAAAATCCAAGGACTAGAGTTATTTTGTGGTATTCTATTTCAAGGTCCCACTGTGAATTGAAGAGCAAAAGAGAGGCATTGAAATGAACCTCCTTGTTTTTAAGTCAGTTGGTGTGGATTCCTTCCTGAAAACACTCCTATACTCCGGTATGGTGCATTCTTCATGACAACAAAATGTTGGAAATAAAAACAATTACTAAGTTTAACACAGTTCTCATCTTCTCAGGAGTCTCTGTGAAAATCTCTGATTTCCATTTGGTGGTAGTTCAAGTGCTCTGTGAAAGATTCTTCCTTTCTGTCTTTTTATTCAAGACTTCTCATTTAAGCCTGTCCTAGATAAAATCAATATTAAGTGATGATGTAAAAGAATTTAGAACTGTTTGAACAGGTGCTAGAACAGTAGTTTAATTCAAATCAGAACAAGCCTGGGGGAAGAAGGTAAACGTGGACTTGTCTTAAACACAGGATTTAGGAAGCGTCCAATGATAATCCAGAGTAACATAACCTGGATGTAAATGCTAAAACACTAAAATAATAATTTAAAAAGGATACAACTGATTAAAGTAATAAGATAATAGTTCTGGTGCTTGTGGCTGGTACATGTGCAAGTCGTATTTATTCTTCCTGGAGACTCTTCAAAGACGCGTAAACTTCCACGAGTTAGTATTTATATTTTTACCCTGTATCGATCAGATTGTCCTTTAAATAGGAAATATTGGGAGTGGAGAAAAGGCACTGTGGGGAAGTGGAAAGAGCATCAGCTGTGGAATTTGGAGGACAGGGGTCTCTTTCAGCCCAGCCCTGAGTCATGGTTAACTTCCTCAATGCCTCGTCTTCCTCTTCAGAAAAGATCGTCAGAGTCCCATTCCATTTTCACATCCTGTCATTCTGCAAGTCAGTAGTAGTGCACCTTACAAAGGAAGCGCATGAGGGCCACCTGGGTGGCTCAGTTGGTTCAGTGTCTGTGGCTCAGGTCATGATCTCACGGTTTGTGAGTTCGAGCCCCACATCCAGCTCTCTGCTGTCAGCACAGAGCCTGCTTCAGATCCTCTGTCCCTGTCTCTCTCCTCCTCTCCAGCTCTTTCTCTCACTCTCTCAAAAATAAACATTAAAAAAAAAAAAGGAAGCACGGGAGAAGTAAATAAATATGTAAATAAATAAATATAATCTTCAAGTGCCTCCCCTGATAATAAACCAAAATCCACTAGGCACCATGCACCATATATTCAATTCATGTGTGTATACATGATATGTTATACATACACAGTGTATACACCATATGATGTATATATCAATATATCAATATGATGCATATATCACATATGTATAATGCATGTATATATCACATATGTATAATGCATGTATATATCAATATGATGCATATATCACATGCATCATATATGATGCATATATCACATAGGTATATGTGATCACATATCACATATGTATAATGCACACTATCTACTAAGTACCAGACGGCACCATAGGAGATTCATATAGCAGATGCAGAGAAGAGGTTCAAATACAGAATCTTCAGCCAGACTCCTCTCTATGCTCGAGTCCTGACCACTCTACTTGCAAACTGGCTGACTTTATACCATTTATTTAACTACATTGCACCTCAATTTTGTTTCCTTTAATTGGGGTACAAGTTCAAAGTTTCTACCTCATGGTTTGGGGTAGGATTAAATGAGATAATATGTTAAAAAATATACTTATATTAGCACCTGGGGCAATGCACATACTCCACACATTACCACTATCATCCCATTTAATTTTCCCAAGATCTCTATCAAGTAGAGTATTGGTTTGCAACCTTGGGAGCTTCCCAGGTGAAATCTGAAACTGGGTTCCATACACAGAGGCCAAGGACAGACTCAGGAAAGAGGCAGGCCATTCCAGACTGGTAGGTGGAAATTTTAATATACAAGAGAACTTACATACGACGTTTGTCTTGGGTGACCACCAGATGAGTAGATCTCCACACCTACTCACCAGAATCTTATATGGAGACTTTAACTGGGTTCAGTCGCATATTTAGTCCAGACGGTCTCAACAACACCTTATTCTCTAAGGCTGTATCCTTGACTAGCTCTGGCTATGGGAACAGTGAGTGGAATGTATGTCCCCAGGACATGGATGGGGGTGAGGAGCCTATGATTGCCCAGGTCCAGCTTGCAGGAGGACCAGCTGTCATATCCTTTTGATGACCTTTTCCAACATAGAGATTTATATCTCCATATTATGTGGCATCTGAAGGTGAAAAAGACTGAGAAACTTGCCCAACATCATCGTGGCTCTTGATACAACTGCTCCAGTCCTCGTAGGCTGAGTAGGGGCTGATCTCCTGGAGGAAAATTGTCAGGCAATATGACAACGTCCCTTCTCTCTAGGTTGTGTGGTTGACTTTTTTTCCAAGCTGACTCCAGCTTCAATCCAGCATCCAGGCCCGCCCTCTGCAGGGGACAGGAATGTTCCCTTAGATCTTTAAAACGTAGCTGAAAGTGAGAAGAGGCAGCAATAAAGGCATTGCTGTCTACGGGCAACTCTGGGTGCAGAGAGAGACATAGGGAGCATCCTACCAATGGCTGCAGAAAACTTAAATACTCTAGGGAAGAAGGTGTATGCTAAATCACCTGTGGAACTCCAGGTAAGTTGAACATGAGTTATCACACAATATAAATGTTCCAATTTGGATCTTATATCAACCCCTGGAGACTATACCAGGTAACCTCTGCAATTTGTTCTATGAGGTTCTAAGTGTATGGACCATCGCACTGTGTATCCAGACCGACATTCCCACAGGATGCTCTGGAGGTCATAGGATGTGAGAACTTCACCATGAAGAGGAGTGTTGTTCTCACTGAGGCCTGCAGTTCCCAAATGCCTATGAACCCGTGCGAACGTGGGAGCATGTCTTTCTCCTGTTGTCACAAAATGCAAAAAATAAAGACAACTACATTTGCATTGGTTTGTAATATTTCTATAACATCCTACAATATAATGCAGTTGAGTTATAACTCTGGAATAGATCCATGAGAAGAAATGGACCAAATTGTTTCTTGACACTTTTCTGTTCCATCAGATCCAGAGACCTTGGAATCCCCAACTGGATCCAGCCTCTGTTCCATAGGAATAGCCCATCTGAGTTAGCTGGTCCTGCTGCATGGCTCACTGGGAATAACCAGTCCTGCCCAGCCATTTACAAGTATGTGACCTGGAGTTATTTAACACTGCTGATTCTTAGTGGCTTAAAACTACAATGACTTATGTCTTACACCATATGCTCATTGCAGGTTCCCACTGCATCACCACATTGTCCTCCCCGAGGGACACAGGCTGGCAGAACTTCCATCTCTTGGAATCTTGCTGGTCACCATGGTCACATGAGTCATATACTGTATTTTAAAGGCTTCCACCTGTAAGTGACATATGCTACTTCCCCTCACGTTTCATTGGTCAAGGCAAGTCATATGACCACACCTAACTTCAAGGGAGCAGGAAAGTATGGTCCTACAGAGCAGTTCTTGGAAGAAGGAGAGAGAAATATTGGCAAATAGCCGTAAGGCCAAATATACCATCATTTACTTCATAACCCATTTTACTTAATGTAGCTTAGCATTTTTATTGGTTGGGACAATTTGACATCCTGATTCCGGAATGAATTGTATTAGCTGCCAAATTTTGAGATTCTATGGCATTTCCCTAAAAACTTCCTCCAGCCTGGTAGAGATCCGCTGACTGGTATGTTCAGACTACATTTGCTCAATGGTTTCAAGTCCACTTTCTCCATAAGGTGATCATGAGAAATTCTATCACATTCTTTGCTGAAATTTAGACACGTTGTTTTGATATTTTGCCCTCAACTTGTTAATGTAGGCTCTCTATCAAGAAAGGAAATGAGATGGATTAGGGTGAAGATTTGATGTTCTGTAAGTTTGGGATAATATGAACCCAAGGACAATTGGTTTTTTAGCTTTTATGTAAACATAGATCCAACATTGTTTTAATAACTTCTGTTAATAAGACAAGGTAATATATTAGTTGGACTCTTTAGCTGGGTATTTGCAGATGGTTGGAAACTGTCAGTCAAGTACTAAATCAGCCTTCAAAACCAAAAAAAAAAAAAAAAGACCCACTTTTTTGAGAATGAGAAGAGGACTACTAATAATATAGTTGCATAGTATTTAGTGTGGATGTCTTGGGGCCAGGGCACAAAACCCTATGTTCTATTGTTCAGAACTAATCACATGGCTCCACCTATAAGCAAGGAGACTGGGAGATTTAGTCTTTCTTTTTAGCTTGGAGAAAAATGAAATGGTCTTGTATGGTCTCTGCTGTAATATGTTTTTTAATGATTAAAGGAAGAATACTTTTACAGCGCCAAACATTATTTGGAAAATTCAGAAATCAGCATCCAGAAAATAAAGCCAGTGTTAGTTCCTCCATTATTTCAAAGTCATACAAAATTCACACACAAAAATTTTGCTTTGGCAAAGATATCATAAGCTGAAGTGTGATTTTTAATTACCTTACAAACTTCTTTACACTTCATTTGAGTGTGTGTGTTGATGGAAGGGAGTGAACAGCACCAGCACCAGCGTATTTTTTTCAGGATTTAAGATCAGAGAAGTGAGTTTCAGGAAAGAATGCATCTTCCAGGGGGCACAGAAAGTGGAAGAAACACCTGAATGGTGAGACTAGTTACCAGCAGAGGGTGCTGGCGTGGTACAAAATTCAGATTTTTTTTTTTTTTTTTTTTTGGAAGAGGAAGTCTCCGATAAAAGACTGCGGGTGTGAGGCAAAATGTAGTAACTGTTTGATCCACTTGGAGGTCTGAATTCCCGCTGCTGCGGGCAGCTCCATCTAGGTTTTAGTGATTTCCTGTAATGACCACATGAATTTCAGGCATCTTCCTCAGCACGAACCCCTGACATTTGCTCCCAAATCCGAGCAGGACGGGGAGAGACTGTCCGGTTAGACTCCTGGGTTAACTGGAGATTTTTAGCAGCTCCTGGTTGCTCATCTGTGGCACCTCCGTGCATGAATTCATGTGGATTCTTTACTTTCTTATTTGCCCAGCTTTTCACAGAACTATTTTCGTGTGCCCTAAAAGAAAAAAAAATTGCCCAACTGTCAATCCAAGAGAGTCACATTTCTTTTCTCAGGAGGTTACCGTGAGAACAAGGTAACAAGTGCCTGGGAGTCTATACACAGAGGCTATTCACAGAGGCTGTGAAAGGTCAGGTGGTGGAGACAAAGCCCGTTGCGTTTACTCAGTGGAAATTGGCCTTCTTGGCTGTCAAAACATGAGCCAGCCTAACCGGGACGTTTAGAAGAGCATCCTCCCCCAAGTAGGTCGCGGTGGATGTTCCTTTTACACAGAGGTCCCTAGTAAATACTGCCTGGCAGGGCCTTTGTGAACCTGCGCTTCTGAACTGCTCTTTCAGAAGACTGACAGCGTTCCGGGCTGGGAGTCAAGTGACCCACTGGGTTCCAGTCCAGCCTGTCTGGGCCTCAGTTTCCTCGTCGGCTCAACGACAGGGTTGGACACTGCTCCTGAGGTCTCTTCCAGCTCTCACACGCCACAGTCAGACGTTTCTGAGTGGCACGGCCGGCTCCGCCCTCGGGAAAGGGCTCGAGAGAAGGGACACTCCTCGGTCAGCACCAAGGACAAGGGCCGGGGCCCGCTGAGCCCACGCCCGGGCTGTTCCCAGCAAGCCCAGCGGTGGGGCTGGTGTTGGGGCTCTGGGGTTCGGGGGCGGCGCGGGGAGGGGGCTGTGCGTGCTGGGGGAGTGTTGTGGGAGGGGGAAGAGTAGCCCGGGGACTGAGCTAAGGCCGGGCACCGCAGCGGTCCCACCGATTCTGCGCCAAGAGGCCGCGGGAGGTTGCTGCGAGCCTCCGCCGCCTCGCCCTCCGCTCGGCCGCTGGGCACCTGGGGGCCCGTGAAGTCCTCCCCACGCAGGCGTTGACCCCTCCACCCCCTCCCCTTCCCCAGCACCGCCTAGCTCCCCGCCGGGCCCGCGCCGCCGCCGCTTCCCTCGGGGCTCTTTGGACACGCCCGCGACTCCGATCGCACCCCTCAGGCTTGGGGGCCCGGGGCGACCTTTGCGCGCCTCCTGCCCCAACTCCCCGCGGGGCGAAGGGTCCCCACGCCCCTTTCCTCCCCCGCCCTCGCCCGCCCGGAGCCCCGCCCCTGTTTGCCCCGCCCCTCAGGCCCCGCCCGCCGTTGCCCCGGGAACCGCGGATCCCAGCAGCTGCAGGAGGCGCCCGGCCCAGCGGAGCAGCCCTCGCCGGAACCGCCGTCGCTCCAGCCGCCGCCGTCGCTCCAGCCGCCGCCGCCGCCGCCGCCGCCGCCGCCGCGCCCCAGCTCCGGCTCCCGCTCCCGCTCCCGCTCCCACTCGGTCGGCCATGCCGCCCCGCCGCGCCTCGGCGCCCGGTGCGCAGCTGCTGCCCGCGTCGGCCCTGCTGCTCCTGCTGCTCGGCGCGGGGCCCCGCGGCGGCTGCCTGGCCAGCCCGGTTCCCTCCGCGCCCCTGCCCGCGCTGGGGCCGTGCGCCGCACAGCCCTGCCGGAACGGGGGCGTGTGCACCCCGGGCCCCGCGGGCGAGCCCGGCTACAGCTGCACCTGCCCCGCCGGGGTCTCCGGGGCCAACTGCCAGGTGAGTGGAGTCGGCGGGCGTGGGGCGGGGCGCCGGCCGGGGACCAGCGGCTTCTCCCCGCCGGCCGCTGCGCGCTGCCCCGAGCGGGGCTCCAGCGTGCTCGACACCAGCTTCTCCTGCTTCCCGGAGGGGATGGATCCGGCCTCTCGGCCCGCGTGGGCGCGGACCCCTGGCCGACCTTGCAAGCGCCTCTTCCCTGCCCACCCCAGTGCTCCGGCCGTGCCGCCTGGGGCTCTCAGGGCGTGCCGCTCCAGGGCCTGGCAGCCACCCCAGCCTCGGTACTCCTGGCACGACCATTGGCCACCAAGTGGCGCGCCCCTCCTGGGCCAAGCCGAGCCACGCTCCGCTCGAGCGGGGTCTCGGTGCTTGCCTGGCAGCTCCGAGCGCCCCCCCCCGGCCCCGCAAGGTGTTCAGTGTCCGGGTGGCCCCTGCCGCCAGTCCCGCTGGACCCTGCGCGTGTCGAGGGTGCGCGGTATGGGAGTCGGGTGATGGCGGGCTCCGTGCCAGGTGGTCGGACACTTTTCTTTCCTTTCCTCCAGCCTTGAGGGCTCTGACAAGGCAGCTGGAGGCCGAGAGGGCAGCTGCTTTCCCGCGGCCTGCCCCTTCTGGGCTTAGGGGGGAATGTTGCAACTGTCGGACGGGTTGGAGGGGACATTGTGCGTGCGGCCCGGGGTGTCGCCCTCCGGGCCGGACGCTTGGGGCGGCCAGCCAGGGCATGAGCAGGGCACTGGGAAGCTTCGAGGAAGCGCGGGGCGGCGCGAGGGATGGGAGGTGGCCAGCGGCCGCGCAAGGATTTGGGATTCACGAGAGAATTGGGTAGAAAATAATAAATGAGGCTGGGTATGTGCTAAAGCTCGGTGACATCTATTGACCTAAACATCAACATTTCCGAATAGGCGTTTTGGTAATGTCATGTTGGCAAGTAGAAAGAAAATGCCCAAGTCTCCACTCCAGGGCGGGGGCAAATAACAAACTTATCTGGAATTCTTCAGTTAAATCAGGTGAATGTGGAACATATTTGGGAGCAAATGCTTTCTTTCATACATTTGGAGTGCAGGAGTTTGTTTTCATGAAAATTTTATAAAGTGCTCCAAGAGTTACTTTGAGAATGCCCAAATGGACTCTTCTGTCTGTGGGGAAGAAAGACCACAGATGAGATGAGATGAGATGAGCTTTGATTTTTTTTTTTTTTTAAATAGAGGTAAACGGGATTGAGACGCTTGACCTTGACAGCCAGAATTTTTGCTATTCCCTAGATTTTTTTTTTCTTTGGTAGCAAATTATCGGTGAATCTGTCTCTTCAGTGTTGTGTCCTTTGTTAACTGGTTCCAATAAGCTTTAATTCCCTCGCAGAGATGCTGCTGCTGAGTGTGTGTGGTATGGCCATCCGGAGTGGATGGGGGACATGACGACTCTTTGGGGAATTTGCTGCTGGAGCCTTTCTAACCATCAGGACAAAATCTTGCCGGCTAATTTCCCCTGTTGTTTGATGATTCATGTGACTTTTGTGAAGAAATGAGTTGCCTGAATGCTTCTATCAAACTGCTGATATATTTACATGTCTGAATTGTATCCTTGAAGGAGATTGTTGATTTGGACTCAGAGTATAGCCGGGGTGGACAGGAGAAGGTAGGTTAGTGTGTACTCAAGTTTGAGTAAAGGGGAAGAAAAGCTGGGCATTGGGAATTTAACCCAACTCTGAGATTTGTGTGCGTGTGTGTGTGTGTGTGTGTGACTCAAAAATTATAAGAAATCTTCAAGAAAGGCTAAGACCCCTGCAGCGTTTCCTAGATGACTAACAGAGAAGCACAAATATTTATATATATTTTTTGTCTTACGTAGTGGTATGATATATAAGGTAATTCATTCAGAAAAGAGTCACAGATACATAAATACTGCAGAACCAACTGGTTCAAGACGGATTTGGGTTTCTCGTAGAGCTCCCATTCCAGGCGGTGTCAGCTACAGAGTGCTGCCCACCTGAGGAGAAGCAACACTGGGTGTTCTGAGTTCCCCGTTGGAGAGAGAGCCAAAATAACTGTAATTCTAACAGGAGAGATAGCAAATTTGGAACCCGATCTGGCTTGGTTATCCGGAAGAACTTAACTGAGCTGATTCCAGAGCCTTATAACCCTTACAAAATTGATTCCTGACCATTTTAGCTTAATCTTTCATGATCTTGCAATAGTACTCAAGACTCATTTTCAAAGGCAATCTCAACAGAGAAGATAAAACAGAGGGAAAAAAAAAACCCAAACCCTTACACATACTCAATTACAGATAAGGGAAGTGGATGTTGGCCACTGCAGCCTGGTGGTTGCTGAAATAGAAGCTGGTACTCACTGGATACATTGGAAATGGAATTTTACCTGTATGTGAAGAGAAACCTTTAAACAGAGAGTGTCACCCCCACCCCCAATCGCAAAGACAGTGTTAGCAATGGAAACAATAGAACCTAACTCTGAAGTTTTGTTTCTTTTTTCTTTCTTTCTTTCTCTCTTCTTTTCCTTCTTTCTTTGTCCTTTTTTTTTTTTCTTCAAGAAAATTAAGAAAGTCCTAAACCACTAGTCAGGATTAAAATGGATTAAGGCTGTTTTCAGCGTCCCTGTGGTCTGCTGACTGACTGTGCAAGCCCATGGATCCAGGCAGTGCTTCTGGCGTCAGCCGGTGACAGGAACTCATGGGATCTGGGAACTGTGTGATGTGAAGGCAGGATGTGTGGGCCACAGATAAACCTGCTGTGACAGGTGATCTAAACTGGCTGAGCCTCAGTTTCCTCATCTTTGGGAATGAGACCTACCTCACAGGGTTTGTGATAAAGAGTCTGATTTGGCTTTTTGACGTGTGACTGCTGACAGCTTTTCAGTGTCACCCCACTTTCTTTCCTTCTGCACCACATCAGGGCAAGCTGAGAAAGCTTGGGTGCTTGGGAGGGGTTCACACCCTGCAAGACCCGCCCAGGCTCTACTGGCCCTCCCCTGTCTGCAGTTACCGCCCCCCCCACCTCGTTTCCTTTCCCTTTTTATAAATTAAAAATTTTAAATGTTTATTTATTTTTGAGACAGAGACAGAGCGTGAGTGGGGGAGGGGCAGAGAGAGAGGGAGACACAGAATCCAAAGCAGGCTCCAGGCTCTGAGCTGTCAACACAGAGCGCCACGCAGGGCTCGAACTCACCAACCGTAAGATCATAACCGGAGCCGAAGTCCATTGCTTAACCAACTGAGCTACCCTCCTTTCCCTTTTTTCTTAAGCAACCGGTGATCAATTTGGGAGCTGCCTGATCTCCCCAGAAAGCCCCGTTATGTGAGCAAGAACCTGTTCATACCCTGCTGGTGTGTGTGTGTGGCATTTTCAGTCTTGACATTCAAACCAAATTTTGAGTGGATGACCATCCTGTCTGTGGGATATCCGCAACAGCGTTTTGGGGAAGATTAAATTCATTATATGTTGTAAATCACCAAGTACCCATAGTTCCTCCATAAATTCCACCTCTTTCCCATCTTTTTGAACTTTTGCACACATTTTATATACTTATTACCTAACTGTATGAGGTAGATAGAACAGGTGTCGTCATCTCTTGTCAGATGTAGAAATTGAAGCTCATTTTGACTGAAAGACCAATCTAAGATCTAGCATTTTGATTGCCCTGAAAATCATACAACATGTATGTATGTATTTTAAGAATACTTATTTTCTAAGTCCTCTATCATACTTAAACATAGTAAATCATGAGGGTTCAATAGATTCTAAAAATATATATGGAAATCTACCCTACACAGACATGATGATGATGATCGATGATGACGATGGTGATGATGATATTGATGATGGTGATGATGATAGTGGTGGTGATGATGGTGATGATGATGACGGTGATAATGATGGCAATGGTGGGGATGGTAGTGATTATAATGATGGTGATGATGGTGGTGGTGATGATGGTGATGATGGTGGTGGTGATGGTGGTGATGGTGATGGTAGTTGTGGTGGTGGTGATGATGGTGTGATGGTGAATATGGTGGTGATGATAGTGAGGGTGTTGATGGTGGTGGTGGTGATGATGATGGTGGTGGTGATGGTGGTGATGGTGATGGTGATGATAGTGAGGGTGATGGTAGTTGTGGTGATGATGATGGTGCGATGGTGAATATGGTGGTGATGATAGTGAGGGTGATGTTGGTGGTGGTGATGATGGTGATGATGATGATGGTGATGATGATGACAATAGTGGTGATGATAGTGATTATAATGATGGCGATGATGGTGGTGGTGATGATGCTGATGGTGATGATGGTGATGATGGTGGTGGTGATAGTGAGGGTGATGGTAGTTGTGGTGATGATGATGGTGCGATGGTGAATATGGTGGTGATGATAGGGTGTTGATGGTGGTGGTGGTGATGATGGTGATGATGATGACGGTGATAATGACGACAATGGTGGTGATGGTGGTGGTGATGATAGTGAGGGTGATGATGGTGGTGGTGGTGATGATGATGATGGTGGTGGTGATGATGGTTGCTAGGTCTTTTCGCAAGCACATTCCATGCACCGGCACTGTTTTGGGGACTTTACAGATGTAACTCACCAGTCTTCACAGTGTCCTATGAGCTGGGTGCAGCTACTGTCCTTGTTATGTAGGTAAAGTGCAAACAAGTTACATGACCGGCCCAAGGTCACACAGCTGGCAAAGGGTAGAGCTGGCTTTTGAACCAGGTGGCTGGCTTGATGCAGAGCTGTGGAGTTTAAAGTCCAGCCTTGGTCCCGCCATTAAGCTGTGGGACCTGAAGCAAGGGCTATGACCTCTTGGAGTGTTGTCAGTAAAAAGAAGATAACATGATTTGAGTCCGGTTTTGCTCTAAAACACTGACCTTGAGTGGCTCTGTCCAGGTGGGGTAAAAGGCCACAGGAATGACCATGACAGCAAATTCTTATGCCACATACAAAGTAGGACTTTCACCTCAGAGTTAGAATTCTGGGTCCTAGCTGAAGTTATTTTCCCATGATGACAAGCAAATGGGCACTAACTAAAAGAAATACAAATATTTCTGGTGGGTTTGAAAACATCTCCAACTTCTAAAGGATTGAGACTGCTCTTCTCACCTTTCGGGTTCATTTGGCGAAGCAGGTAGGTACCAGAGGCACAGTGGCCGGGCCAGTTTTTCTTTTCTTCCGTTCTGTTGGGCCAAAGTAGGGATTATTTGAATTATTTTAATTTGTGTTCTTTTGTTTGTAAAACTTTTTTTTATTATCATGAAATAATTCTTTGCCAAGTATTCAAGCTGTCAGACACCTGTTTGTTTCCTCCTTGCATGTTCCCTAGGAATCTTATCCTTTGGGATTATAAGGAAATGTGTCAATGTCTGCACTTGGAGAGAAAAGGGGCTTGCATAGCTGCTTTTTATGCAAGTTAATTTTACTCGCAAAGCTGATTCTAGGATCCTCTCTTCTGATTAAACATGCTGACTTGAAACAGTGGTTCTGTTTGTGATAAATCCATTTTCGATCGGAGGTTGCTAACGAACAAAAGAGAATTCTGGCTCTTTGCACAGCTTTAGTTTTCTCTGGTGGACTTTTTGCACACATGTGCACACATAAGCTCATGTGCACGCATGCACACAACTCACGTGCACACAAACACATGCACACAAACTCACACATGCATGCTCACAAACTCACATGGCATTGTGTGCAACATGTCCAATATTAGCGGAGGGGTCAAGAGACATCGCTTCTTTCTCTGGCTTTTCTGTCAACCTTGAACCTCAGTGTTCATACCTCTATGATGGACTAATGTGTTTGCCTTCTTTTCTTTATAGAAAAGATGAAATTCACAAATGGGAATATGGGGAAGTTTTATCAAGAAGTGGAAAGAACTATGGGAGAATGAATTTTAACACATTTTTTTAGAAAAGTAAAATGTTGCACAAATACAACTTATCCCAAGAAAAGGATTATAAAATTTCCATATAGAATAGGATTATATAGGATCACCGGCAGTTTATTCCGTGCCTGTGATCATCTTCAGTGAACGGGCTCAGCTTTTTCTCCCTACTTGGATGCATTATGCTAAAATCTAAATATAAAAAAGGAACAATTTGTTATATTAAAATTTTGATAAATGTGTGCTTCTTTTTATTCTGAAATAAATGAATAATTTCTCAGAAAATTCTCAGTCACCTCATTTTCCTTTGAAACGAATGAGTTAAAATCCTATAACAATTTCAGTAAAAGAAAAACAGTTGCTTTTCTTGGTGCTATTAAAATGAAGTTATTTTCCTATTGTGTTTATCTAGTGCATTCTTAGGAAACATCACTTTTGTCAGCTTGGCCACCTGACAAAAACACATTTTGTCTTTAGCTTCTTTGCTTAAGCTTCTCATGTGACATGGTACCATCCAAAATGGCCTTGTTTATGTCTACGTTTCACAAGCATCGAACAGGAAAGAAAACCTATCTGCAGCTGAAGGGCATTCGAGTCAGAAAGCAGAATGCCCGAGCTGTATTTTTAGATCTCCTTATGGATTCAGTAGGCAGCTGTGGTCAGAGCTGTTTAACCCAGTGGCAGGGACTACAGACTCTTGTCCCCCAAACAGAAAATCCAATAACACAGCAAAGTTTTGTGGACAGAATTTCTTTATATTTACCCCTTCCTCCTTCCCTGATGCTCCCCTCACCCACACAGCTGGCCCCCAAACCTGGCTGCCTCTAAGAATCCCCTGCGAGCTTTAACAAAGATGAGTGCCTGTGTCCAACTGTCCCCTGTTCCCCCAGATTCTGACTGAACTGGTCTCAGGCGGAGCCCGGGCACTGGTGATTTTTAAATGCTGTCCAGGTGATTCTGTATGACCAGGAGTGAGACGTGCCTGCTAGACCCTCATCATCTCCCTGCAACCTCCCCCGACCCCCTGCCTAGCATGTAGCACACGCAGAGAAAGCAAATGCAGTCACACCTGCTCTCGCTCATTCTCACCAGAAGAGCATCCAGTTGCGAAGGGCCTGGCATTCCTCGCCCACATTCTCCTCAAATGGCAGGGGTTTGCATCTCAAAGTAGACTGGAAGTCTCCACGAAGGAGCCTGATGGATGATGTGTTCTGGAGTGGAAAGAGTCCAGTGTGCATTGGAATCCAGCTCTGAGTGCATTGGATAAGTAACTCATTGTCCTGTGGTTTGGTTTCCTCATGGAATCCTGATGCCGACCTTACAGGCTGTCGTAGCTTGGAAACGTATCTGGCCCACTAATAGCCCAGGAGGCACCCAATAAAAAGCTATTGTGCACACCTACAATAGGAATCTTATTTATTTCATGCCTTTCTTTACAAAAGTGGGGAGTTTAGAAAGCCCTTTCCCTTGGACCAAAAAAAAAAAAAAAAAAAAAAATTGTTTCAAACCTGACTTCCAAAGAGACCGAAATTCCATCAGTAGAGATTCATTTCTTTGGTTCTGATGTATCAGATGCTAGAAGACTTGGAGTCTGGTGCTGACTCCACACAGCATTCACTTCTGTTGGTCGGTTCCTCCTCTGTACTCCACTGACCAAGTGGGTGCCAAGAACAGAGAACAATGTGAACTGAGCATGTGCTCTGGCCTAGACTTTTATGGAATTGTTCATTGCTTTATTTGAACACTAACCTGTCTTCAGTCAACATTCATGATGTGAGTCTTAGGGAGTGTCTTCAAGAGAAGAGGCTTCCCTCATCACTCCTCCCTGCTCCCCAGGGCGAGTGAGGGCAGAACAGGACCCAAGACAGGGACGGGCAAGTAGACGGCTGACAGGTATCCAGTGCAGGGGCTGCACATAGTAGGTGCCCCACAAATACTGTTGAATACCCAAGTGGCTTCAGTGGGGTGCAACTGTGGGCACCCTCAGGACACTGGGCACCATGGGGCAGATCTAGGCACAGGGGGAGGGACACTGGTTAGGATTAGGAAAGCACATGAAGACAGATTTGGCCTGTTTAATAACTTTCCCTAGTTCCAGGTCTGTTCTGGGCAGTGCATGATAGTTTTCAGTAAATCCTTTGCAGTAGCCTTGGCTTCTAATCCTCTAATAAAGCTTTCTTTTCAAAATACTTTTCTTACGAATTAAATCAGGGGTGGACAAAGGACAGTCCGCATCGTGTCTCTCCTTCCCCTCCACGCTAAGAGCTAACAATGGATTTTAACGTTTTTACATGGTTGGAAAAAAATAAAAATGAGAGTAATATTTTGTGGTGCGTGAAAATATGGGAAATTAAAATTTCAATGTCCATCAATAAGGTTTTATCAAACACAGCCACACCCATGCTTTTAAGTATTGTCTGTGACTGCTTAGGAGCTCCAGCGACGAAGTTGAGTAGTTGTGACGATATGATGGCCCACAAAGCTGAAGATATTTATCTGGTCCTTGACAAGGGAAGATGTTTGCCGAATATTTCTGTAAATGTTGGAAAGAATTTACCTTTGCATTTTCATTTACAGTACAACCTTGGTTTGTGAGCATAACTCATTCTGGAAACATGTAGGGGTGCGTGGGTGGCTAGGTCGGTTGAGTGACTGACTTTGGCTCAGAGCATGATCTCGCAGCCGTGAGTTCGAGCCCTGCATCGGGCTCTGTGCCGACAGCTCAGAGCCTGGAGCCTGCTGCAGGTTCTGTGTGTCTCTCTTTTTTTGCCCCTCCCCCACTCACACTCTGTCTCTCACTCTCTCTCTCTCTCTCAAAAATAAACACTAAAAAATTTTTAAAAATAGAGCATTCTGGAAACATGCTTGTAACCCAAAGCACTTGTATATCAAAGTGAATTTCAAGAACCATGGGTTCAGTTGTGATCATGTGACTTTGGGGCATCACGTACTACTCGTATTACAGGATATCGCTCGTTTGTCAAATTAAAATTTATTAGAAATGTTTGCTCATCTTGTGGAACACGCACAGAACAAGTTACTCACGCTGCAAGGTTTTACTGTATTTGACTTCGCTAAAGGCCGGTCCTCCTTGCTCCCCCTTTCTTCTTCCTCCCCCGGTCCCTTCTCTTTGAAGGGTGTCTACGGCCAGGTTCCAGGGCAGAGAGACACATGGACAGATAAACAAAACCCTTGTTGTCTTCAGATTGCTTTAATCCCAGGAATCATCCTCGACAGACTTCAGCTTTTCATTGCCCATCAGGCGTTGGTTTAACGTGTTTGGACGTTACGGTTATGGCCGGTTTGCAGGGAGGCAGGAGGCAAAGGAAATGGTAGCTGTCAGGAGCTGGGGTGTGAATTTAGAGATTAGAATCTATGCCCACTGATAAGCTTATTAGGTTTCTTTACCCTGGTTCCTCACTCATAAATAGGAAGGTTGGAAAGATTAAGGGGAGTAGCTCGTGAAGCCCTCCCACAAGCTCTGACCATACAAACTATTTTTATACAAGTGGATGGCTAAGGAAACTTACCTGGGGGTCACACCGCTCGGTGACAGTGGGCGATCTGGGCCCTGGCGCTGTGGCTTCGAGTAGAGTGTTTTATCACTACTGTACTGCACTTCCCTCAAACTGTGCCATGTTTATGACCTAGAACGTGAGTGCCCCAGGGGACCAGGAGAGGAAGCAGGGGTAATGCCCCCCATTCTGGCAGTTTTAGTTTCTATAAGGATGCTCTGCGTTTGTACAATGGTACGGTTTTTCTTTCTTCAAGAGAGAGAAAAAGCATAAGGCTCTTAAAGAAGAGCGAGGATTTGAGACACGAAATAAGTGTATTTAAAAGAAACCGCCTCTTGAGAAGAGAAACATGTCTGCGATCTTTGCTAGCAGTTCCTGAAAGCTAGCACATCCTTTAGGATTTCAATGCTGGCCTTTATCTGCTGCTTGTAGTTAATTTAAAGAAACATTTGTCATCCCCTTTGGGCTTCAGAGGCAAATTGAAACTCCTTCACGGAAGGCATCCTGTGGCGGAAGTAATCACGAGCGATGAAAAGGAGCTAGTGCTTTTTTTCACGGGAAATCAGAACCAGAGTCTGTAGTAAATGGGCTGATTTCTGCCCAGATGGAAGCGCACCCAGTGAGGGGGGTGGCCAGCCTCCCGCGACATTCAGGTTAGATTGTTGACATGTGTTCTTCATTAAAGAAAAACTGCGTGCTTAATTTTTAAAAGAATTTCTTTATTTAAATTCAAGTTAGTTAACATACAGTGTCGTATGGGCTTCAGGAGTAGAACCCAGGGATTCATCACTTACACGTGACACCCAGTGCTCATCCCAACAAGTGCCCCTCCTTGGTGCCCGTCACTGATTTAACCCATCCTCCACCTTCCAGCGACCCTCAGTTTGTTCTCTGTATTGAAGAGTCTCTTATGGTTTGCCTTCCTCTCTCTTTTTATCTTATTTTCCTTCCCTCTCCCTATGTTCATCTGTTGTGTTTCTTAAATTCCACATATGAGTGAAATCATGATATTTGACTTTCTCTGACTTATTTCCCTTAGCATAATACACTCTAGTTCCACCCACGTTGTTGCAAATGGCAAGATTTCATTCTTTTTGATCTCACGTTGTGTATATATACCACATCTTCTTTATCACCAGTTGATGACATTTGGGCTCTTTCTATATATAATTTGGCTATCATGCTTAATTTTCAAGCAACGTGGAATGTATTAGAGCAGGCAAAGTGTTAAATATCTCCTCAGTATATTACCTTAGAAAGGGAAGACTTTGCGCAGGAACCGCAAAGAAAAGAAAAGAAAGGAAAAGAAAAGAAAAGAAAAACAAAACCTCTGACTTCAAACTGACCTCCGTGTTGTTCCTTGTACAAAGGGTTTCCAGACTTTTTTCTTTCTTTTTTTCCCATTAAGTTATAACTCACACAGTGAGATTCACCCTTTTAAGCATTCAGTTCTATAACTACCACCGTAATCAAGGTATGGAACAGCTCATCACCCCCATACATTTCCTTATGCCTCTTTGTAGTGAACTCTGTCTCTAACCTCATGCCTCTGGCCACCGTCGGTCTGATTTCTGCCCTTATGGTTTTACTTTTTCATAATATCATATAAATGAGATCATACAATATGTGTGCTTTTGAGATTGAGCCATGCGGTGGTATGTATCCAGCATTTGTTTCTTTTTATTACTGCATAGTATTCCATTGCATGGATATACTATTGTTTGTTCTTTCACCAACTGATGACATGTGGATTGTTTCCGGTTTTTGGTGATTGTGCAGAAAGCTGCCATAAACGTTCACGTGGAGGTCGTTAAGCAGGCACACCATTTTCGTTTCAAGTAAATACCCAGGAGCGGGATTACTGGGTCGTGTGGTAAGTGCAAGTTCAATTTTATAGGAAGCTGCCAGACTGTTTTCCAGGATGGCTAGAGCATTGTGCATTTTTATCTGCAGCAAGTGAGAGTTTCAGTTGCTTATGTCCTTACCAGTTCTTGGTATTGTGGGTGATTTAGATTTTAGCGGTTCTAACAGATGTGTAGTATTCTTACGTTGTGATGTTAATTTGTATTTTCCTAATGGTTAATTATTGAACATTAAAAAAATATGCATTTGCCATCTATGCTTCTCCTTTGATGGGTACAAAGTTCTTTCTATATTTTGAGTACAAATCCTTGATTTGATATGTGGCTTGCAAATATTTTCTCCTAATCTGTAGCTTGTCTTTTCATTTTCTTAACAGTGTCTTTCAAAGGGCTGTTTTTAAGTATTGATGAAGTCTAATTTATTAATTGTTTCCTTTTGTGGTTTGTGCTTTTCTGTGTTCTAAGAAATCTTTGACCTAAGGTCATGAAAATTTCCTTCTGTTTTCTCCTAGAATCGTATTGTTTGAAGTTTAGACTTGGGTCTCTGACCCAGTTTGAGATGATATTTGTATGTGGTGCAGTGTATTGGTAATTTTTATTCACTTTTGGCACATGCTATCCAATTGTTCTAGAGACATTTGTTGACAAGACTATCTTCACTGAATTATCTTGGAAATTTTATTGGAATCATTTGACCATAGTATGTGGGTCTATTTCTAGACTCTATTATATTCCATTGGCTTTATTTGTTTTAAGTTTATTTATTTATTTTGAGACCGAGAGTGTGTGGAAGGGGCAGAGAAAGAGAGGGAATACCAAGCAGGCTCCATACTGTCCGTGTGGAGCCCGATGTGGGGCTCAAACTTGCAAACCGTGAGATCATGACCTGAGCTGAAATCAAGAATTGGGCTCTTAACTGACTAAGCCACCCTGGTGCCCCTCCATTGACTTTATGTATTTATCTTTTTGCCAATTCCATACTGTCTTGGTTACTATAGTTTCATAATAAGACTTGAAATCAGGTTGTGTGAGTCTTCTAAGTTTATTCTGCCTGCCTCCCAAATATTACACTTTGTTTCTCTGATATTCAAATTTAAGTGGGAGTCTATATTTTGAATTTACTAAATCTGGCAACCTTACCTCAAAGGCTTGACTAATCCCTACTCCAATTCCCAGAGATTTTTCTGAAGAGTACATCAATGGCACTTTAAATTCTTGAAGAACAATTATATAGGCAAATTTTATTGACTTGAATTAAAAACATTAATTTTGCTCATAGTTTTACATCTTCATGGGCCCTTTTAAGAACAACCGTCAAACTATGTCAGGGCATTAAAATCTGTGAAAATATAGTGAAAAAAGCCCATTGGTAAACTTACCTGATCTTCCTTCCAACCCTTCTACTAATCTCATGCTTCTGCACCAATCACTGTCTGCATTTTGGTGTGTAGTTTTACATAGAAGCATACATGAAGCGGATGCAAATACTCATCTATACACACAACTATAATGTATAGAAATAAAAGCATCCTATAAATACTGTTCTGTGACTTTTTCTTTGTCTATTTTGAACATCTTACTTTGAATATGTCTTAAAACAGAAAGTGAACTCATTCTTTTTGATGGCTGAATAGTATTCCCTTGTGTGGTTGTGTGACTATGTTTTAGTCTTTACTGAAGTACATTGTTTCCATTTTTTCACTTATAAATAATGTTTAAGTGACTATACACACACACGGTGACATATATGTGTATAGATGTCAAAAGCCACATCATTGAATATTCTAATATTGCTAAATTACTATGCAAAAATGTTGGACAGGTTTGCAATTTACTAACAGCATATGAGAATGCCTATTTACCCACATTTTTGTCTTTATGGGTTTTCCTATTTTTCTTTCTTCTTGTGTGTGTTGACTGATAGACAGACTTGGCATCTCATTGGTTCTCTTTGCATTTTAAATATTATAAGTGAGGGAGAACACTTCTTAAGAATTGCCTGTTCTTATTTTTGCCTAATTTTCCTTTGGGTTACCTTTTGTTCCTCCCATTGATTTGCAATAGCTCTTTGTTATTGACGGAAATTAAGCCTTGTCCTTTCTGTTTAAATCTCTTTTCCCTAATTTATCATTTTTCTTTTGGCTCTGTTAATGCTCGTTGTTTTTCTCTTTAGAGGCTTATAGTTTTTGGTTCTTATTTAGCCAAATTTGTCAATGGTGTGGTTCATTAATTTTAATTACAACTCTAATGTTTGATACCAATACTACACTATATAATATTTTGAAAGTCACCTGATTTGAGCCAGGAGTTTGCTTTTGAAGAATTCCATTTTGGCCTAGGTTTATATTGATAGGCTCATCCTATTGTCTTTTAGAATGTACAATTAAATATAGCCCCACTTTATGACTATTTTAAGAAGGGTTGTCATGGACTTCCTAAATCATATTTAAATACTTGTAATTTATCTTGACTTTTTCTTGAGCCTGAAACACTGCAACCATTTTATTGAGATCTTTCTTCTTCTTCTTTTTCTTTTAAAAGACATACTCAGTGCATTGTTCCTTTAATAATTGGCATGGGTTCCTTAGTATTTTGTTAAAATCACCAAATTAATTTTAATGGCATTATGGGATAATAGAGTATTTCTTAAAAGTTCTTGATTGTGTAATGGTCTGATTACAAAAAGTGTTGTTCATCCCGGCTTAGGCAGAAAAAGGTTCATCTTAATATTCAGCAAAATGCAAACTTCCCTTCTGCTTTAATCTCCATATAATATTTTTTAACATGCCTCCCCCCCCACCCCCCGTGCCCTGAGAACAACCTCCTTTCTCCTGACCAGGAATTTTTGTGCTCCTCTAGCTTCATTTTCACTCTTTAAAATTGGCCATTGTTTTTTTTGGTTGTGCAAAAGGGAATTCTTTTACTTCTATAGAAAAGCCTCATAATGAGAAAATAATAGAGACAGAGAAATGAGAACTAATATTAGCATTTCTATGAGGCCTAAAATAAACTCTCAGTTGGAGAGAACTAAATTTAATGTTATTATTTTTGTCTTTTACAAAGGGAGGGTAGCACAGGGGATGGGGTGGGGATTTGGGAGCTGTACTGACCCAAAGGGAAGCACTCTTTTGTTGTTGTTGTTTCCTAAGAAAAACAATTGTTATTATTCTGTTTGACCTTCATAGTGTTAAAAAATGCTACTAAAAATGATGCTGACCTTTTTAAACATCACAGTTGTAATTTATGTGAAGTTTCTCTTGCTTCCCTCACCTGCAAGGGTCTTTAGAGATGTTTTGTATGTTTAGAAGAGGTGTTTTTCAAGCAGAGCCTGTGGGAATTTGGGGAAAGTTGAGAGCCTACTTTCCTACTCTTGTATGTTTGTGATTCCCTTAAAAACAGCCTCCTCGGTAAAGCTGGGTGTTCTGTCCCAGAATGGAGAGTCTTTACTCTTGCCAGAACTCACTCACCAAGAGACCTGCTTCCTTCGTGGCTCCTCCAGATGACAGGTTGTTTGCCTCTTGACAGAAACTCTTAACCTGAAACCTGGAAAAAAGCACATCTTACTGGAGAATTCTAGTGTTCTATTCTAAAGGCTCTGACCGGGGCGCCTGGGTGGCTCAGTCGGTTAAGTGTCCGACTTGGGCTCAGGTCATGATCTCACGGTTTGTGGGTTCGAGCCCCGCATCGGGCTCTGTGCTGACAGCTCGGAGCCTGGAGCCTGTTTCAGCTTCTGTGTCTCCCTCTCTCTCTGCCCCTCCCCCAGTCACACTCTGTCTCTCTCTATCTCAAAAATAAATAAACATTAAAAAAAAAAGGCTCTGACCATGGTGCATTGGGAAGAAGCTTAATGCATAGAAAGGAACACCGATAGATGTTGTGTATATTACAGTAGAGAGACAATAAGGTCTTGAGATATCCCATGGTTTCCCATAATCCCAAGTGGCCTGAATTATATATCATCCCAGGTATATCCATGGGATCTGTATTATCTAAAAAAATTTTTTATTGAGGTACATTCACGTAATATAAAAGTAACCATTTTAAGGTGAACAATTCTGTGGCTTTTAGCACATTCACGATGTTGTGCAATCAACATCTCTGTCTAGTTCCAAAATGTTTTTATCACCCCGAAAGGAAATGCTATACTTATTAAATAGTTGCTCCCCTTCTTCCCTTCCCCCCGGTGGCTGGCAACCACCAATCTACATTCTGTCTCTATGAATTTACCCATTCTTGATATTGCATGCAAATGGAATAATATAATTTGTGACCTTTTGTGTGTGGCTTCTTTCACTTAGCATAATTTGAGATTCATCCACATTATAGCATGTATCAGTAGCTCCTTCCTTTTTATGGTTGAATGATATTCCACTGTGTATACATATGACATTTTATTTATCCATTCATCTGTTCATTTGGGTTATTTCTACCTTTTGGCCATTGTGACTAATGCTGCTATGAACATGATTATATAAATAATTGTTTGAGTACCTGTTTTCAACTCTTGGGGGTATATAACTAGGAACAGAATTGCTGGGTCATATGGCAATTCTATGTTTAACTTTTTGAGGAATCCCCATATGGATTTCCATTTGTGTTATCTTCTTATACAGCCTGAGCCCCAAGATCCTCCCTTGGATGGCTACTTGCAGCTTCTACTCACAGGCCGGACTTACGTCTTCTTGTTACTGTCCCTGCCTGGACACACAGCAGCCCAGATGTTCACTCCTGGCCTGGTTTGTGGCCCTAATTTCCTTTGACACTCTGCTTGCCCAACTCTGTGGTCATTGCATGGAAGAGCCCAGCTTCCTGTGGCTCTGGCTCTGGAGGGCCTGTCAACGGAGAGTTCTGTTCTCTGGCTCAGCCTGAGCACTGCCCCTCCAGTCCAGTGATTCATGCCTCAATCTAGTTCCTATTGTCTGCTGAGCTCCTTTGGGAGAAATAGAGAGATTGCCAGGGCACTTGTGCCACCATGAATAAGTGGCCTTAGATGTCATTGGTCCAATTGCCTCATTTCACTGAGGAGGAAATGAGGCCAGAAAAAAGTGTGCAAGGCCATCCGGGTCATTAGTGGCTGGATAGAGCTTGAGAAAGGGCTTTAACATCTGGTCGGGTGTACTTCAAGATACCCTATGTAGTCCCCTCTCCTAGGCGCAGGCACCCATCAGACACATTCGGTATGTTACAAGGAGAAACAGAGCCTCTCCAATGGTCATTGTGGGTTACAATATCATCTGAGCTCACTTGTTTGTTAAGGAACTAGCTGATGAGGGTTTATGTAGAGCACTTCTATTGTTAGTTTTAATGGGTTCAGTGTAAACGAGTTCAAGTGGGCTGTGGGGAGGGATCTCCTGCATCCAACGATGAGCCAAAGCATGGTGGGCCGGCCGGAGATCCCTTGTTGCCTAGCAGTCATCCCTAGGCAACTTGATTCCTACAACCTGAACCTGGTGAATGTCTGCAGGAATGGGGATGGGCAGTGCACTTGGGAAAGGAGTGGGAATGGGATGTTTTGCAGGCTTGATATGGCTCCTAAGGCACAGCACCCCCTTCTCCCCAATACTAAACAAATACAAACCAACCAACTTCAGGGAGATGGCAGTTCTGGAAATTCTGGAGAGTTTGTGGCCCACAGAAGCTCATAAAACAATTGAATCCTCAGGTCAAGAGTTCAGTGTGAACCTCTGCTTACCACCAATCCCTCTGTTCCCATGACGTGGGGTCATCCAGGCCTGCCCTACTCACAGCCTGACAGCGAAGTGCTCTTTTTTGTAGAAAACTGGGAGTGGAGAGGAGATGGCATTCTTTGCTTTTCATTGCAAGGCTAACAATCTAGGGAACTCACCATTCCGATGGCCATTGATTAAAATGGTCAATGGGCGATGATTAAAATGGTATTGGAGGAGATAATCAAGAGGACGTGACTGTGGGGTGACTCATAAGCTGAACCCAGGCAATCAAAGGCTCCCCAGTCCCTCCCCACCCTTGGAATATACATCATGCCCCCTGTTCCTGCAGTCAGAGCCATTTTCTAGGATGCAGCCTTGAGGGAGTAAAGAATTGTTCAGACCATTTGGACAGTGACTGAACCTAGTTAAAGCCTCTGTGTAAACTTGTAAGATTTCTCAGGTAGATACAGTGATCTACCACCCAAGACAAGCCTGGTATGTAAGTTCCCTTGCTTACTTACCTTCCCCCTGCATCTGGAGTGGCCTGCCTCATTCTTTGGTCTCTCCTTGCCCTTTGTGTATGGAGGGCAGTTTTACTTTTCCTTTGGGAAGTTTCCAAGTTTTTGAACCAACAAATGGCACCATATTTCATAGACTTTCAGCACTTGGAGGGATTCTAGAATTCATCTTGGCCAGTTCTCCAATTTTGCAGAAGTAAGTGAAAGCCGATGAGATGAATGTCAGAGTCAGGAGTGGCATATCCAGGGCTGTCTTCACCGAAGCCTTTAAGCTCAGAATCTCAAAACACCAGGAACAGTCTTCTGGGGATGGGCGTGGGTGGGGATTTATAATAAAAATGTTCTCATGGGCATTCAGATTCAAATGAAATATCCAGTTACTTACATGTCTAACCATGTGTGAGGTTTCTTCCCTCATGTTTTGTAATTATCACATTGTTTGGAGGAGGCATTTCCTCTACTTGATAGATGAGAAAACTGAAGTGGATAGAGATTCTTGGTGATGTGCCCAAGGTCACACCGCAGGTGTTGAGAATGGAGTCATCTGTCTTCAAATGCAGTGCTTTCTTCACATTATCACAGCTGTTTTCTCCTCCATATAATATATAATAAAAACTCTTTATACCAGGTGCTGAGCACAGCTCTCAAGTACATACTACTTAGTTGAACACTATGTGGAATGAATCGGAATGGTGCAGTATTAACTGTAATCATCACATCATTTTATTTTTGACAATCAAGAGCCATGCTAGATGGGCAGGCCATTGTTTTGAGATGAACTTGCAATGTAAAACCATTTTCATCTGGATTGGAGGCAGTTTTTCTGCATGGCTTAATACCTTTGCCCAATGCCATCAGAAATAACTATTGAAAGTATGATTTTATATTTTAACTTATAGAAAAAACCTCTAAAGATAAAATTAGTTTTATTAAAATCATTATTACCTTACATAGTCACTTATAAAGTTCAGTAATGTGATTAATGACAGCTAAAAGCCAACGGAAGTTCTGATTTTAAGGTGGTTGTGATCTCTGTGTATTTGCGGAAGTATGAACAGACCAGAAATACAACGAAGTGTTTGGGTTTTTAAGTAGAAATATAGTTACTTAAATGTATATACATTCCTATAAGGACTTGAGTGATTAAGTGGTATCTAATTATGTCATCTTATGGATGGGGAAAAATGAAGACCAGAGAGGTTTGAAGACCAGGAGAGATCAAAGGTTTTCCATGCTGTCTGTATTAACTAAAACTCTTTGGGTTGCAAGCAACAGAAAACTCAATTCAGATAGCTTAAGCAAGAAGGAAGTCATACGTTCATGTGACTGAAAAGCAGAGGCATGGCAGTATCAGGGGGCTCAACTAATATCACATGGGCCCTGAGTCCCTCCACTTCTCAGCCCCACTTTCCTGTCTTGGCTTTATTCTCACATTCCAGATAGTGACCCCTGGCAGCTCTGGGGCAGCATTAAAGGAACAGAAAGCGTCTATTCTTTAGTTGCTCTAAAAAGTCCTGAGATTAGGTCTGGTTGGACTGACTTGGGTCATGTGTGCACATCTAATCCAATCATTGCGACTAGGGGGTTGGATTCTGCTGATTGGCCAAAGCCGGGGTCATGTGCCCCAGCTAAACCGCATGGATCAAGATTGGAAAGAGGTCTTTTCTTAAGGAAATTGGGGTACTATTCTTAGAATGAGGGAAAATAGATATTGGGAATGAAGTCAACAGATTCCCAATATACCCTACTGCCTTTCTCTTTGTGTCTATTCATATTTGAATGGAATTTCACCAAAAATGAATTCCTCTGTCTGCTTCTTTGCAGCCACGATCTATCTCACCGAGACTTCTTGTTGGGGCACTTTTTGTGGTGGCTGAGTATAAATTTAATTACTCATATTAATCTCTATTGTCTCATTTCTAATGATATCTTATATTAGAGAGCATATCAAGATAAGTTAGTTTCAAAATATCGCAATATATATTTTAGGAGGACTCTAAATAATCTCTTTCTCTCTGTCTTACACACACACACACACACACACACACAGAGTTAAAAATATTTTTTTTAATGTTTATTCATTTTTGAGAGACAGAGAGAGATGGAGCATGAGCAGGGAAGGAGCAGAGAGAGGGAGAAACAGAGTCTGAAACAGGCTCCCTGCTCTGAGCCATCAGCACAGAGCTCGATGTAGGGCTTGAACTCATGAACTGTGAGATCATGACCTGAACTGAAGTCGGACACTCAACCGACTGAGCCATCCAGGCACTCCCCCCACCCCCAACAGAGTTTTAGAAAATGTGTATGTGTTTTAATATCTGGCATTCAGTAGTTGTTCACAATTGCTTATCTAATACACATTTCATCTTGATTTCACAGACATATAAATTAATAAATGGCTTACAGGTGATAATCAGCTGAAGTTCCCTCATCAGTTAACATTCTCTGATGTGAAAGTGATTATTGCAGGGATTTAGTGGTTGATGTAGTAGGAGGCATGAGACTAGGAATCAGATGACCTAGGTTCTGGCTTGGCCACTTCTTAGGATGGAGAAAGAATTTGTTTTGTAGGAGAGAAAGTCACAACTGACTAGAAATGAAGACTTCAAATCCATCAATCAATTGGGGGAAATCAAATGGGGGAAAACAGACAATTGTCCTGTGTAGGAGAATCCAAAGTAATATATAATGTTCCTTCAAGGAGGGGAGCCTAACTCCCACTCCTTAACTGTGGAGTGTGCATGGTGACATCTTTCTAAAGAATACAGTGTACAAAGGGAAGATAAAGGGCACTCCTACAGTGGAGACACCAGACAACTACCACCTCATCCAGGGGATCAAGGTCAACATCAACAGGGATAAATCATCTTAATAGTATGTACCCTTGACATGATTTGATGAAAATTGCACTTTGCTCCTGTGGTTTTCTTCCCCCAAACTCATATCCCACCTAATTATGAGAAAAACAGCAGACAAATTCTAATTGAGGGAGATTCTACAAAATACCTGACCGTTATGCCTCAAGACTGTTAGAGTCATTAAAAACAAGGAAGCCCCAAGAAAAAAAGTCTCATAGCCAAGAAGAACCTGAGAAGCCGTGATGGCTACATGTAGTATGGGATCCAATAACAGAAAAAGGGACATTAGGGAAAAACTAAGGAAATCTGAATAAAGAATAGACTTTAGTCAATAGTAATGTGTCAAATTGGCTCATTAATTGTGACAAATGTACAACACTAATTTAAGATGTTAATAACAAAGGAAACAAGGTTTAGAGTATATGGGAGCCCTCTGTACTATTTTTACAACTTTTCTTTAAATTTGAAACTATTTAAAATAAAAAAAGTTCATTAAAAGAAAATGAGGGATTTGACCCATGCTTTGATAGTCTTGAGTTACTATGGATAATCCACAGTTGGCTTTTTAAAGAAAGGGAAATCAATTTAGTTTGCTAGATATCTCTAGTATTCTTAAAATTATTATAGTAATAATAGCTAATATTTACTGTGTGCTGGGTCGTCTTGTAAGCACTTTACATATACTAATTTATGTCATCTTTTTAACCACACAACAAAGTATATGCTGTTATTATTGTCATCATCTCCATACCTCACTCTAATTTTACACAAGATGAAAATGAAGAACAGAAAGGTTGAGTAGCTTGCTCAGATTCACACAGTAAGTGGAGGAACTGGGCTGTAAACTGTGTTCTTCACCAGCATGCTGTACTTTTTCTGTTTTGCTTTGGTGCTAGACATACTCTGTCTTAACTAGCTTAGATTTGTGACCCTTTTGTGTTCGAATATTAATAGTATATGTATATATAGGTGTGTGTGTGTGTGTGTGTGTGTGTGTGTGTGCAACAGGAGACTTGTAGGATTACCGCTACCCAGCTTTCAGTCATTTTGTGAGATTCAACGTAGCAGTAAGCCCTTCAGACTGACTAGGCATGCTTGTGTTCTTTATAGATCCAGTACCCCGGAGTTCCCACTATGGCACTGATCTTTAATATATTCCATGTTTTGAGCCTAGGACAAATTGGCACTAGGAATTAGTTCAAAAGTACATTGGTTAAACAATTGGTGTTGGAAAAACTAAATATCCACATGTAAAAAAAATGAAGTTGGACCCTTACCTTACACCATACAGAAAAATGAACTCAAACTGAATCAAAGACATGAATGTAAGTGCTAGTAAGTGCTAAAACTATAAAATTCTTAGAAGAAAACATAGAAGAAAAATTTCATGACATTGGATTTGGCATTCGTTTCTTAAATATGACACCAAAAGCACAGACAACAAAAGAAAACATAAGTAAATTTGACTTCATCATAATTAAAAACTTTTGTGCATCAAAGGGTACTATTAACAAAGTGAAAAAGCAGCCATGGAATAGGAGACATATTCACAAATCTTATATCTACTAAGAGACTGATATTCAGAATATATAAAGAACTCCTAAAATTCAATGACAAAAAAGAAAACAACCAAATTAAAAAACGAGCAAAGGATTTGAATCAACATTTCTCCAAAGAAGATATACAAGTGGCTAATAATCACATGAAAATGTGCTCAACATTACAAGTCATTAGGAAAATGCAAATCAAAACCACAGTGAGATACCACTTCACATTTTAGTTATAAGAAATCCAAAATAGCAGGTATTGGGGAAATTGGAGCCCTTGTGCATTGCTGGTGGAAATGTAAAATGGTATATCTGCTGTGGGAAATGATATGGAAGTTCTCCCCCCCCCCCAAATTAAACATGAAATTACTATATAATCCAGCACTTCTACTTCTGAGTGTATACTCAAAAGAGGTGAGAGCAAGAAACTGGAACAGATGCTAGCACACTCATGTTCACAGCAGCGTTATTCATAATAGCCAAAGCTAGAAATAACTGAATTGCCTGTTGATTCCTGGATCAATTAAGATCAAGCCTACATAAATATTAAATTGATGGATTTTTCTAGTAATTTGTCCAAATAATCTAAAATGTCCAATTTATTGGCATAAATTATTCATAATCTCCTCCTGTGATTTTTAAAGGACCTGTAGGATCTGTAGTGATGGCTCCAGTTTTGTTGTTGATATTTGCTATTTGTGCTTTCTCTCTCTTTTCTCATAGTCTTGCCAGGAGTTTATTGATTTTATTAGTCTTGTCAAAAATTCCATCTCTTTTTTTACCTATTTTATTAATCTCTGTTATCTTTATATTTTATATTTTCAACTTTCATTGGGTGTAATTGATGTATTTTGTTTTTTTAATTTCTGGAGATGAATGCTTAACTTCTTGATTTTTAAGTCCTTCTTCTTTTATAATATATATATTTGTGGCTGTACCTTTCCCCCTAATCTTGGCTATAGCTATGTCACACAAGTTTTGGCATATATTATTTTCATTATCATGATTTGAATTTGTTTCTAATTTACTTTGTAATTTTTCTTCTGCCATAGATTATTTAGATTTGATCATTTGGTTAATTTTCAAGAATTTTGAGATTTTTCTAGTATAATTGATTTCTAATGTAATTCCACCATTAATATTTTGATTGTGAATTTGTATAGTTACTTTTTTCTGTAAAATTTTTGCTATGTATTTTATGCATATAAATTCATAATTATTGCATTTTCCTAGCGAATTGAATATTTCATTCAATTTTATCATTTGAAATGTTTCTTTTTAGCTCTAGTATGTTTGTTCTTTTTTTAAGAAAATATATTTATTAATGTTTTATTTATTTTGGGGAGAGAGAGAGAGAACAATCAGGGGAGTGGCAGAGAGAGAGAGAGGGACAGAGGACCCAAAGTGGGCCCTGCACTGACAGGAGAGAGACCGATGTGGGGCTTGTAAAGTTTACCATGTCTATATTGTCACAGACCTATCAGCTTTCTTTTGGTTAGTGTTTGCATAATGTATCTTTTTAAAAAGAGTTTTATTTTCTGTCTTTTTGTATTTGTACATTTAATGTGAGGCTCTTATAAGTAGCATATATTTGGGTTTTGATTTTTACGTAGTTTGATGATATTTGTCTTTTAATGGGAAAATTTGGTTCCTCTATATTTAGTTACTGATATAATTGGGTTTATTTATATCACATTATAGCTTTGGTTCACTTTTATGGGTAGAGTGTTACCCCTGGAGGTCTTAACCCCAAGTGAGGGGGATTTGTCAGATTAAGCATTAAAAATATATATATATATTTTAATGTTTATTTAGTTTTGAGAGAGAGAAAGAGAGAGACAGAATGTGAGCAGGGGAGGGACAAAGAGAGGGAGACACAGACTCTGAAGCAGGCTCCAGGTTCTGAGCTGTCAGTGCAGAGCCTGATGTGGGGCTTGAACCCACGAGCTGTGAGATCATGACCTGAGCCGAAGTTGGATGCTTAACCGACTGAGCCACCCAGGCACCCACAGACTAACCATTTTTAGCAGCCCCGAACTCCATTTTTTTGTCCCCCTAATTCAGTGAAGTTGTCATCACTCTCAGTTTTTCAGCATTTTAACAACCTCTTCTGGAAAATTCAGATGCTTCTGGAGGAAAAAGTCTTCCCAAGTGCTGAGTTCCTTTCTTGTTTTAGATCTTTCCCTGTAATTTTTCACAGCCTTGCTAGTCATTCCTTACCCCTTGTCAACTTCTACTCCTTTATTGGGAGTTTACTCCCTTTATTGGGATTTTCTACTCCTTTATTGGGTTCATTGCTTATTTTTTTTTTATGTAAAAATTTTTATTTTTTTATTTTTGAAAGACAGAAAGAGACAGAGCAGAAATGGGGGAGGGGCACACAGAATCTGAAGCAGGCTGCAGGCTCTGAGCTGTCAGCACAGAGCCCGATGCAGGGCTTGAACCCACAAATCGTGAGATCATGACCTGAGCCAAAGTCATATGCTTAACCAACTGAGCCACCCAGGCGCCCCTTGGGTTCATTGTTTATAGTCTATCTCTCTCCTGCTGGAACTGAATCTCCATGAGGGCAGGAGTCTTAATTTTTTCACAGATGTAATCCAAGCCCTTGGAACAGTGCCTGCATGTGGGTAATAAATAACTTACTATTAACATTTGTTGAGTGAATGAATGAGTAGTCCTGGAAAGACAGAGCTGGAAGGGAGATTGGATTCACTCAGTTCACTCACTTTGACAATAAACATTTTATCAAATGCTGGTCCCATCCAGGCCCTGGCACTGGGCAAACCAGGGTAAATTAGGTGTATTCCCTCTGCACTGTTGTTAGTAGGTAGATGAAAAAGCAGACTCAGGGAGGTTAAATGACTTGTCCAGTGCTACTCAGATTGAGACTCCAAGGTATAAATCTGCAAGACATATTTTGCTTTATACGAAAAAGAGGGGGAAAATATCCCTCCTGCCCGTTGGTGGTTCTCAACCCTGACTACATACTAGGCAAGATCCAGGAGTAGTTGCCTGGGCCCTATGCTAGACTGATCACATCTGATTCTCTGGGGGTGGTGTTTGAGCAGCATATTGACAAAGAACACCCCCCCCCCCCCCCCCGCCGCAGATGATTCTAATGGGTAGCTCTGGCCCTCTGGCCTGGTTTATTCATCCAGATCATATAATATAGTTTTATGTTATTTGGAATACCACCTTTCTTGTGCTTTCTTGGTTGAAAGCTTGGCTTGGTTTCTTTCACTAATATTGGTCAGCTCCAAGAAAAAGTAAGCCTTACCTGAAGAGTGTGGAATGGTTATGGTGGGCAACTATCAAATTTAAATTGGTGGTTCTGTGTTATTTTCCTGTCCCTTACACTCATCCCGCCTATGGGATTCTATGTTAGCCATCCAGTCCCCTCCCTCTTTGCACTCAGGGATTTGGATCTTGGTTCTGTGGCCTTAAAGAAGTTACTTAACATCTCTGGGCCTCATTGCTCTCCCCTCTAATAAAGTATATCTCTTCTGGTTGCTGGGAAGGCAACAGCAACGCAAGGAATGCTTTGACCAGTCGTTTGCTGTCTCCTTTATGTCCACCAGGACTTTCTGTCTCTGCAGGGAAGAATTTCCCAAAGCTTTGGTTATTGTTATTTTTTATTATAAATCTCCCTGTGCCTTTTGTGCTAAAGCCTGTATGAAGTGGACTGAAGTATTTGCAGAATCAGCTGATACACTTTCCACAAGGCATCTAAAGATGGACTTTTCTGGTTCTTTAGTCTGGGCCTCCTTAAGAGCAACAAAAGAAAAGAAGTTCATTTTTACTCCTTTTGCTTTGTGGGGGTCACTGGAATACATTAGTGAAGATGACTCATGTTTGTGTCTGTTACCCTCGTATTGATTACAAACGAGAATCATTATAGTGGGAAGTCAGTTGTCCTCAAATCCTGAATGTGTGCTTTGTGGTTCACTATTCCTGTTGATGAGACCAGTTCTGGCATCTAACTGGTGAATTAACATATGTCATAAGGACCCATATTATAGTATAAACGAAGTATTTTATGAGGGCCGACATGACTTGTAATGATCTCCCTCAAGTTCATGGTCGGATCCTTTGCTTCATTGTATCCCAGATTTCAATTTTTGTTGCTCGAGAGAAAGCAGGATATTTTTTATGTTTTCTGAATCAGATCAGTTGGGTTTTTTCCTGGTAATTCCATTTTTGCATTATTTTCTATAGAATTTGACAAATGATTAATAAACATGACACATTCTTGTCTTTCGTATGTTTCTTTGGGGAAATTACTGGGGTTAGTTGGCTGTACCTCTGACTACTTAGTTGATAATCTGAGCATGGAAAGGAAACTTTACCATGGGCTTGATCATTAGGAAGATTTATCCATAAACACCCTGAGACCACAGTGAGGGAAATAATTGCAGGCTTCAAACATAATTACTCAAATTACACTTGCTAAGAGTTGTTTGATTTAGGAATCCTGCATTTGAATGGAAGAACAGACTGTTAAGTCTTGGGCAGTATGCTAGAAAGAGTTTTAGATGGGGAATTAGGAGGCCAGCTTCCGTCATTAGCAGAACCTTGGGCAAATCGCCTAACCTTTCTGGGATTTAGTTACATCATCTCAATGATGGAAGATTGGCTTTCAGGTTCCGTGAGGTCCCTTTGAAGGCTGCGATCATTTCAATGGTAGGAGCTCTTAAATTTGTTCCATGGAGTAAGAGAGGGCTGTTGGTAGCGTCTGCCCCTTCCCACTCCCCCAGCACTCTGGATTCGAGGGAGTATGCATGTGTGTGCATATGTTTTTAGAATGCAGGAAGCACCAAGGGATTTTCACACTGGTAGGTGGTGGCATTTCCTCTTTATCCAATTTGAGTTCAATGGGTCCAACATATTTTTTTTCTGGCTTGCTATCCTGCCAGGCTCCGTCTCCAGTATTTTCTAGTATGCTGATGTGAATGCTGTCATCTTGCTTCTTTTCCTTCAGTACACTTTAAGGCTAAGATGAATTGTGTGAAGAAACACATTTTTAAATGGTTTTAAACTCTGCATATGTTTAAATCGGTTTCTAAAGGAGAAACACGTCTAAACTTTTGCATCATTAGAAGTCATGTCTCTGCCAACGATGCCTGCTCGGTGGCTTTGGTAGGAGCAAGGTAGGGATCGGCTAACTCTTTAGGTAGTGGAAAAAAACACCTTTCACCAGGGCCAAGGAGGGAGGGGCAAGGCAGGGAAGAAGGGTGACACAGGTTAAAAGTGTATATTAAACTTAGATTCTAGAATCTATCTTAAATATGTGTTCAGATGACACGTGCTTTCTGATGTGTCCCAGGAACCAGTCTTATAGATTAAATACTCTCTCATGCTATTAAAGATCATGGTCTCAGAAATATGACAGTTCATCAAGCTGCCTAGAGGGGCCAAGTCCTGAAGAGAATCAAGTCTACCATCTAGTGGCGTCTCTCACAAACTACAGACATAGAATCCCAGGAACCCAAAGATGGTTCCTAGAGGATATGTCTGGCTGATACAACAACCCACATTTTGTTGCACCTCAGTCTTCAATGCTGGGAAACTTCTCTTCCTATTCATAAATTTCCGTAATTAAATGGGAGGAGAGTGGCTTGTTCAGTGTTGCTGAGGCTACAAAAATTCAAAGTTGAACGAATGCCATGAACCCATCTGATGATTGCTTCAGAGAAGTCCAGGGTAAGTTAGATTAAGTGCCAGTAGACATCTATAATTATTTGAGAAGGTTGGGTTTCGTGGTGGCATGACCATGCCTGTGTGGACAGGATCCAACTTTTCTAGGAAGGTCCATTTGGTATTTGAGAGGAGCTTGCAATCCCCAGATGGTACTATTCTGGTGAACTGTGTTAGGGGCAACTTATTTAAGAAAGTTTGATGAGAGAAGAAAGGTTTTCAGCCGATGTGTTTGCAGATGTGAATTTACCATAGCAGAAGAGTGGCACAGATTCTGCATCACAACTGAAACTTGCCAAGCTCTTGATGGCCAATTTGCATTACCAGTCAGACTAAGAGGACAGAAGAAAGGAAAGAAACGTTGACGGTTAAGATAAAGTTGACCAAGAATCCATCTGGAGATAGTGGTGGCCCAAAGCAGGGCCAGGTATACAAATAGTATGTGTAGTTATTCTGTTAGCCTTATGACTAAACTTGGCAGCTACTGATATTCAAATACCATGACAGATTAAAATAACTTCAAATTGCATTAAAAATATATTCCTGCAAGTGAAATGGGTGCTCGTATCAGTGTTGGATGTGAAAATTGGTTTACTTTTAGGGAAAGCAATTGGACTCTATGGTTCAAGAACTTTAAAATCTTTTGACTCTGTAATGCCCCTTTTAGGAGTTTGTCCTTAAAAAGTTGTTGGCAATCTGGACAAACTTTTATCAACAGACCTAGTCATCATGACGTTATTTACAATAGTCCCACATTGGAAACCACCTGAATATCAATTTAATAGGAAATGTTTAAATAATGGCATAGATCTATGATAGAATTTTATACAGCCATTATAAAAGATATATTTAATCTTTCTTTTTAAATGGTTATTTATTTATTTTGAGACAGACAGAACCGGAGAGGGGCAGACAGAAGGAAAGAGAGAATCCCAAGCAGGCTCTGCACTGTGAGTGCAGAGCCCAACTTGGGGCTCAATCCCAGGATCATGAGATCATGACCTGAGCCAAAATCAGGAGTCAGACGCTCAACCAGCTGCACCACCCAGGCACCCCTAAAGGATATCTTTATTTTTTAAAATTTTTTTGATGTTTATTTTTTGAGAGAGAGAGAGACCAAGTGGGAACAGGGGAGGGGCAGAGAGAGGGAGAGACACAGAATCTGAAGGAGGCTCTAGGCTCTTAGCTGTCAGCACAGAGACCAATGCAGGGCTCAGACTCACTGACCTTGAGATAATGACCTGAGCCAAAGTCAGACACTTAACTCACTGAGCCACCCAGGTGCCTCCTTCAAAGATATCTTTAAATGAGCACTGGGTGTTGTATGTAAGCCAATTTGACAATCAGTTACATTAAAAAAAAAAAAAAGAAATACCTACTATCCTGAAATATATATATTAAAAAAAACCAAAGATATCTTTAAAGACAACTTTGTACTTATGATGTTAAAGGAAAAGTAAAGGACACAGATCCATTACCCTCTCCAAAAGGATGACTTGAACCAGTGCTACAATCACAATTAGGTTAAGGTGCAGAAAATAAAATCAGAAGGAAATAGACTCTGTCTTTTGACAAGAGTGGCATTAAAAACAACTGGCCCCGGGGCGCCTGGGTGGCGCAGTCGGTTTAGCGTCCGACTTCAGCCAGGTCACGATCTCGCGGTCCAGGAGTTCGAGCCCCGCGCCAGGCTCTGGCCTGACGGCTCAGAGCCTGGAGCCTGTTTCCGATTCTGTGTCTCCCTCTCTCTCTGCCCCTCCCCCGTTCATGCTCTGTCTCTCTCTGTCCCAAAAATAAATAAACGTTGAAAAAAAAATTTAAAAAAAAAACAAAAAAACAACTGGACCCTATGCCTTTTAATTATTTAAAAATTTTGACCTTCTTTGCAGTGCGTCTCTTCCTTTTATTGTGTTTCAAAGGGAGTCGATGATAAAATCCATGAAAGATGTCCCTCCCTAGCATGTTGGCATTGTGAAAGTCACTTGTTTGGATTAAGGTAGTAAGGACACCCAGAGGGTCCTTATCCAGACTGTCAGGGTGAAGCTATGGCCATCAGCAGTCCGCTTTCCCTTACCGGGGTTTTGTCATCTAGCGGAGTGTGTGCTGGGAAGCAGGCTGAGCGGGCATCTCTGCAGCTTGGGGGAAGGCAGGAGAGGGCAGGCCAGAACCTCCGTCTCTTGGTAGGTAGATTAGAGGGCGGGGTCTGGTGGTTCCTGAACAAACAGTGAGCGGGGGCCAAGCGAGGGTCAGGAGGAAGTGCCAGTGCAGAGTGTCGCTGGGCTTTGCCTCTGTTGGTTTATTGAAATTTCTGGCATTTCTGTCTACTCCTGGCTCCCAGTCCAGGTTAAGCTGACCCAGACTTAAGTCTTCCATGGACCATTCCAGAGGATGCTGTGCTGCAGCCTGCCAGGACCCCACCTGTCTGTGCCCAGGTGGGGATGTGGTAACGGTTGTGGAAGCTGGCTCAGAGCCTGGGTGGGGGGGTCCCAGGTCGACTGGGTGGTGGTGAGACGGGGTGGGATGGGCTGGTGTGTAAGGCGGTAGCCAGGTGAGTACTCAGCAGTAGTATCCCTACCAATAGGCCCTCCATTTTGTGGAAAGAGAAAATATGGGTGCATTTTCCTGATAAAATAAGGCTTTTGGAGGTCCTTTTGGAATAGTTAGTAATTCTATAAGGACACAGATCGAGTGCCCTGTCTCCCATCTCCCTCTTACCCCTGACTACCATGTGTGGTCCCATTCCAGGAGGGGCTCACAACACAAACAGAAAGGCTCTTTCCTGCATCAGGCTCTTTGTATGTGAAGTTTCCTCCAGAAAGTTCCTCTTCCCTTGGCTCTGCCCATGGCTCGCTCCCTTGCATCCTTCAGATACCCTTCATTATCATGTCTGGAAAGAGTCCTCCCCTGACCCCGTCATACTGATCTTAGCCTCCTGCTCGCTTCCTTCCTAGTTCTTGTCGTGGCTTATAATGACGTGTTTGTTTACTTGTTTCCCGTCTCTCCACGTCCTGGAGAGCCCACGAGGATGGTCGCCATGTCTGCTAGGCTCCCAGTCGGTCGCTCTGTGCCTGGGAGAGCGTGTGGCATCTGGAGTTGCTCAGTGAGCATTTGTGGAATGAGTAAATCCTAAATGGATGAAAGAAGAACATACAACCTGACTTTTACATTTACGATTGCTGAAATGAACAGAAAGGTGTTTATGGTGGGGTGGATGTTATTTGCTACATTCTCTGCACAAGCCAGTCCATCCTTTCCCTCCTCCGTGAGGATGATAGTGATGGTGACCATGACAGCTAATGCTGGACAAGCGCCACAGGGTGGGCATTGTCCTTTGTAATTCACATGCATTGTTTTCAAGGGCCCTCATACGGAAGGAACCACCTTTGAAACATCTGTGGTAAATACTGTTCTCATTAGTGTTTTGTTCAAATTGACAAATTCATAATTAGTCCATTCAGTGATTGAATCCAACATCAAGTTCAGGGTATGCTAGAAATAAAGATGGTGGCTGACACTATGAAATACTCATTTGCATACTTGCACTTACACAGAATAATTTTAATAATTCTAGAACTTTTAAATAACTGTCGAATTGCAAACAGCATTATTTCGCCAGTGGACCCTTTATCCTTCATTCTCTTCAAAGCCGCGTGTTGCTAAGCAACTGAAGACCACAGTCCTTTAAACTTATTGTGTTATTTTACAACCGCAGTCCCGGTAGATAGGAACAAGTCAACAAAGATAAAAACATGCCCCAGAATGATTATAATAATTCAGTGATTACCCTGATTGCATTCTAGAGAATCGCATTTATTCCAAAGCATATGTTCAGTTCTTACTAGGTCATGAGAACAACTTTCATCTAAATTATCTTTAACTGCGGATTCTCATTATAATTCTTCAGAAAGTAAATTATTTTAAATTAGTTTCAGTTGGAAAATAGCCTGTGCTGCTTTGATTTGTGGTGAAGTAAGTAGGTCATAATTGTGAAGGCCAGATCTGGTAGGGGTTGTGTGTGTGTGTGTGTGGTGTGTGTTTAACCACAGATTGTGGGCCAGGAAAACTGGGTCAGGGGCAGTTTTCCTGGGGTCAGGCAGGTCGCAGGGCAGCTTGGTCGCTCCCTGGGCAACTTTGGGCAGGTTTTTTACTGCCGTCAGCCTCAGTTTTCTCATCCATAAAATAGAGCAGCAGCAGCATCTTCCTTGTAGGGGAAGTTTCTGAAATTGATACTATGAGAAAGATAGGATGTGGCCAGATGGCATAAGCTTTCTATGTTGTGATCAGTTTTTAAAAATTTCTAAGGACACTGGGGAGCTTTGGGAGCGTTTACAGAGACCCCCTTTCTTTTCCTAAGTCTGTCTCCACCCCCACCAATGAATGCAGGCTCACTTGGGTCCTGAGGCTCATTGACTATTGTGGTTATCTATGGGTGAGAAACAAACCACCCCAAATGTAGCTGAAGGAACAATCATTTTATTTATTTGCCCAAGAATCCGTAACACAGGCAGGGCTCAAAGAGGCACCCCTGGCGTCCGCTGGGATGGCGTGACTGAGCAGAGTGGCTGGCATGGAAGGCAAGTTGGCTTTGGAAGGTGCTGGCTTTCTGCAGGGAGCTCAGCCGGGGCTGTGGGCCAGGACCTCTGTTTTCCTCCGCGTGACTTCTCCATGTGGCTGGACGGGGCTTCTCACAGCCTGGCCGAGTCAGGTTAGTGGGGTTTTTTGCATGGCAGCTGGCTTCTCCAAGAGCAAAAAGGCAGAAGCCCCCAGAGATTCTCTCTCTCTCTCTTTTAAATGTAAGCATTAATTCATTGATTCACTAATTGAAGTAACTAATTGCTACAATTTATTTTATTTGTTCTTTTTTTTCAAATAAGTTTTTTTTAATGTTTATTTTAATTTTTGAGAGAGAGAGAGAGAGAGAGAGAGCGAGCACGAGTAGGGGAGGGGCCGAGAGAGAGGGAGACAGAGGATCCAAAGCGGGCTCTGCGCTGACAGCAGCAAGCCTGATGCGGGGCTCGAACTCACCAACCACAAGATCATGAGCTGAGCTGAAGTCAGCCACTTAACCAGCTGAGCCACCCAGGTGCCCCACCTCCAGAGCTTCTTAAAGCGTAAACCCAGAACAGGCACAGTGTCACTTCTGCGACATGCTGTAGGTCAAGGCAGGCCAGAGCTCCTGTGTGGATTCAAGAAAGGGCTTGAACATGGAGGTTCAGTTCCCGAAGGAACAATTCCTGAACCAAACCATCCTGTGCATTATTAGAGTTCAGCTTCCCAGTCTCTGGGCATTAAATATCCCCATCCTTCTCCCAACACACACACACTGTGACAACTAAAAATCATACTTACACATTACAGAATGCCTCTGGTTGAGAATCACTGGTCACGTATAGATGGGAAGGACTGAGAATAGGTGGGGTGGTTGTGTTGGGGGCTTAGCAGAGGTCCTGGCACAGGTGGGTGCCCATGCGTGCTTGGACGACCATCAGCATCACCATCATCATCAGGAAATTGGCTTTTGTGGACGGATCCTATAACTCAATTATTTTCCTTTCCTTTCCTGTCCTTTTCTTTTTTCTTCAGGAAAATGTGCTCTGATTTCTAAACAACCAATTTAACAACATTTTAAACACGGCAAATGTGCAAATTGAGGAAAAGGTAGACTTCTTTACCTCGGACCCTCTTTGATATTGATAATTTATGGATTTTATAATTTCTTGGTGAATGCTGGATAGCTATTAATGCTAAGGTCTCTAGAGAGGAGGCAGCAAAGCATCAAGGTTAAGAATACTCACTTTGGAATTCAGGCTTCAGAATTGCTTAGTTGCATGATTGTAGACAGATGACTGCTGAGCCTCAGTTTCCTCATCCATAAAGTGGGGGTAACTATGTATCTGGCAGGGTGGTATGAGGAGTCAGTAAATTATGTACAAAAGCCAACAACGGGACCACCTAGCACATAGTAGGTATTTGGTTGATGGAGGTCTTGTCATTGGTCTGGGTCTTTTGTTTTGTTTTGTTTTGTTATCTGTTTACCCATGGTAAGAGTCAAGTTTCATGCTATTACGTCTTATGCTTTAGATGTTAAATAATTAGCCACCTCACAAAACAGATTTATTTCTCAAGTCTGCCTGAAAATTATTGCCCATCTTTTCAGCTTTGTGATTCAATCTTCTGGAAAGCAATAACATTCATAGCCACTCTCCCATCCTTGCTGAGAACCACGGTCTTGACCTTGCCTTGTGGTTGACTTTTGTTATCATCACCGTCTCCTTCCTTCCTGAGCTTCTCTATCCTGCTTCATGGTTTTGAGATGAAGTGATAGGTGTAACTTAAGATGCCATTTGCTTAGCTGATCATATCTGTAAGAAGTATTAAGAAATAGGATTAGTAGAATCTCCGTGAATATTTTAATAACCTCAGGGAAATATTTGACTAGGTAAGCAAACTTACCAGGCAAATGAAAGTCGCCCTTGGTTGTAGTAATTAAGAAATATTGAGTTTTATGCTGAAGTTCTCGAGAGCTCAATAAAAAGAAACCAAGTTTTAATAGAGAAATTCCACATGTAAGATTTCTTAGGAAATTTCATTCTGAAATCTGAATTGATACTGGGATTGGGGGAAAGAATGTGGGATAAATTTATAAACTAGACTTGAAATATGTTCTCACCTGTTCAAATGTCATTTTGATTCTAAATGCAGTGGAGCCTTCAGCCGTGGCCTTTAGATTTGCAATTCTTGGAATGTTCTCCTTCCTTCTTTCGTGCTATCTCCCACCCTTCTTCTTGCTTACATTTTGAATGATTTCTGTTCCCCTTTAATATGGTTTTCTCCGGAATATGTACATAGCATCTGGCAATCTGTCGTGCCTGTTTCTAATTTCTTGAGATGACATTTGCTAAACTTAAAAAATATATAATTATTTTTTTATAATCATAAATGTATTATGTGATGTACGATTTTTTGATGTATGATGTGATGATGTACGATGTAAGGTGCAGTATTCCTTAACCTGCTTCATGAACTCCACTGAACTTGAATGAGGATTTGGAGTAAGGATTCATAAAGTTTGTAAGAATAGTGCTTCCTAGTACTGATGCATAGGGGCACTTGTACCCCAATGTTTATAGCAGCACTCTCAACAATAGCCAAATTGTGGAAAAAGCCTAAATGTCCATCAACTGATGAATGGATAAAGAAATTGTGGTTTATATACACAATGGAGTACTACGTGGCAATGAGAAAGAATGAAATATGGCCCTTTGTAGCAACGTGGATGGGACTGGAGAGTGTGATGCTAAGTGAAATAAGCCATACAGAGAAAGACAGATACCATATGTGTTCACTCTTATGTGGATCCTGAGAAATTTAACAGAAACCCATGGGGGAGGGGAAGGGGAAAAAAATGAGGTTAGAGTGGGAGAGAGCCAAAGCATAAGAGACTCTTAAAAACTGAGAACAAACTGAGGGTTGATGGGGGGTGGGAGGGCGGGGAGGGTAGGTGATGGGCATTGAGGAGGGCACCTTTTGGGTTGAGCACTGGGTGTTGTATGGAAACCAATTTGACAATAAATTCCATATATTAAAAATAAAAAATTAGAAAAAGAAAAAGGTAATAAAGTAATAAAAAAATAACAAAGAAAAAAAAAGAATAGTGCTTCCTAGAGAAACCTGGTTAAATCTCTTTTGTTCCCCTTGGATGGTGTTGTGTGGCTGCTCCAGGACTCAAACAACAGAATGTAGGATTTACTTTAAAAATGACAAAACATGTTGCACCAAAAGCCATCATCAACATGTTTTGTCATAGATTACTAAGAAGGAATTTACCATTGGAGGGAAACTATAAATCATGTGTTCTATAGAATACTTGATTTTGTGAGTGTGGTTTCTTTCCTCTAGGAGGGACCACGCTCCTTTTTCTAGAACCTGACTTAAGGGAGTAATGCCATGGTTGATAAAAGTGGCCTTGGCCTATCATTTTACCCTTTACAGTAACTAGCTGTGTACATGGGATTCAATAATTCTGGTTTATTGCTAATTACCAGGTGCATCCAGTCTACCATTTTGTTATTATGGTGTCAAGGATGGGATGTTTGGAATATATGACTCACTTTGGAACCTGGGTGTGGGCTGTTGTTTCTCAAGCATTCTGAATCCTTGTCTAGGTCAGTTTCCTCTTACAGTATTATCAGTGGTTTTCTGGGGCTAGCCAGTCTGTGAGGGTTGATTGTTAAATTTACAGGAATTTTGCAAGCCACTTGTCTTGTTGGTGACTCGAAATCAGCTAATGTGGGAACTAGCAGCGCAGAAATTAGCAGAGGCTTCAAATCAGAGATCCTTCCTCTCAGAGCGCTCGTGTCAAACTTTTATCAGCACACTACTACATATACGTCTCCTTTGGAGACCCTATCACATTGTGCCTTAATATTTTTTTTAATTGCTTGATAACTACCTGTCTTCTCCACTCCTGCCCCCCTGCCAAAGCTAGCCTCTTCATGAAATTGGTCTTCATCAATATATCCTTAGCTACCAACCAGTTGCCCTAGCACGTAATAGGCGTTAAATCGATATTCATTGGCGCAATATATACGTGTCTTTTGGAACTGTTCTCTGTTCTCTACACTCTCTCCAAGTTGGACATTTGTTGGAGAGAGAACTTATGTGACCATTACTTTCAAGAGAAATGATATTGCTGAGATCAGCTGTGTGAAAAGTTTAAATTGTGTCAAACAGTGTGAAAAATAAATGAGTCCTCTGACTCTTTAATTTTGCAGCTACTACTAATACATGCTATTGCCTCAAAGGGCACGTGGAGCTTGCTTGTGTGTCTTCGGTGAGGAGGTTGTAGGTGCCAGCCTGACATTGGCATTCCACTGTTGGGACCAACCTACCAGCTCATCAGGTTCTGAACTTGTGTGATAGCTGCACTTACAAGGGACGGAATTGGCAATCCCATGGGCATCTGGGTGTCATTGGTTCTTCTCTGGTTATTACTGATTGCCAGGTGCATCTAGTCTGCTGTGCAGGAGCACAGGAATCACCAATAAGAGTGAGATTCTTGGTCCATTTAGCACAGGAGTCGGCCAGTGAGGGCCCTAAGGGATGCACGATGGGAGCAAAGCTTTCTTCCCTGATGCAGTTTTATGGGTTAGGTCTTTCTGAGAAGCTGTCCACGACTCAGTGGCATAGTAATGTGTCCAGGCTCTTTCTGCACCCCATTCCCTTCCATACCTGGGACCTTATCTTGAGAAGAATGAATTTCATACTATCACTCACTCTCTGTGAACATTTTGCTTCCTTTTATTTGTCTTATACTTGGGGTTGTAGAGGGTGCCCCTTATTTTACTGTTTTAGGATTTGGTGAATGAATCAGTCATCACTTCATGATCGTGAATCAGACGCCTTCTGATTCTTTGCATTTGGGGGAGACCTAACTTTTGCAGCCTTTCCTCAAATGAGTCACATCACTTTCACTGCGTATAGTTATAGGCAATTGCACACTGTGACCCTCTGGAGTAGAAGTGAATCACTCCCCCTTATTTTAAAAGCTTATTTATTTATTTTGAGACAGAGAGGGAGAGAGAGAATGCCAAGCAGGCTCCCCTCTGTCAGGTGCAGAGCCAGACACAGGGCTTGATCTCGTGAACCGTGAGGTCATGACCTGAGCTGAGATCAGGAGACAGACACTCAACTGACTGAGCCACCCAGGCGTGAATCACCCCGTTTTTTATGTGAGAGGGCCAGCTGTGCTCCGGAAGAATGATGTAACTGGCTTCAAGTGAAAGATGTTGAGACCGGGGGCCCACGCCCTTATTTGCCATGTTAATGAAGCTCAATTGAGAGTGACAGGTGGGCAAGCCAGTGTGGAAGAATCAAAAGTGAATGTGGAGACAGAATTGCAAACTGTTACTAGACCCCAAATGGACCACCAGACATGTGGAATAAAGCATTAGTGGTTTTCGCGGATCTTGCCATTTCTGCAGAGAGGAGCAATTGGATGGTAAGGTCCTGTTGATGAAGGGTCTCTTACGTCTGTTGGGACTGCTGTGTTTAACTGTCAGACTATGCTAGGAGTGATGGCAAATGATTGTAATTCTGTTTCCAGAATTACGGAAAAAGGGGTGGCCTAGGGTAGTAGAGAGAGAGGTTCCAAAGATAGAGTTTGCACAAGTGAAGATGGAAATCTGTGCAGTTCTTGTATAATAATATTTTCATAGTGATTATGTGTTTTTTAAAAAAATGTTCATTTATTTATTTTGAGAGAGAGAGTGAGCGAGCGAGCGTGCACGCCGGCTGGGCGAGGGGGCACAGAGAGGGAGAGAGAGAACCTTCAGCACAGAGCCTGATGCGGGGCTCTATCTCATGAACCTTGAGATCACAACCTGAGCCAAGATTAAGTCAGATGCTTAACTGACTGAGAGTCCCAGGCACCCCGAATGTGTATTTTAAAATGTCGTTCTGTACATTTTATAACCACTCTTCCCAAAGCCTCCTCTCACATGCCTTACTATTCAGACAAAAGGTGCAGGTTGATTCTTGGGCTATCTTGGAGAGAAACTATGGTTAAAAGTTATCTGGATCCTTAAATATTTTAGTAATTTTTTCCTCTCCTTTCTTCTCTGATATTCTTGCTCAGGAATAAACTTTAAGCAGGTGTTCACCCGGTGGGCAGACCGTGACATAAGCGGTGTTTATAGGACTGCTGTGGGTAGTGTGGGCAGGTGAGTATAAAGAGAGGGAGGTTCTCACATATGACACAATATTTCTAATGCTTGTGTGTGGTATCAGACTGAAATCCTGAGAGGCTCTGTAGGGAGCCCCTGGAACCTATAAAGCCATCACCTCCACTTGGGAATAAGCAGTGTGGTCTCCTGCTCTATGGATCCATCTTGAGAGAGATGTAGATGCATTTTCATATCATTTCCCATCAAGCACTTTATTTTATTTTATTTTATTTTATTTTATTTTATTTTATTTTATTTTATTTTATTTTATTTTATTAATTTGATTTATTTTGGTTTAAATCCAAGTTATTTAACATATTGTGTGATAATGATTTCAGGAATAGAATTTAGTGATTCATCACTCACATATAACACCCAGTGCTCATCCCAGCAAGTGCCCTCCTTAATGCCCATCCCCCACCCATCCGTTCAGCCCATCCCCCCACCCAACACCCTGCCAACAACACTCAGTTTGTTCTCTGTATTTAGAGTCTCTTATGATTTGTCGCCCTCCCTGTTTTTAATTATTTTTGCTTCCCTTCCCTTTTGTTCATCGGTTTTGTTTCTTAAATTCCACATATGAGTAAAATCATGTGATATTTGTCTTTCTCTGACTTATTTCGCTTAGCATAATAACATGCTAGTTCTATCCATGTTGTTGCAAATGGCAAAATTTCATTCTTTTTGATTGCTGAGTAATATTCCATCCTACATACATACCACGTCTTCTTCTTTTTTAAATTTTTAAAAAAATCTTTATCTACAGAGAGAGATAGAGTGCAAGGGGGAGGAACAGAGAGAGAGAGGGAGACACAGAAGCCAAAGCAGGCTCCAGGCTCTGAGCTGTCAGCACAGAGCCCAACGCAGGGCTCAAACCTACAACCGTGAGATCATGACCTGAGATGAGGTTGGACACCCAACCCACTGAGCCACCCAGGCACCCCGATATACCACATGTTCTTTATCCATTTGTAAGTCGATGGACATTTGGGCTCTTTCCGTACTTTGGCTATTGTTGATAGTGCTGCTATAAACATGGGGGTGCATGTGCCCCTTTGAATCAGCACACCTGTATCCTTTGGATAAATACCTAGTAGTGCAATTGCTGGGTTGTAGGGTAGTTCTATTTTTAATTTTTTGAAGAACTTCCATACTGTTTTCCAGAGTGGCTGCACCAGTTTGCATTCCCACCAACAGTGCAAAAGTGTTCCTCTTTCTCTGCATCCTTGCCAACATGTGTTGTTGCCTGAGTTGTTAATGTTAGCCATTCTGACAGGTGTGAGGTGGTATCTTATTGTGGTTTTGATTTGTATTTTCCTGATCATGAATGATGTTGAGCATTTTTTCATATGTCTGTTAGTCATCTAGATGCCTTCTTTGGAAAAGTGTCTATTCATATTTTTGCCCATTTCTTCACCAGATTATTTGTTTCTTGGGTGTTGAGCTTGATAAGTTCTTTGTAGATTTTGGATACTAACCCTTTATCTGATATGTCATCTGCAAATATCTTCTCCCATTCCGTCGGTTGCCTTTTACTTTTGTTGATTGTTTCCTTTGCCATGCAGAAGCTTTTTAGCTTGATGAGGTTCCCTTCAAGCACTTTTAATGTCCTTCTAGCTGTGTCTGTTGGTATCTTTCTGTCAATCACTTCCCCATTTTCTTAAGACTTTCCCACCCAATGTCAATCCAGAGCACTTATGGAATATACTACTTGTAAGTGTTGACACACTTTTCTTCTGGGGCTCAGAATTCCAGAGGAAATGAGGTCTGGTTTAGTGGCACGGAGGTGTCAACTCTGCATGTGATTGTCTAGGGGGTGTTGGGCGAATCTGACATCTCCTGACTGAAGAATGCTGGTCTGGCTTTTGCAACACACACATCGCTCATTAGTGTTTCCTGGCTTCCTCAGTCTCTGCTGCCATATCTTCTCGATTGTGTCTACCTGACTTCTCCAAATTTCCTTTAGTCACAGGACACTTTTTAAATGCACTCCCTCTATATGCAGCGAATGTCTATATTAAACAATATCTTTTATAAGGAAAGTTATCATATGCAGTGACTTAGGGGTGTCCAGATTCAATGTGTCTTTCCTGAAGAATTCGTGGTGTGTGGGTTTTCTTCTGCAATCTGGCACATTAGAATCATGTCAGAATCCCATGGAGGCTTTAGAATCTCAGACCAGTTAAATCTGAATCTTGGGGTAGGTCTGGACATTCTAATGTGCATCCATGACCCTGCTCTGGTGCTCAAGGATAGACCGACTGCCAGGTTGTCAACGATATTTTGCTTCTTAAATATTGGAACCAAATAAAAACCGAAATGAGAAACCTTCTGCATCGGCTTCCTAAGGCTGCTGTAGCAAAGTACTGCCAACCAGGTGGCTTAAAATATAGAAACAGTTCTGGAGTCCAGAAGTCAGAAATCTAAGTGTTGGCGGGCTTAGTTCCTTTATGAGGACAGTCCGGGTGAATTCCAGGTATTTCCTCTAGCTTCTGGTGGTTTGCAGGGCAACCTTTCACATTCCATGGCTTGTAGATACATTGCTACAATCCTCTGCCTTCACGTGGCATTCTTCCTGTGACTTTTCACATGGCTTTCCCTCTGTGCATGTTTGTTTCTGTGTCCTGTGTCTTTCCTCCTTTTATAAGGACACCTGTCATATTGGATTGAGGCCTACTCTAGTTAATATGAAGTATTAACTCCATTCCCTCCGAACTGACCCTATTTCCAAATAAGGTCACATTCTTAGGTACTGGGGGTTAGCACTTAACATATATTTTGGGGAGAGAGAATTCATTCCCTAACATCTTCCCAGTTGTAGTAACATCAAGGCTAAAGGAACTATTGGAACATTTCCATTATGTGGTAGATGGAATCCAGGAGTCACTGGGAAGGCTGTGGGAAGGATGGAGTGACCACTTAACATGGGTTTTAAGGAAATAATTGGAGAGGAGTGAATGGCTGTCACTGTGTTGGCTGACACATGCCTCAAACCTGGTCATTGTCACGTGTGGCTTTGGATGAGGACTCCCGGCATGCGTGAGCTTTGACATATGCTATTTTGTGCACAAAGCTCATTATGAGGCGGTTTGAAACTCAGTTCTCAGACTGACCTGAGAACAAGAGTAAATGTGGGTGCAGCTGATGCCTGTCAGGGTCCATAAGCTCCTTTCTTAACGTGCCACGAGCTGGGAAGGGGGACGGTAGCCATCAGTTAAATTAACCTTCTGAATTAAAATGAGGGTAAACGTTATGCCAAGCCTGCATAATAGTAAAGTCACAGTTACAACAATTTTTTGTTTTTCATCTGTCAGGGAACAGTCATGAGGAGACCACGGCACCTAGTTATCACTTTAATCCTTCTGAACATTTTAGGATATTGATAGCATGAATGTGACGATGGCGTTGCTTCTGAAAGCAAGCAAGTACATCTTTGTCTTTCATCTGTGTATTGAAAATAATAAACACTTTGAAACATCAGACTCTCTAGGCTTTTCGTTTAAATATTATAGCCAATGTAGATTTTAAAGATCCTTGTAGTCACGTATCTACTGTATTTAGGAAGAGAGCGGCTATACTCTTCAAAGTATAGCTTCCCCAAGCTGTGAGATACTCTACATGGCTTCTATTCCCTCCTGTGTTCAGTTCTGATTTTCTGTGTTGTGTATCAAATGAGAGTCGAGGGAGAGGTTTGGAATTAAAAAAAAAAAGCCCTTGAAATCCGTTATACTGGCAGAACTTGAACGGACACCTCCTAACTCAGAATCTCTTGTACCAGAAGGGTTTCGTTCCCAATATTTCAGGAAGAGAGGAGTGAAATGTGCTGTGGCGGGTGGAGAGGCAAGTCCCGGTGTACCAGCCGCGGAAGCTGTTCCTGGCCTGGTGAGCCGGACAGAAAGGCCTCAGATGCGAAAGACCCCCGGGAAGGGAACCAGTGCCAATAAAAGAAGTGCTCCCAGAGGGTAGAAGATCAACCTAATCAGGGGCTGACATTTCAAAGACAAGATTAGGCGGGTAAGGCAGTGAATCCGGAGAGGAGGTGGTCACGAGGGCCTTCAAGAGGAAGAGAAGAAGAAACCCCCCGCGCCACGAAGCTCCCAGGAAGTAGAGTAGGGAGGAGCAAGGATTCTGTAGGTCGCACCACATCCTAGGTGGGCCAGCACTGAGGTTTCAGTGAAAATCATGCTCCAGGAAGAGGGAAGCTCACACCCCTGAATCAAAGAGCAGGTACACCCAAAGGCTATAAACTATTGTGAATAAGGCAACCGGCACTAGGCTGGGGGTTAGGGCAATGTGTAACCCTCCTTTCCCTTTTATACAGCTCCATGATCATTCATGAAATGGAGGGGGCAGCACCTTTACAGGACAGTTGCAAGTCCATTCTGGCAGTGACTTCTGCAAAAAAAAAAAAAAAAAGACCCAGTCCTGCCTCCGGCCCCAGCCTCGGGTGGTCTCGGCTGTTGACGTCCCCTAGTTCCTCATTAATCACACACACAGATGACTCAGGAATCCTTTTGGGACCATCTCAGACGTTCTCCCTGGGAGATAAATGTCTGCGGGTCCTCCGCAAAAACATCGCTCATCCGATTTTATTGTTTGGGGAAGAAGGCTCTGTTGAGGTGGCTGGAAGTGGGGAAGGGATGGTGTCCGAAAAGAACAATCCTTTGTCGGGGCAAACGCAGCCATGTGAGTGTAGGGTCTAAAGTATTAGCATCACCCCACTGGGCACATGTACCGATGTGACTGTTTTTTCACGTGCATTTAGCCTTATTAGATTGTCGTTCACCGAACAAACGTCAGACATATTTTCAGAGGCACTTCATCCACGCCACAGCTGTTCGGAGTGGGTCAGGATACCCGTGGAAAGGACTGTGGCCCTGAACGGTGAGCGCCTTGCCCGGGACCTCACAGAAGGTGCGTTTCAGCAGCGAGGCTGGGGCCCGGATCCCCGGAGCGCGGCTCCCCAGCTCTCCCCGCTCGCAGCTCAGCCCAGCTTCCAGCAGCCACGCCACCCGTTGTGAGGCCATCTGTGGGAAGGTACCAGTGAGCCCGGGAAGTGGGCAATTCACAACAGCAGCAGCAGCCGTGCTGCTGAGAGGACCCGTAGCATCCTTCACTTTGTAAGTGTCCTGAGAGGCCCCTGAGACCCCAGCAGGGCAGCCCTGGGTGTCATGCTCACCAACACGCCTCCCCTCCCCCTGGGCGCAGGCCTGGAGGAGCTGCCTCTGGTCCCCGAGCTCAGCCATGCCCCCCGCACCCCACTGATGCTGTCGGAGGGTAAAGGGGAGAAGGCCCATGGAGCCATGGCCACAAGGGGGCCCGTTGGTCCCCTCCTCTCTGAAGCCTGGACTGAGGTGGCCCAGGGGGGGCTTGAGTGCCATTCCTTCAGCGAGACAAGAAGATCGCTTGCCCGTGAGTAGCCTAGAGGGCCATGCTGAGCAACGAGAAGTCAGGAGAGCCCGGGTCCGCAGGCCTCCACCTCTGCCTGTCCTTTGTGCTCAGGTCCATCTGTAAGTCTCTTCTGGACGGTAACGAGGCGTAAACACGACAGCTCAGAAGAGCCTCCGGGCCACACATTGTTTGAACCCAAGAAAAATGCAGGTCCGGGATGAGAGCTGGCTGTCCTTGGAGGTTCATGGTCATCGAGGGTGGCAGAGAGTGGGGGCTGATGACAAGGAGGCAGGAAAGGGGTCCCCTTCAGCTCGTGCTGACCTCAGCTACAGCAGCCCAGAACGTCCCCCTCTGATTGGCCCTGTGAAGCCAAGCGGCTCCTTCAACGGGCTTTTTGACTTGTCCTCACGGGAAGAAGGTGGCTCACGCTGTGTGGTATGGCCTGTGCCTTTCTCTACAGTGTACTTTCAGAGTTAGGACCATTAGCGGCTATCCCTGGCTCCTCCTGCCCCATCACCATGAACATAAACACATGTGCCAGCCTCTGTGCCAGCAACTCCAAGATGTGCTGACTGGGTTTTGAATTATGTAACCGGATTGACACCTTCCAGAACAGTGTGGCTTTTATATAAAAGATGACGTTTATGGGCAGGTGACTAATGCTGACGGCTTGCGAATGTCCTTCACTTCTTAGACAGCTTTCCTTCGGGAGCACCGTTAGCCTCGAGGTGGTGAGTGAAGACGGGACTCACCATCCGCACTCTGCTTTACCTTTGGTCTCAGTGTTTTGGAAATAGACACTCCTGGTTTTTTGACAAATGTCGGCCAAATACAACTCAATAGAGCAGGTGGCCTGTAAGCTTTGTAAAAGCAAGGACCCTGGGCGATTATCGTCACCACCCCCAAATCCAGCCAGCTCCGTCACTGTTAAAGCTCATGGTTATTTGTGGATAAATTAGTGAACGGTGACCTGATCAAGACATAACTTGCGTGAACAGTCCTTCAGGAGAGCAAAGCACGAAAGAGGTAGATGGATTTGAGCCTCTTATTAGTTCATAAGAGCAAGGGTTCTGGACCCATCCAGGTTGCATCCAGAAACAGATGACATTATCCAGTGTGTGTAATTTGAGAAAAGTTAATAAAGGAACTATTTCAGTTGGCTCCCATGGAAGTGAGCAGGCACAGAAAAAACCAGCAAGGGACGCTACGCGGCCCCAGAACAGCTCCTTTATTGGCACAGGTCTGAAGAGTGAGGGGACGGAGGAGCCGGAGCTGTTCTTGGAAGCCAGAGGCCAAGGAAAACGTGTTAGGGGACAGGAGCGGAACCCTTCGGCGGAGGGGCTCGGCCGGACTGGGGTGACCTGCCGTGGGGCTCAGGGATGACAGATGCTTTTCCTTGCTCTGCTCCCTCCCTGTGGTCTCTGACCAGTGCACCCTGTTGGCCAGACCCACCTAGTGGACAGAGGCGAGGGAGCTGGTGGGTGAGCCCTCCTGCGTGCCTGCAGCTGAGAGCAGGTGGGGGAGGTTGGAGATGGTGCCCGCACAGTCTGCCAGTGCTGTCAGTGTGTGCCCCGCTCTTCCATCCGTGACAGATTTGAGCGGCTGCCACGTGGTGCCTCAGTCTCCTCTGGCATTGTGAGGCTAAGCACTGCCCGGAGTGGTCAGTTCTGAGCCAAGGAGTGGTCAGTGACACATGTCGCCAGAAGGCCCCCCTGCTCCCCAGGGCAGCATGGCACAGCTCCCAAAGCATGTGGCCATCGGGTGCAGGAAGAATTAGCAAATTGTTGGTAGTTCTGTGAAAAGGTCTGTCCTCCGTCCCTCCTTCCCTCTCTCCCTCCCTCCGTCCCTCCCTCCCTTTCTCTCTCCCTCTCTCCCTTTTCCTCCCTCCCTCCCTCTTCCTTCCTTGCTTCCTCCCTCCCTCCCTCCCTCCTTCCCTCTCTCCCTTCCCCCCTCCTTCCCTCTCTCCCTTCCCATCCCTCCCTTCCTTCCTCTCTCCCTCTCTCCCTTTTTCCTCCTTCTCTCTCTTTCCTTCCTCCCTCCCTCTTCCTTCCTTCCTTCCTTCCTTCCTTCCTTCCTTCCTTCCTTCCTTCCTTCCTTCCTTCTTTCCTTCCTTCCTTCCTTCCTTCCTTCCTTCCTTCCTTCCTTCCTCTCTCTCCCTTTTTCTCTTTCTTTCTTTCTTTCTTTCTTTCTTTCTTTCTTTCTTCAATTGGTCCTTCTGTTGTTGTTTTTTTTAATTTTTATTAGTTGACATACAGTGTAATGTTAGTTTCAACACTTCCGTATAACACCTGGTGCTCATCACAAGTGCCCTCCTTAATCCCCGTCGCCTATTTCACCCATCCCCCACCACCAAAATATATAAAGAACTTTTAAAACTCAACACCCCAAGACAAATAATCCAATTAAAAATTGGGCAGAAGACATGAACAAACATTTCTCCGAAGAAGACATCCAGATGGCTAAAAGACAGACACATGAAAAGATGCTCAACACCACAGATCAGAACTACAATGAGAAAAGGTCTTTTCCAAGAGTGGCTGCGACAGTGTTTCCTGTCCCGTAGACTCTCCTAGAAAGTCACCACTGGTTCGGTCTGTGTTCCCTCCTCTTAAACTTGCACAAACCTTGTGGCTGCTTCCTGTGAAGAGAACACTGTGGACATGTCATGGCGTGACTTCTGAGGCTAGGTTAGAAGAGGTTGTACAACTTCCCTCTGTCAATCTCCCCCGTCCCTCTGTTTCTCTCTCTGTGTCTCTCTCATAATGCCCCTTTAGGGTCTTCACCTGCCATCCCGACTCCTCCAAGCCTGCCGTACCAGAGAGACCACATACAGATAGAGAGAGATGTCCCAGGGCCAGCTGTCCTGGCTCCCAGTTCCTGGAATCTGCCCCAGCAGCCACAGACAGGACACTCGATGAACCTGTGTATGATTTCAGCCCCAGCGGACCACCCCTTGGATGCCAAGTGGAGCAGAGGCTAGCTCTTCCTGCTGAGCCCTGCCCAAAGGGCAAAAGCAACCTTGTCATTAAGCCTCCACATTTGGCACGGTTGGTTATGCAGTGATAGCTAACAGAAGGGGTAGCCTAAGAAGCTGCTAGTTGAAGTTTTGATTCCCTTTCCTCTTCTCTCAGTGACACATATCTGCAAATTTGCCATGCTCTTCTTCCACAAACCAGAGAACTTCAAAGCCTAATAACCACTGATACTTTTTTAGCAGTTCTGTGGGCCAGGCACCGTACACTGGGCTTTACCTCCATTATTTCGTATGAACTCTCACAGCAACATGAGGTCTCCTATTATGCCTTGCATCAAATAGCAAACAAGGGAGCTGATAGAGAGAAGAGGGGAGTCATTTATGTATTATTATTTTTTACATTTTATTTAAATCCAAGTGAGTTAACATATAGTGTCATAATGATTTCAGGAGTAGAATTTCATGATTCATCCCTTACATTGAACACCCAGTGCTCATCCCAACGAGTGCCCTCCCTCATGCCCACCCCCCATTGAGCCCATCCCCCACCCACGTCCCCTCCAGCAACCCTCAGTTTGTTCTCGGTATTTAAGAGTCTCTTATGGTTTGCCTCCTTTTCTCTATTTATCTCATTCTCCCTTCCTTTCTCCTGTGTGCATCTGTTTTGTTTCTTAAATTCCACATATGAGTGAAATCACGTGATACTTATCTTTCTCTGCCTGACTTATTTCACTTAGCGTCATACATCCATGTTGTTGCAAATGGCAAGATTTCATTCTTTTTGATTGCCAAATAATATTTCATTGTATATATATACCTCATCTTTATCCATTTGTCAGTAGATGGACATTTAGGCTCTTTCCATAATCTAGCTATTGTTTTTTTTAAAAATTTTTTTTTAACATTTATTTATTTTTGGGACAGAGAGACAGAGCATGAATGGGGGAGGGGCAGAGAGAGAGGGAGACAGAATCGGAAGTAGGCTCCAGGCTCTGAGCCATCAGCCCAGAGCCCGACGCAGGGCTCGAACTCACGAACCGTGAGATTGTGACCTGAGCTGAAGTCAGCCACTTAACTGACTGAGCCACCCAGGCGCCCCTAATCTGGCTATTGTTGATAGCACTGCTATAAATATTGGGGTGCATGTGCCTGAGAAGAGGGTAGTTATTATCCACCCAGAGTGAACCTGGCAGCTTGACCCCAGAGCCCATCTATTTCTCACTTGGGGAACCTTAAAAAGCAGAGTTCTCTGTGAAGCTTGGAGACAGTAGCCATTGATTCAGTGGGTATTTACAGAACATCAGAGAACTTCAGACACTGTAATCACTGGTGGTGGGCATAGGGCAGTGTGAACAAAACAGACAAGATCCCTGCTGTCTCTGAGCTTGGATTGTGGCGCAGGGAAGACACATGATAAGTGAATAAACAAGAAAGTAGCAGATAGTGAGAAGTGCCGTGTGAATAATTAAATGAAGTGACGACATGGAAGGTGCCTGGTTGGCCACACTGGACAGAAGTGAATTCTGAGGAGCCAGAGAGAGGAGCTTTGGAAAGATGGCTCAGAGAGGGAGGGAATGGCTTGGGGGGGGTGGTGTATGTGAGAACAAAGCATGGCGTATTCACGTACTCAAAGGAAAGCCAGTATGGCTGGAGCAGATTTGCACCTGCAGCCAATTGATGAGTGATGGGTGTTTGGACAGCAGTGGAGGCCTCATCATTTGTTGGTTATCAGTCAGCCCGAGCAAGACCCAGCTTCACAGGAGCCTTCTCAGCAAGAATGGTGGGCACTGGATACAGGAGCTGTGGAAACTGTCCTGTGTCTCGCCCTTCTGTTAACACTTTTAGCAGATGTTTATTTATTTTTTCTGACTATAAAAGTAACACATGCTTAGTCTTAAAAACATTTGGAAATAGAGAAAAAGTATAAAACAGAAGAAAAAAGTCACCCACAGGCAACCACACATTTTGCCCATCTTTTTACTGTACTTTGTTTTCATAGTTGAGATCAGATGTGTGCTGTCTTATACGGGAGCCAGCAGCCACATATGATGATTGAAGTTAATATTAAACTCGTTGTAAAAAAGTAAAATAAAACATTCAGCCCCTTAGTCACGGGAGCCACATTTTGAGTGCTCAGTTACCACACTGGTTGGTGGCCACCACACGGATAGGGCAGAACAGAATATTTCCGTCATCACAGAAAGTCCTCTTGGACAGTGAGGTGCTAGGCAGAATCCACTTCTTCTGTGTGTGTGTTTTAATGTTTATTTATTTTTGAGAGATAGAGACAGAGCATGAGCAGGGGAGGGGCAGAGAGAGAGGGAGACACAGAATCCGAAGCAGGCTCCAGGCTCTGAGCTGTCAGCACAGAGCCTGACGCGGGGCTCGAACTCAGAGACTGTGAGATCATGCCTTGAACCAAAGTCGGATGCTCAACCGACCGAGCCACCCAGGTGCCCCTCACTTCTCTGGTTTTAAGTGTGTGTGTGCGTGTGTGTGTGTGTGTGTGTGTGTGTGTGTGTGTGTGTGTGTTCTTTAGCGCATTTGTGTCCTACAAAGTCTTAACACAGAATTGATGTTGCCTGCTGTATATTTAGATATCAGTGGCTTGTACAATAACATCAGCTGCCCTTTATTAGGTTCCAGTTCCTTGGAGAACCCCATGGAAAATCTGTTTTGCTCCTTATAGTCAAGCTCACTGGATGTTTGGAATGCCCCAGACATATTTTTTCCTGGGGGTGCAAGCCAGCTCCTTCCCCAGACTCTTTGTCACTTGGTCTAAGTGACGATGAATAGACTTAACTGGGATTCCTCTCATGGCATTGCCACGTGCAGCCTCTGATAGCGCGAATCCCCAGTACACAGATGAACTCACGGATGCACAGAGGTCTCACCAACTTTGGCTTTGTAGGACACTTAGTGAGGGGCCCTCCCTGATAGTCCCAAGCTGGAGTCCGCTTGCACTCTGCACAAGTGGCCATTCACAGTGGCAGCTAAACCCTGCACCATGCCCATGCATCTGACCTGGATTCTTTGAGTGACCTTGGTCTTGGCTGTCCATACATAACCATGACTTCCTGATGCCTGGTGAGGATTACTGCGATACCAATTTTGAAACGTTAATAGTTTCTGTGTGAAGTGGGGTGTCCAGGGGCTCTTCCTTCACCTGAATCTGGCTTAGAAGCTTTGATTTGAAGGCATACTGTTGAGGCAGCCCTCTGCAGCCTGATCAAGGATTGGTGTGCTTGTGATTATAACCATTCTGGAATGGGCGTTGTCTGTGTCTCATGCTCATTTACTAAGAACTCTCCACCTGTGTGTGTTTTATGGACATTTATTTCAGAAAAAATTTAGCAATCCTTTCCCTTCTTTCTTCCTTTCATGTCTCAATTACTTTTCAGGTGGGTTTTTGTTTTGTGTTGAGAAAGTGTACCCTTTCCAGATGGAGGTATCAGAAGCTGCTCCTTGACTTCCAGAGACACAAAGTGATGCGCACCGTCACCCTGGCACTGATCTTTCCTTGGGCAAGATTAAAGGCTGATGAGCTGAGGGTCATGTGAGAGGGTCATGAGCATCCAGCATCGCACAGAGTAGCCTCCAGAAAGGCCTCTATTTCGGAGGCCAGACCAGCAGCACCTCTGATGGGTTGTTGTGTCTCAATGGTGGTGGACATAGTCACGAGAGTGTGGCTTCAAACTCTGCTCAGTTCTGTAGAATGGGCCACATCTGGATGAAGCAAGAGAGATGCTGTTTGCATGTGTTTGAGCCTTAAAAACTTTCAATGCCACAACATACCTATCTTGTTAACTATCATTTGGCTTAAGTTCTCTGAGTGCATGAACCCCAGGAAGCATGGCTACTGACTTGTAATCCCCAATGGGCTCCTTCAGATGAACAAGCGGGGCTGTTTGCCTTCCCAAGTGGAGGCTGGAGTTGTTGTTACCATGACTGTTGGAGAGAAGATGATCACTTTCTGCTGTTGTCCACACCTACCTCCCATCCTCCTTCCTTCTTTTTTTCTTCTTTCTTTCCTTCCTTTCTTACATTTTTAATTTTTATTTATTTTTTGAGAGAGAGAGAGAGAGAGCAAGCTAGAGAGGGGCAGAGAGAGAAGGAGAGAGAATCCCAAGCAGGCTCCATACTCTCAGTGCAGAGCCCAATGCGGGGCTTGAACTCATGAACTGTCAGATCACGACCTGAGCCAAAACCAACAGTCAGACGCTTAACTCACAGAGCCACCCCGGCACCCCTCTCCTTCCTTCCTTATTACATTAAATTTTTATTTTCTAATTTTCTTATAAATTTAACATAGTTCGCGGGGCGCCTGGGTGGCTCAGTCGGTTGAGCGTCCGACTTCAGCTCAGGTCACGATCTCGCGGTCCGTGAGTTCGAGCCCCGCGTCGGGCTCTGGGCTGATGGCTCAGAGCCTGGAGCCTGCTTCGGATTCTGTGTCTCCCTCTCTCTCTGCCCCTCCCCCGTTCATGCTGTGTCTCTCTCTGTCTCAAAAATAAATAAATGTTAAAAAAAAAATTAAAAAAAAAATAAATTTAACATAGTCCTGTTAAGTCACAGAGAACTATCTCAGCTTTCACTTTAGCAGACGACACCCTTGTCAGAAAATGTATCAGGCGCAGCGACAGGCGTAAGGGACACAGCTCGTAAATGGCTGTCAGTTACTGGGGCACGTGCTCTGGTAAAACTGTGCCTCCAATTCTTTTTTTTGTTTTGTTTTGTTTTTTTCAACGTTTATTTATTTTTTGGGGGGACAGAGAGAGACAGAGCATGAACACGGGAGGGGCAGAGAGAGAGGGAGACACAGAATCGGAAACAGGCTCCAGGCTCTGAGCCATCAGCCCAGAGCCCGACGCGGGGCTCGAACTCATGGACCGCGAGATCGTGACCCGGCTGAAGTCGGACGCTTAACTGACTGCACCACCCAGGCGCCCCTCCAATTCTTAATATAAAGAAAACCAAAGAAACTTAATAAGAATACTCGTGGTGAACATCAGCGCCCCAGGTACCCGTGACCCTAGGCAAGTTATATAATAGTCATTAAAGGTGCCAGTTTGCTCCCAATGACTTTTTGATTAAAATACTATGTTCAGCATTCCCAAAGGCAGTGGTTTGTCAGAAACTCTCTGCAGTCTCATACATTGTGCGCCCCCCTGCCCCCCGCTTTTCTGTGAATCACTTTGCAGAGTGGTCAGACCAAAATGCTATTTTGGGCAGATGCCTTTCTGCATCTAGATGGATAGCCCTGGATAGTCCTTTCAACTCATTAGTTACCCCAGTGGGCATTTCATCACCGGTGAATACCGGTGGGCAGAAGCCATTATCTAGGCCATTTGTGACAGAGCGCTTGTTTCAGTGATCCTGCCTGCTGAAATTTTCCGTGTCTTTGATGTAAAAGAGAAGTCACGGGCAGCAGGGTACTTGTTTGAGCCTTTGACGGGACACAGAGCTATTTTGGAAACGGTCTTCGTTTAACCTTCAGGCTTTTCTTAAGGTGCATCTCTCCGAGGATAGCTGGTGGCCGTCCATCAGGGCAACTCTTCTATTTTCCTGCCCAAACAAGACCTTTTGTTGGCCTCCTCCTCAGAGGAATAGCATTAGATTAGTTCCTTCCAGGTGCCTGCTGGTGGCCTCCATTTTGACTCATCGGACACATAGCTCCAGGCAGAACAACTGATGTTAAAGGGAGCTATTCCTGTACCAAGTCATAGAAACACCAACTCCCGGACTGTATTTTTCTAGTTCCCAACAGAACCGTATTAATAGAGTGAGGTGAATATTATGCCCTCAGTTTTTATAGACGGTCATGGTAAGAAATGGCTTTGTACTTTGTACATAACATTTGTTGAAGATATATTATCCATCGTGTTAAGTGTCTAATCTAATGATATGCATGGCAGTTCCCTTTCTGTTCTGATGAATTTGTATGATTAAAGTCAGGTAAAAACTACTTAACATATCATGTTTCACCTTGTGCCTTGGTGGCTGTGAAGCTCAGAGATAATTTTTGTGTTCAACTGAAGAACCTTTAAGTTTTGTTTTTAAAAAATATGGTTCCCACCCTTCTTTACCTTTTATTATTTGTGTCTTGGTTTTGAGTTACTGGTGAGATATTTTGGGGGGTTTGTTTTACTGAAGCCATACCTCTTTTTGGAAATGGGGATGGGAGAGATACCAGTGATTTGTTCTAGAGTTTCCCCAGTTGCTCATGATTTGTGATCACCATTAGTTATGGAGGGAAAAGGGGGTAAAGGAGGAAGAGTATTGAATGGGGAAGGGAAGAGGTCACAACATTATTTTTTTTTAAATATGAAATTTATTGTCAAATTGGTTTCCATACAACATCCAGTGCTCATCCCAAAAGGAGGACACAACATTATTAAAGGAAGTTATGAACCACCTACTTTAGGTGGTCATGAGGTGAGCAGTTGGGCCATCATGGAGAGTAATGGGAAATGAGCTAGGAATCCTGTGCTATGATGAGATAGGGTGGGGTCTGGGAGTCTGGGTTTGAAGACCAAGTCCATGTAGGACTAGGTCAGGGGGGTCTGAGAAATTTAGGTTTTTGAATAGAGGTTGGATAAGGGGAAAGTATGATGTAGAATATTTCTCTGACATGCATAATGATTGGAGTTGAGGTAAGAATGGACAGCTTGGCTAATAGGAGGTTGTTGAAATTTAGGACGCTTGATAAAGACCTAGGTTTGCAGAGCTGGAGAAGGAAAGAGCTCTGAGCTATGGTGTTAAAAAAGAAAGACCCAGAGCGTTTTTGACTCTCATTTAACCATATGTCAAAGATGATCCCAGAGCTAGCAGTGCCTGGAATTTCTATTACACCTTATTTTAGTCTGACTTCGAATCTTTGGTAGAATATTTACATCTAACACTGAGTAGGGAGAAAATATTAAACACCGACATTTTGGCATTCTTTGCTATTGCTACGCATAATTATATATGTAAATATTTAAAACAATTACACTGCTGATTATATATCCCCTCAACATTATATTTTCTAATAGATGCCTTTCGAGAATCTTCTAAAAAATGTTGGTGTTAACGGCCATCTTAAATCTCTGGTCTTGGTTGCTTGCCCATTTCCTCAGTGATTGTGCGGCTCTGGGGCTGGCCAGCTCAGTCTGTTATCTGGCTCGAGTATGAGTGGAATTGGTGACCAACCCTTGGAACATCGACTGGCTTTCTTGGAATCACCTGGCACAACACTTTTCTTTCTTTTGGATCCTTCCTTAATTAGTGTCTTAAATCTGGCAAGATTTGCTGTGTGGAATTCATTTTCTTACTTTGATGACTTTTCTGAGGATCTCCACTTTGGTCATCTGGTGATGACTTCTTTCTTAGTTCTCACAGGCTTTCAGAGTAGGATCCTGCTTGGCATTGGCCTTAGCCATTAGTATTTCCTGCAAGTGAACTACATGGCATTCATATTGCTCAATAACATGTGACCCAATAAACTGGTTCTTAGGAGCTATTCCACAGGTTAAAGGGCCTGACCTGAAAATGCTTGAGTGATCTGATTAAAGGGAGGTTGTTGTACTGTGTCTCCTGATAAAAAATTCTAAGGTTTGCTCAGTGGAGTAGATAGATACACACAAGCATATGTGTGTGTGTATATGTGTATGTGTGTGTGTATATGTGTATGTATATGTGTGTGTGTAGGTACATGGGTATTTTTTGCACAGGCTCCATTTTTTTTTCATTTATTTAGAAATTTTAAATTCTATATTGCTAGATGTTAAAGGGAAATCAAAGCTGGTTCAACACATTATTCAACACATTATGGGAAAGAAATTCCTTAATGTCAAGAAGCTAGTAAGATGGAGTAAGAAACCAGGTGTTCTGACCCAGGATCGGTGCGTCTTCATAGCATTGATTGTACTGTGGCCTCCGGCCAGTGTGACCTGAAAGTGCCCTTTCTTTGCCCAGGATAAGGAGTATAGGAGTCTTTCCAGAGTGCCTTGCCTCACTTTGGATGCCAAGTTGTTTTGAAGGAAGGCAGTGTGAAAGAGATTTATCGTGGACTTTGTGATCAAATCCTAGTTCCTTGATTTAGCAACTTGAAGTTGAATCATTTGACTTTGTGCTTTAGTTTGCTCATCTGGGCTTTGGGGTGTAACTAACTGGTCTCTTTGGTCAGTTTTTCCTGTTGCTTCTAGAGTTGGGGCCTCCCCCGGAGGACTCACCTGCTGGCTTCAGTTCTTGGCCTTAGCATTCTGGATGCCTTGGACCATGCTTGCATCCTACATGTATGCAGAATGGCCCTCAGTGCAAACTAAATTTGTTTTAGCCATTTTTCTTTGCTGACGTTCAGCATGCTGCTTGTTCAAAGTACACTTTAAGCGTAGACTGGGAGGAAATCCTTATTCAATTTGGAGTAAATCAGTACTGAATAGAAATCTTTTCAGTTGAAGAAAAAGACAAATGCCCAAGATTTTACAAATCCTCTCGAAATCAATGCAAGTGAGGAATGGAAATGAGAACAAGGGTAATGAAGCAATTACTTGTACAATGCCACTTAACTTCAAGGAGTTTTTGAATGTCAGGTTCATCTTGAATATAGAGGGCAAAAATAGAAAGACATCTTCATCTGATCCCAGAACTCTTGTAGAATCTCTTGCTAATTTGTTCTTTGAGGCTGCCTTATAGTTGAAGTTGTGTTTCAAACAGGCCCCAAATATCACCCCCCATGGCCACCTGTGCTGCCCATGAACTACAAGATGGATCCACTGTGGAGTTCAGGTAGCAGTAAATGGAAGCTGACCGTCACGTGTCGCTAGAGAAATGTTGCACACTTATCTTTCTACTTCCTGTAGCGTGTAGGAGAAATTGAAAACCCAAGTGTATTCCCTAGTGTGCTAACACTCTCCTTAAATCTTATCTCTACAGTGAATGACTTATGACCCATTTCCACTTAATCTGCCAGGTGCATTAATGCTAGATGACAATGTAAGATGTAAACAGGTGGCATTTCTGCTTTATGTAATACACGCAAGCTTTCATCTTATTGATATTACTTCTTAAATTTTTATATAAAAATGAGACTGAACACTGAAATGTCTCTTTGAGAAACGGATGCTTGACTTTGTACTCATTTAGGTTGTCTGTGCAGGGTCCAACTATGTCAAATTATAATTCTCCCTAAGAATGCAACATGCAAACCATTTTGCTTATTAAATTTTTAAAAAATGTTTATTCACTTTTGAGAGACAGAGAGAGTCAGAGTGTGAGCAGGGGAGGGGCAGAGAGAGAGGGAGACACAGAGCAAACCATTTTGTTTAGGTAAATGATGACTTGGGTTTGGTCCTACAGTCAGGAAGTGAATGCCATGACAGGTCATGGGATCGAATCAGGTAATGGAAAACAATTGACTTTTGAATGATTTGAGAGTGTTTGCTTTTAGCATTATGCACAAACTCTTTTTTGATTGACTTGGAGCAAAGAATGATGCTTTAATTGGGAGCGAGCTTGCTCTTACAAAATTCCAAATCTCTGTTACATTCTCTACGGCACTTTCTTTTCTAGTGGGTCAAATAAAGAGCTAAGAATTAAACTGTTGTGGGTTTTTCATTTTGCATTTTTCCTTGATCAAAGCTAAAGATTCTGACAGGAAAAGAGAACTTGAATGTTGCTTTCCAGTTCAGTCGATCAAGCGTCTACTTGGGGCAAAGTACCAGGGAGACCCAGTGTAGTTTTTCTCAGAAGTGTGCCAGAGCACAAAGTTCTAGAATTGGAGGGGATCTCATCAATTTTCTGGTCCAAGTCTCTCAAGCTATGAGCGAATAAGCCAAGGTTGAGAACAGACAGATCTGACCCGTTCAAGACCGTGGGGGTGGGGGTCAGCCACAGAGACAACCCAGCTTTCTTAAGAGTAGTCCCGCTCAGCATTAGTCTTCTTTATTTTTCTCCCTCTCTGATGGATCTAGGTGATTTCATGGGTTTCTTCACTTTGGATCTTAGCAGGTTTTAGAGCTCGGTTGCTTGAAGACTAGCTTGGTTTAACTCTGTTGACGTGATGTGTCTGGTGTGTCTGTTCTGAGGCCAGAGAGATCTGTATTGACCTTGGCTCTTCAGGAGGCTGGGCTGGTTCTAGATAATGAGGTAACCTTAGTTTGGAGGTAACCTCAGTTCTCTTCATTCCTAAGAGTCCATGTGAGAGCTTGGCCTTTGGACCCAGACCCCCTGCTTCCATGTCTTGGCTCTGACAGTCACTAGCTGGGTGACCTTGAAGTTGTTCTGTTTCTTTATGCTTTGGTTTTCTCATCTGTAAAGTAAAATTACTCCCATTATTAATGGGAGTAACCCCATTAATAATGTATTATGTATAAAACCCTTGGAACAGTGCCTGACAGATAATGAGTAGTCCATTAGAGTTACTTATTATTCTCTTTGGGTCTGCCTTTGTCTGGCAAAAAGTGTGCCCTCTTCGATAGTGCTGCTCAGAGTTGCAGAGTCCGTGAACTAAGTATAGCCTGTGTCTCCACTGGGCCAGGTGGCCTTGGATGTCTTTTTGCTGTGCTGACTCCAGAAGTCCTGCCCTAGTTCCTCCAACAGCAGCGTGCTCATCTGTAACTGATGACACTATTGATTTTCTTTGTCAACCTAGCACTTTGGGGGAGAGCATACTTCTGCAAAATTGACACAAATCTGACTCAACTTAGTGCTATAGATGACTGTGAATCTTTGGCTGTAACCACATGATGCTGAACCAAATACTAATTGAATTAAAACATCAGTCAAACTATTTGAGTCATGGACAAGAACAGCTGGGGTTTTTCCATCTCTAGCTCTTGGTATGGACATCATGAGGACACAGCCGTGGAGCTCCATTTCTGTCTTGATTGTGAATCATGAATCCTAACATCAATAAATCATGCAGTGGGATGGCATTTCCTCCATTTTTCTCAAAGGGGTCACTCTGGAATGACAGCATCTGAATGTTCCATGTAAACACTTAATTAAAAAGCGTGTTTGTACTTCTATCTTATGTCAGTTGCTCTGATTTTAAGGTTACTTTCGGTAGGTTTGACTTTCTGCTGCATTATAAATCAAATATTTGTTTCCTCAACATTTGCTTCCCTTTCACAATTGTCTTTCTTTCTTTCTTTTTTTCTATTTGAGAGAGAGAGAGAGAGTGAGAGAGAGAGACAGAGAATCCCAAGCAGGCTCCATGCTGAGCCTGACACGGGGCCAGATCCCATGACCCTGGGATCATGATCTGAGCTGAAGTCAAGAGTCAGATGCTCAGCGCCCTGAGCCACCCAGGCTTTCTTATGAAGTCTTCTCTTTAGTCTCTCTGATGGTTTATGCTGGACTGAGGACCATGGTCCAGGCCATCTTTCTTGAGGAAGTCCATAAGTAAGTTACTCCTGCATAGCAACTTAAACCCAGGTCTCATGTTCTGCTTTGTTACTTCATGCTCTTGTGACTTGAAGGTTCAGTACATGATGGCTCTTGGGCTCCACAGAAAGCCTCAACACATACTGTCCTGCTGCAATGAACCCTGTACAGAACGATCAGGTTTTGTTTTTTTTTCCCCCAGGCTGATATATAGGAGACTTGGGGAGTCAGTTTTCCATTTTGTATCTGGCTATAAAATCTAGGTCACTATGGATATATAGATATTTATGAACCACCTTTACACCCTGTAACCACCTTTATAGCCACCATGATGTCTTCAGCATGAATAAAGGACTTTTTTCCACTCTTTCAAGAAGTAGACTGCAAGGCAATATTCTACATGCCTAGTATTGATCAACAAACACAACAGGTAAAAGTTCTTCCCCTGATGAAAGTTCCATTTGGGCAGGGGGTGGGGGGTTGGGGTGGTGAAGAGGTTGTGGGTTGGAGAAAAGCAATAAACAAGATAGCTAGAGTTGCCAGAAGAATCTGCAGGCTAGCACGTTACTCATTTTCTCTTAATTATTTCATTTTTTTAAAGTAGGCTTCACCCCCAGCACGGAGCCCAACACAGGGCTTGAACTCACAACCCTGCAATCAAGACCTGAGCTGAGGTCAAGAGTCAGACGCTTAACCGACTGAGCCGCCCAGGCGCCCCCTCGTTTTCTCTTAATTTAAATTACCTTTATTTGCCGTGGTCGTCTTTCTCCTGACAGGCCACAATCTTCGGCGAACGCTGCTCGGGCAGTTTTAGGACGTATCTTCCTCTTTGGGACTGAGTTTCTGGAAATTGCTGAACCTAGGTATAGGGTTTTCTGAGGTCAAGGCTAATAAAATAATAAATATATTAGATCTGAAATAATAAAGGAAATCTATTAGATTTCCCACCCTCAACTCCCATTTCCGACCGAGTAGAGGATAGAACCAATCACCACATGTTGACTTTTTTGGTAATCATCTTTGGACACAGCTGCAGCTGGGTGTTGCAGACTACCCTGAGTGGCTGGTGGTGTTTTCACTAACTTCGTTTTCTGTGACGGGGCCACTGCTCCACCAGGCCTGGGGAACAGAAGCTTAGAAAAAACTGGGGTGAATGAGAGGGATCAAATTCATAGTCACTTAAGGAGGGCATTTATGGTCCATTAAAGTAAGTCCCTTAAAAATGTCAGTTGTACTAAAAGATGGGTCAGAGCGAAACCCTTTATTTGAGTTCTATCTGTGTCTGTGCCTAAGGCACAAGCACAGGTATAAGAAGTACAGTAAGGAGCAAGCATAGTATAGTCATTATATTATATTAAGGTAATATAACAGTATAGAACATGTTATATTGTATACATAATATGTAATATAGCAACAATGTATGTAATATGTAACATATAGCATGGGCAGTAACGTATAATACAGGTTGCCCTACTGCACAAAAACAAAATTCCAGCTCTGGAAGGATTGTAGAGATTCTTTTTTTTGAGTTTATGTATTTATGTTAGAAAGAGAGAGACCAAGAGTGCACACGTGTGGGGCGAGGGGCAGACAATGGGGGAAAGAGCATCCCAAGCAGGGTCTGCACTGTTAGCACAGAGCCCAACATGGGGCTTGATTTCACCAACTAGGAGGTCATGATCTGAGCCAAAATCAAGAGTCGGACACAACCGACTGAACTACCCAGGTGCCCCAGGATTGTAGAAGTTCTTTACATCAGTCATTTTTAACCTAAGATCTGTGGCTGCTTTGGAACATCATCAAACTCATTATAAACTGCAGTGTTTATGAAGAGATGATCTGTAACTTACATCGGATTCTCAAACTGGTTGTTTTTTAAAAACTGCTCATCGGGGGGCGTGCGGGTGGCTTTGTCAGTTAAGTGTCCGACTTTGGCTCAGGTCATGATCTTGCAGTTTGTGAGTTCGACGCCCCCATCGGGGTCTGTGCTGACAGCTCAGAGCCCGGAGCCTGCTTCAGATTCTGTGTCTCCCTCTCTCTCTGCTCCTCCCCCACTTGTTCTCTCTCTCTCTTTCTCTCTCTCTCTCTCTCTCTCTCTCTCAAAAATAAATAAAAATAAAACTATAGAAAAAAAATAAAAAATAAAATAAAAAATGCTCTTTGGGACCAGATCTCCGTGGGAGAACACTTGAGACTCAGAGACATACTGACTTGCTCAAGGTCATGCGGGTTTTGCAGCCCAAGCCTGGGACCTACAGTTTAGATCTTGTGACCGAACTACAAATGAGAAATATTTATATCCCAGTGAGGTGAAATTAGGTTGGCTGTTTCTGTCCTATATAAATATCAAATGCTCGTGAATGTGATTTGTGACAGAAAGGGGAGCTCTCCTTTCTGCAAGTATAAACCGTAAGCAGAGCTTTTCAGCATCTTTTTTTTTGAAATTTTTAGTAATTTTTAGGCGTGACTATAGTGAATGTCGAAAGGTATAAACTTAACTTTAAAAAAAAATGTTAACAGCTTAAAAATCTAGTTCCTCTGCGTAGCCCCCTGTTTCTAACGTTTACTAAAATGTCGTTTCAGAGACCTTAAAAGAGCCACCCCATTCTTGTCTTAGGACAAAGAAACACACTCTTGTTTAGCTTTGAAACTGCAGGGCATCTCTGCAGCTGAAGCTTTTCTTCCTCAACGACTGCCAGTTCTGGGTGCTGCAGAGTTCCAATAATGAGAGTGTCATTCCTATATAGGTCACCACATCCTTCAGGACAAAATTCAGATGTAGAGAAATGATAAGTTAAAAAAAAAAAGTATCACATTTCTTTCAATAGAAAGATGGCTAATTTTGTAACCTCTATTTTTTTTTAAGGTTGACTTTTTAAACCTTCCATTATAGTTTTTTCTTTTTAATGAGGTGTTGTATAAGTTGAACTACAAAAGTCACGTCCATTTTTTTTTTCCAACTTTGATGGCCTCAGAAGTTGGCCAGAATGTTTCTAATGGTTCTAGAAAGAAATGGTATCTAGAAAGATAAGGGGGTCAAGGCAAAATATTTTTCTGATTAGATTTTTGGTGTCTGGGAGCTGCTTTTTATTTGTTTTTAGAAGTTTATTTATTTTTGAGAGAGAGAGGGAGAGAGAGAGAGAACGGGAGGGGCAGAGAGAGGGAGAGACAGAATCTCAAGCAGGCTCCATGCCATCATCACAGAGCCCAATGCAGGGTTCGAACCCAAGAGCGGTGAGATCACGACCTGAGCTGAAACCAAGAGTCGGAGGACGCTTAACCTACTGAGCCACCCAGGTGCCCCTGGGCACTGCTCCTTTGAATTGGTTGCCATTCAGATTCAGGAGTAAAATACATTTATCCAAGGTCTTTCTGATGGGAATGGAATCGCCTCCTTAGGCCCCTCAAAAACAGGTACATTGTTACTACTTAATAAAGGCTTACTGAATGGATGAATTCATGTTGCATGAACAAGGGGTCTCCATTTGTAATTTGTACAGATCGCTGGAAGCACCATTCGAAGGTTCAGGCAGGATATTATTGTGGCGAGGTCCTGCTTGGGTCTCTCTGAGTTGTATAGGGATGCCGCTTCTGAAGGGGGCCTGAAGGGTCTTCAGAAGGAAGGGCATGTTCATTACCACCCAAATCCAAGGCACCAGGGCAAGTTGCATCCTCAACCAGAGTAAACGGGACCAACGGTGTCATTTGGCTATAATTTTGGCTTGAGGCAAAGTGAAAACTTCTTCAGAAAGGTCCTACGGTCAGATGGGAGAAGAGAGTAGAGAAATCTTTTGAAGAGAGTCAGATACCTTTGTATCTGTAGCTGGTGTGCTTGTGAAGGCCAGGTGTACCAGACCATTAAGGTAACCTGAACACGCCTCCCCCAGCCATCAAGGTAGAGGTCGTTCTAGAACCTCAACAGATTGGCTGCTTGTTTGCTTCTCTTTAATTCCAGCTTCATTCACTGCTTCCCTTTTTTCTCTTCTTGTTCCCAAATCGTTGACTTAGGGAAATTTTAAATGCTTCTAAGTCCTGTAAGGAAGAGCCAGTTTTTATCAATTCCCATGAAGTTCTCTTGAAATGCAAGTATGATGATTCATTTAATGTGTCCTCTCGACCAGGCTAAGAGATACCCAGACAGCTGGTAACACATCATTTCTGGGGGGTGTCTGTGAGGGTGTTTCTGAGAGAGATTAGCATTTGAATCGGTGAACTTAGTAAAGAAGATGCCCTTCATCGGCGTGGGCACGCATTAGCTCATCTGTTGAGGGCCCTAATAGAACAAAAATATAGGAAAGGGGAATTGGCTCTTGTTGAGTTGGGACATCACATCTGTCCTGCCCTAGGACCTCTGTGCTCTAGGTGCTCGGGCCTTTGGATTTGGAGCAGAATTTCTACCATTGTACATAGCCACTTTCCTACTTCTGCCCCATTCTTGGGCCTTTGGACCCAGACTTACAGTCCTGGCTCTTTGGTTGTCTGGCCTTCAGACTCAGACTGAATGACACCATTGGCTTTCCTGGCTCTCTGGCTTGCCTGTGGCAGATCGTGGGCCCTCTCAGCCTTCATAAGTGCATAAGCCAATTCCCATCATAAATCTCTTCTTACATATCTATATATCTAGTCTATCGGTTCGTTTTCTCTGGAGAACTCTAAGAGTGGGCATGCCTCAGAATTATAGAGTAGTAAGCCTGACCCCATCCCTGCACTCTTGAATTAATCTCTCCCCCTCTCCAAAGTTAGACAGGTGCTGGCTGGCCTGTGTATGACTTTTTCTACACCAGGCAGGTATTCCAGCTCTCGGGGATGAAGAAGCTTCTTTGAGGGTCTGGACACAGACCTAGGTTGAAAGAGGTCATGTTTCCAAATATAATGAGTTCTCTAGGTCTTAGATACTGTTACCTTGTCACATAGTAGGCACTAAGCAAACATCTGGGGACACCTGGGTGGCTCAGTAGGTTAAGCGTCCGACTTTGTTTTAGGTCATAGTTTCATGGCTTGTGAGTTCAAGCCCCATGTTGAGCTCGGTGCTGACAGCCCAGAGCCTGGAGCCTGATTCAGATTCTGTGGCTCCCTCTCTCTCTACCCCTCTCCCGCTTGTGCTCTGTCTCTCAAGAATAAATAAACATTAAAAAAATTTTTTTGAATGAATGCTGACTATTATTTAGCTAAGCATGATAAAACATCATCAGAATAAATATCTTAGGATCATAATGACTTTGTTTTGTTACTTACCTCATGTAATGTTGAAATTGAAAAATTGTTGCCTTCATGTTTTTCAAAAAGTAAATGAATTGCACAGTATCATAGCTGCAGGACACCAAAATATCTGAGAAACACATTTGCTGAAATGATCCTCCTCCTGGGAGAATTAATGAGTAAGTGCTTAGGTGTGATAGTGAGGATGAAGTTGATAATTTTAAGTTTTATAAATAGAAGTGTGGCCCTCGAGACATTGGCGTTGTTTTAATTATTGACAAGGCGTTTGCCGACAAGAACAGGATCCAACATTTAGATGTCATTAGGAGTGAGATTTTCTTACTCATTCTCGAATCTCCACCCCTCACAGTGAGTTGGCAGTGAGTTGGAGCTCAGGCCCTGCTTGGTTCTAAGGAACCAATCTCGCCCTTTGTCCCCCACACCATGTCCTTTCACGGGGATGATCTCATTTCTTCCCAACAGCACTGAGGTAGGGACTGTTTTTACCATCTACCTTTTGGAGATGATGTTGAGGCCCAGAGAGGTTGAGAAACATGTCCAAGGTCACACAGCGAGTAACTGACAGACTATGGATGGGTTCAATCTAGGTCTTTTTAATTCAGAAGCTTCTGCTTCCAGCCAGTAGGGTACCTGCTTCCCACCAGACCCCAGGCCATACATAGTAATCCAGGTACAGGATGACCTTCCACGATTAGTTCTTTAAATGGCCAAGGTGCCTGTATTAGTTTCCTGGGGCTGCAGTAACAAATCACCTGAAACTTGGTGGCTTAAAACAATAGAAATATTTTCTCTTGCAGTTCTAAATGCCAGAAGTCGGAAAGCAAGGTGTAGACAGGGTCATTCTTCCCCTAAACCCTCTGGATCACAGTCCTTTGCCTTTTCCAGTTTCTGGTGGTTCTCCGTGTTCCTTTCATGTGGGTCTTCATGTGGCCTTTCCTGTGTCTCTGTGTCTGTCTCCCCTCTCCTCTCCTCTCCTCTCCTCTCCTCTCCCCTCCCCTCCCCTCCCCTCCCCTCCCCTCCCCTCCCCAGGATTTGTCATTGGATTTAGGACCCATCTTAATCCAGATTATCTCTTCTCCAGATCCTTAATTAATTAATTAATTTTTAAAAATTTATTTATTTTTGAGAGAGAGAGCGAGAGAGAGAGAGAGCACACATGAGTGGGGGAGGGACAGAGAGATAGGGAGAGAGAGCATTCCAAGTAGATTCTGCAATGTCAGCACAGGGTCTGACATGGGGCTCGAACCCACGAACTGTGATATCATGACCTGAGCAGAAATCAAGAGTCAGATGCTTAACCAACTGAGCCACCCAGGTACCACCTCCCCAGATTCTTAATTTAATTACATTTGCAAACATGCTTTTTTTTTTTTTTCCAAATAAGGTGACAGTTTATAGATTCTGAGGGGCAGACATGGACCTCATTTGGGGGGGGCACCTTTCAATTCACTATAGTACACTTAGTCCTTTATATATACCCCAAATTAAACCAAGTTTGTTTTTTGTTTTTTTTTTTAGAGGAACAAAAATGCTCGCCAAATGTGCTATTTGCTGTGAATGATATATTATTCATTTAGACCTTCTGTCTCCTATTTGCCTCTGTACCTCTGGATGTGAGGCTTGCAAAGACCTTCTGAAGTTTTTCTTTCCCTGGATCTGATGGTGTTTAAATGGCTATGCCTGCCCTCCCCCCACGACACTCTTTTAAGATGCTTTTCTGGGTCTAGTTATTAACATTTTATATCCTATTTTTACTAGTCCCTTCTTTGATTTCATTTCTCTTGTTTCCTTTTAAATGTTTAACTTGAAATTTTCATTATTTATTTGTATATCTGATTCCATTCTTTTTGATTATTCTTGATTGTGTAGGGCTTTAATGTTTGAGTAAACATACTGTGCAACTGATGGTTTCGATGCTGATAATGGGTCATGTTACATTTCATGTGTGCCATAGCATGATGAGGAAGGTTCTTGGGATTTGAGCAATGTTTTAAAAACTAGGTCAGTAAGTTTTTCATTCTCCTAGATTATCTCAGTACCAGTATCTGAAAGATGTTAATTGCCAGATGTTATCTTAATGATGCTTCTGCTATTTTTTTTATGTACATTTTTTTTTTCCTTGCAGCATTTGAGACCATAAAGTCAAAACTTTTCTCTTGTGAAAAGTGACATGCTGGTATTTTGGTTAATGTGACCTCACGTTAAATTTCAAGTGGCTTCCCGGGATATTCTGCCGTGACCTCAAAGATGCTAAATATGTGACGTTGTTGGTAGTTTCTATGGCCAAGAATTACTTGACCTTGTTGTAAGGATTGGAACCTTCTATTCCAATGCCAGGTCTGAGTCCTCTCTGACATGTAAGCTTAGCAGTAATGGAAAGCCAGATAGCTGTGGGAATTTAGGACTGTCTCGGGCAGAGGTTCAACTACCACAGCCATTGGTAATAAACCAGATAGACTATGCCCTAGGGAGGAGATTTCCAAAATTGCTGTTTTTCTCCTTAGGCATTATTACCTTTGTAATAGACACACATTGAAATAAGACCAAACCACTCCCACGCCCTTTGCCTAAACCTCCCTCCAAGTATGGATTTAAGACCACCAAAGCTTCCTTGTGACTTTTGTAACTGTCTTTGGCATTTTGCAGTATGGCTAATTGTGCACCAAGGTTTTCCACTGTTAGCCTGTCCTAACCCTCCATATTTTTCCTGTGTTGTGTACATCCCCTTAGGATAACCAGACAGCGTGAAGCTTATGAAGCTCCTGTGTGACTCTGAATGTTCAGAACGTGGCATGACAAGGGGGAAAAAATCACAGTCTTAGATGGATTTGTGGAGGCTTAATAGCAGCTGGTCTTATCCCATTATCTCCTCTTGGCGATGGGGGTGGGGTTTACTAGCTAATTTAATGTGAAATGAGCTTCCCTGCTCAGATACAGCAGGAAAGGAGCAGAAATATGGGGGTTGGGCAGGGAGCTGTTGAAGTTAGGGGCAGTGATCACAATTGTCCAGAGTCTAGCTATGGCTCGGTTCATGTATTTGCAAAAAGAAAACACAGTGAGGAAGAAAAGATACTGGCCATCCACAGAGAAAAATAACTGTAGAATGGAGAATGCATTTACTTTTTATTTTTATGGCAAGTGGCTTAGGAGAAGCAGTGAGCTTTCAGCTGGCCTGGGGCCAGTGGTTCTCAACTCCACTAAAACAAAAACCTGGATTTGCTTCCATGGCTGACTCTGGGAGCCCCAGAGGGCTAACGCCTTCACCACTGCTCTTCTAAGGAGATGCTTCAGCCCCGCCTTTGCATCTCTGGCAGGACTGGGCGCTGCCTCCCAAAGCCAAAATGGCAGATGATTTTCTCTGCAAACCTCTGACCTAGGATCTAAGTGCTTCTGGGTACTGTGTTACACGTGAAAAGAAACCTTGTGTTTGCGGAGCGTAATCGGAAAGACCACAGAAGCTAATGGAAACATAGCCTAATGGAAACGCTCCCTGCCATGCCCAATGAAACGCAAGTCCAAATTAGCATGCTGGCAGGCGGGATAGATCAGCGTTCTAACAAATTCCAGGGAGAAGAAAGATCTTGTGTTACCATTTGAGCTAATCATCCCCGACCCCACTCATTAACATACTACCCTTGCTGCTGCCTCTTTGTGTTCCCTTTGCACCGCCTGAACAGCCTCCAGCAGCTTCTTTTCTATCTGCTGAAACAAACAATAGCCTTTGTAACCAATGGAAAAAACAGCAGCAGGTGAAGAACTATTTTTAGGCACTGAAAGCTCAACATTGATTACTGCGTCTGCACACCTACAACACGCAAGATGCGAGGCTGGAAAAGAATGGGTTTTTCACTGGCTTCTGGGCTCGTGATATGTGCTGTCTTTCACACTCTGCCTCCTGCCTGATACTTTCTTCTGTCACTGGTGATGCTGGAGGGACAGGGGTCAGGTCACCTCTTTTATGCTCACCTACTCACATTTCGTAACAATTCCTGCCCTTCTTTTCTCCCACCTGTCTCTTTAACATAATATGGAAGAGGTTTGTTTAGCGGGCCATGGTTCATTGCCACCCGTGATGTCCCCGATATGTGCATCTAGTGTGCTGGCTGTTTCATGTTGAGAATAATGTGTAAGTTGTTTTTACATGCTATCTCATTCAGCCTGCAGAATAAATCTGCAAGGTGGTGGTCTCATCCTTTTGTAGGTAAGGATTCGAGAAAGAGGTCTTGGAGAGGCAAAGAAGCCTGATCAGCCGACCTCACCAGTCACGGCAGAACTTGAGTCAGAACTCAGGTTTTTTTTGACTCAAGACCTCATGCTCCACTCACTTTTCCTGCTGCCTTTTTCACGGATTTAATTTTAAGCCATTCTTGACTGCAGGGGGCAAGACTCCATTTTTATTTTGATGTTTCTTCTAGCTCTTTGATTCTATAAGTCAATCTCCTTGAGTACAGTTTTTTTTTTTTTTTTGAAATGCTACAGTAATGACCAGTAACAGCTAGGATGTCACATGTCCATCATTTTCCTTTTCTAATTGAGACAAATACATTATGTTCCCCACTGATTTCCTGTCTATCACCAGGGCACCTGATTTAATTGCCCCCACCACTGCTCTATGGCTGTGATGCTGAATCTTGAAAGCGTCGTGATTGTTGGCACTTGGATGCTTGGATTGTTCTGCTGGATTGTGCTAACCTGCATGTTGCTCCTCGTCTAGCCTCCCTCTCATTGCCTGTGGCTGCCTCCTGATCCCTTTTGAAACTTGAGGACTTAACTCTGAGCTGTCAGCTACGGAAGGTCCTTGAGGTCCCCTTGGCCAATAGTGTGCTAAGGCATTGTTTGGGAATAAAAGAAACCTCTGTTTGTATCCTTTTAAAAATGTGCTGCCTTTTATCCTCATTTGCCCCATGCTGAGTTACCTAAACCAGACCCCACAGAGCAGACAAGGGAGAGACTCTCAGCAGAAGAACCGACTAAGTCCTGGCCAGGTCCTTCTCCACCCCCAGGGTACCTGAAGACTACTTTTCCTCCTGCAAGTCTGCTTTCTCTGAGATCCAGATAATGTCCTGAGATCCTGCAGAGGGGGAAAAAAAAGAGAGTGATTCCAGGGTTTGATCTGGGGAGAAGACACTCAGATGTTCTCTGAGAGCTGGAGGAAAACACAGATCAAGACTCGACTCCCGTTTACCCTGTCTGTTTGCACATCATCCACAAATGTGTTTATGCCAATACGAGTCTTTCAGTTGCAAGCAACCGATGGACTCTTGTTAAATTTAAGCAGAAAAGAAATTGATTGGGAGCTGCAGGGCGGCTCATAGAATTGAAGAGGAAGGTGAGCCACCCACCTGGGGCAGCAGGGGGCCCAGGGTGGGTCTAACTGTCCTTTCTGGAGCCACCCTCAGGGCAACTCAGCTTCTGTTCTCCAGTCGCTTGGGAGAGGCTGACCTTTGGGGCCAGGTTGACAGGTCCCCTAAGTCCTCCCGAGGGAACTCTTGGTGCTCATTCCAGATGAAGGGCAATGGAAGAGAGGAAAGCAAGACCAGCATGTGTCCCCTGCACTATATCCCAGGCTCCCGAGATCCTAGTGAAAGCATTACACAGCTCTGTGCAGCGAGGGGTCTAGAGCTCTTCAGAACTGGGGTACAGGGGCCCCCGCAGAGGAAGGGACTAGCAATGAGGCAAGCGCCAGCTTGGATGGTCGATGGTCCTTGGGTAACCCTGGGCAGGCAGGTAGAGCACATTCTGGAAGGTGAGGAGTACCAGGCGATGCATATACCAAGAGTGAAAGCAAGCGACGTTTAGGGGCTGGTGGGGTGATTGGTTCGCAGAACGTTGGTAGCAGGAGGGCAGGGATTTCAAGTGAAGATGCTGCACCTCAGGGAGGAGGACCCCGTATTGCAAGTCTGGTCTTTTCTCCAAGATGTTCTGTCCTGACAGAGTCTGCAGGGTGAAGGCTGCCTGTCACACCTAGCCCCGGGCAAGGTTGCCAAAGAGGGGAAATGCAATTTCACTTGAAAAACCCTTTCCCTTTCCTTGTTGGTGGTTATTCCTACTGAAGCATAGGGTAGAGGGTACTCCTTTGTCTTGTCTCCTCTGAGCTGCCTCAGAAACCTGGGCTCAGATTCTTCATTCACACTGTGGTATGAGTAAATGAGAAGAGCTTAGTGGGGGTGTGGTATCTTCACTCTTCACTAGGAGTAGAAGAAGCCCGAGTGAAGAGTTGAATCTCCAGCTGACGGAATGTCCTTAGGATGCGTGAGAGACAGGACGACATCTGAATTTGTCCCGTGTGGAGTAGGGTTCACCTGGGAGTTCGGTTCCTGGTTTTGATGCTATTCCTTAAGAGAAGAGGTGAGAGGAGCCAGCAGAAGGGAAGGGTTAAAGATAATTTTCTGTCACTCTATATGAAGTATAATGACCCCGAGTGCTGGGAATGTTCCGTCATCGTGGAGCAGGGTATAAATATAACCTTCCTTGTGATGATCCCAATTGCTGTAGTTCTGGTATAATTCCATGGTGCTCTTAGCTGAAATCAGTGGTAGGCTGGAGCTGGCTTGTACCGGCTTTCAGGAGTTGACCCGACGTACCTCCCCCCAACTCGGCATTCGGTGACATCACAGTGGTGGCTGAAGTTTGGACGTGATGGCAGTATTTATGTCACGAAAATTGGAAATGCTATAAAGCAGGATTTTGTTTTTTTCAGAGAGTTAGCTGTTCAGCATCTATCCGCTTATAACTGGATATAAGTCATTTTGAAGTAATGCTTTTACATACTTAATTCTCTCCCTCCTATGGAGAGAACATATTTTAATAAGTAATACTGATAAGCCTATAAATATGAAGTTAAACTTCCCAAAGCGTCTTTGTAGTCAACCTTTGATACGAGCTTTTTTTTTTTTTTTTACCTTGAAAAAAAGAAAGAAGATGCTATTTTCTGATTGCAGTAAGAACACGTCCTAGAACGGCTGTGGATTAGAAAAGTCGAGAGTGTTAGCCAAGATCCTTTTTAACCTGCCTTTGCCTTCCAGCCTTTTGTCACCTCCTCCTCTCTCATGCTCTCTGTCACCGGAAAGAATTACAAGTGTCAGCAACCTGTTAGATCTGGTGAGTTCAGGACACCATATGCTCCATTCATGGATTTTGGCCTCCTGACATAGGTCAGCAGAAACACATAATCTCTGGGTGGGAGGAAGCCTACTGTAATTGCAAGCACATTTTCAGCAGAGGAAGATTTTGCAAATTAAAAAAAAGAAGTAGGATAGTGAGTATATAGGGGATGAATTATTCTGGGGCAAAGCGCACTCTTTAGAGAAATGTCTGTTTGCCTTTGTGTTTGAATCTGAGACAAACAATATATCAGGTCATAGATAATTGGAGCATATATGTAGAGACGTTTACCGTTTAGTATCTGCCAAAAAACTTGCTTTTATCGTTGTGATGCCTATTACGCATATGTTTAGAATTTCCAGTGCAAGACCAGAGACTGAAAAAAAATTCTCTGGAAAACTAAATATTCTAAAACACGTAGCTCATTCAGCATCATTGAGGTGTAGTAATGCAAAAATAGGGACAAAATAGCCACAGTGACTTTGGACAGGTTCAATACAGCACTACAGGTAGCACAAGTAAAGCTTACAGTTACTTCAAGCACTTGAAGATTTTTGCAAAGACAAAGTCCTAAATCTCGAATCAGAATTCAGAACCGTGTGTTACTTTAAGAATGGTATACGCTTCGATTTAAATAAAAAGCAATAATCTCCATTAACACAGTGGGTAGAGATTCTAAATAGAAGGACTAATTGCTTTGACTTGTAATTTTACATGATTAAGTTGACATTTACTGAGCATCTACTATGCGCTGCCTACTGCACTAGACCCTCGGGATACACACGTGATTATGATACAGTCCTCTATCTGGGCTGATGGGAAAGCATCTGTGCTAATAAATGGGAGGGGTAAAATACAAACACAGGAATGAAGTTGAAGAACTCAGTGCCTTCCCGCTACACTAAAATTATACCCTAAATTTTCCTGAGAACATAATACATTTCTGACTGTAGACACCTCCTTGTTATATACAATGATATAAAGTTGAATACTCTTTTTAAAAGCAGGGGTGCCTGGGTGGCTCAGTCGGTTAAGCGTCCAACTATGGCTCAGGCCATGATCTCATGGTTTGTGGGTTCAAGCCCCGCGTCAGGCTTTGTGCTGACATCTCAGAGCCTGGAGCCTGCTTTGGATTCTGTGTCTCCCTCTCTCTCTCTGCCCCTCCCCCGCTCTCTCTCTCTCTCTCTTTCTCTCTCAAAGATAATAAACATTAATAAAAAAGTTTATTTATTTTGAGAGAAAGAGAGAGAGCAAGCCGGGGAGAGGCAGAGACAGAGGGAGAGAGAGAATCCTAAGCAGGCTCTGCACTGTCAGCACAGAGCCTGATGCAGGGCTTGAACTGGTGAACACGAGATCATGACCTGAGCCAAAACCAACAGTTGGGCGCTTAACCGACTGAGCCACCTGGGCATCCCTAAGTTGCATACTTTTAATTCTTTAATTGTTAATTTTTCTTATAAATGTAAATCCTACTCTTTGTGGAACAATGAGAACCTTTAGAGAAGTAAAAGAGAGTAAGTCACTTGTAATCTCCCAACTCAGATAAATTTCTTTCAGTACATTTATCTTCCAGAATATATTTTATAGGTATATGCAAATACATCATAGACTTCAAGTTGGAATTGTTTGTGTACATGATTTTATACTCTGCTTTTCCCCTTAAAATTCTCATGAGCATCTTTGCATGTCATTAAATATTGTACAAAACTTGCTTTATAATTATTGGCTGTTATTTTATCATGCATACATATGTAATTCATTTCACATTCCTTCTGTCATTAGACTCTGAGGTCATTTCCAATTTCTTTCTGTTATAAGTTATAGATATCTCTGATATTGGTATCCATAGATATCCCTATATAAAAATCTTTGTGCACATTTCTGAATACATCCTCACTGTACATTTTTAGGAATAGCATTACTGAGCCAAGCAATTATGATAATTATAATAGCTTTCGATACATGTTTTCAGACTGCATTCTCTAAGTGTTTCCTACTTTATAATCCCATTTCAGTGATATGAATAATCTCAAAATGCACGTTAACATTAGTGTAGGTGGACGTAAGTGGGAAAATTGAGTTCTGAAAAAAATTTTGTAATGATTAGTTTTTATGGAAGTGAAATAAAGTCCTTGCTGCCTGATTTGCTCTCTCCCCAGATCAGTTCGTGACTTCCTCCCTCATTACATTCGGTCTCTCTCTTCACATAGAGGGGCCATTCTAGAACCCTCCGGCCGCCTCTTACCCTGTTTGGTCTTTCTTCTACTACCAAGCATTACTTGGTATTAAATATTTACTATGTGCCTCTCTGTTGTTTCTGGCTTATTGCCGGAAGCTCCATGAAGGCGGGGAGCTTGTCTGGTTGACCGTGGACCGCACCTGGCACAGAGTGTGCGTTCAGTAAGCAGGTGTTGAGTGCATGTGCCAGAACACCTGTATAGTTCCGTTGCTTTCATGCCGTTTCTTTTTATTCCTTCAGAAAACCCAAGGGTAATGTTACATAACAAGCAACCGTCGGATGTTTAGTCCATCCTGTTAGTAACTCAAACATGGCTGGCACAGCCTTTGCCTCCATAAATTATGTCATGTGTGCAATCGCACGGATAAGCATCATGTACTCGGTCGGCATGAGCAAAACGTGAAAACGACTCCGTGGTTATATCATCGATCAGTTTTGGTATTTGGGATTCCGAAGTGAACTGGGATAGCACTATTCATTTCACACTTAAGCCATCTGTGTTTATGGCGCTTTTCCAAATCATAGTATTTGGGCGATTTTATTATTTGTAATAGACTTTTCCTGGCAATTCAAGCACTACACGAGTCTGCACTTGTAGAGGCTTGCTTCGTCATCACAGTTTCTGGTAAATGTCCTGAAATTAGGAGGTGAGAATAATCCTCACCCAGGGATGGTTGTTAGTACCCACGGTAGCTTTCACAGAAGGCATGGAACGGAGAGAGGAAGTAGAGAGAGGAGTGCTGCCTGGTTACAGACTCGGGCAGCGGCAGAAAAAGGATTGGAATCCACATTGCCAAGGCTCTGGTCACCCCTTGGTCTCCCCATAAAGTGGCTACAGTATGGATTCTGGTTGATGGCCTTGGGGAGGACTAGCCCTCTTGGCCCCAGCCATGTCTTCTAGGACTGTGTCCACGCTTGTGCCGGCCTGGACTGCACTGGGTACGCTGTGCCCTGAATGCTTCATGATGGCTGTGTCTGCATGCTAAAAGAGGAGCTCTGCAGAATGAGGAGTGACTGCTCATTCGTCCCTGTGCTGTGCCTCGCCCAGGCCTGGCATGAGGTCAGCACTTAGAAGATGTTGGACTTGACTGAATGAGAGAAGCTCAAAATAATGGCAGGATTAGGTTATTAGGTTAACTACGCAGGGTGACCATGCTCCCTGATTTGCCTCCTGGTCATGATTAATAGGACCTCTTTTGGGGCATCTGGGTGACTCAGTCAGTTGAGCGTCCGACTTCGGCTCAGGTCATGATCACGCGTTCGTGGGTTCGAGCCCCGTGTCAGGAGCCTGCTTTGGATTCTGTGCCTCCCTCTCTCTGTGTCCCTCTCCCCACCCCCTCTCAAAAATAAATAAAACATTAAAAAAAAATTGGACCTCTTTCACTCTAAAAGGATCCTGGTAAAAAAAAAAAAAGTACCCTGGTTTAGATGATAAATTACATGGTTATCTACACCGCAGGTAAATATTGAGAGATTGGTGAATATATTTGAAGTAGCTAAAAACAAGTGTCATTCAATTGGTACAAGATGGATGGCCTCTTCCTAGGACCTTTAAGTGCTTGCGTGATCCCAGATGGACAGGTTGAAATGGACCTACAACGTCACTGGACACAACTCCCATCCTGTTGTTTACAACTTACTATTTTAGTAGCACATATCGTGGGCTTCTTGCCTTCTCAACGTCCAGTCCGATACAAAATGCTTTCAACATTTGTTTCCTGCTCTGGGCCCTAGTGTCATGGCTTCTTCAGCGCTGACGCCATGAGCTGGTGCCACACGGAGTGTCTGGATTTAGCTCTGTTTATGTCGCTGCCACATTCTGCAGATTCCGGCAGTTACCGATCATTCTTCTTCATTTCACAAAACAGTATTTATAGCTGATAGGGAGTATAATAATAGTTATTATTAAAAGTCTATTACGTTTTAGATATTAGAACAATAGATTTAGCATAAGTGTGTTTTGATGACCCAAGTCATAGTCCATTCTTTGCTGTCAGACCAAACGGCCCCTGTAGCTTCCCCGCTGATCGCTGAGTTTAGAAACACCTCAATACTGACAAACAAGCTCCCCCTTCAGAAATCCAGACAGTCATCATACTTGATGGGTATAGGTGTTTAGGCAAAGTGTGGTCATCAGTGACTTTTGGGAAACTTGAAGGCGAGTTCAGGGTCGATCCTCGGGTTGGCATTGTCTGGATTTTCACGAATCCCCATGATGAAAGGCGCTGAGGCTACGCACACTGGGGATGCCGGTCATGTAAGCATTTGCTGAGTGACCACTCTGTGCAAAGCCCTGAGCTAGATGTGGGAGCCATGCACGTGGCTGTTGCCCTTCAAGGGTCTTTGAGAGGAGACTGGGCTGCTGTCACCTGGGAAGGTACAAAGATAATTGACATTGAGAAATTGGGAAAAAGACACAAAATGGAAGGACTAGTTTGGAAAGAAGGAGAGGAAAGAAAACAATGATATGGAGACAAAAAGGCAAACCATGATGACTTAGCCGCCCACAGCTCCTGACCGTTTTCCAGACTCTTAGTCAACTTTCTGTGGGTTTAACTTAATTCTACAGAGTGGGCATTGTTACTCTCACTGTCACGATCCCCATTTTACCAGCGAGGAAACCGAGGCATGGGAAGCTAAAGTGACCTGCACAAGGCTAGACAGCTGGAAAGCCGCAGGACTGATTCACGCCTCGGCAGACCTGTCTGTAGGATCTGTGCTCCTGTTTGCCGTGTTTCCCCCCTGCCCGACCTCGCTGGATATTCCTAGTGCACGAGGCTTCCCGGACTACAAAGGCTCCTTTACCCCCGCTCCCCCTCATTCAGACAGACAGCCTCAGGACAGGTATTGTTATATTCCTCTCTAGGAAGTAGGCCCATGGAAGCCATGACTTGCCCAAGACCACACAGCTAAGAAGTCTTGAGGCCACTCTCTGATTTCCTTATTTTAATTTTAGAGCTCCCATATTCTCTGTGCTCCCATGGCCTCTTATGGCCTCAGATGATGTGTAAGTAATGCCACTCAGACCACTATTGGAACACTCCATCCAGTTCACTTCTCTATACACACAGGGCTTCTTTGTGCCCTAAAGAAGACTTGGTGTGATGTTGGGAGAGACTTCCGACGTTATCGCAAAAATCTACTGAGGAAGACTGGAAGTTCTGTCTCCAGAGGAGCCACATGGCTTGGGCAGGTTTTATATAGTCTGCTCATAGAAGGGGCCAGGCTCACGCCAAGGTCTGCCGCTTCTGTGCCCACACGGGCTTGAGGGGAGAGCTTTCCTGTTCTTCTTTGGTCAGAAGGTAAGGTCAGCCGCACGGCCACAGTGATGCTTTTCTGCCAGAGACTTTGCTATGTGTTGTGTTTTCTAAAGTCACTGATCTTGTTGAATCTTGACGTTGATGCCCAATGGGCCAATCTAAACTTTTCCCCCTTGCTTTTTGCCCACAGTATTTTCACCTGGAGTCTATTACTGTGCAGAGGGATTGACATACTTTGTAACACTTCGTGATAACTCTTTAAAAGGGCTTTCTCTTTGTCAGAGAAGAAGGATACGCCCTTTGGTGAATTGTCCCTGAGGTAAATGTGCACAGGATTTTGCGAATTGGAAAAAACCAAAAAAACAGAATTGAAGGAAATGTTAGTGATTTCCATAAAAGCTACAGCAAAATGTTTCAGGTACCTTTCACCTTTGAATCCAAACTTATCCCCAATACTAGGAAAGTTCATGTATTTATTTAATTAAAAAATTTTTTTTATTATGTTTTATTTTGAGAGAGAGAGAGAGTGAGAGAGAGAGCAAGTGGGGGAGGGTCAGAGAGAGAGGGAGACAAGAATCCGAAGCAGGCTCCAGGCTGGAACCCACGGTTCATGACCTGAACCGAAGTTGGATGCTCAACCAACTGAGCCACCCAGGCACCCCTAATTTTTTTTAATGTTTATTTATTTTAAGAGAGAGAGTGTGTGTGCACACAAGTGGGGGAGAGGAAGAGAGAGAGGGAGAGAGAGAATCCCAAGCAGTCTCCAGGGCTGTCAGCTCAGAGCCTGATGTGGGACTGAATCCCACTGTGAGGTCATGACCTGAGCCAAAATCAAGAGTTGGACACTTAATGGACTGAGCCACCCAGGCGCCCCTAGGAAAGCTTATTTAAAGATGAGTTCACAGTTTCATAGAGTTACTATTTTAACGTAAGGTAATAAACTGTGTTTAATACAATAAAAAATGATTTAAAAAACCTAAAAACAGTGATAAAAAGCCTAAGAAGCGATAAAAGTGAAATTTTTGTGATATTTCTTCATGTTTTCTGCCACTTCTTCTTTTTTTTTTTCCTCCACTGTCTGTGCTCTTTTTTCCCCCTCACTTCTCTGATTACTTGCTTCCTCTTTCCTGTCCTGATGCACCAACATCACGTTTCCTGTGTGTGGAGGTCCCCCAGGCCTCTGTGGTCCATGGATCTCACAGGGTATGCCATGCCCATCAGTATTCCACCAGAGGGAGCTGAGTAGCAAAGAGGAGACCAACCTTTTCCTTTACAGAAACGCAGGATTTTCCATTTCCCAATTTCTATTACAAAAAACATTCAAACGTCTCAGAACATCTTCATGGTTTTCCTTTTTGATTTTCTTTCTTTTCTCGGAGGACCATTATATAGAATTATCTATCTGCCTTATTTTTCCCAGCCCGAGGGGTGCCATGTTGCTGATGGACCAGGGGACCAACAGTGGGGTTCCCTGCTTCCCTGTCTGGTGGGGTTGTTTGATTTAAAAACTCTGACGCATATCTGAAGGAAATGAAATAAGCACCTCAAAGAGATATCTGCTCTTCCTTGTTCACTGCAGTATTATTCACAATAGCCAAGACGTGAAAATGACCTAAATGGCTGTCGGTGGATCAATGGATAAAGAAGATGTGGTACATATGATAGAATATTATTCAGCCATACAAAAGAAGGGAATTTTGGGGTACCTGGGTGGCTCAGTTGGTTAAGCGTCTGACGTGGGCTCAGGTCATGATCTCACGGTTCATGGGTTCGAGCCCTGCATTTGGCTCTGTGCTGATAGCTTAGAGCCAGGAGCCTGCTTCAGATTCTGTCTCCCTCTCTCTGCCCCTCCCCTCCTTGTGCTCTGTCTCTCTCAAAAAAAAAAAGAAGGAAATTTTGCGATGTGTGATAATATGGATGAACAGGAGGGCATTATGCTAAGTGATATAAGCCAGAAAGAAACAGACAAAAGCTCTATGATCTCCTTTATTCGTGGAATCTAAAAACGTTGAACTCATAGAAACAGCGTGGAATGGTGGTCACCAGAAGGGATTGGAGAAAAGGGGAGATGTTAGTCAAAGGGTACAAAGTTCCAGTTATAAGATGAATAAGTTCTGGAGATCTAATTAATGTACAGCGTGATGAGTAGAGTTGATAATACTGTACCGTATACTTGAAACGTGCTAAGAGATCTTATGAGCTCTCATAAGAAAAAGTGGTGGTGATGTGAAATGGTCATAGGCTACTGCACTCGAGTGTCGTGGTCATTTTGGAATTGGGACGTGTACCAGATTACTTTGTTGTATGCCTTAAATGTATACATTTTGGTATCATTTCACAGTGTATTCATCCTCAGATCATCATGGTGTACCCCTTAAATATGTACAATTTTATTTGCAAATTGTACTTCAATAAAGCTGGGGAAAAAGCCCCGATGGTCACAGATCTGGGGCCCGGTAATAACTTGGTAAACGAGTGAGAGTGTGTGCGTGCGCACATGTGTGAAAGGGAGAGGCGGGCACAGAAGGAGGCAGAACACTCTTCAAGCTGCCCGACGTGACTTGAAAAGATTTGCTCTTTCACATCTGTATACAAAATTGTATTCTTTGGAGGCTGATTGTGCCGTTAACCCTACTCTGTCACATACTGGATTCCTCAAAATCTTTCACGTCTGTGTAGTTTTCTTCTCCACTCAAATCACAGTAGCACTGGATGTGATGTAACGTCCTTCTGGAAAGCCCATCTAACTCTCCAGCCTCATTGTGTCTCCATGTCTCCAGTGACATCTCCCTTCACACGTCCCCTGTTTCAGCCCTTCTCACCCAGGACCGTGTCCCAGACAGAGTCCACCCTGGAACCGTTGACTTCCAGAATCTACAAGTCCAACACCCCCCATCCATTCTGTTGCTGTGCACCCCCAGCTCCCCACCCACTCTTCTCCAGCACGTCTGTCCTTCACCTTAAGCCAGGACCTCCGGGGCCTTGAACGCTTTATTTGTTCCCATTCAGCCCCTCTCAGACCTAAGACAACTGTTTCTTGTCTTTCTTTCCTGCCTGCTGTTTCAACTCACACGATCCATCCCTTGAACCAGTCTCCTGCCTATCCTCTTGGCTCTTTTTCCCCTTTGGACATTCTGCTGCACCAGCTCAGTAAAACCACAACCCAAATCTGTCCAGATGCTGACTTTCCTCATTCAAAACCGGGGCTGTTGAGCTGTGCCACAGGAAATCACCCATCCTGGAGACTGCACGTTCATGGTCTCCAACTTCTGCTGGGTCCTCAGCCCTGCCTGGCGAGACTTTGAGGTTCCAGCGAACATCTGTGTCATTCAGTTCCTAGTCTCGCCTCAGTTCCATTCTGTACAGATTGTTCTAAGAAAATTGCCACCTCGGATGCTTAGAGCATGTTTTGATGTCTTTATCTTTCTCTCCATGTTTGCCATGATGGAGAAGGACAGTGAAAATAAACTGACTTGAAATATTTCTTGATTTTAGAAATTATCACAAATAAGTGAGATTGCCTCAAATAAGCACTCTGCACGACATGAACAGAGAAGAAGGTGTTTCTATGAAGGCTTTTACAGGACGTGCTCAGCTAACTTGTCTTCACGTATCAGCTGATGATAATGTTTTTCTCACTATTCACATATCTTTAAATAATTTGGCACAATTCTATATTAATCCTTTCCACAAAGCTGTGATTTTGTGAGTGGGAAGTGTCACATTGTAGTGTAATTTGGAAACATGCAAATCAGAGCTTGGGACTCTGGAGGCAATGATCTGCCACAATAGGAACAGAGTTGTGTTGACCTTACCTCCTGAAAACACACCTAGGCTGATATTAGCCTTTTATGATGTGTTTGGTCTTGTAACCTTTCAAAGTAGCGTCCCCACGGTGCTACAATTGAAGAGGTGCATTGCGGGAGTGCCCATATAAGCCGCAAAGAGAAATCAGTAGCTGGGGCTGTGGGAGAAGGCTTCTGCTGATGTTTCTCTTCATGTAATTTTTCTTCAAGGCCTCTTTTATAAATATATGTGGGCAATTAAGATCCAGTTTCAAATGGGGCCTATCTCCCGGAGGAGGAAGCCAGAGCTTGCAAACCAGGTCGCCTAGTGAAAGTGTGCGGATGCTGTGCACTCCTGAGTCCAGGCTGGGGCCGTCATCAGAGGACCTGCCCTTGAGTCCTGGCAGGTGTGAGCGCACCCCCTGACTTGCTTGCTCTAGCCTTTTCTGGCCAACTGCTTGGTTGTTGCGTAGATCGAGCCGAAGCCCCAGTCCGATCTGAGCTTTGCTTTTAGCCACTTTCCAGATAGATACGAACCCTCAAAAACTTCCTTTTCGTTTTATAATGTGTTTAGGAATTACCTTCCATGCTCTTATTTTTTTATTGAATGTCCTCGCGTGTTCAAACAAGACATTTTAAAATGGGAAAAAAAACCTGTCATAGCAAACACAGCGTAAGATAATTTGGCTGTAATTAACCTCTGTCTGTGTCACTTCCGAAGGCTGCTCTCATTGCCTTGTCTCGTTTCTGCGTGCTTCCTTGGGGCCTGCACGGTGGGGTCATGGAGGTTCCTAAATTCAGTGTGCATTAGTACCGCTTGGAGAGCATGTTCAGTGCTCTCCACTTCTAGGCCCACTTCTAGTACCTGATATTTGGAAGGCTGGGATGGGACCCAGGTTTCCACAATTCACAGGGATTCCCCAGGTGGCTCTGCTGCAGGGAGGTCATGGTGGTCACAGTCCTACTCTGCGAGGTCCACTAGAACCCATCCCTGGAGCAGAGGTCCGGAGACCTGGCCCTGAAACTTTAGGTTCTCTGGGTTAGTGACTTAATTGCTTTGGAATTTATTTCTTAAAACTGAAGTGGTGGGTTGAATTAGATTATTTAGACTGAATTAGGTTGAATCAGATTATTTAATTAGACTATTCTAGATAGTCTCTGACGGCTTGTTCCAAAGAAATGCCTATATGACTTAGTAGTGAAAGAATATAATTTTATTACATAACACTTTGAATTTTATTTTAGGCTTTTGGCCATAGGCATAGAAGGTCTCAGTAGATAAATAAGTCCTGCATTTGGTCAATTTATCTAAATAATTAGAACAGACAATATCTCAGTATAGTTGGATTGGAATTCAATTCCTATCGCATAGGAAGATACACATTTAAAATTAAAAAACTTTTTTTATTCTTTTAGAGAGATAGAGTGATTAGGGGAGAGGGGCAGAGGAAGAGAGAGAGAGAACCCTTACCAGGCTCCACGCTCAGCGCGGAGACTGACGCAGGGCTCGTGACCTGAGCTGAGATCCAACAGCCAGATGCTCAACTGACTGACCCACCCAGGTGCTCTGGAAGATACACATTTTTAAGCCTCTCTTTCTGCCCTTCCACTCATGCATGTTATATATCCCAGTGTACAGTTCAAAGAGTTGGACATCCAGGAAATGTTTTCCATATGGATATCCAGTTGTCCTGCACCATTTCTGAGAAGAGACCATATGTATGTGTATATTTCTGGACTCTGTCCTGGTGGTCTACTTGCCTGTCTTTAGGCCAATACTATATTGCCTTGATTACTCTAGGTGATTTGGACGATCCTATAGTTTTGAAATCAGGTAGTATAAATCCTGTTCGTTCTTTTTTGAAATCAGTTACTTCTTGTAGCCCTTTATATATGTCCATGTAAATTTTAGAATCAGTTTTTTTATTAGCTATAAAAAAGCCTGCTAGGATTGTAACTAGGATTGCTTAGAATCTATAGATCAATTGGGAAAGAATGACATATAAACCTCTGCACATTTTCCCCCTTTTCGTGTTAACTTCTGGTTTTAAAGCGTTGCTCTTAATTTAAGGAAGAGGAATCCTCATTAGCAAATTATGTTTCTGAATAGAAAATGGATAATGAGTTTAAATTTCAGGTCATATTCTCTATGTGGCATCTACCCTAGTTATTGCCTTGGTGATGAGAACGTTAGATAATTTTCTTACAGCATGTTAGTAATTTTTGAAAGAAACTAAATTAAGTAAAATGTACAAATTAAAGATGATGGTATGTCCATTTAAGATGGTATGTCTTAAAGACACCAAGGCTTTTCTTTCCAGGAAGCAACTTTATTTGTGCCGGCACGGCTCAGTTGGGTTCGTATCTGAAGAACTGAGCCCCGAAGGCCATGTAGGGTAGTTTTGTGTTTTTTGTTTTTTGTTTTTTTTAATGTTTTCTATTTCTTTGTCTCCCATATATGGTAACACACAAATATGCAGTCTGATTAAGTGGTCTCATGTTACAAGGTCCTGAGGGATGGCAGATAGCCAGGTTGACTTGAGGGTTTTTTTTTCCCCCCATTCCTCAGGGAGGGGACCCTGCCACAAGTTGACAACTGACTCCCCAGGAAAGAAAAAGGCCCTGATTTGTCGAATGTGCCAGTTTCTGTGGTGTAAATACTCCCACTACATCTACTTTCAGGCTACCAACTTGATGCAAAGTTGGGGAGAGATTGTAATCGAGTCCCATTCTACAGAATTTCCATCATACAAGACACAACAGATGTAAGTAGCCCCAAGGGCATAAATGATAATAAGACGTAGTAAAATAATTAGGAAGAGATGGGGCTTGAGCACTCATCAACTTTGCTTTTAATATAATTTACTCAATAGTAAGTCTGTCTAATTTAGTTTTTAGTGATCGCAGTGTTTAACAATTGGCTCACAAAATTTTTTAAGTTTATTTTCTTATTGAAAAGAATTCTTGAGGAGTAATGTGTTTTGGTTTTTTTTTAACATTTATTTATTTTTGAGACAGAGAGAGACAGAGCATGAACAGGGGAGGGGCAGAGAGAGAGGGAGACACAGAATCTGAAACAGGCTCCAGGCTCTGAGCCATCAGCACAGAGCCCGACGCGGGGCTCGAACTCAAGGACCAGATCGTGACCTGAGCTGAAGTCGGCTGCTTAACCGACTGAGCCACCCAGGCGCCCCAGAGGAGTAATGTGTTTTTAATATCAAACTGAACTAGTGGTTAAGGAGTTAAGTGTCAAATAAAACAAAAGTAGTTACGTTTTGTAGCTTTAAATCCTTGATTCAACAATTCCAAACTGATGGGAGTTGGGTCAGGTGGACATTATATTACCATTTTGTGAATTAAATGTTTGGTGCAACTGTGCACGCGTGAGAGAGAGAGAGATGGGTCAGGGAAGATCAGCTGGAACTTTCCCTTAATTACGGCGGGACGGGTGAGGTAACACACTGGCCGCATGTGTAGTGGCTCCTCACGCAAGTTTATTTCTCATTACACAGCAGTGGAACCAGGTGGGTTCCAGGTGATGATGGTAGACGGTGTTTTCTTTTAGGGGACGGGGAGGTGTCAGCTCGACTCAGTCATGCAGGGAGCAGGTTAAACACAGCTCTGCGTTTCACCCATGACAGCACAGGACTCTCGCCCTGGGCAGTGGGGAGGAAGAGCCGCGAAGATTTGTAGGGTCCGCCTGGAAAATGGCGCCAGTGCCTTCCTCTGCCGTCCCATTGGCTGCACCCCGTCACATGACCACACCCAGCTGCAAGGGAGGCTGGGAAACAGTCTGCCCATGCGTGGGGTTTGCGGCTGGGGGCAGAGGAACAAAACAGATTCGGGAGAACAGGAGTAGTTCCTGGCACCCTCTCCTTCATAATTTTTTTTTTGGCTGTCCTGATGCAGCATCGTTTGGGGGAGTGTTGACCCAGAGATCCGGAGGCTTGACTCTAGGTAAGTTTTATCATTAACTGTGCTCTTGGACAGGCCCAGGCCCCGCTCTGGGTCTCCCGTTTCCTCGGCTGTAAGATTCAGGGCTTGAGCCAGGTCCTTGCTAGTTCTGAGAGTCCCTCTGCTCATTCACTCCCATCTCCTCGACCCAGCTGTCGCTGCTCTTGCTTCTTTCCTTTCCGCCCTCCTTGGGTTGGGGGGGGGGGGTGAGGCTTTTGTTCATCCTTGGTCGTGATAGGAACCCCAGTGGAGACTGGTCTCTCCTATGACTTGTCAGCTCTGTCCACCTGCCTGGCTTGGGGCCAGCGCCGAGGAGCACAGGGCCCTTCTGACTCAGGGGTTCTGAGGGACCGAGTGCAGCTGTTCTGTCTTGGGAGAACTGTGCGTCGTGTAGCGCAGGGCTTTGTCAGGAAGCTCTTCTCATTTCGCGCCACTCAGGAAAAGGCCAAGTTCAATATGCAGCTGCCAGCATTTTGTGCCAGCAAACTACATCTCTGAAGAATTACAGCGCGCCACAGAGGAACGTAACCTCTGCAATCAGCCAGCCCGGGGTGCAGACCCCGGCTGTCCCTTTCTGAGTTGTGTAACTGAGACCAAATTACGTCCTTTCGCCGGGCCTCAGTTTCCTGCTTTGCAAAGTGTTGTTTAACATTAAATAAACGTAGAATTTAAGAATATTTTTGTATAAAATAAACTTCAGAGTGTTTTTTTGGAGGATTAAGTAAGCTAATACATGTAAAGGGCACAGAACAATGCCCACTGTGTAGCAAATGCTATAAAAAGGATGGCTTTTTGTGTTGTTATAGTTAATCCTTTTTTTTAAACTTTATTTGTTTAGAGAGAGAGAGAGAGCACTTGCACGCCCGCATGCAGGAGGGGCAGAGGGGTTGGGGAGAGAGAATGCCAAGCAGACTCTGCATTGTCAGTGTGGAGCCTGACACGGGGTTTGAGCTCACCAACTGTGAGATTATGACCTGAGCTGAATTAAGAGGTGGCCACTTAACTCACTGAGCTACCCAGGCACCTCTAATTAATAGAATTCTGATTACACAGAGTATTTAAGGAAGTGATGCTTTTATGGGCATTGTGAATAGGAAATAAAAGGGCCTATATCTGGTTGTTTTAAAGGTTTTGTTTTTTAATGTTTATTAATTTTTTGAGAGAGAGAGAGCGTGAGCAGGGGAGGGGCAGAGAGAGGGAGATACAGGATCTGAAACAGGCTCGCTGCTCTGAGCCATCAGTACAGAGCTCGATGTAGGGCTCGAACGCATGAACTGTGAGATTATGACCTGAGCCAAAGTCTGTTGCTCAACCGACTGAGCCACCCCGGCGCCCCACGATCTGGTTGTTTTAAAATTGGCAGTGGGTAAAATTGATTGTGCAGTCCAGCCTGTTCACCAAAACTACAGAACTGTCCCACTGTGCAGTGGGCTGCCTTCCTCTTCTTTTCCTTACTGCTTTGACTCTCTTCCGCCCTCCTTCTTCCAACCCCTTTTCCTCTGTGAGAAATAGATGGTGATACTTACGGTGGTGCTCATGTGCAGACTTTAATGTGCAGAGGCCTTAATCATATTGGCATCTTTCAGAGGAACCCTTTTACATTGCTGGTGGGAATGCAAGCTGGTGCAGCCACTCTGGAAAACAGTACAGAGGTTCCTCAAAAAATTAAAAATAGAACTACCCTGCGACCCATCAATTGCACTACAAGGTATTTATCCAAAGGATACAGGAGTGCTGATTCGAAGGGGCACATGCACCCCAGTGTTTATAGCCGTGCTATCGACAATAGCCAAAGTACGGAAAGAGCCCGCATGTCCATTGACTGATGGATGGATAAAGAAGATGTGGTGTATATAGGTACAGTGGGTATTACTCGGCAATCAAAAAGAATGAAATCTTGCCACTTGCAACAACGTGGATGGAACTGGAGGGTATTATGCTAAGCGAAATTAGTCATTCAGAGAAAGACAAATATATGATTTCACTCATATATGGAATTTAAGATACAAAACAGATGAACATAAAGGAAGGGAAGCAAAAATAATATAAAAACAGAGAGGAGGCAAACCATAAGAGACTCTGAAATACAGAGAACAAACCCAGGGTTGCTGGTGGGGCGAAGGGCTAGATGGGTGAGGGGTATTAAGGGGGACACTTGTTGGGATGAGCCCTGGGTGTTACGTGTAAGTGATGAATCACTAAATTTTGTTCCTGACACTGTGTGTTAACACTATATGTTAATTAATTTGGATTTAAATTAAAAAAAAAATAGCATCTTTCAGCTTGTCTTCTTCGATTGTCCTGGCAGACATTGCTAATCAATATGGGAGTGTTTTCCTGCTGAACCTCAGTGCCTCCAAGAAAGGGAAGATAGTCAAAACACTTAACACTTAACATCTTGTTTGACCAATCAGAGCCGACCCAGGCAGGGAGGGGGGAAGTGGGGCTTGGAGGTCCTCTGCTTCTCCCAACATTAACCCCCTAGTTGCTAGGTTTATGGGGAGATCAAGGGGCTCACAGGGGAACAGCCAGTACTTGTAGGGCAGCGGGGAGGTAGGGTGAGGGGAAGGGGTATTGGGGGTGAAGGGTGGGAGAGTGTTCGGAGAAGTATGGGAGAAAGGAAGTATGTCACTGTGTTCATAATTGGTGTGGCCGGCCTTGTATAATTGGACCAAGTATTGACCTTGCACATAATTGTTTTCAACCTCACCGCTGCACGGCCACATTGGAGCTTGAGATGAAACTCAGCTGACAATCAAGTGTTGTAAGATGTGGTTGAAAGATACTACTGTTCTCGAAAGTTATGGAGAAGACCTTGCGGAAGAAGAAGGATTTGAGGTGGGCCCTGAAGGGTTTTCATTGGCAGAAGGGAAAGGGCATTTCAGGCGAGGGAACAGGGGGAACAGATGGGCCAGTGTGAGCCTGACAATGAGAGGCAGGCCCCTCCTCCCTGCGTCCTGGAGGATGCAGTGCCAGGTTGCCATGGTGATGACAGACTCCTTTGGGCAAGCAGTGTTGTGAAGCCATCAGAGCAGAAAAGACGGGCAATTCCCCGGTTCCCTTTTCTGCCCAGACTGTGAAATGGCAGTAGATGCCAGTCTGTTTTCTTCTAGAAAGAGTGGTTCCTCTTTGAGCTTTACATCATAACTTCTAAAAAGAAAATAATTTCCCCCAAACAAATGTATTATGTCATTATAAAACGTGTTGCTTTCCTGGGTACATGTTCTGGTATTCAAACGTAAAATTGTTCTACTTCCAAAATTACCCTGAATACCACCTAACCTGCTTGAGAAAAATAATTTCTCCCAATTGATCAGGGAGGAAATCCTGGAGCCGTGTGGTGAGAGGCGCATGGAGCTTTTAGACCGAGAGTGAGCAGACTTGATTTCCATTCTTGGTTCTACTTCTTTTCTAGTGCGTAACCAGGGACATTTTACCTCCTGTCTCTCAGTTTCCTCCTTGCAAAGTGAGATAACAGCACCATTTCAGTGAAAGCTTGGCGCGAAAGAAAAGGAGAAAAAAAAGAAACCCATAACCGAAACACAGCTATCATAATTTTTTGGCTTATTCTCTATCCATAGTTGTTCAATTTTTAGAAAACAAAGTTGTAATCACAGTCTACATTTAATTTTTTCTATCTTGCTTCCACACTTAGCCTACCATCGTTTACATTTTCCACAGGCTATATGTGTGTGTGTCATTGTCCCTTGTGAGAGAGCAGGCAAGGTCACAGCCTGCTGAGTGTTGGCATTTATAATTTACTCCTTAAACTCAGAGTGTTCATGGCATTTTTACTTGGACAGATAGTCTAACGTCCCATTAAAATTTTTTTAATGTTTATTTATTTTTGAGAGAGACACACACACAGAATGTGAGCGGGGGAGGGGCAGAGAGAGAGGGAGACACAGAATTTGAAGCAGGTTCCAGGCTCCGAGCTGTCAGCACAGAGCCCAGAGTGGGGCTCGAACCCATGAACCTCGAGATCGTGACTTGAGCTGAAGTCAGACGCTTAACCGACTGAGCCACCCTAGAGCCCCCAGCCTAATGTCTCATTTTTAAAGGCAGTTGCTGATGCGCTTGGTGTCAGGCCTTTTTGCTTCAGGCACTCTGTTAGGTATGAGTATGATACTGTCTTGGGCCTCCTGTGACCTGAGTTTAGTTCCCTGAGAGGAAGAGTCTAGGGGAGGACCAGCCTTGCCCAGAGCGGGCCATGTACCCTTGGATAGAGCACACTCTGTTGGGTGTGGAGGCTTTGGCCCAGTAGGGCCGGAAAGTTGGGTGGCTCGGGCGCCCCTCCTCTGCTCTGCCCCTAGCAGGGGAGGAAGCGTCAGATGGCAGGCTGCTGAGAAAGTGCGCTTACCCAGGCTCAGAAGCAGCCCTGCTGGTTTTGGGACCAGGGTGCACAACTTTAGACTTCACATTATGCCTTTGTTTCAACTTTGGTATTTGGGACTTATTTTTAAATTCTGAAGTCTTAAATTATCGTTTATATTGCTTTAGCTTCATATTAGCTTTTCTAAAGAAATTTTATTCCTTCGGTCCTTAAAAACTCTTTCATTTACTCAGTTTTGCGTTACAAATGGGGGATAACACCATTGCAAGAAAAAGAGAAAATTATCTATAACCCAAATACAACTCTTACAGTTTTTGTTTGTTCTCTGTTGATATTCAGTGTATTTAACAAAGTCATAAACATGGTGTTTGAAGAATTTTATGTCCTGCTTCTTCACTTAATCTGTCATTATTCACATTTTTCCCTGTTAGTTTAGAGAATTTGACTTTTAATAGTTGCAGTGTTCTATGTAGTGATTGTACCATAATTGGCCTAACCATTTCTCCTATGTCACATTTTTAGTTTTCCCCAAATTTACTATGAAAATATATGTATTTTTGATGTTCACTGTTGAATTTCTAGCTTTTCCTGTATTAAATTGAAGCTATTTTAAACTGCTTGTTTACTTACTGCCTGATAGGTTTCCCGAAAGATTTCACCAATTCACAACGTCATAGATAGGCAATACTGAAAACCGCTGTTTCATTGAACTCTTGCTGACATTTGATATAATAATAGCTATCAATTTATTTATTTTTGCTAATTAAGTAGGAAAAGAGAATACCTTGTTTCAATTTGCATTTTTTTTTTTGGAGTTTATTTATTTATTTTGAGAGTAAGAGATAGCACACAAGCAGGGGAGGGCAGAGAGAAAGGGAGAGAGAGAATCCCAAGCAGGCCTACACTGTCAGCACAGAGCTCAGTGTGGGGTTTGAACCCATGAACCATGAGATCATGACCTGAGCTGAAGTCAAGAGTCAGATGCTTAACCAACTGAGCCACCCAGGGGTCCCTCAATTTGCATTTTTAATTACTGGTAGGCTTGTACTTTTGCCCATTCTAGAACTTTTTATTTTGTCTATGATCTTTTTAGATCCCTTGTATAACTGGGCCTAATTTTTTTTTTTTTATTGTCTTTGAGAAGAAAAATGTAGCACATTTGCTGCAAATGCTGGTTTGTTTCCTATTTAACATCCTTTTTGGACTGATATTTCTGTTTCAGTGATCTGACCTTCCTCTATTGGTACCATAATGTCAATGGTGTGGCTTTGTAATTCTCCCAGAACTTTCTTTATGTCCTTGTCCTCCCCACTTCTCCTACAAAGACTGTAATTGTTCAGTGAGTTGCCCCTATCCCCACACCCAAAAAAGTCCTGCCTGAGTCTTGATTTGTATATGAGTGAAATATGCACATTATTTTGGAACTAAAGACATGGGTTAGTCCTTTATTAAGGAGGCAGGCCTTGGTGAACATTTGTGGAAATGAGTTCTTCAGATGCTTCACTCATTCAGTCTCCATTCCAGATTTGTTTTGTGACCTGCTGGAGTTCTTAGTATATAAGTGCTATCTTATTTATTTTTTTTATCGTTCAAAAAGTTCTTTCTTTCTTTATTTTTTTTCAATATATGAAATTTATTGTCAAATTGGTTTCCATACAACACCCAGTGCTCATCCCAACAGGTGCCCTCCTCCATGCCCATCACCCACCCTCCACTCCCTCCCACCCCCCATCAGCCCTCAGTTTGTTCTCAGTTTTCAAGAGTCTCTTATGCTTTGGCTCTCTCCCACTCGAACCTCTTTTTTTTTTCTTTCTTTCCTTCCCCTCCCCCACGGGTTTCTGTTAAGTTTCTCAGGATCCACATAAGAGTGAAAACGTATGGTGTCTGTCTTTGTCTGTATGGCTCATTTCACTTTATAAGTGCTATCTTACAGTCCGTGTTTATTTAGCTTTAGATGGTGTCTGTCAGAGTCTCCTCTTCAATGTGTCGCAATATATTAATAGAAAACAGGAGTAGAGGGGCATCCGGGTGGCTCAGTCGGCTGAGCATCCGACTCCAGCTCAGGTCATGATCTCATGGTTCGTGAGTTTCAGCCCTGCATTGGGCTCTCCGCTTTCAGTACGGAGCCTGCTTTGGATCCTCTGTGCCCCCCTCTCTCTCTGCACCTCCCTCACTCGAGCTCATGCTCTCTCTCCCTCAAAAACAAATAAACATAAAAAAAAAAAAACCATGAGTACCTTTGAATTGCACAGTCTTCTTTAGGAGAGCTCTGTCTAGAACGTTGGGAAGCTTTCTTTCATATTACATTGGTATCAGAATGATACAGTGTTTAGCTTTTCATCCTTATCAACTGAGAATACTATCTTGTGTTCAATGACATTGTCTTCAGTGCTAACATTTTAATCAAAGAGGTACGCTTACTCATAGCTATGTATTTGACAGAATAATTTATAGTAGCTCAGAATGTTCTACAGTGCTTATTTTAATAAGGTTTGGGAAAATACTGGCAGAAGTATTTTATTGGTTGATACAGAATCAGTAATAATGACAATAATAAAAATAACCCTAGATAACTTCTGATGTCTTACGGGTGCCAGTTATTTTTGCTGGCTGATTCGAATCTTAAAACAACCCTATGAGCTAAATGCTGTCAGTATTCCCATTTTGCAGACGAGGAAGCTGAGTCGGTGAGAGATTAAGCGATTTACTTCTGTTTCTTCTCCTTTGCCCTTTCACTGAGATGTAGAAATGGAAGTGCCGGGGAGTAGCTGTGCAAGCAGCATTCCTGGTGTCCCAGAGTTTAAAAGCTGGAAGTGGTGTCTCTGTATCATTTAGTTTACAGCCTGGTCTTATCATTTTTTCGGGTGAGAAAATGGTACGAGTTTCAGTAATCCCTTGAATTTATTTTTAGTTATGAAAACAAGAATGTTCATATGCAGAAGGTGCATAAAGGAAGAATTCCATTTTCCTTTCTTCTATTTTACTCGCCAGGAAAGACCCATTAGCATTTTGCAGAGGCTTGCTTGCTCCAGGCATTCGTTTGCACGTTTAAGTAGCATTTCTAGATTTCAGAGGGAGATGGAGGCAGAACACAAGAGTAGAAGGCAAAGCTTATGACTCGAGGTCAGTATTCTTCTAGGTTCCCACCTTGGCTCCCAAAGACGCTCCTGCTCCAAGGCAGCACAGGGCGGGGGGAGAGGTGCAAGGAGGTGGTTGGGACGCTCCGCGGCCACCACTACTGGCACTGGGGGGAGCCTTGGTCATAAATTACCTGGTCTTTTCTAGGCAAGCCAGTGACTTTAAATGATTTTTCCCTGCAGATATGAAAATAAGAAATGAGGTGCTATCAAGGAAAAGTCTTTGTCCAGTTATATATTAGCTTGCGATCTGTGTGCAACACGTACATGAGACTCTTTTAAACATCTGGTCAGAAGATTTTATTTTCTGTGAGTCTCTAAGACTTCCAGGGTCCCCGGTCTAGTTGGCGTTTAATGAGTGACTAAGTCCTGTTTAAGTTCCACGGGGTTTTTATGTGGTCATCTGTTAAGATAGAAGATGGATAAACCTTGCCCAAATAGACATTGGGAAGTGAAGAGGGGTAATGGATTGTGCTCATACACAGGAGGGCTAACAGAGGCACCAACTCCGTACTCTCTTGAGACCTGTTTTCTCCGACTGTAATAACCTTGTGATGTCATGTTTTATACTTTTTGGTCACCATTTCTAAAAACCCCCAAGGCTAGCACACATGATCCAGAAACAACAACAATAAATGTTGCTTTACAGATTGGCCTATCAGAGATAAGGGCACCTATAGGTGTGGTCACAGAGAGGTAGGCATTCGATTGCCACTTGCTGTGCTGCTGGGTGCTGTGCTGGAGAGACCCGCTCAGACTTGTCAACTATGAACTTCTCAGCTTTGCTATGAAACCGCACAAATGAATCAACACTGTCATTCTGCGGGCATTTTTCTTTGTCATCTTCCAAGTCTTCTTATCTAAAAAAAGAAAAGTTTCACCTTGGGAGGACTGGGAGCCCCATGGCTCCCCGTCTTTCTGACACAATGAACTCCATGTATTGCTTGAAGACCCTTTAAGGGTTGACTCATTCAGGTAGGTGCCCTGGAGTTGCTAACTTGGCTGACCCCAATGGGGGTCACAGTTCACAAAGTTCTCCTTAGCATTTCTGCCCAGTGAGGCCTCAGAATAGTTACCACAGTGCTGTGGAACCACTCTATGAAGTCCTCCTTGGTAAAATATAAAGAGAGCCTTTAGAAGGCTAATAATATGTAAAGAGGGCTGTACTTGAAATGAGCTTAAGTGTAATTATATATGGTACATCTTAGGTACTGCCTCTAAATTCCTCCTTTCTAGAATATGGGAAAGCTGTAAGTTTTAGTTCGGGCACTAATCATGACCTAACATTTTTTGAGCCCTGACTATCACATATGAATCAGGTAAGTATTACATCAGCTGTATGAACAGGGTTCTATTATTATTATACTCATTTCATAGCTTAGAAAAGAGAGGCACAATTGCCCAGCTAGTGATTGAGAAAATTAGGGTAGAAATCTAGAGAGTTTGGATTCAGAGTCTATCCAACCACTGTGCAAAACCATGCAAAACAATTTCCTGTTTCTTCTCTTTCCTTCTTTCACTGGTAGCTAACCCCCACCCCACTCCCCCCCCAAAAAAATGAAAGAAGAAGGGGAAGGAAGGGGAATGGGGAAGGAGCAGGGTTTGGGATTGCTGGGTTCTTTTAGACACCTGTTAAGATTGTTTGAAAATATATTGGGGGAGGGATGTAAAATGAGAGGTGTAAGTGTCAGTGGTCAGACGCTGTGACAGGGGAAGAAGCCAGTCTAAAGGCAATACCTTTTTAAAAAATTTTTATTTATTGATTTTTATTTACTTATTTATTTTTTAATTTACATCCAACTTAGCATATAGTGCCAAAATGATTTCAGGAATAGATTTCGGTGATTCATCCCCTGTGTATAACATCCAGTGCTCATCCCAACAAGTGTCCTCCCTAATGCCCCTGACCCATTTAGCCCATCCCCCCAACCGCGACCCTTCCAGCAACCTCGGTTTGTTCTCTACATTTAAGGGTCTCTTCTGTTTTGTCCCCCTCCCTGTTTTTGTACTATTTTTGCTTCCCTTCCCTTATGTTCATCTGTTTTGTCTCTTAAGTCTCTCGTATGAGTGAAGTCATGTGATATTCGTCTTTCTCTACTGGCTAATTTCGCTCGGCATAATACCCTCTCGTTCCATCCACGTAGTTGCAAATGGCAAGATTTCATTCTCTTTGATTAAAGGCAGTACCTTTTTTATGTCCAGAGTTCCAACTTCTCCCTAATGTTAGAAGCAGGTTACCTGTAGCTGTAGAGGCTAGGATCAGGAGCTTCCCACCTGCACCCAGATGCTGCCTTCACAAGTTGGGTCCCAGTCGGGACAGCCTGGGTGTGTCCTCTCTGCGGGGTTAACGTGTTCAGAACTCATTAGCTCTGGCATCACGCCGCATTACAGTACAGAGCTCCTGGGGGCTCCTGCCACCCTGTCCCGCTAGGTCAGAGCCGTTCTGGTTTCTTTCTGTTTCTTAGTTTTCGGTTCTGAATGAGATGTCTCTTGGGCAAAAGATCCAGCAGTTCAAGGTCCGTTGAAAATTGCTTATATATCTGACTTAACTTACTACTATGGTGCTCTGTGGGTCTTGGGTATCAATTTCTGTGTAGCGAATTACTCCAACATTTAGTTGCTTGAAAGTGCCGTTTTATTTTGCTCAGGATTTCATGGGTTGGGAATTTGGGAAAGGCTCCGCTGAGATGTCAGCTGCAGTGTCTGGGGCTGAGCATCCCCAGTTAAGACAGTTTTTCCCCCAAGGAGTCTGGTGCCCCCGTGTTCCTCTGCCTATTTCTCCTTCCTCCTCCTCCCCAGCTTTGAGGTCTCGTGTTCCTCGGCCTCTCTGTGTGGTTCCTCAGAGTATGGTGGTTTCTGGATCGTCCCCTTCCCAACACGGTGGTTGCCTTCCAAGATGCCGGAAGGCGTCTTGGTGCCATTGGTTGAAGCAGCCATCAGTTCACAGGCATGGAGAAGAGTGTCCACCTCCTGACGGGAGAGAGGCGAGGTCACGTGGCAGAAGGGGTTGCGGGATGGGAGCTGTTGGAAAACCTTGGATCTTGGAAAATATTCTCTGCCTCATTTCACCAGTACTGAGATGCGATTTCAGTTTCAACCTTACCCCTCCCTCACGCTGGTGGTTACTTCCTTCCACCCGCCTCTCTCCATTTGTCGATTCCTCTCCTGTCCCTGCTGGTGAGAGTCTCCTTCTCCTTCCCTAGTCACGCTGCTTACAACTTGCTGCTGGCCTGAGCACATTAATGACTTCCAGAATGGTCCTCCTTCTCGCCTCCTTTACATCTCTGTCTTCTGTCTGGTTGCAGCTTGTTTTCACTTTTCAGTGAAGCATCAGCTGTTAATCAGACCTCTCTCTCTTCCACATGGCATTCTAATCGATCCCGGTTTTATTCCTGCAATCCTCGTGTCTTCATTTCCTCCTTTCATGTGGTTCATTGTTAATGGGTGGTAAGTACTGTTTATTTGCTTCAAATATTTAACGATTGATTTCCTCCAGAGCTGGTATTATAACAGAAGTCTAGAAGGTTGGGTGCCAAGTGGTCCAGCTTTCATTAAAATTAGGTAAGGTTTTATTAACTAAAACCTGTTACATACGGTGATAGATATTAACTAGACTTACTGTGGTGACCATTTGACAATATGTGCAAATATCGAATGATGATGTCAAAACTAATATCTCGAAATGTCAAGACTAATATGTTATATGTTAATTATACCTCAGTTTAAAAAATTAAGAAAAGAGTATATTTAAGATTACTTCTAGGGGTGCCTCGGTGGCTCAGTCGGTTGAGTGGTCCAACTTTTGATTTCAGCTCAGGTCATGATCCCAGAGTTTAGTGAGTTGGAGCCCCATGTCCAGCTCTAGGCCGACAGTGAGGAGCCTGCTTGGGATTCTCTTTCTCTGCCTCTCTTTCTGCGCCTCCCCCACTTGCTGTCTCTGTCTCTTCAAAATAAATAAATAACCTTTAGAAAAAAGATTACTTCTAGCTTATAGATTAGCATTGCTAACAGTTTTTAAAAAGTGAAAAAAATCTTTAAAAGATTAAATTTATTTATACATAGTATTTTAAATTTAAATTCAATTTAGATTTCCTTCTATCTATATCAATCTTCGATTTTCGTCCCTGTTCCTACCAACCAAAATGATGAAAAGAATATGAAAATAGGAAACCCTTCATAGGCTCAGGGAACCAGGGAGAAAGTTTGATCACATCCTGCAAGATACAGTAGAGATGGGAACACATTAGAGAAAGTCTGGGGCTTCTCAAAACCCCTCTCTTTAAAAAAAAAAAAAACTTTTTTTTAATGTTTATTTATTTTTGAGAGAGAGAGACAGAGCATGAACGGGGGAGGGTCAGAGAAAGAGGGAGACACAGAATCGGAAGCAGGCTCCAGGCTCCGAGCTGTCAGCACAGAGCCCGACGCGGGGCTGGAACTCACGGACCGTGAGATCATGACCTGAGCCGAAGTCGGACGCTTAACCAACTGAGCCACCCAGGTGCCTCTCGAAACCCCTTTCTAAGAAAAGCACGTTGGTGATTTGGTGAGGAAAGTGTATACTGGCAAGTGGTATCACAGCTCAATTTGAAAAGTTCTCATCAATTCTCACCAGGTTTCTTTCCTATCAAATCATGACTGCATTGAGTGGGTTATTTCATTCAGATCACAGACTGGTGATTTCTCTCATCCTATCATTGGTCCTATTATTATTAGCAGGGATTTATCTGTATAGAACTCTGCCCCATGGGGTGCCTGGGTGGTTCAGTCAGTTAAGTGTCCAACTCTTGGTTTCGGCTCAGGTCGTGATCTCGTGGTTCATGGGTTCAAGCCCCATGTCGGGTTCTTTGGTGTCAGCATGAAGTCTGCTTGGGATTCTCTCTCTCAAAATGAATAAACTTAAAAAAAAAAAAAGGAACTTTCCCTTGTTCACTAAAGCTATTGTTGACCCTGAACTATTTTTCAAATAGTAGGTGCAGGATGAAGGATGTCCCTCTGATGGGGTCTGGGACACACTGCCCTTAAATATGGCACTTTGGCATATGGTGTATTTTTAGCTGGAGGAGTTTTGAGAAAAGTGGCAAAACAGGCTATAAAACGCTTATGTGAGGGGTTTCCTTCCTGCACCCAGAGGAAAGGAGCATCCTTATCTCCAAAGTCAAAGGGATGTCAAGGAGAATCTTGAGAAACCGGGCTTGCTGTCCCCCTCACCTCCTTAACCTGTATTTCTACAGGGCTTCTCCCTCTTCGTCAAACCAAGCATAAAAATACTCAGGCAGAGCTGTTTCCCTGTGAGGCCTGCCATGTCACGTAAAACTTACATTAGATAAATTTGTACGCTGTTCTCCTTTGGAAAGAAAAAAAACTCTGTTGTGTCCAAAGTTGTGAAATAAATGGAACCATTCGACTTTAGGAAGCCTGTTGTGATGTTTTATTTTATTTTTTTAAATTTCACTACTGGTCAGTCACATTTGTAAGCTGCAGGGTAAAGTGTGTTTATTAAATCATAGATATTTGCAGTAAGCCCTCTCTAGATACATTTTGTGCAGAAAAGAATTGAAAGAGGGGAAGCGTTCATGTGGGTAATTACACGCCGGTTCCCTGTGTGAGGTTGGGACCAAGCCTCGTTTCTGGTAGTTACTTTGAAGGGGAAAATAAATCTGGGTTGAGGTTCCTCTGCATACAGAGAGCCATTCTGATAAATTCAGCGGGACAGTGTGTGTGAGTGAGAAGAAACAGTGCCTTGCCTGCCATGGGATTTTGGGTGAGTCTTCAACCTCTTGTGACCTCATTTCCCAGCCTGACTGGTCATAGGGTTCATCCCAATGATCTTTGTGTTTCTCATCAGCTCTGAGATGCTCTCCTCTTTTCAAAAGGTGGCTTGAGCTGTGCAGGCTTTCTTCTCAAATGGACATTTCTACATGATCTCTTCTTTCCTAATGTGGAGAAAACATATGTACCATACTCAGACAGTTTCGGTCCTTGAATTTCTCAATATTTACGTAAAGTGAAAAGGCAACTTGGAACAAGTTCAGACATCGTTATGATTAAGCAATTAAAACATCTAGTAGCAACACATGCCTTTTTGTTGAATGTATGGATTTTCTGATTTCCCTTTGCACATGGAAAGCTGGTATTGTTTGCCTTTTTTTTTCTTTTTTTTTTTTTTTTTGTAGTTTCAACATGATCCTTCTCTGTCGTTAGGCTTTTACAATAAAAGTGACATTGATTCTCTGTAATTGCTTGATTCTTTGTAACTGCTTCTGGTAATGTATTTGAATTTTTTAAAAGGTCTAAATAAAAGGCCTTAAATAGTGGCTATGCAAGCAAATAGGAAAAACTATTAAGTTTGTGCTTTGTCTAGCTCTCCCGCCCGTGTGATTTTAAAAACCAGCCCACGCATATTTTGCTTAGCTCTCGAAGTATATATTAGCTTCTGATCAGTTTTATGGAGCTAAATGTAATGGTTTGGGTAGCCGATGAGTTCGTCTGCCACTCAGTATTCCCCGCAGCCCTTGGATTGAGCAGCGACTCCAACCAATCCAGTTGCTGTTGCCAGGGTGACATAGTAGGGGGCACGTCCACCCTTCCCATGCTCGGGAGCTTTTACCTCCAGTAATGTTTCATCTTCCTCCTTCCTGTGGAACCAAACTGGAGCTCTCTGGATGGTCTCCTGGGCTACTTTATGCATCCCTGTTTCCAAACCTCACCTGTTTTACGTACTTGGGGCAACTCTTTACCTGCTAAGCTCTGTCCTCTTGATCCAAACTCAGATTCATTTCTTCAGTAAGTTGTGTTTCCTACTCATAACACAGTGGTTTACAGCCTGTAGGCTTTTCGAGGCTCTATGTTGGTCTCTAGAGTTTGAGTCTTACATACGCTGAAAAATGGACTTTTCCTCTGGCTCTTAAAACTTCTCTCTCTCCATTGTGTCCTTTGATGCAACCTCAGTGACCGTGGCCTTTGTACTCCATTCTGGCCATGACAGGAGAGGTCTGTTTTGTCTGTGCTGTGGGGGGGGGGGGGGGGGGGTGGATGACACTAGTGAGGGTGGAGGCACCTGGCAGCAAGGAAGGAAGTGGGGTGGGGGGCAGGGTGCCAGGAGAGACAGTATAAGATTAGAAGGACAGAGGGACCCTTGGGAGGGTGAAGAGCTGATCTTAGCCCGCACTCAATTATTCATAATCCGTCCGCCCCCTCTTCACTATCTCCCCCTTCCTGGCTCTCATTGATTTTCCATGAAAATAAAATAAAAGAGAACCACACTGGAGAAGCAGATTTTTCTGAATTTGCTTTATATGATTTTTCTTTGGTGTGGTTGCAATTTCTATTTAGCCTTGGGCTTAGGGGTCTATTTTAAAGAAATGTTATCATCTAGTCAGTGTCTCCAATAGTCTTATTTATCCTCAATATAATAAAATAAAATAACAGTGGATTTCTCACTCTCACATAGAAGACCTTAAGAGATTTGGTTATATATTGGAAGTCTGAGGCGATCGCCAAAAAAGCAGTAATCGAAACTGGAGTCCCAGAGCATAGGGAGGGAAGCTCGGCAGGAATAAAATTACGGGGCGTGATTTGAAATGCCGATTTTGTGAGGCCTCCGGAAATGAATACAAACACAAAGGTGCTCTGTCAACTCTGGCTCTATCAAGACCGCCTGGAAGTGAGGGCTGATTGTCACGGCCTAAAAAATGCAGAGAGAAAAATGATTTCGGCTATTTTAGTATTGGTAGAAACTGCTGATCTCATGCAGGCAGACATACCTGATCTCGTTGAAATCAGGACACTTGGCTGTATTTAAGATGGGGACTGTCTTGTGCTCTGTTACTTTGCTAGAGGTATGGGAAGACTTGTTGCATTTTTTGTTCTAAGAAAAGTTTGGAGTCTCTTAAAGCCATTATTTAACTTTTCAATTTGTTTTAGTTTGTTGTATTATTCCAGAGACTCTTGGCTTTTTATTTTTTAGAACAAAGAAGAAAACGTTATCAAATACTGTCGAAAAGAGCAATGACTTCGACTGCTGTAATATTTTTCTAGGATGGAACATCCTAGACAGGAAATCCCTTGCTGCAGAATTTCTGACTTCCATCAAGAAGTCAGTGATGAAAGATCAGAGCCACTATCATATGATTTAGGGGCCTTTAAGTTCTCTCATTATTTAGTCCATTTTTCTGCATTTTTTCTTTTTTTTTTTTAAAGTTTACTTATTTGAGAGAGAGAGAGAGAGAGCACAAGTGTGCAGGGGAGGGGCAGAGAGAGGGAGAGAGAGAATCCCAGCCCCATGTAGAGCTGGATCCCATGAACTGTGAGATCATGACTTGAGCCAAGATCAAGAGTCAGATGCTTAAGGGACTGAGCCACCCAGGTGCCCCCATATGTACTGGTTCTGCCTGTTCCTTTGGTGGACACAAAATTGCCAGTGTGCGTTGGAGAGTGGAGGGTTTACAAGCACTGCCACCGGGTTGTACTTTTGGAAGCATTCTTGGCTTTGGCAGTTTTAGCAACTGGAGTGTGAATGTCCTGGCTTTACTCTGAGGCCTGGCTGGTGAAAGTGGGTGGGCGGACAGCAGGTTCCATTTCATCTCCCCGATAATAAAATATTGCAGTCATCGAAATGAACTTACGGTAGTAGAGTTTCCCTACAATCCAGGTTGGGCTGTTACCAAAAAAGTAGCTAAGATGAATTTCCCTGAGGTAAATGTACTAGAACCCAAGTCCAATGGAGAGAGAGCTTGGGAGTTCCATCGCTGTCCTGGTGTGTGTGTGTGTGTGTGTGTGTGTGTGTGTGTGTGTGTGTGTGTGTGTGTGTGATGTCATGCTGAATTCCTTCAGCCTGCCTCGCCCAGGCCTCATTTCTGCCTCCACCTCCCACCTGGTGTTGTGAGGGTCCCTCCTTCCATCCCTGGGATTGAGGGTGGGCGTTAGGGGGGGTCTGGGGCACTGAAAGTGGGGGGTGACTCCATGGGGCAAGTGAGATGGGGACCATCATTTCCACTGGACAAAGGAGCTGGCTGCTGCCTGTGGGAGGTCCTGGGCTCAGGGGAGGTGAAGGGGCAGCACACGAAGGTGGCACTTGCTGCAGGAATGAATGAACGTGCCTGCGTCCTGAGTGGACCTCTGACACTGGGGACTGATGGTGCTCACTCAGGTGACTGCAGCTCCGCCCATGGCATCTTTCTGTGGCAGAGACAGTGTTGAGGACTTGCTCAGCGTTCCCTGCCTTCTTGAGTGTCGGGCTTCCTGATTCGGTGCCTCTGCTCTCCGGCTCCCAACGGATCTCCTGGGGCAGGGATCTTGGAGGTTAATGAGGTGTGGGGGAGAAGCACCCACTGGTTAATACTTTAACGTTATTTCACTGTCAGGGTCAATTTGGAAGACCTGCCTTCCTGTGATGGGGAGAGGAGGCAGCAGGTGAGGGTCGGTTCGTGGGGAATGACCTTCGGGATGGCCGGAGCTGAGGCGAGTTGCAGGGAGAAGGGATAGAGATTGGTCCAGAAGGAGCCCCGGTTCTTTACCATTTACAGCTGCCTGTGGAGCTTGTCAAGTGAGAACCAGACCCAGAGAAGCTTGACTACACTGGGGGAGGGAGCCCTTGCCTTCCCAGGAGGGGCTGCTGCGTTAGGCAGAAAGCCCCCCAGGCCTCTCAGAGGTCAGGCAGAAAGCCGGGTAAGTTAAAACTAGGAAGACTGTGTGAGCAGGAAGGACAAGCAGTTGAGCAGAACCTTCCTTGCTGCGTTAGGCTGCTGGGGCTGCCGTGACAAAGTGCCACCGCCAGTGCCACCGACTAGGGGTGTGAAACAATAGAAATGCCAAGTAGTGTTCAATTGTATATATGAACCACATGTTCTTTAAATACAGAGAACAGACTGAGGATTGATGGGGAGGGGGCTGGAGAGAGGGGAAAATGGGAGGAGGGCACTTGCTGGGATGAGCACTGGGTGTTGTATGTAAACGATCAACCATGGGAATCTACCCCCGAAACCAAGAGCACACTGTATATGCTGTACGTTAGCCAACTTGACAATAAATTATGTTAAAAAAAAAAAAACGATAACAGAAATGTATTTGCTCATAGTTTAGGAGGCTAGGAGCCCAAAATCAAGGTGACGTCAGGGTTGGATCCTTCTGGAGGCTCTGAGGGAGAATCTGTTCCAGGCCCCTCTCCTACTTTCGATGATGATCCTAGGTGTTCCCCAGCATGTAGGCGCATCCCCCCACCTTGGCCTCTGTCTTCCCATGGTGTCCCCCCTGTGTGTCGTTGTCTCCTCTCTTCTGCTTGCAAGGATGCCAGTCATACTGGATCAGGGCCCACACCAATTAGTGTGACCTCATTTTATCTAATTACATCCACAAACACCCTATTTCCAATTAAGATCACATTCCGAGGTACTGGGGATTTGAAGGTCACCATTATCTTTTTAAGGGAACACAGTTCAACCCATAACCTTTGCAGTCAGGGGCCCTTAAGGAGGCTGTTCTGTATCCCGATGCCAGCTCAGCCGTGGGTTGGAACAAGTTCAAAGGCCTGCAGGGGAGAAAAGCCTGACTAAAGTTTGGTCAAGTCGAGTTAAGCAGATTGGTCAGCAGAGACCATTCAGTTCCTCGAATCCCTTATGAGACACACAGTTGGGGTTTGGAGGGTCTGTGTCTGGTCTTGCTGTAGGTAAATAAGGGTGCCATTAATGAGTGTTAGATTTAAGTCTTCTGCGGAAGGTGGTTGGTTCTCTGTGGGAAGCCATTTCCCGGAATAGGAAAGGGTGGGGCATTTTCTCAGCCCTCACTATTTCCCAAGACCATACATAGGGCTTGGGTAGAATTCAACATTGTCAAGCTGTTTGAAAGTCTGATGGGAATTACAAGCGCTCTTTCTGGAAAAAACTCATGCGTAGAGAGAGATAAATATTTGCCTCCTATTTCAGTGGATTCTTAGACCCTTTGGAAGCCTTTTGAGCTCTAGAGGCCCATGGGTTACGGGTTAGGATAAAAACAAAAATAAAAACGAAGAAAGGGAAGGAGTGAGGGAAAGTCCAGGGCAGGCAGTCCTGGTGAACTCTACGGGAAGGAGGGGTATTGCAGTAGTTGTGGCTGGAAACGTGGTGTTGGAGGCCAAATCCCCAGGGCCTGCGCCATTTTCAGTACATCAGCAATGAGGAGCCTACAGAAGTTGCTGGGTCTGGGAGTACAATGTCCAAGATTTTATTTTGACAGTGGTATGTGGGATTTATTGAAACAGGGGAAAGATCAACTGTGGGCAGACAGAAAGTTATTATGACAGATTCTGATGTCACGTAGTTATGTTATTTATCACTTCTGTTTAGTATCTGTAATATTGAAACAGTAAAAACGGTTATGTGGTCATGAAAGGACTTGGTTTGTCTTTGGAAACTTTATTTTTATTGATTGATTGCTTTATAAAGTTTATTTATCTGGAGCGAGAGACAGGGGCAGGGGCAGACCGTGAGGGAGAGAGAATCCTAAGCAGGATCCACACTGTGGAGCTTGAAGTCACGAAGCACGAGATCATGACCTGAGCCAAAGTCGGATGCTCAACAGACTGAGCCACCCAGGTGCCCCTATCCTTAGAAACTTTAGAAACTTACCATATTAGTCAGCTAGGACTGCCATAACAGAACACTACAGACTGGATGGCTTACGAGTCAGAAACTTATTTCTTGTTTCTGGAGCTCAAAGGTCCAAGATTAAGGTGTTGGGAGGTCTGTTTTCTGTGGACACCTCTTTTCCTGCAGACGGCCACCTTCTGGCTGTGTCCTCACAGGGCCTTTCCTCTGTGTGCACACCTCCCTGGTGTCTCTTTCTCTTCTTGTAAGCACCCTGATCCTACTGAATTAAGGTCCACCTTACTGATCTCATTGAAACTTCATCCCCTTCCTAAAGACCTTATCTTTAAATATGGTTACATTCTGAGGTATTGTGGGTTGGGACTTCAACATCCAGGTGTTGGGGGAGCACAGTTCAACCCATCATGCTTCTCAAGAAACTGATGCCCCGTTATAGCACGAGGCTAGTGTTTTTCCCATGATTATGCAGAGATCTCTGCCAGGAGAGCTGAAGAGAAACTGTATTATGTCTGCAGATGACACTAAGCCCCTAGCTGGATTCTGCTTGGATTCTGTGTCTCATTTCATCGCGCACAGTAAGGTGACTGACTTCTAACAGGGATGCCGAAGGTTCAAGCTGAACGGATGACATTTAATTAATCGTGGTAGGAAGAGTGGCACCTGTGAGGTCAATGTGTGCATTGTAGTGATACCCGTAGTTACTATTCTGGTATGAAAGTACTCTGAGCCAAAAGATACCCGAAAAAGAATTAAATGATAATGCGAGTCTCTGGTTTTGTTCAACCCTTCCTATTGATAGCCCCTTCATCGCTTTCTGGATTTATTCCTTTTCCATTATATTTCCATTCGTTGCATCTCTTGGAAGCAATGCCCTTGTTACCCCTCCATTCATGCCCAGGATGTGCTGGTGAGCCTGTTCTTCAGCAACAAGCACAGGCTGGCATGTGCCTGCCCGAGTCACCTCAATTCAGAAAAAAGTTCCCATGAATTCCATGCTGGCTCCATCTATGTGCTTCTTTGAGTGTGAAGAAACTTCCCCCTGGTGAATGTTCTCTTCTTCTCAGTTTCATACTAATAAAAGAACCCTTAATTACTGGATCTCACAAGGCTTTTCCTTATTCAAAAACAGTGGTGACGATGGAGTAGCAGTCCAGGTTGGGAATGACCCACGGGACGAAAGAATAGGAAAGAAAGTTAATTTACTTATCCATAACCTCATTGCCATTGAACCAGGGATTCTTAGTATTTAGAATAACGTCAGTGCCGGCTAGCACACTTGAGTGTTTACTCTCTTCTGGCACTCTGCTAAGTGCCCTGTATGCATTCTCTTATGCAATCCCAAACCACCTTATAAGTGGAATTAGCTACATTTTAAAAACAATGTTTATTTTTGGGAGAGAGAGCATGAGCAGGGGAGGGCAGAGAGAGAGGGAGACCCAGAATCCGAAGCAGGCTCCGGGCTGTCAGCACAGAGCCGGATGGGGGACTCGAACCCACGAACTGTGAGATGGTGACCTGAGCCGAAGTCAGATGCTTAACCTACTGAGCCACCCAGCTGCCCCCAAGACTAGCAGGTTTTAAAACCAGGGCCACTTTTCCTGTTTAAAACCTGGTTCTGCTCTTTTGGACCAGATTATCCTATCAGGTGCAGACCGAGCAAACACGGTATGCCCATCAGTATTGCTGCCATTTTTAAGAAGCCTGCGAGGAAGGCCGCCTAGTGATCAGCCTGCTGAGAAGGAACTTTGTTAATTGCTAATAACTAATGTAAAATTGTCAATGATTCTGATTTTGCAGGGCCCCTGGCTGGCTCAGGACGCGACTCTTGATCTTGGGGTCCTGAGTATGAGCCCCACACTGGGCAGGCAGATTACTTTAAAAAAAAAAAGAAAAAAAATAATTTCCATTTTTTGTTACACTTCCCTGAAAGATGCCGAACGAGAGGGGGAGGTTCACAGCACACCACGTTGGAAACCATGGAAACCACAAGCACCGTAGAGTCTCCATCTTCCCATTCATTTGATAAAATGAACGCACATGTTCCGTCACCTGTTACTGTTTCCGTCCCAGCTCTTAGCAGCGTCCACCACCACAGCTCCCACCAGTTGTGACCTTCGTGCCTTCGGAGAGCTGCACGGTTTTGCTTTTGTCAGCCACCATTGAGGCTTTGATGGTGTCCAGTGGGGCTGCCCTTTGAGTGAGCACGAATCAGGCTTGTCCCTCGTGAGTGACTTCGTGCTGAAAGCCAACTCGTTAAAAACCCTACGAGCCTCCAAAGGCTGCACAGACAGATCCAGAAATGATCAACTGGGTGATTTCTGTGTAACGTTATTGCAAATCAAGGTATAGGAAGCTTGGTTATCTTTTTTTACCTAATTAAAATTTTAGCCAATCTCAGAGTCACTCTGATATTTATTTTGATGAAAACTTTTGGGGAAAGGATTTAAATATATTTGGGTATTTATGTGAAATACCAATTAGGTAGAAATCCCCTGAGTTTGATTCAGTTTTAATATTAGAGTATTGCGCCTATGGATTATGTCATTATCACTAATGCTTTAATTGGAAAAATCACAGTTGTGCGAGATATTGTGAAACCAATTAAAAGTGCACTTCCTTCCCTCGTGACAATTAGAAACATCCTGTCTTAGGCCAGTCATTTCAGGGTGTAGAGACATTCCTTAAATGGTTAATGGACGTTTAAAGGTTTTTTCCCCTATTTTTTCCCCCCAAGGTATTTTTAAAAAGCGTTGAGTTTATTTAGTTTTCTTAAAAAGTGTGTTTTGTATCTTCCAAAAGATGAAAACATCTGGGATTTCCAGGACAGTGGGGTAAAAAGGAGTTTGGGACTCAAACTCTAAAAAAGTGACCTAACAGTTCTGACAAAGGAGTATTTCTACGAAAGTGAAATTTCCAGATAAGTGAAGCTTGCCTCCTTAACAGTCATTACATTCTTTGTCAGTATCTATTTATAAATTGTGTTCCACGCTTTTGTTGCCATTGCATAACTAGTAATGACCATGTCAGCGTTGCAGTTACAAACTCAAGCTCTGGACCAAGACTTCTTGGGTTGAAATTTTGTTTCACGCTCGTAGCCGTGTTCCACTTGGCCTCAGTTTCCTCATCTGTAAAATGGGGACAGTAATGATATCTCCTGTGTAGTTTGGGAGGATTACATGAGTTAATATATGTCAGTGCCTGGTCACACTAAGCACATAATAAATGTTAGCATAAAGTTAGTATTTACATTATACACACACACACACACATATATATGTATACGTATATATAAAATACGTATAATATTTCCAAGCTGAGGCAACCAGAGGTTTTACTAACAGACAATCCACTCATGCATTTCATGTATTCCATAAGATAGTATAATGAAATAATAGATGTAGACATAATCAGACTAGAAGTCACTGTAGCAATTTTGTATCTACTATTATTAGTTAAACACACAGTATCAGCCTATTTACCTAGTTTGCAGTAAGTTACTTTAAATGAGTTTCCAGATACCTGAGTTTTTACTCTTAAATCTGTTATCTTTCTTTACAGTCATTTTTAAGAAACAGCCCCCAGTGTACTATAGATGTCAGTGGAGCATACAGACACAATGTAGCCATTTTGTTGACTCAAGGGCATTATTTTGAGCATTAATTATGGATTGTCCAGTAACTACAACAATCTCCAAGAGATCAGAAGGGATAGGACGTTGCCCCTCCATCTGGTGACCTCAGATGGTCAACTGGTGGATTCCGTGTTTCTTCCTTTTATATCCTTTCCTGCTTCTTCCCATTCTGTGGATCACTCCATGCCCATGTCACTGACCCAGGCTGTAGTAGGAACTTCTCTCTCCAATATGTTCCTTCTAATTTATTTTGGGTTGTGTAACCAGATAACTAATTTTGTTAGGTTTGTTTTCAAAACGAGAGTGAAAGAGCCTCATCAAAAGCCTTTTCTGTGAGTACAATGCATGATTGTTCACATGAATTTTAAATTATATTAGGATTTTCAGCTATGTTCATGGCCTAGGCTGGGTAAGTGAATTATTCTATAAAATTTTGATTGGACCATGAGACCATTAAGAGGTGTTAAAACAAAAACACAAGAGAATTCAAAGAGAGGAATATCATTTTATTTAGCTTATAGGACGTTTACTGACTTGGCATACCCCCGAATTACTAAAGTAAACAATATGCTAATTTTGTTTATCTTAGTCTCACAAAGAGAGACTATACTCACAAAGAGACTATAGAGTATGCAATATAAAATTTGATGGGGCGCTTGGGTGGCTTAGTCGGTTGAGCATCTGCCTCTTGATTTTGGCTAGGTCATGATCTCATGGTTCTCGAGTTGGAGCCCGGCATGAATCTCTGTGCTGATCCACCTTAGGATTCTCTCTCGCCCTCTCCCTTCCCCTTCCCCACTCAGGTGTGCATGTGCTCTCTCTCTCTCTCTCTCTCTTTTTCAAAGTAAATAAATAAACTTAAAAAAAATTTGAAAGGCAAATGGAACATGGTGCCAGTGTGGAAGAAACTAAACCTTGTCAAGTCAGAATTCAGTGAGGTGGGCTGCGTGCCCTGTTCTGTGCTGCTTTGTGATACCCATATGTGGTGAGCTACGTTTTTGTGCCATGTGTGTCTTTGGAAATGGGTCTTCATGAAAAGACAACAGAGGTTGTGTTGAGAATTACAGAGCTGATATTCTGGGAGCGCATATAAAATACACACAAAAACAATTTAGTGTGTTTCCGCTTTTCATTACTGTTTTTTTTTTTTTTTTTCAGGGAGGATTTGGTAAGAATTCTTGCCCAAGTTTATTGTTTCGGCCTCATGGTTTTTCCTTTCTAGACTGAAATTTTTTTTCCCTTGGGTCTTTCCCACCATGAAACTTCTTATATCACGACCACCTGCAGAGGGTTTGAATTTTGGGTCCACTGTTTTCGGGTCCATAGTTTGTGTGGTAAAAAATAAAGAAGAGTTGTCATGACTTTTTTGCCTATTTGTGTGTGGGGCCCGTGGGCTCTGATGGCCGTTGGGTACAGCCCTGCTTCTCACAGGAAAAGTAGCGTTTTCTCCGTTCAACGGATGGCAGAAACCCAGCCGAGGAGTCAGCGACTTGTCTAAAATCAGGGGATTGGGGCCTGGATTTGTGATACGGGATCCCTTTTTTGGCTTAAAACATACTCTTTTTCTCTGGCATCTTTATGAAGTCTATAAATAAATTACTTAAAATATGAGGGAAAATTCAGGTGATTTTTGTAATTGCAAAATTGGAGTGTCAAGGGATACAACCAGTGTGATTGATGAATTTGGCTTTAATAGCCCTTTTGAGAGGGCTGTGAGCTGTCGAGAGCAGCATATCTACGTCCATCTAATTTTAAAAATCATAATTTTTCATTGTCTAAATTATGGGGAACTTACTTGGCATAATAGCCACTCGTGACAATTTTCATTCAAATGGGAGAGAAGTCAATGTCTTAAATAGGTCAGTGTAATTAGGTTGTAGCATTTGAATCAACTGGATCTAAATTTTGGAAACTGTAGATGTGTCGTACTCTGTATCCTAGAACGCAGTTGTATTGTCACAGAATCAAGAAAGGAAGCTGTTTCTTTCTTTTCTTGTTAACCATTCTCTCTGTCCTGATTTTTATTTGTCATAAAGCTACTGCTGGGCGTTGATAAATACGATCCAGTTGGTAAAGGATTTCCTATTTATTGAATTTGATTTGCATATTTTGAAATTAGCGTGAGGTTAAATGCCTGCGTTTCACGTTTTGACATCTCTGTGGTGGATGTGCTCTGGGGCTGGCAAGCATCAGTCGTGTTTGGACTTTTCTGTGGCAGGTTCATCACACCATGGCTATAGCAACCTGAACCCTGTCTTTCCATCCACAGAACCATACCAAAGTCCTCTGCCCAAAGACCAGGATGGGCCATGTGTCCAGGTAAACACCATGATTTAAGGAACATTAGGAGTGCTCACTTGGTCCTGGTATCACCCAGGGTATCAGAGATTAATAGCATCATAGATAAAGATTTTCCGAGGGCCCTAGACGTTCTCTAGATTCTAGGCAGCTTTCTCAGTTTCATCCATGACACCCACAGAGGAGGATGACTCCCACACGTGGATGGAGAGCACCGTGGTTATTTTGATTCCCTGGTTAGCGTTCTCTCTTTTACAACAGTGTTTCTGGGCACAGGGAAGGGCAAGAGGGACACACACGCTATCTGTGAATGTATTTTCAGGAAGATCTGTGCATTGACTGAAATGACATGTATGAGTGTTTGTGTTCTTCGATACCAGCACCCTAGATCATATAATTGAGTATCACTGTAAGAATCAGGGTTTGTTTGTGTTTACCATAGAGTTGGCTAATTAGAAAAAAATCAGTAATGAATAGATGATGTGTTTGCTTCAAGTGAGGTCAGAAGTCACTATGGCTCCATATGACACATGTTTTAAGATGGGTTGCACACGAAGATGTGGGAAGAGTTTGTGATGAATGTTACTGCTGGTCCTGATCATAGTAGATAAAGTCTTAAGCACCTGTATATTCAGAATGTTTGACTTCAAGTGACTGTGTTTGGGTATTCTAAGTACAGCTTCATTATAGCCGCTTAAAAATCACATTGTACTACACATTGCATTTCCCCGACCAGCCATGAAGAAAGTAGGGAATGTTCTTTCCATTTTGTATAAGAGGAGACTGTAATTGGGAGTCTCTGTCCAGTTAAGCAGAGGAGGTTAAGCGGGGGCGGAATCCAGGCCCCCGAGACCAGGCTCTCTAAGCTCTGAGTTTTGCCTCATTCTGTAGCTTAGAGATAACCTTGGTCTGGCCCCAGAGCAATCTCAAGAAAATCTTTCGTGCCTACAGAGCTACCTCTCTGGCCCAGGAAGTTGTGACTCTGCCAATAAAATACCATGTAAGAGAGTCCAGAAAAAGGTTGGGAAGGAAGACTGAGTTAAGGCCCAGAGTCGACAGCAGCGAGGTGCCCTCGCGGCTTTGGGGAGACCGGGTAGGTTGGAAAACCACGAACGTTCTGTCTAGTCGTATTTCATGTTGTTTGCAGCTCTATCCTGAATTGCAAGATACTCATCTTCACTTACAAATTTCAAACTCCTTTTAGTGCCAAACATCATAGTATTTTTGCTTGACTCCTAGCTTGCTTGGTCTATGCCATAAAGTCCTTCAATTAGCATGAATAATTAGGAATTAAGGCTCAGAAGTGGTGAAGAGTGGCTCAAACCAAGACTCATGATTTTCGGACTTAATAGTATATGTAGCCGCTTATTTCTGGGTGCGTGCTCAGATTCACCTGGGTCAAACTGTCCTTCCTCAGAGGTGAAAGTTGTAAAAGAACAAGACAGGGGTGCCTGGGTGGCTCAGTGGGTTGAGCGTTCGACTTCAGCTCAGGTCATGATCTCACAGTTTGGGAGTTTGAGCCCCACGGCAGGCTTGTAATTGTCAGCACAGAGCCCGCTTCGGATCCTCTGTCCTGTTTTCTCTCTGTCCCTCCCTTGCTCACGCTCACTCTCTCTCTCTTTTAAAAATAAACATTAAAGGAAAAAGAACAAGACATCCAGAAAACTAGGTAGCTCTTTATTTCTTTTGGAAAGGCAAAAATACAGTAAAAACGACCTGAGTTTGATCCTTCACTGCACGTATATTATGTTTGTGATATGGGTTAACTTCTCCAAGTCTCAGATTCCTCACCTAGAAAATGGAATTGCTAATACTGGCCTAACAGGATTAATTTTAGGTTTAGAAATAATGGTTTGTAACGCTTATAGCACTGCGACAGAGCACTTGGTAGACGAGAACTTACATCATCAATTTTATTTTCTACACAACACACCGAATGTGTCATGACTCATAAGGTGCATGTGTTGTGACTATGATTCGGGTTATCTGCCTCTTTTGCAGTCAGATGCTTGAATACTTGATTTTGCTTTTTGCCAGGAGCATGCACTGACTGCCAAACTCCTAAAAATGCTACCGTAGTCATTGGTAGTGCTGTTTGGATTTTATCTCTTCCTAATACCGGCAAAACTTCTGTTTTTGGAGGTGATGTTTATCGAATAAACTGGCCATTAATCTATATTGTACTCAGCAAAATTAGATTTTCTAAAGGCTTTGTTTGCCAAAAATCTTCCCTGCAGATTTGGATACAATAGAGATACTGATAACTAGATCTCTCGTCAGACATTTTGTAATGCAAATGCTGTAATGAGGAGGGACGTAAATGTGATTGAATTTTAAACAGAGCTAAGGCATTGTTTTATTTTAGCAAGTCATTTGTACTTTTGCCTTAAATATGCAAACATATTTTGGTATAAAATAATTTTATATATTGAACTAGAGTCTTGCTTTATCACACGTAGTAATATAGCTGGGGCCACTTTAGGCTTTCTCATTCATTCACTCAGTTTTCCCTCCTTATGTGCATAGGCGTGATGACGGGAATAAATTACCAGAGTCCTCCCTAGAATTACTCACGGGATCTAGAGATGAGCACAGAAGAACAAAGATAACTAGATTAGAGCTCATTGTGCCTAATATTGATCAAAACAGAATCTGGGCTGAGCACAGAGGTGCTGGCAACCCCCATTTCCAGGCCGTTCTTGCAAAGTGTAGAGGAGAGCTAGCAAGCCCAGAATCTTCCAGTCAGCTCTGGATTCCCAGGGAAGTTGCTGGAGCTGTCGTGCTGCAACCCTCAGGGACCCACTCTCTCAGTGGACCACCCTCATAGACAGTTGGCTCGCCCTTTGTCCAGGATCTGCTGAAGCTTTGTGCTTGGAACCCCTATGTCCTTGACCTGAGGAGCTTTCACTGGCGGTGGCAGCAAGGCCCGGCCAGACACCTTCTCCTTTAGGATAAATCTCCAGGACGTTTTTTATCCTTTTCGCAATCAGGCCTCCATTAGGGTCCCCTGGTACATCTAAAATGCCAGTAAGGTCTAAATCCGACTGTGGGAACAGTTCATAACTTCCTAACCTGCCAGATAGCTGTGTCTGTATCATCTGTATCTATATCTGTGTCTGTATCATCTGTATCTCTGTATGTATCTATATCTGTGTCTACATCTGTACCTATATTTATAGGCAACCAGGGCTCCCAGCTGCTCTGACCAGAGTTCTGTATCTAAGACTCAGATTCTCCTTGAGAATCCTCAGCAGTCAGTCCCTCAAAGAAATTTCTATCTCCGTTTCAAATATAGAAAAAGTGAGGCGTTGTGAAGTTACTTTAACCCCCCAGGGACTAAGTAAGGGGCATCATGTGGCTGTGTTGGAATCTGAATCTGGTTGTGCAGTGGACTTCATTTTGCAACTGACGTGTGACTGATCCACACTGTTGCTCAGCTGCCAAACCGTGAGGACGATAGGATAACAAAACAACGGCGGGCTAATAGGGCAGATGTCCCACGTCTTTCCCTGCATCTTGAAGAGAAGAGCTTCCAAGAGACCGGTCAGTCTGGGGACTGGGTGACATGCCACCCACGTTATGAACCATTTCTGTCAACACGTCTTGGAGAAGGATGGGTGGAGACAGGTTCAGGGGACTGGGTTCGAGTTGACTTCAGGACCCTGCACACTCGTGTAACCATATAGGACCTTGGTTTCCTTCTGCATGAAGTGGGCGTGGAGATTTCTAGCCTGCCTGCGTCTCGAGGTGCTTGTGGGGTCTCGCCGGGCTGTGTTAATTGCTTGCATTATTGACCTCCTTGATTTCAGTCACTGATCAATAAGCAGGTCCTGTCTGTGGTCAGTATACTATTCCCTTGACATTTCAGCTGTTTGGCCTTAGAGGAAGACCGAGAGGGCAGCCGAACTTCCAGACTGTTGAGCTTTCTACAACTTGAAGTGGCAGAACTTTAGAAATTTGCTTTTTATGGAAGCCATTTATAAAGTGACATGTGTGATTAGGAACATTTTATTACCCCCATGACAACCCTTTTGATATAAGCCAGAGGTCCCCAGAGTTTCTTGGTTCGTGGTGGGCTCAGCATCACAGCAAATTTTTTTTACAGCACCCGAGGCCAAAAGAAATAGCTAACGTTCCAGTTATGAAGTGCTATTAAAGAAACATCAGAGCCAGGCAGCAGCGAAAGTGGTAAAAACAGATTTTATTCAGGACAAGTGCAGTGGCGAAAGGAAGCCTCAGTGTAGCACCGGTACGACAGGAACAGATGGGGATTTGTAGCCAAGGGGCAGGTGGGAGTCTGTGGAAGGAGTTACCAAGAGAATACGCTGGGGTCGGGAGGGTTCTGGAAAGACTGACTTTGTGGGATTCCTGCTGAAAACAGGCCAGGGTGATGAGACATCGCCTGGGGGATGGTGGAGGTCGAGGAACCCGATTAAATACTAGGGTGATCATGTAGGAAGTTTGGGGGGTTCTGGCTAAACTGATGTAGCCGGAGTCTTGCTACGTTGGACGATGCACAGATGAACACAGAAGTTGCAAAGTAGAAAGAGTCCTGGGGAGCTTGAGCAGAGTCCAGCTAAGGAGAGAATTTTGGTCAGTAGCTGTCACCCTAACAATTTTGTAGCTGTTTGAAAAAACCCATGCACATAAATAGAAAGAAGAAGCACAATACCTTTGTTTCATTCTTTGAAAAAATGTTGAAGTTTCTTTGTTTAAGAGAGAGAGAGAGAGCGAGCACACTTGTGCCGTGAGTTGGGCAAGGGCAGAGAGGAGAAAGAGAATCCCAAGCAGGCTCCAAGCTGTCAGTGCGGAGCCCAACGTGGGGCTCATTCCACAAACTGTGAGATCATGACCTGAGCTGAAGTCAGGAGTTGGGTGCTTAACCGCCTGAGCCACCCAGGCGCCCCACTTTTTGTTTCATTCTTTTTTTAAAAAATTTTAAAAAATGTTTATTTATTTTGAGATGGAGACTTGAGCATGGGAGGGGCGGAGGCAGAGGGAGACACAGAGTCTGAACCAGGCTCCAGGCTTTGTGTGGTTAGCACAGAGCCCGATGTGGGGCTTGAACTCACGAACTGTGAGATCATGACCTGAGCCGAAGTCGGACGCTTAGCCGACTGAGCCACCCAGGTGCCTCTTGTTTCATTCTTGAAAAAGTACAGTTTATACACAGGGGGGCATGTGTCTGTTGGCTACTGCACAGCTGTCCGAATGGATCACTGCCACCCTCATTCCCTATCCATGTTGACTTCCGTGGAGTACTTACTTTTTACCACAGCAACTGCTGAAAACCCAGCTTTGGCAAGATGTGATATCATTAAAAAAAAAAAATTACAGTGGGGTCTAACGTTGGAACCAGGAACTACCTCTCGCTAGTAGTTTGTGATGTTTGGCAGAAATGCATATCCCGTGTTTGCCTTGAAGAATTGAAAAATCTCCGTAATCCTCCCTGTTCCCTTGCCTTCACTGCAGCACCTGTGACGTTTTGGCACACACTTTGGGAACCATGGATGCACACAATGTATGAATTGCTGTTGCCATTTCATAGGCCTGGAGAGCAGTCTCAGGGTTGCCCAGCGGGGACAAGTGTTAAGAAAGGACCCCTGTCCTGGAGAGTGGTCTTCCAGTGCACTGTTGGTGGTGGTCAGGGGCGTGATACTCTGTGCGTGGCCAAGTGAAACAAATAACAACCCATTTTTGGTGCTCTCCAGGACCCTGGGCCACCCTTATGAACTTTCCTCTCTGGATGGTGTGGAGGACAATGCTGTCCTTCTGAATGTGGATCCAGTTACGAACAGAGAACAAATGTCTTTCTACGTGTCTAACGTTCTTTTGGTTTTTTTTTTTTAATTTTTTTCAATGTTTATTTTTGAGAGACAGAGAGAGACAGAGTATGAGTAGGGAAGGGGCAAAGAGAGAGGGAGACACAGAATCCGAAGCAGGCTCCAGGCTCCAAGCTGTCAGCGCAGAGCCCGATGCGGGGCTCGAACCCATGAACCGTGAGATCACGACCTGGGCCGAAGTCGGATGCCCAACTGACTGAGCCCCCCAGGCGCCCCCTAACATTCTTCTAAGTGAGCTTATTGCTTTCCAGGAAACACCATCTTCTTCAGAGTTCACTGACTTTGAAGCTATTTTGAGTGTTTCCTATGATTTCTGCAGCAAAACCCAGGGGAGCACAAATACTGCCTTTTCTGTATTCACACTCTTCACTGACAAAGGGCACACATCCTTCATGTATATTTCCAGAACTGTACTTGGGTTTATTGGGCGTGGCTTATTCCAAAGTCTGAGAACTTTTCATCATCAAAGCAAATGCCACCAGGTCACAGTTTTAATATTTTTACTCTGAACAGAACCAGAGGGACAAACAACACTAAGAGAATCCTCTATATAATGATACAGTTATTTTAATTCCTGTCATAGTTTTTGCATAATGGGTTGGTTTTTCTCATGAAATTTCTTGTGTGATGAAATTTCCTGCTCTGAATATTTCTACCTGATGAGTTGAATCTGATATAACTCTGGGGAAGGAGAAGATAGGAAAAATATTTCCAGACATTACTCTTGCCTCCAGGGAGGGGGCTCTACAATTGTTTAGCTTTTTGTTGTTGTTGTTGTTTGGGGTTTTTTTGTTTGTTTGTTTCGAGAGCAAGAGGGAGAGAAAGAGAGACGCAGAGTGAGAGGGAGAGAGAGAATGCTAAGCAGGCCCCACTGTGGGGCTCGAGCTCGTGACTGTGACCTCTTGACCTGAGCCCAAAAAATAAGAGCCAGATGCTTAACCAACTAGGCCACCGAGGCACCCCAGCTTTTATTTTGTATTGAAATCACGAGAAGTGGATTATAATCCATGCAAGAAAATTATCTTTGTCTTTTCCTGCGTTAGGTGATACTTACAAGCAACAATGTGTGACCGTGCCGATATGTCTTCGGTGTTTGTATCCGTGTTCCTCCCCTAACACTGTGGGAACAGAGGCTCTGTTCACTCCCAGGGCCTATGTCAGGGGTCAGCAGACTTCCGCGAAGGGCCAGATAGTAAATATTTTTGGCCTTGTGGGCCACACGCTCCCCATTTAGACTACTCAACTCTGCTGATGTGAGATGAAAGCAGCTAAAGAAAGAATAAGGAAATGAATACCTCTGGTTGTATTCCAGTAAAACTTCGCTGATGGCCACTGAAATTTGGATCTTAAACAGTTTTAACGTGATACGAGAGATTAATCTTCTTTGGATTTTTCCAGCCTTTTAAAAGTGTAAAAGTCCTTCTTTACCTCCAGCTGTGCACACACAAGTGGTAGAATTGGCCTGTGGGCCACAGTTTGCCGAGTTCTGTGCTAGAGCAATTTCTGGCACACAGAAGGTGCTCGATAAATACTTGCTCGCTGGTGAAGACCACATGTTAAGTCAAATTTTTATTATGGAATAAGCACATAAAAGTAAATGAAATAAACACAGAGATAATATAATCAGCATCTAGCACTGAGATTCAGAAACTTCATTCTGTCATATTTGCTTCAGATAAAAAATTTTTTTGATGTTTATTTTTGAGAGGGAGAGAGAGAGAGAGAGAGACAAAGTGCAAGTGGGGGAGGGCAGAGAGAGAGGGAGGGAGACACAGGCTTCCAAGCAGGCTCTAGGCTCTGGTCTGTCAGCACAGAGTCCGACATGGGGCTCGAACCCACGAGCTGTGAGATCATGACCTGAGCCAAAGTTGGGCACTTAACCAACTGAGCCACCCAGGTGCCCCTGCTTCAGTTTTTTAAAAAAACACAATAGGCAGATATATTAAAGCCCCTCACCCTCACCCCTGTTCTAGTTCCCCCAACCCCGTTTCCCTCCTCTCTATCCAGAAACAGTTGTTATCGTGAGTTGGTATGAAAGTCTTCTCTGTGTGTGTTTATATTTTTACAGCATAGGTCTAAAATGTACACAGAAGAGTCATATTGAATCTGTTCATCTGCAGTCAGCTTTTTTCCCCCTTCCACTCACCACTGTGCTTTGTCTGTGGTTCTCAGATGTTCATTCATTTAAATTTTCATGTAGTTTAATATATTCATCCTTTATGAGTCTTACTCCAGAGATTCTTTCCGAACTTGATGTCGTAAATATTTTCTCCTATATTTCCAAATAGAGTAGGAATCTGCAAACTTTTTCTGCAGGGGGCCAGAGATTAAATATTTTAGGCTTTACTGCCTACTCTTCCTCTGTTGCAACTACTCATCTCTGTGGAAAGCAGCTATGCACAATACATATACTAGTGGGTGTGACTGTGTTCTAATAAAACTTTATTGCTGAAATCAAGCAATGGGGCCAGATTTGGTCCATCACCGGTAATTTAGAGACCACTGACCTAAGTTTTAGTAATTATGTTTTCAACATTTTGATACAAAATCCATCCAAGATTCACTTAAGAAAAAAAAAAAAAGGTTTATTTTTGAGAGAGAGAGAGAGCGTGATCAAGGGAGGGACAGAGAGAGAGGGAGACACAGAATCCAAAGCAGGCTCCAGGCTCTGAGCTCTCAGCACAGAGCCCAACCCAGGGCTTGAACTCACTAACCATGAGATCATGACCTGAGCTGAAGTTGGATGCTCAACTGACCGAGCCACCCAGGCTCCCCTGAGATTCACTTTTGTGTGAGGGTGTATGGCATGAGTTACATATTTATTTTAGCCACAGGGATTAGCAGTTTATTCAGGTACCACTTACTAAATAGTGTATCCTTTCTGCACTATTTTTTAATTCCTTCTTTGTTACATGCTGTTTCTTTGGTTCCTCTGGTATATCTCTGTGCTCTCTTTTCTGATACATAATTCTATTTGTCTATCCCTGTGCCAGTATTATACTGCTACAATGATTATAGCTTCATAATAAATTTTTATATCTGGTCGAGAAAATGTCCTCATTTTTCTTTAAATTATCCTGGAAATACTTGATTTCTTCCTCTTCTGTTTGAGTTTTTGGATCAGTGTGACAAATGAAGAGAAAAAAAGAACATGGGATTTTGGATGGAATTCTGTCTTTTTGCCTGGATTAGTATTCTCATTATGTACTAGCCGATGACTGTGGACGAGTTATCCTAATTCTCTGAGCCTCAGAGATGATATGCAGATAATAGTACATACTGCATTAGGCTTATAGGCCTGACATGGGGCTCAAACTCAGGAGCCCTGAGACGATGACCTGAAGTTGGACATTTAACTGGCTGAGCCACCCAGGCACTCCCAGCTATAAGTATTCTTTGGTAGAAGCCCTCTTATCAAAAGTACCAACAGTTAATCAGGTCAGTTAATCAAAGAAGTAAATTTAAGTGGGGAATCATAAAAAAGTTTCAAATATAGTTTAAGCGTCGTATTTTTTTAAAAAGATGTTTATTTATTTTGAGTGAGTGAGAGAGAGAGGGAGGGAGGGGGGAGGGGCAGAGAGAGGGAGAGAGGGAGAGAAGCCCAAGCAGGCTCCACACTGTCAGCGCAGAGCCTGAGGAGGGGAACTTAGGAACCATGAGATCATGACCTGAGCCGAAGTCAGGAGTCAAATGCTTAGCCAACTGAGCCGCCCAGATGCCCCTTAGGCATCTTATTGTATCTTAAAATGTATAAATGTATGTTTATGTAGTAGGGGAAGGGTTTTGTTGACTCTTTACCCACAGTTCCACATGCTGATCGTGGCTTGTTTTTCTGTGTGGTCTGTAATTTGTTATTGTGAGCTCATTTTGATAAGTGTGTGTGCGCACCTGCATGTGTGTGAGCCTCGGGAGCTCCGCCTTGTGAAAGAGGCGCCCTGTCACTTTGCTGGTCTTGGCTTAGGATTTCCATATCAAGGGGATGTTCATCACATGGGACATTCATATGAGAGGTTTTGATTACTCATGGGTAGTCTTTTTTCATCCAAAGACCCTGGAGAGATGTCAGGGTCTTTTGTTTTGGTTTTTGGTTTTTTAACTTGTTTTATTTTTTATTTTTTTAAATTTCTATCCAAATTAGTTAGCACATATGTTTTTGTGTTTTGTTTGTTCTTTAAAGTTTATTTATTTTGAGAGAGAGTGTGAGCAGGATGAGGAACAGAGAGAGAATCCCAAGTGGGTTCCGTGCTGTCAGCATGGAGCCTGATGTAGGGCTTGAAGTCACGAACCATGAGATTATGACCTGAGCCGAAATCAAGAGTTGGACACTTAATTGGTTGAGCCACTCAGGTGCCCCTTGCACTCCCCGGCTGCTGTAAAACAAAACAAAACAAAACAAAACAAAACACCCCCCAAAACAAACCAGACAGGGTGGCTCAGAGGCTTTATGTGTGGGCTTGGTTCTAGACAAACTCCCAGCCCTTAGGTCTTATTTCCACGTTTGTAACCCTTGTGGTTGATGCAGTATCTTCTGCCGATGGCTCTGGTTGTGAGTTCTCCTATTGTGTCTGAAACTTAAGGACTCCCCTTCTTTCCTACCTCCTTTTAAAGCTCACCTTTGCACGAAAGCATTTTCTAGGTTATCTAATGTTGTTAATATGGTTTTTAGCTGGAGAAGGGCCTGTGCGGCAGTTCAATCCTTATAATAATAGTCCTGAATACTGAAATTTTCCATCGATAAAGCTTTTTACTTCGTGGGTGCCTACAGCATTACATATGTAAGAAAAGTCACGATGTCTGTAATCTTTATACAAGGTAATTCACATAGTCCAGGTTGGCAAGCACTAGTAAATGGGATCGGTTTTTATCAACATCCTCAAACAGTTCAGAGGACACTCTGTGCTCAAAAGTCAGTTTGCTGAAAAACCCTTAACTCTACATGGTGACGCTTTGCCAACAGTTTTCCAGTGGGTTTTACTTCCCTTCTAATTTCATGCCTTAATTGGAAATGCTACATATTTGTGTTTTTCGGGAGACAGTTGGGGTGATCAGTATTGTAGAGTTCCTCTAAGCTATCGTACCCTGTTGTACTGCTTCTGCGGATATAATAACATAGGAAGCAGCTCTCTGTTGACTTAAGGTGTAGCTTGTCAGGGTGGAGGAAACCCCCCTGTGTCTTGAAAGACAACACACTCAAGTATAGCTAGAAGGTTCTCTCTTCTGCTTCCCTGTAGAGCTGTCCTGTGTCCGCAGGGCTGCAAAATTAAGGTGAGGTGGGTTTTTCCTGATCCCCCCACTCCCTGCCCTAACTCCCTGGTGGCAGAGACCCCGGTCTCTGCTTGGTTCTGTGCTTCACACCCCATGGCTGGGGCTTTTACGGAATGCCTCTTTCATTCTCCGTGCTGCTTTTCTTTTCCTTTGTAATTTTTACTTTCATTTTTTTCTGCCTTTTTCTGCCTGAAAAATGCCTCCCAGCCTCCTCATGGAAAAAGCCCTGGCTTGTTTAGTAGATGTTGCTGGCCAATTGGAGAGTTCTTTGCAACCACGCCCTGAAATGACTCATCTGAGCACACATGCAGTTTGGGGGTCTTTGGCTTTTGTGGATTTCAAAATAGTTGCAGGGTGCCGGGGTGGCTCAGTCGGTTGAGCGTCCGACTCTTGATTTTGGCTCAGGTCATGATCTCATGGTTAGTGAGTTTGAGCCCCGCGTTGGGCTCTGCACTGACAGCAGGGTGTGCAGCCTACTTGGGATTCTCCCCCTCTCTCTGCCCCCCACCTTGCATGCTCTCTCTCTTCTCTCTCAAAATAAATAAAACATGAAAAAATAAATTAAAAACAATTGTTACTGGATATCTAGGGCCTGCTCTTTTGATGGCTTGAATTGCATTTTTTTTTCCTTTTCATCTCTTATTTCAGTGAAGCTGCTTATATGAAGCCTGCTGATTCTAGAAGGCTTATCCCCAGGTCAATGAGGGACACCATGAAGACTTGAGATTTATCCGCAGAGCCACTGATTCTTGTCCTTGTCTCTGGGAGCAGATGGGTATTAAAATTAGAGCAGCTGTTTCCACTTAAGGTTAGACTAACTGAAAAGAGAGCAAAGGGAATTTTTGTGCCCGCAGAGAGAAAAAACACACATCAAAGTAGTTAAGAGGCCAGCAGGTACGCAAGCATATGAAGCACTTTGCAGCTTAAAGCAAGAGCCTTTCCCAAATAAGGTAAGCCTGGTTTCCACTCTATCACCTGGTGTCATGGGCATCCACAGGGTTCTCTGCCAACTTTTCTGAAGGATCCTGGGCTACCAAGCCTAGCAGGTATGGAGCACTGTGCCCATTCAGGAAATGCTCTGACTGAAGGATGCTCTCAAGGAAAGCAATGCCCTTCCTTCCATTCAGGCAATAAGTATTAATTGAGTGCCTGCTATGTGCCTGGTTCCCCAGCTCCTTGCTGTCCCACCTAGGTGGCATTTGTCATTTATGCCTGTTTTAAAAGTGACGGACTGAGCACATTTTAATATTTGGAGACTACCTTTGGGGTCCCCAACAAGAGTGAAAGGCTCTTTTGAAAATGGGGGACTGACTGGAGTCCCCACCCTGGCTTAACTTACTTCCCTTGTTTCCTAAGGCTTCTAGAAAGGAGGTCACATCCAGGAGAAAAATACAGGCTGTTGCATTTCGATTCCTGCTGACATCCTGGCCCCTGTGGCCTCATGTGGCCGCTGGGCTGGGGGAGAGTCTCTGTGGAATCTGGGAGCCCCTCCTCAGGGCCCACCACCGGGAGGAGAGCCCGGAAGGAGCCTTATACTTGCTTTTGGGCAAAGGCAGGTTCGCTTCATCACCTTTGCCGGAGGCTCCAGGGTTCTTTCAGGAAGGGGAGCCCTGGGCACAGGAAACTGTCAATATGGGAGTGCACTGGACACTGCCCTTGACAAGACCGTCTTCACAAGGGCCTCCTGCCCCGGACGGTTACTTGCCTCTCCCACTCAGGTTGTCCCACTGGCCACGGAGTGAGCCGGCAGGTGGCAAGGACATGTCCTAGGAAACTCACCTCACATGTGGCCTGTTCTCCACTTGAGCAGAAGAACTTGTAGTTTTCTCCATATGCCACCTCGTTAACCCCTTAGGACTTTCGCAGTTGCTGCTGTCCCTAGAGGAAGCCCCCTTCCTTGCTCCTTCTTGACCCCTGAGGCTTACTTTACACAGGAAGATTTTCTGAGTTGTTATGGTAAGTTCAGTACCCCACTGCCTGTTTCTCATAGCATCCTGTATGCACATCCCATGGCTCTGACTTTGCTGTGATAAAGTCATGGTTTGTTCATCTGTGACCCCATTAATCACTAACCTTAGGGCTCGTGCCCACATTGCCAAACCTTTTCCATAATGGCTACCCTGAGCCTATGAGATTGCTTCTTTCATCATGTCATTGCTAGATATAGAAATTATCATTAATTGAAAAATTTAACCTTGGAGTGCCTGGGTGGCACAGTCGGTTAAGCGTCCAACTCTTTGTTTCAGCTCAGGTCACGATCTCATGGTTCAGGGGTTTGTGCCCCACGCCAGGCTCCATGCCGACAGTGCAAAGCCTGCTTGGGATTCTCTCCCTCTCTCTCTGCCCCTCCCCTGCTCACCCTCTATCTCTTTCTCTCAAACAAACATTTAAAAAATAAAAACCTTTATTTTAAGAAATAAAATTCTAAATTTCATAATAGAATTCCTGTGATTGCTATGCTTAAATGTTAGGATCTGACTGTGCTGGGCACTGTTTTTAGGGTGTGTTAGATGCAGGCACAACGGACTGAACCGGAGAAGGCATCGTGAATTAAGGTTAAGTAGACTGCTAAAGATGGGCTTACCTTTAACTGCCTGGTGGGTCAAAATAAGCCAGATAGGCATATACGGTAGGTCTTAATTTTTTTTTTAATTGTCAAGTATAACACACATACAGAAAGGTGCGGAAATCAAACACGTACGGCTCAAAGCATTATAAACTTATCAGCTTTGTAACTACTGACCAGGTCAGGACTGAGAACCGGTGCCCTCCAGCCTCTTTCTGACCCCCAGCTGTCCCTTCTCCCCGGAGGTAACCACTGTCCTGACTTTTGCATCGTTTGGTTTTGCTGTTTGTCATCTTTACACAAATGGAAACATTGTTGTGTTGGGCCATTTATTCATGTTGTCGTGTAAGACTAGAGTTTTTTCTTTTTCATTGCTGGATAGTATTCTTTGGTCTGGATATACCACAATTTATTTATACATTCTACTCGGTGAATATTTGAGTGGTTCCACTTTTTGGAAATTGTGAATGGGCATATGAGCATTTGGTGTATGTCTCTTGGTGCACATTTACTTGTTTTTCTATTAGGCATATACCTGGGGGTGGATTTCTAGGTCAGAAGGTAAATATTCCCTCAACCTCAGGAGATAACACCCAGTAGTTTCCAAAGCAGTTGTACTAACATACACTCCATCGCTGATTTACTCTTCGTATTGTATTCTGTTCTCATCAACACTTGACTTGTCAGTCTTTTGATTTTTGTCCTTCTTGTAAATGTGTAGTGATCTCTTACTGTGATTTTAATTTGCATCTCTCTCATAACTAATAATGTTGAGGAACTCTTCTTATATTTTTTGGCCATTTGGACATCATTTTCTGTGATGTGCGTGTTCAGGTCTCTTGCCCATTTTTCTATGGAATCTCCACCACACCGCCTTCATCAATGTAAAGAATTCTTTATTCTGGAGATGAGCGCTTTGTGGTTTACATGTATTGCAAATACCTTCATTCAATCTGTGACTTGCAATTTTGCTCTTTTATTGGTGTGTTTTGATAAAAAGAAATTTGTTATCCTGGTGTAGTCCAATTCATTAATAATTTTTCCTTTATACTGAGTGCTCTTTGCGTCCTGTTTATTAAATATTTATTCATTCTAAAGTCATGAAGATATTCTCTGCTGTTAGCATTTTGAAGCTTTAATTTTTTGCTTTTCACTTTAGGTATGTAATTCACTTACAATTTAATTTTGTGGTGGATGATGTGAGGGAGGAGACAAGCTTACAGTTTTTACCCATATGGATATCAATTTATTGAAAGGACTATATATATTGCTCTACCCTCTTCCATAAATTAAGTGTTCATATATGATCTTTCTAAGTCTTAACTCTCTATTCCAGTGTTCCAGTGACCATAGAAATTCCTGATTTGGGGGCACCTGGGTGGCTTAGTAGGTTGAGCATCCGACTTTGGCTCAGGTTATGATCTCACGGTTCGTGAGTTTGAGCCCTGCATTGGTCTCCCTGCTGTCAGCGCAGAACCTGCTTTAGGTCCTCTGTCCCCCACCCCCCGCCCCTTCCCCCCTCACACCCGCTCTCGCTCAAAAATAAGTAAACATAAAAAAAAAAAAAAGAAATTCCTGATATAGAGCAAGCCCTCCCTTACCGTACTTATTCAAGAGTGTTTGGACTATTTGAGGCCATTTTGCACAGGAACAGAAAAAAAATTATGATTTTTGTTGCAATTTCATTGAATCTGTAGATCACTCTGGGGAAAATCTGAATCTTTGTAATACTGAGTTTTTAATCTATGACTATAATAGCCCCCCATTTACAAATTTTTGTCTCAATACTATTTTACTATTTTATAGTTCTCTTTGTTGAGGCCATACACGTCTTTCATTTGATTTATTCCTAGGTTTTTGGGGATTTTGGGGGTTATATTGTAAACAGAACCCTTAAAAATTAGTTTTTGTTCATTTCTGATAGAGATGCAGTTAAAAAAGTTTTTGACCCTGTATCCAGTGAACTTGCTGAAGTTCCGTATTTTAATAATTTCTCTGCCTGCATAATCATACAGTCTGTGAATTACAACAGTTTCTGTTCCTGTTCAATCCTTAGACTTTCTTTTCATTCTCACTTCCCGGTACTGCCTAGGACCTTTAGTGTGATGTTCCTTGGAAGCGGCCACAGCGAACGTCCTTGCCTCTTTCTCAGTTTCAGTGAGAAACTTTTCAGCACTTTACCAGTTACATTTGTGGAAGGTTTTCCTGTAAATTAAAGAAGTACCCTTCTATTCCTAGTTGTCTAAAAGTCTTCACTCCAAGTGAACGTTGAGTTTAATAAAATGCTTTCCCTGCATCAGTTGTGATGATCCTAAGACCTTTATAGGAAGTTAAATTCCCAGTCTGCTGCAGGCTTCTTTCCCTGAGTCGGCCCGGAGATAAAAGTTGACATACTTCCTGTGTTCATGGCATTGTTGCTTTGTGAAAAGGGTTCGCCAGGATGTATGAGTATCTCTAAAGAGAGGCGGAACAAGAAATGTGTGCACTGGAATTGTCCTTTAAGTTTCCGACTCAAGGAACTGGCCTGAATGATTAAAAGGAAAAGGGAAGAACAGTCATCTCGTGTGAGGCTGGTGTGCCTGTGCCAGAAATGAGGTTTTGTGTGATCCCTTAGGATTTAGTTGACTATGGGAACCAAGGGACAAAGGGTCTGCCAGGTTTTTGAAGAACGATTATTTTAAATTGATACATCTGTGACTGAGCAGGGCTTAAGGAGTCATCAGTACGACTGTGGACTAAGTGTGTTAGCCAGACTAACGCAGAAGTAGTGCAATCTCAAGATCGTTTCTAAACAGAGCGTGTTTTAAAGAGATGCTATGAAAAAGTGGGAGAATAATTAGACATGTAGTAGTTTATTTTTAATGGATTCATTTCACAGTCAGAGATTTGAGTTCTGCTTGTGATTTCCTCTTAGCCTACTTACAAAATGTAACTGCACCCACATGTGAAAATCAGGACAGGCTGATTTCAAGAAAGTCAACTCAGAATTGAGGGCAAAAAAAGGGGCTGTTTAGATTAGTATTGGAATCATTTCTCAAGTCGCTCTAGAGTCCCTACTGCAGAGGTGAAGAAATACCAAAAGGTGAGAATGTGTATTTTACTAAGACACATTCTTACTGTGTCTTTGTTCAGTAAAGTGAATGAGCATTTTTATTATTTGGACTTGGGGGGAAAAAAATCATGGGATGCACTTCCTGGCAGAGTCTACTCCTGACATAAGCACTGTAGTGGTTCTTTTTTTCCCACCTCTTTACTCTAGTGGGTAAGCAGTTGGTGTTGGAATAGAATCGAGATCTTTATTGAACAAAGTGGGAAAAATTCCTTTTTAAGGCAAATATACTGTGAGAGTTGGATTCCAACAGTGTTCATTTGTCTTTCAGCATGAAGATGACATTTGTAACCAGCGCAATTGCTATTTCGGACAGAGAAACCTCATATTAAGAACGGAAAGGCCACTAAGGCTTTCTAGTTCCATCCTTTCCTTTTACAGTCGAGGACCCCAAGTCCCAGGGAACTTCGTTGCCTTGTCCATCCAGGATCATCCACAAGCGGGAGTAAAATCACCAGCTTTCTCTACCGTATCATAATGCAGATGCTCAATAGCATTTTTCCAGAAACCCTAAACTCCAAATTCTGGAATCGTCTTTCTCACGGCCCCCCCTTGCCCAGTGCGCACATGTAGACACTCTTCTGCTATTTCAAGGCCCTTGGTCTGTGTCACTCTTCCCCACCCACCTTCCTCTGGAGCTCTGCCTGTTTCTGTATCTGGCCTGTGCAGTGGGCTGCCCATCACTCGTGTTCGTTTAGTTCAGTGGGTGGGTGGGAGGGGAGGGAGAGAATTCCCACATTCCTTCCCATGAAGGACAGGTGGGCGTGTGACCCTTTCCTGTGGTCTTGCTTGGTGGCGGACTGTCAAGAAATGATGCCTTTCATAACGCGGAGATTCATTCTGCCCAGTGCTTGCACAGAGTTATGATTAGAAGAGTATCTGGTGTTTACTTTGCCCTGACTTGTATTGCAAGAGGTCCTTCTGTGATTTAAAGTTCATGCATGCCAACCCAGTAAGAGAGTTGGGTGGGGAGAAGAAATAGATGTAATTGCTATCAGCTTTATAAAGGCTCTGTTCAAGCTTTTCTTCTTCAAAGTCTTCCTAGATGAGTCCACGTACCCGCTTTTTCCCTCTTGTGAACCCCAAAGTCAGTATCGTCTAGAGGAGGGACTGGCTACATAATAAAGACTGTAGAGGTTTTATGGGCCGGATCATCTCCTCGGCACTCTGTCCACTGCTGATGTGGTGCAAAGCGGTCAAACATAAACAGATGGCTGTGGCTGTATTCCAACAAAACTTTATTTCCAAAAACACGCTGAGTTTGGCCTGCGGTTATAGTGTGACAACCCTGCTTTATACCAGCAAATTCTCAATTTTGGGGTTTGGACCAGGTACGGCAGAATCATCGGAGGAATGCCGAATGATACAGGTTTCTCGGCCTCACCCTTGGAGTTTTTGATAAGTGGCCTGTGGTGAGGGAATCTGTGGTTGGAAAAGTTACTTGGGGCACCTGGGTGGCTCATTCGGTTCAGCATCCAACTCTAGGTTTTGGCTCAGGTCATGATCTTGCACTTTGTGAGTTCGAGCCCCTCACTGGGCTCTGCACTGATAGCATGGAGCCTGTTTGGGATTCTTTCTCCTTCTCTCTCTCTCTGCCCTCCCTTCTCCCCTCCAAAATAAATAAATAAAAACTACAAAATTTAAAGAGTTCTTTACTTGATTCTGCTGCTCACATTACTAAAATGATGGTCCATTCTGCTTGTAAAAATTTGTGTGTGCACTTATACAAATAAGTACATGAGGTTGCATCTTGTGTTTAAAAACATTTTAAAAAAGACACGATTTTTGTACACATCTTTCTGTGTATTATTTCTGTGCCCTTTTTATTGAGGTGTGGTCCTTTATTGATCTGTAAGAATCTATATAATAAGGGATTTAGTCCTTTGTAATATGTTGTACAGATTTTCCTCCATCGTGTTGTTGCCTTTTGACTTGATTTATAGAGTCAAATGGATTTTTAAAACATTTTGATGGAGTGAAATGCATCAATCTGTTCCTTCAGGGCAGTGGTTCTGAACTGGGTGTGATTTTCTTCCAGGGGGGACATTGGCAACATCTGGAGACATTTTTGGTTGTGACTGTTGTCACTGTTGGCAAGAGGGGTTCTGGCATCCAGTAAGTAGAGATCAGAGGTTCAGGGCAGGTTCTAGATCAAGGTTCAGGGCAGCCCCTGCCAACCAAGAATTATCCAGCCCAAAGAGTCAGTAGTGCTGAGGTTGAGAGATACCTCTTTCAGGCTTCTGGTTTTGTTCCTTGCTGCATAAGGAACCTTCTGCCTATGATGCCAATAACTACCTCAGAATCTGTATTTAAAAGTTCCTTAACTGATTTTTCTGCTTAGAAAAATTATTAAAGCAATGGCCCAGAGGACTCTTCTTCTTTTTTCTTTTTTCTTTTTTTTTAATATTTGTTTATTTTGAGAGAGAGAGACAGCGAGAGCACACAAGCAGGGGAGGGGCAGACAGAGAATCCCAAGCAGGCTCTGTGCTGATAGCAGGGCTCAAAGCCACAAACTTCAAAATCTTGACCTGAGCTGAAACCAAGAGTCGGATGCTTAACCGACTGAACCACCTGGGCGCCCCCCTACTTACTTCTTAATACCACCCACAAGTGCCCCTGAGTTACTTCTCTTGTGTGCCTACATCTTCCTCCTCACTCCTTTGTAAGTGCCACGAGTCCACCATGTCCCCCTTAGCGACCTGTGTGGCCTGGGCCACGTCACAAGCTCCACCAGTGCGTATAGGCCCTCCTCCTGGGCCTTGTTGGGTTCGGGCTCCTCAGATGCCCTTCCCATTCCCTGGATGACTCTGCCCGCTGAGCAACAGGTATGAGTGAGAGAGAGGTGGCTTCAGGTGTACTTCTCTGGACCCTCTGAAAACCGTGTCAATGAAAACCACGTGGCCGTCAGCAGACTCCCAAATCCCAGAGCGGGAGGAGGCCTTGAGATGCTCTGCCCTCGGCCCTCACTTAATGCCAGAGGGACGTGTGTCCAGAGCAGGCAAGGGACTTGGCCGGAGCCTCTCAGCTGCCTGTGCCGACTGACGCCAGGACTGTTGCTCAGCTGGTCCTTTGTCGTCAGAAAACTCCTTTCTGCTGTCTTTGCTTTGCTGAGAGCCGCCACTGTCACCTCTGAGAAATGAGTTCTGAGACCCACTCATCATCTACTCATTTCAGACCTGCGGTCATCAAGCCCATCTTCCCTGTCAGCATTAGGGACTTGAACTCCTCGAACACACGATTGTTAATAGTGGACTTGCATCCAGGCAGGGTATTGATTGCACATAGACTGCTCAGGGGAGTCCAAGTTCATGTGCCTGGACCTTCTGTTGGACTGTAAGTTCTTGGGGCTTTTTCATCTCTCTGACCCCTCTTCCAGGTACCTTGTCTGGAAGGTAAACCCACCTGGTGCTGGATAAATGTCACATCAATCACTGATCAGCTGTACTGAGTAGGAACGAAGCTCATATTCTTGAAACTAGTGGGAAAGGGTCACCTGGGCGGGTGGTTCCATGGGCACCTCCTCAAGTTCTGTCACCCAGGTGATGCAGATCCTCCATGTGGAGGCAATCCTGCTAGCCTTGACTTACTCATCTGATGACCCTGAAAATGGGCTGTTGTTATACCTGTTTTAAATTTGACCTTCCAATCTGTTTGTGTGCCAATGTGGGGGTGGAGGGTGGCGTTAGAATTGCCAAAAACGGGACAGCAGACAGTGTGCGGAAGGAAAACAGGTCATGGCTAAAGTGCCACATGAGAGGTCCTGCAGATGACGAGTCCTCGGGTCGGCAGGCGCCTTTGCTCTGGTCTGGCCTCCCATCTCGCCCTGTGCACATCCCCATGAACGCTCCTGCTTGTAGTGTAAATTATCTGTAACAGGTGAAAAGTCTAAAATGAAATATGAAAAGAGTAGTTTCAGATTAGTTCTGCGATGTGAAATATTTGGCTTAAATAGATGACTAATGATACAACAACAAACAGCACTTAATGAGCTTGCTGGTGAATTGTAGGCGGAAAACCATTAATCCGTGGGCTTTCTCTTTATTCTTTCTTATAGCCGGTATTACAAAGACGTAATCATTTACCCCCCCCCCCCCCCCCATCATTAGAGGCTGGGAATTACAGCCAAGAAAACATTGCCTGTTAAATTTTGAGTATCCCCAAAGTCAAGTCTATTCATTATGATATTTTGGCCTCATTATACATTTCAGCAGTTTGGCTGTTTCCTGCTTAAGGTTCAGACTTAATGGGATTCCAGGGCATAGTGACCTCTACAACAGGTTCATGATTGCATTTTATCTTATATTTGCTGTTACGCAATTGAAACAGATTGGCTTTTTTTTTTTTTTTTTTTTTTGAAATGAAGCCATCCTGAAGTGTTAGAGTGAAGTGTTAGAGAATACAATGGCAGGTAGTTGTCACTGTTAGCAAAGCAATTAATACACAACCCAAGAAAGTAGTAGTAATATGAAATGATTGTTTTTAAAGATTTTTTAGAATTTTATTTTGAGCGAGAGAGAAAGGGAGGGAAGGAGAGAGTATGAGTAGGGGAGGGGCAGAGAAGGAGGGAGAAAGAATTCCAAGCAGGATTCACGTTGACACAGTGAAGAGCCCAACCCGGGGCTCGAACCCAGGAACGTTGAGATCATGACCTGAGCCGAAATCAAGAGTCAGACGCTCAACCGACTGAGCCACCAGGTGCCCCTGAAATGGTGACTTGAAACAAGGGACCAATGACCTTGTAGTGCATTCAGCTCTGTTTGGTATCCCAGTGTGCGTGTGTGTGTGTGTGTGCATGTGTGTGTGTGTGCGTGCCTGTGCTCCCATCACATCAGTCACTGTTTTGAATCCCTGTAGAAATCTGTACAACTGACAGTTTCATTTTGAGCTTTTGTTGTCTTTACTAGGAGCATGTCTCCCGGCAGCCTGTGAGTCAGGCTTCATTTCATCCCCATGCTGCTCCTGCATTCTGCTCATCTGTGAACACAGCATTTCTTAAACGATATCTTTAATTCTCTTCACATTTTCCTTCTAGCTCTTTATTCCCGAGCTGGTGGAGCTGACTCCAGGGCACGGTGGGTTGGACACTGCTGTGGGTCCTGCCCTTTGCACCCAGATCTCTCCACCAGCACCCAGGGTGATGGAGGCTTCAGCAGTGGCTCACCTGGTGGACAGTCTCTGAGCACCAGAGGAAGGCGACTCGGTGTTGAGGGCCATCTGTGACCTCCACAGACACTTGACTCTTTCTGCTCCCCTTCATCAAGGCAAAGGCGGGACATTATGCTGGCTCCACCTTACCTCTCAGGTCATCAGAGACTTTCCCCCTTTTTTAAGCTGATTTAAAGTTATTTCATTGCTGGGGCACCTGGGTGGCTCAGTTGGTTAAGCATCTCTGACTCTTGATCTCGGTTTAGGTCATGATCTCAGTTTGTGAGTTCGAGCCCTGCATCGGGCTGTGCGCTGACAATGCGGAGCCTGCTTGGGACTCTCTCTCTCCCTCTCTCTCTGACCCTCCCCTGCTTGTGTGTGTGCGCGCGCTCTCTCTCTCTCTCTCAAAATAAATAATGAACATTAAAATTTTTTTTATTATTTAATTGCGATGAAGCACTGTAGGGCAGATACACAAGGCATTCCTTGACTTTCATTCTGAAGAGCTGGGATGGGACCTTGGGAGAATCCTAAGTCCATTTCACGTGGCAATACCCCTCACAGGCTCCGGTGGCTGCTTGCATCTGGTATCATTCATTCATTCATTCATTCAGTTGTTCAGTCATAGTGTATTCGGCAGCTCCTGTGTGCCAGTTGCTGTTCTTGGGGCTGGGGGTGGGGATGACCACTCAAGTAAACAAAACAGAGAAAAGAAACCTGATCTCACAGGGGTTTCCAGTCTAGTGGGGCCAGATACAAAATCAATATAGAATAAATTGGTAATTTTTTCCCACAGTGTATTGGAACGTGAGCTGTTTTAGTTGAATTGTGTGTTCAGGGACGTCCTCATCAGAGGATGACATTTGAGCAAAGACTCAAAGGAGGCTTTGGGAAGAGACGAGAAATGGGTGTTGTGGGCAGAGGAACAGCCAGTGCTAAGACCTTGAGGTCACAGAGTGCTTGGAGAGTTGGAAGAACAGTGACGTCAGTGTGTTTAGGGCCAAGTGAGGCAGGGCAAGAGTGGGAGGTGAGGTCCAGAGCTGGGAGGAGGGCACATCACCTGTGGCCTAGTTAAGACTTTGTGAAGACTTTGGCTTTTATTCTGAGCAAGAGTTGGTCAGTTGCTCAATATCGCTAAGCCTCAATGGTAGTAAATGTACTTACCTTGGAAGGTTGTTGTAAGGAGGAAGTAAATTAAGAAATGTAAAATGCTAAGTGTAGTGGCAGGCACCCAGGGAGTACCCAGGGATTTGCAGGTCGAACTGGTTTTGCTGCCGTTGTTCTTAGTGTGCGTAATAGGTTACTAGCTATAAACTCCGTAGGGGCAGACACTGTGTCTGTTTGTTTTCTCTTTTAGCATTTTATTCCCAGACCTGGTACAATTCATGTCAAATAGTAAGACCTCGGTCAGTATTCATTGAGTGTGGGGCGCGTGGGTGGCTCAGTCGGTTGAGCGTCTGACTTCAGCTCAGGTCATGATCTTGGCGGTTCGTGAGTTTGAGCCCTGCGTTGGGTTCTGTGCTGACAGGTCATAGCCTGGAGCCTGCTTCGGATTCTGTCTCTTTTTCTCTCTCTCTCTGCCTCTCAAAAATAAATAAACGTTTTAGAAAATATTCATTGAGTGATATCATTATACCTTTATTCTAAAGAAGCATCCTGAAATGGTGGTCTTAATTGGCTTATATTTAACCCTTAACTTATTTTCTGTTGCTTACAGAAAGAGAACCCATACCTTTTGCCTTCTCCACAGGGATTGGTTTTTTGTTGTTGTTGTTGTTGTGATCATAACCATCAAAGTTGCAGTGCTGTGGTGTGGACAGAACTCGGAAGATGCGATGTCGTTCTGGAATAGTTCTTTTGTAGTGGCTGTGATGGGTCACTCAACTCCTCTTTCCTTGTGTTTCTGAACAGTGATATGGGTTCAGAAAAGTCCCTCCCTATTTCAGGGTTGTTGTGAGCACAAATGAGATACTAGATGGCGATGTTCTTTGAAAACTCTAAATGGCCACCTTAGAGGGAGCAGTAGGTATGATGCGTGGCGGCCTCTGATGTCCAGGTGATGGCTGTGCTTTGAATTCTTTCTGGGGAGGACTTGCTGACGTGTGCCGTACCTCGGTGGTACCTCTCTGGGGTCTGGCTGTTGCCCGCAGTGGAGCAAAAGCCAGGGGGTGTCTCAGGTCACCAGACAGGTGGTCTTTGCCTTAGGAATGTTTTTTTTTTTTTTTTTTTTTTCTAAGCTTCACAGTGGAGGTTTAGGCTGCCAGAATTAATTCTTATAACCATCTCTTCAATTTGTTTAAATGATTTAAATATATTTCTCTGCTTTCAGGTTTCTGCTAAAAGTCTTAATTTGTGACTAGGTCAACCTCAGATGTTATTATCAAAAGTTGATTTCAGAAACATGGCTTATATGTCCCCTTTATCAGAGCTAATTAAATTCTCCTTCCTGTCAGATGATTCTTGAGGGGACACCCATTCCAGGAAGCGTTCCTAAAAATAAATCAGAAACAAGGTAACAATATTGTGACCAAAAGGGCGGTTTACATATGTCTCTCATCATGCCTTGCTTTCCAGATACTAACTGAGCTCTTTATTTTTTGAACACTTAAAAAAAGAAGCCTCACCGTGTTTTCTGTGTTCCTTGACATGCTAGGAATAGTGCCATGAACATGATAGATGAAGTCCCTACACTCTCAGAGCTCACCTGTTTGGGAGAGGGAAAAAAAGGGTTATTTCAGATTTTGTAGTGAGGGAAGCCTTCTCTGAGGAGGTGACGTTTGAGTACAGAACTTTGTGAAATGAAGCAGTGAGCCATGGAAAGCTTGGGAGAAAAGCATTCCAGCAGAGGGCCCAGCAGGTGCAAAGGCCCTCATGTGGAAATGATCTTGGCATAGTCCAGGGACATAAAGAAGGTGAGGAAGGGAGAGTGTAAGGGAGGAGGGAAGAGAGGACATCTCTGACATGGGAGGAAACTGGGTTTTACTTGAAGTTGATAAGGATTGTAAATATTTAAAATTATTTACAGCTTAAATATTTTCTTCTGATACCAACCCATCTCCGTTTAACTGAGATTCTATGAAGGAATCGCCCAGTGATAGGCAGAGAACGTGGTGGCATTTTTGGAGTTTCATTTTCATTCAATTCAAAATCCCTCAATATTCCTAAAGGAGTTTGTTGGAAATTGTCTGACAAGCGCAATTACCAGGGCGAGTAGCTGTTTTACCATGCAGAATTCTGTCCGCGTGTGTTTATGTGTGAGTTCATTTCCACAAGAGAAATTGAGGGCCTCGTTTCTCTGTAGTCTGATATTTACCGAGTTCTATTTTATGATCAGCCCTCAGAAGCCAGAGGGACATCAGATAGAGGTCTAATTTTCTGTTCACAGAAGCAAATGATAATTGAAAAAGCAGGGAGAACATGTCTGAAGCCTTGAGCTGTCTCAGGAGAAGGGGATGATCATTTCGCATTGTTTTGTAGCGCCATCTCCAAGCAGAAACACATGGTGATTTACAGGTTAGCAAAGGGCACCAGGATAAACACTTTCCTTAGGAGCATTGTCACAGTATAAAGTCAGGCAAATGAAATTGTATCTCCCGTATCTTGCAAGGTCACGTGTCTCTGTGATCACCCTCCAAAATACTGAGGTAGAAACTTTCATAAAGTTCTGCTTACTGCTCTCTTTGGGCGGGCTTACCATTGTCCTGTAAGCCGATCATTTTGGAAGCTTTTAATTAAATAACATCACTTTAAAAGGGGTTTTCCTCCAGTAGAAATTGGGAGACATAGGTAAGCACATCTTTAGGGGAGATAAGTTAGTTGGGCGGTCATTTCTCATGAGGAAACCTTGCAGTGGTCCATCCAGGACGTGGAAAAGGAGGTTCCGGTTTCGATCTCTAGTATTTGTTGTCATGGCTGCTAAAAATATTAAAGTTGGTATCTTCCTAATGAGCCTCAGTTTTAAATGCTTTTGCCTTAGAAAATTCCTGTAAGTAATGTGTTGCTGAAATCAACATTATTTCGGAGCTTGGGTTTGGGGCAGCTCTTCACTAGGTGTGTTCTTGCTGGTCACCTGTTACCTGTGGAGGGGTTAATGTCGGGGTGACCTTGGGAGGCTCCCCCACGACGGCACAAGTAGTTAGGAACTCTTATTCCGCAGGAACAGCATTTCCTAGAGCCACAGCTCTGAGACACGGAGCTCATTTCCCAGCGATGGCACCACTTTTCTTACGAGGGAATAATTGACCCATTTATGGTCTTGTTTCAGCTTGTTGCGGATTCCTGTGCCAGCAGCCCTTGTCACCATGGCAACTGCAGCAGCAGCAGCGATGGCTACCTCTGCATTTGCAATGAAGGCTATGAAGGTCCCAACTGTGAACAGGCGCTTCCCAGCCTCCCCGCCTCTGGCTGGACCGAGTCCATGGCCCCCAGGCAGCTTCAGCCTGTCCCCGCCACCCAGGAGCCTGACATCATCCTGCCCCGCTCTCAGGCGACCGTGACTCTGCCCACCTGGCAGCCCAAAACAGGGCAGAAAGTTGTAGAAATGAAATGGGATCAAGTGGAGGTGAGAACGTTTGATTGCGTATGTTTTTATGTAAAGAAACCAGTGAGGTTAAGATAATGCCAGTGGTTGCAATATTGGCAGTAACAACGGAAGACCTTTAAGTTATCCTCTTGACAAAACAGGGAGTCTGAGGTTATTCCCGCCTTCACTTGTGTGTAGATCCCTTTTGCTTACGCAAAGGGGATTTTTCAATTATGACTGTTTTATGGGCATCAAGAGTGTAAGCAATAAAAGGAAAAGGATGAAATTATTTTCTGGAACGATGTCCGTGTATATTTCTGTGAGATCGTTTTGGATTCGGCGCAGAGAGCCCAAGGAAGGGCCATGTAAATGAACGTATCACGGACCCTCCACCGTTGACCTAATTTTCCTCAATATTATGCTTAACTCCTTGTTTATTTATTATGATTCTACTTCTGGTGCCTTGCGGCCAATATCATTTTAAAAACAGCTGCTATCAGTGATTTCTAAAATATGTTGAGTCCGCATTTGAGAATGAAATTTCCAAATTTTATTTATTTTGGCAATAACAAATTCCATTCATTGACTCTCGTCCAGTCTGGGTTTGGCTTGTGTTTTAAGCTCATCAGAAGTCTCATTTTGAGGAATTTTCAGCGGATCCTTGAAAGTTGACGTATAATCTAAATTTGCTAGCTAGGAGAGTTGAGGAGCAAATCCAAATCATGACTTTGAGGTGATATCCATAGGGTATAATTCCGTTCCATATCTTGCATTTTATAGGGCATCTTGTGATTGTATATTATTGCAGGTTTTATAGCTCAAACGACAAAACACATAGATCTTTGTGTAGCAGTTTTAGAGTCAAAGAATGTGTGTAGAAGTTTCTCTTATTGTCAAAGAGACAAGGTAGCATCCCTTCTTTCATTTTCTTGGGTAATTGTAACCAGTGACCCATTTTTTTTTTTCATTGCCACACAATTTATCAAGGCCATCTTCAGACCGCAGGGCAGTGCTTATAGCCTACCCAGCAAAACTCTGGACGTGTTCTGATTTCAGACTTTTAACAAATGCCTTGAAGTTATGGTTTTAATTCCTCTTTGCTGAATGACTCACTTCTTGAATGTGAACTAGATTTGATTCTACATTTGTCAAGGAAGTGTCCTTTAAAGAAAATTTCTCCCCAACCACCCATTTCAATCTATTTATTTAAAGACCTCCTGTCCTGTAGTTGGTAAACGTAAAAAGAAACGCCTCGTCTTCTTGTCATGCTGTAATTTCTTAGGCTGTTTCAAGAAGCGGGTTAAAAGTTGCCAGGGGAAGGTGTGAATATATTTGGGTTTCTCCTTTCGTGAAATAGTGATGCTTCAGAAATGTGACGCTATTTGAAGTCTTAAGGGACTAAAATTGTTGTAACAGTTGTCTGTTAACACAAATTTAACGAGTCGGGCTTCCATCTTTGAATATCCATGGTGGGCTTACTTTCTGGCGTTTGACTGTCAGGCCTTCTGGGGCATATATTCTCAGCATTGGGTGTGGGTGGAGGTGCTGAGAATTTCTGTATTGTTCTCAGTTAATTCAGTGATGATGGACACATATAATACCACCCCCTTTAATGTTTCTTTATTTTTTTTTGAGAGAGAGTGAGCACAAGCGGGGGAGGGTCAGAGAGAGAGAGAGGGAGAGAGAGAGAATCCCAAGCAGGTTCCACGCTGTCAGCACAGAGCCCCACGCAGGGCTAGATCCCATGAACTGTGGAGATCATGACCTGAGCCGAAGTTAAGGGTCAGACACATAACTGACTGAGCCACCCAGATGCCCCTAATACCCCTTTGTTTTGACTCTACTGGGTGAAGACAGTGCTCATGGCATGAGGAGTAAATGAATAAGTTGGTCAGAACCACCCCATTGGACGCAGCTCAAGCGTTCACAGTGTGTTTTCTGATGAACACCATTATTCCCCTCCTTGAACTCCCTTTACGTACATATCAGCGAAGGTGTAGTCCATAGGGGAAAAAAAAATAGGCAGCTTCCCAGTCCCCTGGCCTTAACGCATGCTCCTGAGACTCACCTCTGCACAGGGCAGGGTCACCCAGACTTAGCGCTTCTTGCCTACTGTTCGTTTTAAGGCTTGCTCTCCTAGTTAATGCTTGCTGCATAGAAGCTAGTCCTTAAAGCCTGTCCTCTGGTTCTCCAAGCACCGAGTCCCAGACCGAGCATAGAGCAGAGGCCACTGACTGCTCGCTAAATGGAAGACAGCGGGGAGTGGACCCCTGCAGCGTCCTGTTCATCAGTCATAGCGATCTGGGAATTGGTAGACGGCTCTCAGGAAAGCTTTGGCATTTCAGGAAACCAAGTGGCAAAGCTTTCATTTTCTTTTGAGTCTGTACCATGTCACCTGTCTTCTCTCTGTCTCCACCTCAGCGTCACCCAAAGGTAGCTTCTGGAATTTTGCTTTGTAATATTATCATGTGTGATGATCAACCCTGATAACTTGTTTCTTCCTTTTTTTCCCAGGTGGTCCCAGATATTGCCTGTGGGAATGCCAGTTCTAACAGCTCTGCCGGTGGCCGCCTGGTAACCTTTGAGGTGCCACAGAACACGTCGGTCAAGTAAGAAAACTCGCGGTTACAAATCATTAAGATCAATACTGTGACCCTCTGCTGGGTTGTGTCTGTCCATGTAACTGGTCAGTCCAGTGAGAGTCATGAGCAGAGTTCCATGTGTAGATGTGGCCTAAGTGGCTCAAAATCCAGAAGGAGCTATTTCAGGAAAGAATGTTGCAGTGGGGATCCTGTTGGGTGGAGATGTGGAACTGGCTGGGATGAGTAAGGTGCGAGATAAGAAACCTTCACTTCCCAAGTGACTTTTGCTTCCAGAATTCTTTGGTGTCTTACGATTTGAATGGGCTGTTGGTTAAATTCATGTGCATCATTTGCCCCAATTTAAAATGCAAACATTACAATTTTATCTGAGAAGAAAGTGTTTTGTTTTGTTTTTATTTATTTACTTTAATTAATTAATTTATTTCTGAGAGGGAGAGAGAGGGAGAGGCAGACAGAGAGGGGGACAGAGGATCCAAAGTGGGGTCTGTGCTGACAGCAGAGAGCTTGATGTGGGGCTCGAACTCACAAACTGTGAGATCGTGACCTGAGCCGAAGTAGGGCTCTTAACCGGCTGAGCCACCCAGGTGCCCCTTGTTTTGTTTTTAAACTTAAGCTCTTTCAAACTACATACTGCCCATGGAGGCGGGCAGAGATGGGGAAGAGGCAAGGGGTCTGCCCCTGCCGTGTGTCAGGTGCTCTGTGTCACTAGGGAGTGGGGTGGAGCCAGCCCTGGAGTGACCCCATCCCGTCTCCCACTACTCATTCTTCTCTGATGCTATTACCTGCCAACCCCCCCACCCCCACGTAGCCAAATGGGAGTTTGCTGTCCAGTCTTCAGGAAGTTTAGAAGGCCGAGGGACATGTGACCCTGGTTAACTAGTGCTCTGTATCAACTCCCTAGTAGGGGGGCCGTGGGCACTTTGGGCCTCTTCTATTCATACAGAATTGTTTTTGCCCACCTTACTTTCTTTTTTAAAATGTTTATTTTTGAGAGAGAGAAAGAGAGTCAGTGTGAGCAGGGGAGAAGCAGAGAGAGGGGGACAGAGGGTCTGATGCAGGCTCTGCACTGTGATAGCAGCAAGCCCGATGTGGGGCTCGAACCCACGAACCGTGAGATCATGACCTGAGCCGAAGTCAGACACTCAACTGACTGAGCCACCCAGGCGCCCCTGCCCACCTTGCTTTCTAAACAATGGGGTCCCTGAAATGTTTGGAAGGGGGACTTTGTTACGTTGCCCCTGCGTCCCCTCCCCCTGGGGCCTTGAACTCAGTCTGGTGGCGGAAGAGTCAGAATGGGCAGTGAACTTCGCACCGGGAAGAAGTCCCCACGGGGAGAAAGGTGTGGCATCTGAGGCAGCTTCCAGTGCTACCAGCAGGGGGACCCCGGTCCTAAGTGTTTCATTGCTCATAACACAGATGATCTGTGCTGGTCAGAGCTGGCTTTGGGGAGGATCAGTAGTTTCCTTTACGTGTATGAAACCATCTCATAGTGCTTTCTTTTCTGGGTCATATAATCTTTCTTTTATAAGCCTTTCCAAATAGTTCTGATCCTCTATCCCTTTAAATACTCTACCTGCCCCCCCGATCAGCTTGAAATTCTCCAGGCCCCTTCTGGGCTTCAGGACAGGGCAAAAATAGCAGGTTGACCCAGGCTGAGTCATCTCTGCGTGCCCTGAATCCACCTGCAAGAGTGGCTAGCCCCCGTGTACTTACCTTTTACGAAACCCCGACTGAACACCCAGCCGCAAGCCAGGAGCTCAGCGCTTAGTACGCCAATCTTCTCCCGAAGGTGGAGACCTGGTTTTCTAGGAGCACACAGGAAGCAAGGGACAGCTTCCGGGCGGTGGGAAGGTGGTCAGGGCAGGTCTCAGAGAAGAGATGACCCATGGGCTAAGCCTTGCAGAATGTCACTTAACCAGGCATGCGAGGAGGCAGAGGTTGGGAGCTGGGAGGGAACCTGGTTGGGGAGGAACAGTGGGTTCGTGTCGCTGGAACGCTGGGCTGCAGGATTTGAGGCTGAAAGGGGAGCTGAGGCCGAGGCCAGTTTGCTTCCTAGCGTCTCATTCTTGGGACTTTACCCTGAAAATAAGAAGCCAGGAGAGGCCTGGAGCATGGGAGGTGACACACTTTTGCTTACGTTGGCAACACAACTCAGGTGGCCATCTGGGGATGCAGGACACATTTGTAGTAAATTCAAGCAGGACTCATAATGTGTGGATGTGGAAGGATTTGTCTCTAGAAGAACTCCGTGTACTCTTTTATTCTTTTTTTTTTTTTAATGTTTATTTATTTTTGAGAGGAGGTGCGGAGGGGCAGAGGGAGAGGGAGACACAGAATCCGAAGCAGGCTCCAGGCTCTGAGCCATGAGCACAGAGCCTGACGTGGGGCTCGAACTCACAAACTGTGAGTTCATGACCTGAGCTGAAGTCAGACGCTCAACCGACCGAGCCACTCAGGCACCCTGACCCTTTTATTCGCGATGAAAATTGTTACTCGAATGTGAGTTATCTATTGGTGTCTTCTGTGGTATATTTTGAAGCAAGTGGGAGACCTTTGTAATGATTTCCTGAGACCTTTGTGGATGTATGTATATGTCATTTTATTTTTATTTTCGACTTGGACGGACTGGTTCTAAGATGAGTTTTTCTGAAAGGGACTTTTGGTTTACTTCACCCCCGTTTTCAGAATTCGGCAAGACGCTGCGGCCTCGCTGATTCTGCTGTGGAAGGTCACGGCCACGGGATTTCAGCAGTGCTCCCTCATAGACGGACGGAGTGTGACTCTTCTCCAGGCGCCTGGGGGTCTGGTCCTCTTGGAAGAGATGCTCGCCTTAGGGCACAATCACTTCATCGGTGAGTTATGGAAGTCTGCCCGTCAACACATCTGATTCCACCCAACCTTGGTTTGGTGTTTAGAGACAGTGCGTTAGGGCGTTTTGCTCAGATAATCTGAGTTCTGGCCATCAACTAAATGTCCTCCATTGTCGAGGAGGTTTTGCTTAAACATCCAAATTGATTTATAAGGCAGCCTCTCCTGTGTGGCTCGATATGGAAAAAGCGTGGGCTCTGGAATCCTGAGACTACGTATCCCAGCCCCGGACAGAGCGTCATAGATGTGTGATCTTTGGCGCATAATGTTCTGAATCTGCTTTCTTTTTGACTCCAGTCTGCAAGATGCTGGACAGGGTACAGTGGGCAGGAATCGTGGGCAGCTTCAGGCACCGAATGTTGGTGTCTCAGAAAAAACCCTGTTCTCCCTTGATTTACACCTGACCTAGGGCCCGGGGCACAGCACCTCGGAAGCGATTGGCTACATCTGCGCCTCTGACTCACAAGTGACTTGAGGACTACATCTTCCCCCCCGGGCTCCTCTTGTTCACCCACCTTTCCCTCCTGGGTCACTTTTGACTTTTCACTTTCTCGAATAGTGTCAGTCTGCAATTTCACCTGCCCTAAACGACCACATGCCTGACTAGCCCAATTTTCAAGTTCCTCTGCCCTAGAGTAGAAATGGCCCTCGTAAAGTGTGACCCCCCACTCGCTGCCTCCTGCCCCTCCCAAGGGCGACATCTGGGCGGTTTCCAGAGGACCCTTCCCCTGGTAGGCATTCTGACTGTACCCTGTGTTGCCTTCACCCCTCACCCAGCGCAGAGTATCTTTGGGGTTGGAGCTTGTAACCCCAGCCCCTCTGCAGGCGGACATCGTCAGCTGCTTTATCAGAGCTCCTTGCATCCTGCTGCCTCTACTCAGACGGGAGCTCAAGTTCAGACTCCACCCATCCCAGTCCTATGCGCCCAAGCAGCCCCTTGCATCCTGCTGTTTATACCGCTCCCTGTCTGATCATATATGCTAACAGTCCTCATCTGGAGAGGGGCAGTGACAGCGTCTCTCAGGGGTGTTGTAAGGGTTCAGTGGGATAATGGGTGTGAAAGTGTAAGTTACAAATGTTAGGGATGATTCTAGTTACTTTCTCTAGCTTGTTCTGAGAGACCCTAAATATTTTGCTAAATGAAATGGAAAAGTATATAAAAGACATATTCTCTAAGGTGTATATTGGATCCAAGTTTCATAATGGAGACGAACTGGTGAAATGAAATGCTCGGCTCCGTATAATTTTTGTCACTTTTTCATTTGATCGACCCTCCTCTGGTAAGAAGGCCGTTTCCCAGTCTTTGGAAATCCAGCTGTGGAGTGGTTGGGGGATGGGGGTTGGGGGACTGGGTGGAGAGCTTGGTGTGGGGAACGGACATACTGGAAAAAGAGAGTAGGGTATTTCATTTCGGACTGATGTTTGTCTGTTCAGATAGCTGTTGGATTACAGCATGATGTAATATTGTCCAAGTCAAATCTGAATTTCACTCCCCAAAACATACTTCCCCGTCTGTTGTAACAGTTCATCTCAAAGGATATAGTTTGTGTATTTTGGTAAATAGTTTCAATTTTATTTCGTATTGATTTTGTAAGTTTTTCTTTTTGGTGGATTAAGCTGTCCTCTGACGTGGAGCTAACATTTCACAAAAACACATGTGCTGTCATCACTCTGTAAAATGTCGTTAGTGTTACCAGAAGCTATCCATTCGAAATGTTAGCTTACCTTTGATACTACGTTTAGTTGTAGCATAACTATAACTTGAGACTGATGTTGGGGTTAAGGATGGAGATTAATGAAGAAGGATTTTCTAGCATTAGTATAATTTTATACCCGTAAGATACAAGGAATTATATGAACTCTAACAGAATTTGTGCTCATTTTTCTAACAAACAATTGCATGGCAGTGTATTGCTCCTTACAGGAGTAATTTTTGAAAATTTAATGTGGTATATTAATAACTAAGGAATTTTTTTCTCAAAAATTGTACTTGAGGTGGCAGACGATTTTGAGATGAGGTGATGGTGATTTTGAGGAACATGCTTTATTTCTCTAAGCTGCTATTTTCCATTTGGAAAATTTGGGGTCTGATGTCTTTTTAAATTTCATAACTCGAACACATTCTAAGTGCTTTGGGCGGCTTTGTATTGGCGCTCACAATCTTCTAGTGTTATTCTCTTTCAGGATGGGGCCAGTCTTGTCCCAAGCTTTTTCTGAGGAAGAATGGCTACCTTCCTCCCAATGGACCACAGGCTGCCACACATTGCCGGCTCCTTCCTTTACGAGGTCTTTTTATCTTAAAGGAGCAAGATTTACCTTTTGTAATCATCGTGGAAGTCTTATGTTTACTGCATTGATGTGTGTTTAATGTTCTTTTTAATTTTTTTAAGGCAGCTTCTTTTTTTTTTTTAATTTTTTTTTTAACATTTATTTATTTTTGAGACAGAGAGAGACAGAGCATGAATGGGGGAGGGGCAGAGAGAGAGGGAGGCACAGAATCGGAAGCAGGCTCCAGGCTCTGAGCCATCAGCCCAGAGCCCGACGCGGGGCTCGAACTCACAGACCGCGAGATCGTGACCTGAGCCGAAGTCGGACGCTCAACCGACTGAGCCACCCAGGCGCCCCTAAGGCAGCTTCTTAAAATGATTTATTTTTACAATACTGGGCTCTCTAGACACGAATGCACTTTAGCTAAGAACCAAAAGACCATTCTAAAGAGTACAGAGCCTCCGTTGACAGATAAACAAATGGGATGCCAGTGCGGGTGGGAGAAAACTTCTGCACCAAAGGGCCAGTAAACCTCCAGAGTTGTGGTGCTGTGTTCTAGGCAATACCACTCCTTTCTAGAAAGAGAGGCACTTGCAGGAATTGACTGTCCCTTCTCTGCCCTTCATTCTCAATTGGGTCCACTTACAGAATTGATGACCAAAGGTCTTTTAATATTTCTTGTTAATTAATGTATTTATTTTTGAAGAGAGAGAGAGACAGAGACAGAGAGAGAACATGAGCAGGGGAGGGGCAGAGAGAGAGAGAGGGAGAGTGAGAATCCCAAGCAGGCTCCATGCTGTCAGCACAGAGCCTGACCTGGGGCTTGATCTCACGAATCATGAGATCATGACCTGAGCCGAAACCAGGAGTCAGATGTTTAACCAGCTGGGCCACCCAGGTGCCCCTGTTGCTCTGTGCAACAGAGTAGTAGAGTCCCTATGTGTTTTTGGGAGACAAACTTGGTCATCGTCACTGGCTTTACACAAAAATCCTTTTTAAAAGTTTATTGCCAAGACCCTGTTAATGTTCTACATGGTCCAGATGATGATGTACTTATATTTGACCTATTTCGGTGACACTCCATTGAATTAAAAGAAATTTTTTTTGATGTTTATTTTTGAGAGAGAGAGAGTGCACAAGCAGGAGAGGGGCAGAGAGAGAGGGAGACACAGAATCAGAAGCAGGCTTCAGGCTCTGAGCTGTCTGCACAGAGCCTGATTTGGGGCTCAAACTCACGTACCATGAGATCATGACCTTGAGCTGAAGCCAGACTGAGCCACTCAGGCACCCCCCACCCCCGCCATTGAATTTTTAAAACAGATTCCTTTCATTGACATTGCCTTATGAATATTTATACCCTTTGATCGAAAGAAAAAGATGATAAAACATTTCACAAAACATGTAGCTCTTCCTTCTGTGCCTCAGTGCATCACCTTTCCCTCCATGTTGTCACCCAGTTTCAATGCTTCTGCCCGCTCCTTAATCATCTCTTTGCTTTTCCTAAATGTGCTTCTTTCAACTATGTTATTTGCTTTAGGCACTGTTTTGAGGTCAGTCACTAACTTGACTTTTGTGTCGCATTGTCTGCTCCATGGCGAGCAGCCCTGGTGCTCAGGAGCTTACTGAGTGATTCATCCGCTCCCTGGTTCATGGCCCCAGATAGTAAGGGATTCATGGTTCCAGTTGTATTTCCATGATAAGCAGTTGTCGGTCTTGTGTTAGGTACTGTTTTTGTTTTTTCACTTGGGGTTGCTTGGACACATTGCTGGGGTAGACACTCTCAGGGATGAGGGCCCAGCCAGCTGTCTGCTGTGTGGGCTTCGTGTGAGAAAGCAGTTAGAGGTTGTTGCCATTTCCGCAGGGTAGAAGCCCCATTGGACTCCTTTTCTAGATTTTTCTTTCTCTGGTCACCTGCCCTTAGGCTTATCTCCCAGTACTTCTCCGTGGTCTCTGTCCATCCATTGCCTGTCCCATCCCCACCTGGACCTCCCCCTGCCTCATCTTGTCCATGCCTTGGACCCCCCAGATCTGTTCTTCTTTGAGAACTCATTTAAACTCTCCTTATTTGGAGTGGTGTAGGAGGAAAATGGCCAACCCAAAATTCTACTCTACCTGGATTCTGAAATCCTCTGAAACTCTACTTATGAATTCTTATAAACACACAGGCAACCCTGGAATATTCTCACAGTTAGTTCTTATTTTGATCAGAAAACCCAGGTGGTGAGGCATGTCTGCTTTACCTGTATTTCTGTTTACCTGCCTGTTCAGAGAAACCCCTACTTTTTCCTTCACACTTTTCTCTTTTATAATCCAGATCTGTTGTTAACCTCAATCTGGCATTTTTCTTTCTTTCCCCTTCTTTGAAATTATTTTCATTTTGATCCATCTCATTCCCTTCTCATTCTTTCTTCTTCTTTTTTAATGTTTATTTATTTGAGAGAGAGAGAGAGAGAGAATGAGCAGAAGAGGGGCAGAGAGAGAGGGAGACACAGAATCTGAAGTAGGCTCCAGGCTCCAAGCTGTCAGTGCAGAGCCTGACGCAGGGTTTGAACTCACAAACTGTGAGATCATGGGATCATCTTGACAGTGGTCTCACTACTCGTATTTGCCTCTCTGTCTTCCCTCATTCTCTTCTCCTGCCTGTAACCCGCTGTTTTTCTCTATAACCTTTTACCATATTTATATCATTCTTAACAATGTGTAGTACATTTCTGACATCTAATTTATTTCATAAAAATTAGTGCATTTTTTTGTTTAATCCACACCAGTGGTATTTTGTTCGTGACCTACTAAAAAGCCGCCCTTAGGACTTGAGATCCGCTTCACCTTCATAAAGAAATGAGTAGTGCAAGCCGTAGCCTGTAGCAATGTCCTTGTAGGAGTTGGGCTCGCTTCTTCAGGATTACAGCTGCAAAAGTAGCCACAGAACCCTAGAGATAATGACTTCCAGGTCTTTGTAGCTGATGTTCTAACTAGATGAGAAATTTTCCCATTCTGCCTGTGCCCCCTGGGAGGGAGCTATAACGCACTTTAGGTTTCCTTGATTCTAAATTTTCAGCTTAAAAAGATTCTTGTCCCGCAAAATGTTTCTAGAGCAATATGTTCTCTTTAGTTTCTTCTCTTGACAAATAAGGGGGAGTAACACGGTACCTTAGCAGGTACAGTGAAAGTTGAGACTTTTCCTTTGGTCAGACTCCACTGGTGCAACAGCCCTTCACAGCCTCAGGGTTTACATCTTTATGGTCTTAACTGATGATTGATCCTTATTGGCATCATGACGTTTCCTTGGAGATACAATCTTTTGTAGGATGGCGGTTTATACCGACTTAAAAAATGTTTTTTCAATGCTTTAAATTTTTATTTTTTTGAAAGAGCATGCAAAAGTGGGGGTGGGACAGAGAGAGGGAGAAGAGAGAATCCCAAGCAGGCTGCGTCCCCAGCACAGAGCCCAACGCAGGGCTTGATCTCATGACTGGAAGATCATGACCTGAGCCAAAATCAAGAGTTGGATGCTTAACCGACTGAGCCACCCAGGCACCCTGACTTTTTTTGTTGTTAATGACAGAATTTTAAATATACAAGCAACTGATACTTTATTCTTAGGCAGAAGTTCTTAATCTGGGCTCAGTTGGACCATGGTTCTGTGGCAGCCATGGGAGTCAAAGGTTACTTTTTGAGAAACCCATGAATCTCCTGAAAATGCGCTGTAGATTTTTATGTGTTTGTGCATCCCTCTAAGACAGGGCTAAAAGTTCATTGGATTCTCAAAGATATCTGAGTGCAAACATTTTAGAGGTGCTCACTTTAAGCTATGTGTGTGATTCTTTGAGGATACATATGCTTTTCAACATTCTCTGTCCGTTTAGCGATGTTTCTTTTGACAGACTTACCTGCTTCCTGTGTCTCCGTATCAAGGAACTTAACCAACATTTATTTAGGGAAGCAGGGCTGTGGGAAATACTCAATTCTGTGTTAGTTTAGAAAGTACACCATGCATGCCTCTCATTTCCCAAGCACTGTGTCAGCCTGGAAATGCAAACATGCTGTAGGTGGGGTCTCTGAGCGAATGGGGCAACAAAGGCAGAGACGGGTGCTGTGGAGAAGGGACGTGCAAAGTGGCACAGGGTTCAGAGGAAGGAGCAGCTACCTGCCAGGGGAGGTAGGGCAGGCAAAGTGCTCTCCTTGGATGTACGAAGTGCAAGTGTATGGCAATTTGATGGCACAGGAGTCTGTGTCATTCAGATAATTTAACGATAGTGCTAGAAGTTGATGAATGGCCATCACAACTGGAAATAGAATTTAATTTCAGCAAGCATGCGATGGCAGATCCCATCCATTCCTCCAACTGCCTCTCATGTTGGGTGTGAACAAATTTCTATAGAGTGAAGAGCTCCAGGTGTGAATTTTATTTCTTGGGCTCTCTGTGTATCTTCAACAGGCAAAGGAGGGACCGACCCTCTAGTCTTTGACAATGGATTTCCAGGTGGTCCATTGGAATCCTTCATGAAAGCTCTATTTTCTTATTCCTGAACTCTCTCTCTTTCCTCCCTTTGGGTAAACTATTCCTGTGAACGTTGACCTTTAAAATATGTTTCCAAAGCAATTTAGCTAGAGTTGGGATGCTTTATCCTGTGAGTTTGGTGAAGAGAACAGTTTGGGGGAATGTGCTCTGAAAAGACAGGGGACACCATAGGACATACCAGTTGGAGTAAAGGGTGGTGGGCAGTATTCACAGGGGAAGAGTTCAAAAGAAAAGTAGGGACAGGAGATTTCTTAACTTCATAGTTTGGCTGGAGAGCTTCCCGAAGCCATCCATGCACAGCGGCCAATATTATTATAATTTTTTTTTTTTTTTTTTTTGCGTGTGCCTATCTTAGCAATTTCAACATCAGGTCTCTGGATAGAGGTCTTACTTTATTTCAGCCGTTTCTTGATGAATTCTTTTGTTTCTCTCTCAGGAGATAAATAGGCCAGAGACTCCCCCTCCCCACCTGCCATGCTTCTCCATCTTGTTACTGGCTGGTTTCCTGCTCTGTGTGACCTCCCCCCTGTGACCACCCCCCTGGCCGTGGCTCCCTGTGGAAGACACAGGGTGGCAGGGAAGGGGTGGGAAGGGAAAAAGGGCAGGTATAGACCAGGACTTGTCAGAAGGAAGGATTCCCATGCAGAGTAAAAGGTGCTTAGCATATGTTTTCCTCTTACTTGTTGGAAAAGGTCACTGGGAGACGCGGAACCAAATTGGTGATTCTTGCAACGGTGAAGATTTTATGGCCTGCTTATCTCTCCTCCACACACTCTTTAGGTTATATTTTTCCTGGCTCCGATGTCCATTTTAATTTGTATTTCACTATTTAATGGCATACATTTTCTGTGAGCTCCTCAGGTCTTATGGAATAAGTTCGGGTATAAAGAAGTAAGATAGAGGTTGGGGCACTTAAAATTTTAATATATTCTTTTACTATACCTTGATAATACCTTCATGATTATGAAGTGTTTTAGGACCATTAGGATATTTGCATCCTAGCTCTGACCCAGTAAAGTAGGGTTGATTTTTGGAAATGCTGTAACTCATCATTCCCGTGTGCAGGTTGCTATGGGACTAGTTTCTAAAATTACCCCCGCGTTCTGGCAGTGTGAGACCTTGCTCAGTTGCATGAAACCTTTGGGCTTCCTTTCTTTAGACCTTCTGCAGGTCATTCTCAAACAAGCAATAGTGGAGGTGGATCGAGTACACAGCTTGCCATCCAAATCTGGGTTTCTGAGATCTCGGGCCCCTTGGCTATACGGTGAGCTGGAACTTTCCTGTCTAAGCCCACAGGTACTGAGCCTCCTCTAGCCTTTGGAGTGAAATCTGATTTCTTGCAAGCATAAGATCCCACTGTCCCGAGTCCCCCCCCGCTTCACGACTATCACCCTGTCTGACTACTCTCGCATGGTAGGTCTCGTCTCTGTGGTAGGGACTCTGTCTTCATGAAATTCCCAGAAGTTCTGCTCAGCTCTTACGTACTGATGCCACCCCAGAGTGGGGCTGTGTTTCCCCTGTGGTTTAAATGGCTGGTTACCCTTGGCTGATGTTCACCTCACCCAACCCTGCACATTCCCGTTTGTTCTTATCTCTGGCATCATTTTTTCCCCCAGCTCTGTCTCCTTCTGCTTCTTTTAGACTCATAAAAGTTTTGCTTTACCAGCTAAGTCTCACTTTTTCCTCTGATAATCGTAGTATCAGCGAGCATCACACAACGTAGCCTCTGAATGCTCTCCATCCTCTTTTTTATGTATGTGGATTTTATATCTTTTGATTAGACTGTAAATTTCTAGAGAGAATGGACCATATCACGGCTCCTTGTATCATGATGGCCATATGGTGGCCACCTGAGTGATTAAATTTTGTTCGCATGTAACAGTTACTCTGCTCAGTAAATGCCAGGGAAAGAAAATTTCTAGTTGCAAATGTCAATCTTAAGAATTCTTTGTAGATTTTTATAACCCTGTGTCCAGGGCATTTAGAGTTTCCCCCCTTTATTACATTAAAAGTATTTTAGAGGATCAAATACAAGAGAGAAAGAAAGAAAGAAAGAAAGAAAGAAAGAAAGAAAGAAAGAAAGAAAGAAAGAAAGAAGAAAGAAAAGAAAGAAAGAAAGAAAGAAAGGAACTTCTTCATTTCCATCATTCTTTCTTCTTTCCATCATTCTTTTGGGAATACTGCATTTTATATTTTGTCCTTTAAGGTGTCGTGCTCTGGGGGCCTGGGGGTAAAGTAGTCAAAGAAAATTGGGAAAGGATACCAGCTGTAGAATCATTAACATCTTCTTTTGCTAAAACCTTAAGATTTAACAAAGAAAATGCAAATATCTCACCTTTTCATGGTCACCTTAAAACCACAGTTGAATATGGTCTATTGAACTCCCTGTAAAAGAAAGAAGAGAAACTTGAAAGTGTTCAAATAAAAAGCAATAGTTGGAACAAAAGTAGGGGATGGGTAAGGCTGCCCTGAACAGCATAATTTGGATAAAATTCTTATAGCTCCCATTTGCCTGATTGGAAGATTTCTATTAAATTAAATTTTACCTAGATTGAAACCACATTTCTGGATTATCAGCAATCACGATTATTCTTTTTTGATCTTTTTATTATTGGTATTGAATATTAGAATTTTTTTTTATTAGTTGTCCTTGCACATCAATGCCTTGCTCTTATTTTCCTAAATACTGTCATGATCAACATCATTTATTTATTGGTACCTATTGATCGTGGTGATAAACTAAGCATTGTAAACAAAACCACATTCCATTATGGACGTGTGTGGTCCCTAGAGTTGACAGTCTAAGGTTCCCCGGGGCCCCACAGAGTGTTGGTTGTCCTGGCTATGGTGGCATGAGATGTTTCTCTTACCCCCCGGGACAGTCTGGAATTAGGCTCTGTGGAAAGCAGATTGCCGGTCGACCCACAGACCTGGCTGCTAAACATCCAGATTCCTTTACAAGCTCTTCAGGTCGTGCTTTCACACACCGTAATTTGTGCGAATCCTAGGAACTAATCAGGAAGTAAAGGACAGCCATGTGATAGAGTACTACGCATCCAGATCCGTGCCTCCGAGCACGACTGTCCATTACAAAGCTGCTTCTGTAGATTTCAAGCACCAGTTTCAGAATTTAAGGGAACAAAGAGTCTGCTGGTGATTCTCCTGTTATGTGGGCCTGATGCATCAGGTGGAACTGTTCGCCTGGTTTCGAGAGGCAAACTCAAGGTAATGTCTTCGTAACCCTAAATTCTCCCTTTCTCCCTCCCCCTTCGGCCACATTGTCTCTCCCTCTCCCTCAGCCTTTTATTTTAAAAAATAAAAGTAGCACAGTTTACTAGTGGATTACTTGGGAGAAATTAATTAGTAAGAAAAATTATCTTTATGTTTTAAAGACTTTCTTGTTAGCTCTGAAAATAAATACCTTATCACTTAACTGTGATAATAGTTTTAACCCAAATCTTATCCATAGAATTCGAACTGGTTTTTTTTTCCCCTTTTAACTTAGGGACACACCTTCTCAGGGCTTTACCAGTTTACTGTCCAAGTTTTTCTTAGCTTCTGTCAGCGCAAATTTCAAGTTAGAAAGTAATTTAATTAATCGCTGTTTAATAGAGGGGCCAATTTCTGCCCCTCTATTGTACCTCTTTTTCTTCTTCCTAAGGGGGAGAGAGGGAGTATGGGAAAGGGTGGAAGAAAGAGGGAGGGAGAGAGAGATTGATTCTTAGGGCTAAACCCTGGAACTATGGTTTTCTCTCACCAAAAGATAATATACTCTCTTTTGAAAAACTTGAAGGCTCTATGACAATAGATAATCTAAACATAAATAGCATTCACACTATTTTTTGTAAGAGGAACACATTCATATGCTGTTTGATTATTTGCCCATTTCACTTCATGTGTCACTGACATTCTTTTGTGTGAATAGGTCTTCTTCATGGCTGTATAGTGTTCCATCAAATCAATGTACTGTAATTTATTTAATCAATATGCTGCTGTTAAACAGTTGGCTCCTTCATATCTTTTGCCTTTTTATGTAGAATTTCAAGCACTGGTATAACCTTGTCTTTGGATCCTTTCTGATGATATATTTGGGTTAAATTTCCAGGTACAGAATTTGCTGGATCAAAGGGTTTATATATTTTAACAACTCTGATGTGCATTATCAAACTGTCCTTAAGTTTCTTCCAATATTCACTGAGGTCAGCTAGTTTATCTCTGAAGGAGCATGGTGTCCCCTTTCCACCCACTTGTGGCTAGTGGCTGTTAACTCGATTCAACTTCACATTTACATACACCTCTTAGCAACTTCCTTAGCCATCTGAAATGTTCAGGGATCTCTGCAAGGTAGAAAAGTGGTAACAGTTTCCAGAGAAAGGACAGTACCCATCTCTTTAAGCAGAACATATGTACAGTGGCTACACGTCAGAGTCGTAGTAAACAGAATGGTTTCAGTGTATTACTGCATTTGCACATCCAGGTAGACGTAAAATGGTGGGGGAGGGGAGATGGGGAACGAACGAACAGTGGTCATGTTCATTACCACACAGTCAGATTCTAGTGACATTCCTCCTGCTTAATGCTATACAAAGAACATTCATATTCCAGAAGGCTACAACCCCAATTCCATTTCTGTCTCCTCCTCTTAGATTCTTTTGCTTTCCCATTTCCATATCCTGAAGGTAGATATTTAAGTTCCATCTATGGTAGACTTTTTATGAGGTCAAAATTAGTCTGTGAGAATGGGGCAAAGCATTTTCCAGAAAAGACAAATATTTTGAAAACCCGTGAGGGCTGCTTTAGAGATGATCACTTGACTTTGACACAAGATCATGGTAGTCGCAATTGTTTTTCACAAAGCTCTCAGGTCGAAAACTCGGAGCAGCAAGTAAATGGACCAAAATAGGGCATGTCAGCAGGAAAAAATTGCCTAGCTTTTGGGTGAGGAATATAAATAATTAGGATTTCATTTCAACACGACTCTTCTGCTTTCTTTTCTCTAATGCTCTCTCTGACATTTGGGTTTTGAATGCCAAGTTATTTTTGGTATTCGCCTACATCCCTAACAAGCAATGTGCTCATGGTTGTCCTGTTTTAATGCCATAATTGTGAGTTTGACCTACAAAAGCTATATTTGCCTGGTAGACAAATGGGAAATCTCATTAAGTAAATACACCGAGAAATACTGTTTGGCTACATCAGTAGTGATAGCAGCCTCTGGAACACTACCGTGTCAAAGAAACAGGATCTGTATCCTGTCATCCATCCACCTCTCTGTTTACCATCAGTGAATGTTTGTTGATTAATTACCACATGTAGGACACCGTGCTCAGTACTGGGGATACAAAGAAATAGAAGGTTCCAGTTCCTGTATTGGAGAGATTTTTTAGGCTCCAGGCAGATGGGACATACTCACGTAACCCAGGTAACTCTTAGTGTCCCATGGTTCAGTCTTGTTCATCCAGTCACATCAAATAAACCCCGTCCAGTAGCCAATAATGGATGAAAACGCTTGGAATCTTTATTCATCTTTTTGAGAGCGCATGAACAGCAGTGGGAAGAATGCATTCTTCCCATGCAGCAGAAATCTTACTGACCTTCTCTCCTCATTACTCTCTTAACAGTCTCCATGTGTTTGGCACTGGCCTTGTGAAATTCTCTCCCCCACTCTCATGGCCTGCTCCCCCAAATCTCAGCCCAACATCTAGCCTTCGAGGCTTTTCTTGCTGTTTTCTTTTTGCACTTCTGGCTCGCTCTTCCACGTATCGGTATAGTGTCTTGGGTTTGTTTGTTTGCTTTTAGTTCTTCTGTCTCGTCCCTTCTTGGGGTTCTCCACTACCAAGAATTTTCCTGGGAACTGACCCAGCACACGAGCCCTTTCCCCTTAGAAGTGAAAGTGAGAGGAAGAGTATAGATACTCCTATAATAAGTAATTGCTGCTCTTGTTAGATACTAATGCTTTTGAGATGGTAAGGAGCACATGGAGAGATAAATGAGAAGATAAAAGGCTGTGTATTAAATGTTGGATGAATTTTTAAGGGCTACATGAACTCACAGGGAAAGAGTAACCACCCAGCAGGAAGTTCAGGCTTTGGACTTGTACATTTCGAGCTTGGCCTTGAACTGAGGAGTGGGTATAAGGGGGGAAAGACGTTCAGGGTAGGAGGACTGGTATGGATCGCAGTGTTGGGGGCGGGGATCAGTGAGGCTGCAGCAGTGGATCTCAATCAAGAAGTGAGCCGTGGAAGATTCAGCAGAGGATAGGAGGTAGGAGTGAGAGGCTCCGGTGAAGGAGAGAGAGCACGGGTAGGTGGGGGCAGTGGTGCTGGTCCAGTATGGTGAGCGCCGTGGAGTGGATTTTGGCGGTGAGCAGGAAGAGCCAACATCGGGGGGGGGTAGTGGCAGGAGTGGCAGCAGACGGCAGGTCAGCGCCTCCCAGGGACATTGTGAGGCTGGGTTCCCTAGACACGATTATATGCCTTGGGAGCAAGGGAAGAGGCAGCGTCAAAAGTGACAGACATCGGAGTTGCAGAACGCAAGCGTGGTGAGGGCAGGGGACTGAGTGTGGCCTGCTCACTGTGGTATCACCAGCACTTGCCACAGGGCCTGGGGGATGCAGGCACTGAATAAACGTTGATCAAATGAATAATGAATAATGAAGAAATTATGAATAATGAGTAAGTAAACGTTGATCAAATTGAATTCCTGGGAAGTAATCAGAGGGGGGTTATTTTGGAAGTGTGGAAACCCAGCTCGAACTGGAAAACAGCCCCTCAAAAAAAAAACAATCAAGCAGAGGTGGTGGGTGAGAGTCTCCTGCAAGTGAATGTCCAGGTATGGCTCTGGAGTCACAGATCCAGTGTCAGAGAAAGTTTGATCAGACACACTTCCCCCAAGACCATTACAGCCTTCTGGAACACTTGGTTTAGGCTTGTTTTGGGTTTTGTGCCTCTGATTTTATTTTATAGGATATGTTGTCGAGACACAGAGATGCACATGCCTGCATCAGTCCACCCATCGCACGTAAATACAGAGGCACGTGTATGTACTTACGTGTCGACACACAGTTGCACCTGCACCCACAGATGCCCGTGCGTGTGTCTGCACACCCATGGACGCACATCCGTACGTACATTTGCACATGTACAGACACAGACGTGTATATTGCGCGTCTATGATTTAAAGGACTTGACGGATGGAGGACCATAAAAGGGTAGATAGCTTGGAGTCTGTGAGTGAGAGCGTGTAAGGGCGTGTGAAATTGGACAATTAGTTTGGAAAGAAACAGAATCCTTAGAGTTGGAAACAATGCTAGTATATATGAGGAGGATATAGTACGTAGCTAATATTCATGAATAAAAACAATAAGCAAAAACGTGAATTCATTGTCAACGTGATCGTTGTATTTTTCCCTCCTGAAAAGATTTTCATTATTTAAGTATAGTCGACAGACGGCGTGATCTTAGTTTCAAGTGGATGGCATGCTGATTCGACAGTTCTGTATATTATGCGGTGTTCACCATAAGCATAGTTAGTATCCGTCACCATACAGCATTATTTCAGGGTTTTTTTTCATTTTGTTTTTGAGAGTGAGAGAGAGAGTGTACACACAAGCCGGGGAATGGGGCAGAAGGAGAGAAGGGGAGGGAGGAGAGAGCGAGTGAGCGAGAGAATCTCAAGCAAGTTCCGTGCTCAGCACGGAGCCCAACCCTAAGATCATGACCTGTGCCGAAATCAAGAGTCAGACCCTCAGTGGACTGAGTCACCCAGGCGCCCTTCAGTATTACTGACCCTACTCCCACAGTACTTCTCATCCCTGTGACATCCTCATTTTATAACTGGGATAGTTGTATTTCAAGGAGCATTTCCTTCAGAATATCAAAGTGTGATTGGCTTCGACTAACAGAGCCTCAGTCCAAAGCTTGCATTTTGTACTGGGAAGCCAGGTCTCCTGTGGTGGCAGGCAGCCCTTTTACCAAGGCAAGGACCCCCCCCCCCCCACCCCCCCATGAGCTTTGGATATGGAAGCCGGAGGGGATGAGCGAAATAAGTGAAGGAGATTAAGAGGTACAAACTTCCAGTTATAAAATAAATGAGTCACAGAGATGTAAAGTGTGGCACTGGGAATAGTCAAAAATGTTGTAATAATAGCATATGGTGACCAATGGTGACCACACTCATGGTGAGCATAGTGTAACGTAGACAATTGTTGAATCGCTGTGTTGCACTCCTGAAGCTAATATATTCTATGCCAGCTATACGTCAGCTAAGAAAAATATATTCTATATCTTGACCTTGGTGGTAATTACTAGAGTTTTTAATGTTTGGAAAACCTCATTGTATGTTATTGTATGTAAGTTATACCTCAATAAAGTTCATTTATTTTTATTAAAAATTTTTTTTAATGTTAATCTTTTTTTTTTTTTTTTTTTTTTTTTTGAGACAGCGAGAGCTTGAGCGGGGGAGGGGTCAGAGAGAGAGGGAGACACAAAATCCGAAGCAGGCTCCAGGCTCTGAGCTGTCAGAATAGAGCCCAATGCGGGGCTCGAACCCACGAACCGCAAGATCGTGATCTGAGCTGAGGTCAGACGCTTAACCGACTGAGCCACCCAGGTGCCCCTAAAGTTCATTTAAAAAAAGAAATGGAAGCTTGGAAAGACCAGGCCCCACTTGCTGTGTTTGATCAGTTTTTCTTTGTTTCAGATAGGAACAGAGGTTCATTTTGTTTGTTTTGTTCTGGGGCCTCTGCCCTATACACTGTGATTCCCGTTAGATTTTCCAGCAGTGAAGGCCGTCTATTCAAAGTCAGATTGGGATTTGGGGCAGTGCAAGGCTGTAAGGGAAGACGGATTGGATTTTTAATTTGCTACACTGAGTATCCCTAGAAAGAACTGACGATCAGATAGCATTCCCAGGACTTGCGTAAAGACTGAAGCATGAAGAAAATCTGCTCTGGACAGATAAAAGAAACCCTCTGCAGCCCACTAAACTGCCAGTCACACAGAATTCTAGAATTTAATTTTGAGAGAGAGCTGATTGGGAACAGGGACAGTCTGTAACTCACTCCTTCTTGGTGAGCCCCGGAGCAGGCTTGTGGTATTGTTTATGATCTGGGACAGGGCACGGTTCGTAATGGGGCTTGCCACCCAAGTTGGCTTGGGGCTCTGTGTTCAGGGCAGCTCCTGGCTGGAGCTGAAACTACTTTGCTTTGTGGTCAGAGCTGCTAGTGATTACTCCGTCTGCCAAGGCGGTTAGCGGACATGGGAGGTCAGGGGAGTGTTATGTCACTACCAGCTTTCTTTGCTGGGTTCCTGTTTCTCTTTGCCAGTTCATCCCTCTGGTGTCCTCGTATTTGCCGACACGCCATTTGGGCACCAGGCCTGTCCTCCCTCACCACCTCCCTCTCTTCTTTCCTGCCCCAAATATTTATTTATTTTTATTTATTTAAATTTTTAAAAGTTTATTTATTTTGAGAGAGAGAGCGAGCAGGGGAGGGGCAGAGAGAGGGGGAAAGAGAGAGAATCCCAAGCAGGCTCTGCACTGCGGGCAAAGAGCCCAGTGCAGGGCTCCAACTCACAAACTGAGATCATGACCTGAGCCGAAGCCAAGAGTCAGTCGCTTAATTGACTGAGCCACCCGGGAGCACCCCCTCCCCAAATATTTATTGAGCACCTACTGAGCTGGGTGCCTGCTTGGCACTGGCAGTAGAGCAATGGACAAAACAAATAAAAATCCTTGGCCTCGTGAATCATATGTTTTAGTGGGGCCCCAGGTAATAAACGATTCCACAAATCAGTAGAAAGTTACAACTGTGATAAGCACACTGTGCTAAGACTGTAGTTGATAATAAAAATCTGACATGAGTTTGGGGGATTGGGGATCACAGTCTTGAAGAAAGGTAAGTAGGCTGAAATATTAACTAGGCGATGGGGAGACCCTTCCAGGCAGAAGACTGGAACTGCATGTGCAAAGGCCCTATGGCAGGAGACAACGTGTAATATCAAAGAAACTGCAACAAGGCCACAGGGCTGGAGCTTAGAGAACAAGGGCGAGAGAGGTGGAGATGTGGTGAAGTCGGTTGGGTCGGGCACGCTGGGCTGTGGAGGCCACGTTAGGATCTCGGCGGGGAGGAGCTGTCGAAGGGAAGGAACTGGTAAGCACATTCATCCTGTGTATAGTTCCTGCCGAGGCATATGCGTTTTAACGTGGCAGAAAAGAAGTCATCCTTAAGATGATATACCGGGCGGTCGGACATCAGGAGGAGCTGGCAAACCCACAGGTGTCTTTGGCCATATCCCGAGACGTTCGGATTTACTAGGTCAGGCTGGAGCCAACATAACAGTTAAATAAACTCTGTAGGTGATTCTAATTTTAAGTGTTTGTGAACCAGATAAGTGAGGGGCAGAGTGGTAGAGAACTTTCTGGAGCTCCAGAGAGTGGAGCAGATAGTCAAGGCTGCCTTTGAGCATCTCGAGGACTGAGGCCAAGGGCCTGACTGTTCTTATGGTGACAATGCTCATATGGGCTAGAAATAGTCCAGCCAGACGGACTGAGTCTGAGTCAACGTCTCCATCCCTCCCAGTCGTTTTTCTTTCAAACCCTGGCATACCACCGGGGCTTGACTGCAATACATTGGCTAGTTTTATTTTTAGTACAATAATACATGCTCTGGAAGATAAAGTTGTTATGCATAATTCAAGAGGCAAACGCATCTCAAATTAGAACTCTGACCAAACACGTGTAAATTCAGGTAACTTCTTTCATGTGACCTCGAAGTTACCAGACCATCTAGTTGGTGCCCACTTAAATGTGAGGTTTTGAATCAAAGCAAGGCAAAGGAATGCGATAGAACAAAGGCAGTTGAAAGAAAGATCACGTCCACAATGCTTGCAACAGTTCAGAAGGTAAACACGTCAATCAACCGCTTTTTATGTTAGCTCCTCTGAAGGCCTGGTTCTCTAATGCCTTAACATTTATAAAGTCATCTGTAGCCCAATTAGCTGTGCATTTATAATCTCCTATTACCCTCACATCAACACAGAGAAGTGATTAATTATTTTGACGTTCATAGTAATGCCATTAATCAGAATACATTCATTGGGTATTAATGACTGGATGCGGTGGGTAATTGTATATGAGTTCTACAGTAATTTAGCAATTGATTTACTAGTATTTGATGAGTTGAAACTGTACGAATGGAAGATTAAGTGATACAATTCTAACTGATTATGAAAAGGCGATCAAATAGACATTGAAAAAGATTAAATAAATGAAGAATTTCAATTGTATATTCTGTGTGAGCCAACAAAATTTTAAAGGAAAGTGCAAATTAATTTTCATGTTCTACCAATGGGTATTCAGGAACTGGCTTAAAAAAATGTGTCCAATTAGGATGTGGTTTTCATATGCAATGAATTTTTTTTTTTCTAAATGGAGATTACTTAATGCCAGAAATAGGCACAGGAAGAGGTTTGACAGGCTTTGTTGTAAATTTTGCTCCAAGAAAAGATTTTATAATTTTATTTTTTATACCATCATGCCCATTATATTGGCCAGTGTTTCTTATATTAATTGCTGCATATACTTTTTTTCTTAAATGTTTTTCAATCCTATGAATTGTAGCCATACCTCATTTATTCACATATTTTTCTTTACAAGTTTAAATGTAGCCTAGAGCCTGGCTTTTTAAAGTAGAATCTAGGTATGAATTATTCAAAATGGTAGATAGTAAAAGGCACATTATTATGTATGTGTAGTGTACTTTTATTTAGACATTATTTTTAAATTCTAGCAATAATCTTTAAAAGTGGAAATGATTAAAAGAATTCCATTTAAAAAGTTTGATATCAGAGAAACCGAGTTAGGGGACTCTCTAAATGACCTGCACGCTTATGTGCCAGCATGGCTGTTTTCTCAGGGGACCTGCTTTCCCAGAGCTATTTCCTCAGACCTACACAAGTCTAAGTTCCCCTGAGGATCCCACTTTAAATAGACGTTGGGTTGTTGACGTTGCTGTGGGTGATAGGGATGGTGGTGTTGGGAGTGGTGATGGGGATGGTGGTGATGATGATGGTGATAATGGTAGTGATGATGGCAATGATGATGATGATGGGGGTGATGGTGATGATGATGATGATGCTGTGATGGGGATGATGATGATGGGGGTGATGATGATAATGGTGGTGGTGATGATGATGGGGGTGATGATGATAATGGTGATGGTGGTGATGGGGGTGATGGTGGTGATGACCATCATTTATAGAGTCCTTTCTATATGCTTACACCGTACTAATCGCTTTGCCAATATTAAGACCTTTACTCATAATGACCATCTCAGGAAATAGGTAGTGTTATTATCTCTGTTAGAAATAACCCAAGGCATGAGTGGTGTAAATCGCTCTCCCAAATTCAGAGGTGGCGAGAACTCGACCTGGCGGTAGATCCAAGTATGACCTCCCGTTACCCTGATGTTGGCACTTGGGCCTGGTTAATCATGTTAGTATAGATAGTAAAGCCACTCATTAGGAGGAACTGATTTGGAATTGATGAATAGATGTGGTGGGCAGTTACTTCTGCAGTGTGAAACGTACACTATCTACAGGATAAGTGAGGTGTTACAAATTATAGACTGAACCTGCAGGTTAATATGCACATTCAGTATATCCCTATATAATAAAAGGAATGACAACTAGGTGTTTTTCCTAAGCGTGTGTCCGGTTCTTCCCACTCCTCCCCTGTCTATAGGTGGGCCACTTTCATGGCCAACCCTGCTTGGTGAATACTAAGGAATACAGAGGAGAGGGGTGATGGAATTAGTATTTTGTGAGATTGCCACACTAAGTAGTAGCTAAATAGTGCTTCCTTCTGAGTCAAAGGGCAGACGGTGGATGTAGCACAAGAGAAGGGGTTTTATATGATTCCTTTGCACACGTGTGTTGGTTAGACTCCAGTCTCATCTGCTGTAATAGAGAGACCTCAGATACACTGGCTGAAGCAAGTTCCAGGTTCATCGCTCTCATGTTTACAGTGAGCAGGCGGCTGGTCCAGGACTGAGAGGGCAATTCTGAACCCTCACCACACAGGTTCCATCTCTGGATTCAGACTTGCTGTCCCCACTTCCATGGGGCAGTAAGATGGGAGGGATGGGCAGGGCAACACCTGCTCAGTCTTGGTAGATGTACATCACAGAAGGGCCACATATCCCATCTCTGAGTCGCTGAGGAGAGGCGTGTTCTTTAACTGGGTGGCCCAGTTCTCAGCAAAAACTCCCATTATTAAAGGGATGTGAGGAGAGTAGATCCCGTCGGGCAACTAATAGTTACTCCTGTAGTTCAAATACTCCAGTCTTTACTTAGGACAAATAACTTAGTCTAATATTAGTAGAGGAGGGAGTGGGGGGGGGGGGCGGTGAACCTGTTCTTCAAAAAAAGAAAAAAGAAACAGAAATATAGCCCTCCAGGCTAGTAACCCTTTACTGCGGGAATAGATATTTCTTTTGGAAAAGTGTAGAATGTCAGCCTAAGGAGCCTTGGCTCGTGTTACAGTGTAGAGCCCGTGTTTCAGTGCTGACTTTTCGTAGTCTTCTCGGCAGCATGAACACAGAAGGTGCTGTTGAGATCTGGACAAAGCCAGGAGGCAGTGGTTAAGAGCTGCTGCCTCTGAGAGTAAGATTTACTGAGAGCCAGTCATTCTGTCTTCAGGGGATAGCACGGTGATGGTATTTTTTTCAGCAGTCGCTCCCCATTATCCCTGCAATTTCTTTTTCTTTGGAGCAAATGATAGTACTTAATACATACTTTTCATAGTCGTTTGGCCAGGTGTAATCCACCCGATGATATCGATGTGTGGCCACGGTAGAAGTATTTGGTCTGCTGCTGTTAATGTGCCCTTGTGTCTCCTGATTCAGAAAGCATTTTTGGCCATACGTTACTCGGGAACTGGCAGAAAATGAGGTAATCCACATGAGTGAGTGTTCCCAACAGCAATATCCTGCTTTAAGGATCGAAACTGGAAAGTAAGCAGGCGAACAAAGAACCCAGCCTTTCCATGGAAATCTAGAGAAAGCCTTGTTTCCAAAAGACACAAAGACCTTGAATGAGGTCCTGGGGTGGCTGGTGTGGCCAGGCACTACACATGTGTAGTGACAGCTTTTCTGGTGCGTCTTCACTTTCCACCGTAACTCTCGGTCTGCTGGCATTCTCACACCTGCAAAAGAAAGACAGCTTCGCTCGGGTAGTAGAGGGTATGAGTAAGCCTTGCTTTCAGGATCACGGAGCTCTGGACTTGGTCTGGGTTCATATTTGCTGCCTGCATCAAGCTCTCTTTTTTGCCTCTGGCCTGATGTTGTCAAACGATGATTTATTTCTCTGGTTTTGCTTCTCAGTCCACAGGCACTGAGTCACAAATCCATGGGGATCCCAACCAGCTTATTAAGCTTTGCGCTAACCTCCATTCTACCTTCTTAAAAAAGTCAGTGCAGATACACCGTTTCATCCATGCTTCTGTGGCACGGGACGTGGGAACTGGGGGGGTTTGCCTTCCCAATGCCTATGTTAATACAAAAACCCTGGGTCTCCAGCTGGAGCTGAAACCCATAATATTTCAAGCCTTTCATGCCTGTCGGCTGCCAGCCATGGGACTTCCTGGACTGTGAACGGTTTTTATAGGTTATAGGTTTGTGCCAAATGACTCACCAAGTCTTAATAGGAAAAGTCGGCAGTCTGTTTGCAACACCTACTGCTCAAGTATTTACGGCCAGAATTTTTATTTTGCACGTATGCTTTCCTTTAACAGGAAAGAAAATGGTCTTTAGTCAAACCACTGAGGTGAGAAATGCAAATTTCATTTGCCACTAATCCCAGTGAGGTATTAACTACAAAGTCCATTTAAGACCTTTAGTGTTAATATTAAAGAGGACAAGTGGTAAAATAAACAGTTAATGGCCCAGAGCCCACCATCTCGCTTGCTCTCCCAAATGATGCTTGACCACTCCGTCCCAAAGATAATGACTGGACCCCCTTTCAGCTGCTCTCCGCTTCTCATTGGCACCAGGGGAGGCGACTTTGGCAAAGTCACCGTTTTAAAAGGACTGTAGTGATGGCAGGACGTTTTATTACTGTGTTAATGAGCACAGTGTGGGGTTGTGGGTAGGGCAGAGTGTTTGCATGGTTTTGTGCAAGCTTAGGGGAGGAGGAGTAGGGAGAGGCAGAAGGAAACCCAACTTTTATTTGTCATCGTAACTAGTTACTTGAGGGTGTTAACAGATCTCTGGATAATCTTTGGAGAAAGTTTCCCTTCATTATCGTTTTCAAGCTCATTAGGGAAATCACCAGATGTGTAGCAAGTAGAAGTGGGCTCTCCAAGAGTAGCAGTAGCTTTTTCCTTCTTCCCTTCCTCCCTCCAACACTCCTTCCCTTTCCCCTCCCTCTCTTCCTCCCTCTCCTCTTCCTTTCCCAGCATCTGAATTCTAAGGTGAACTATGTAGCATCCTTGAAAGTTTCTGTCGGGGACCACAGTCTCCCCTTTGGATGCTGAAGTTGTCAAAGGCCTGCCATCATGTAGTTCCAGATGTCCTCCATGCTGCAGAAATCTTGTCTTTTCTTATCAACCCCACCATGGAAATATCATGCCGCGACTTGTTTCAGTTAATTCTTCCAGTATGACTCTGCTGTGGTCTGATGTCAACACACAACCGAGTTTATACCGTGAATATTGGCCCGTAAAGCTTGGTTCTGGCTCCCTGTTCTCTCTCTCTGTTTCCTCTTCCTATGTGCCCTTCCCTGTCCCAAAAATGCAACACCATTTGTATTCAGATGAAGCCCAAATTTAAATATTCAGCCCTGATGTTTCTGACTACTCATGTCCTATGTCCAGCCACCAGCTTTTGACCACTTTATTTGGAAAAGGGGTCTCGTCACAATCTCATATTTAGTCTGTTCACAACAGAAATCTTGATTCACTTGCCCAGTACGACCCCCACAAGGTTGCTTACTGTATGTATGATTTTGTCCTTTCCCTCATATCCCACATCCAATGTATATGAAGTCTTATTGGTTCTTCCTCCAAAATGTGACCTTTGAAAAAGCGTAAGTCACGTGCTTTTCCCCTGGTTAAAGCTCTTCAATGGATTCCCGTTTCACTAAGTTTCACGAGATGCCCTCTGATCTGGCCCTTCCTGCCTCTCTGTCCTCATCAAGATGCTGGCCATTGACACACTGATGTCCTCATCCGTGGGTCACACTGACCTTCCCATCCGTGTGACGCATGACCTCCTCCTCCATGAGACACGTGACCTTCTTAGCTCTCTTTGCTGGCTCATTCTCAGCCTTTAGAGCTCATCCTGAATGCGGCCTCCTACTTGGAGCTGGGTAAACGTCTGCTGCCTGGAGGACCGATGAATTCAGCTTCCTTCCGTCCCACACTGCAGCCCATCCCACCCATCCCCTGTGCCTACTTGCTCACTGGAGCACATGGTCTGTCCACGTAAAGTGGCCCAATATTTCTGCCTCAGAGTCAGAATCATAAACTTGGACCGTACACAGTGATGATTGAAATATATGTTTATTCATGAAAAGTTTCAAAGAACTCTAGTTTAGCATTTGTTGTGGTTGGAACAAAGACTGTATTTTCTCTTGAGACTGGGAGGGTGATAGAGTGTAATCAGAAGTGGGAGAATCCCTGAAACTTTTGCTGGAGGGCCTTCATTTTCTTCCTTCCTTCCTTCCTTCCTTCCTTCCTTCCTCTCTCTCTCTCTCTCTCTCTCTTTCTTTCTTTCTTTCTTTCTTTCTTTCTTTCTTTCTTTCTTTCTTTCTTTCTTTCTTTCTTTCATCTTTATTTTTGACAGAGAGAGACAGACAGCAAGCTGGGGAGGGGCAGAGAGAGAGGGAGACACAGAATCCCAAGTAGGCTCCAGGCTCCCAGCTGTCAGCACAGAGCCCGACGTGGGGCTCGAACTCACAGATCACGAGATCATGACCTGATCTGAAGTCGGACACTCAACCGACTAAGCCACCCAGGCGCCCCTGGAGGGCCTTAGTTTTTTTTCTCCACTTCTGCTTTGTTTTCCTGTGTTGGTATTTCCTTTCCTTGGGTCTCATGCAGTTTCCGTCTCGAGCTTTGCTGTTCCTCCTCTGTCTTCCTCATCCTTCCCTCCTTCCTTCTTCTCTCCTTTCTTTCTAAATCTCGTCTTTCTTTTTCCTTTGCTTGTTGTTAAGTTAAACCAGGCGTTAGTTAGCTAGAGCGACCCCCAAGGGACACCTGCTACATGGCATCATTCTGTAGTTTTTGGAAAGACCATCGAAGACGCAGGGGCTGACAAAAGGCAGTCGCAGGGCAGCTCCACAAACAGAACCAGAATGGCATCTTCATTCCTACTTTGCGGGGTTTTCTCCACTTAATTAGTTGGCCTGTGGATCTTAGAATTCTGAAGAGGAGGACAGGCTTCTCTCTGCAGGTCTGTATCAAGAATTATATTATGTGTATTGATTTCATGCTATGAAGGAAGAGTAAAAGTAGTGACCATCTGCTCTGCATTTCTTGTAAGTATGCTGGAAGTGTCCATCAGTTTGAGTGCAATGTCAAAGAAACCACACTGGCTTTTCAACAACTTTCAAATGATCACTTATAAAGCCCCAAAGAACTTCCTTTTTCTAAAAAAAAAAAAGTGAATTCTATTTCATTTCAGATTCTTCCTGCTGCCCCTTTGTAAAGGGCACAGCTCCTGCTCTTGGCATGTGGGATTTCCTGAGGGCAGCTTTGCTCTAACCCAGCTGCAGTTTGATGAAAGTTAAATTGGACAGTATTACTTTTCATTATGAGCCGCTCTAAGCATTTTCCCTGAGACATGATCAAAGGGAGGTGCCAACAACTTACTGAAATTTCACTCTTACCTGGAAGGAGCTGGCAGGCACCGTTGTCGTGTGAGCCGTATATTGTTGAAAATAGCGTGCATATCCTTTTGACTCCCTGTGGGGGGTTAGGTGACATAATTAGGAATTACATAGTAATATGTGGTATGCTGTTGCAAAGATTGATTTCTTTAATAGTTTGCTAAAGTATTTTAGGGCCAGAATACTCCCGGTCTTATTAAGCAAATAAAGCCAATATAGAAACCTTTATCAGAGGTGTCTCTAAGAACTTCAGAGACTTAACGATGAGCTAGAGAATAGAAATATTGCCTAAATAACAGAGTCACCTGGACTTTCAAAAACAGATGCGTAAAACACGCTTTCAGAGGCTCAATGCGTGCCTCTAATTCCAGGTGATTTACCTTCGTAATAATATTACTCATGTTACTGAAATTAGTTTTTGTACCAGACCAGTGGTTCTTAACTAGAAGCAATGTTCGAATTACTTAGGGAGCCTTTTCCAAAAACATGCCTGCCAGAGGTCCCCCCCAGACCTGAACCTCCCAGATTCTGAACCACTTATGTTGGAACGTTGGCAGTGTGTACTTGGAAAAAGCCCATGCAAAATGATGAAGCTTCTGGTTTCAAAACTGGTTAGGCATCACTGCTCTTTTTTTTTTTTTTAATTTTTAAAATATTTACTTGTTTTTGAGAGAGAGAGAGCGCACGCGTGCGCGCGTGCATGAGTGGGGGAGGGGCAAAGAGAGAGAGGGAGACACAGAACTCCAAGCAGGCTCCAGGCTCTGAACTGTCAGCACAGAGCCTGATGCAAGGCTGGAACTCATGAACCACGAGATCACGACCTGAGCCGAAGTCGGACGCTTAAGCAACGGAGCCACCCAGGCACCCCAAGGATCACTACTCTTGACTAGAAGAAGATGAGCTCAGAACAAAGTAAATTGTAAGATGCTAATGTAGGGGTGGAATCGAGAGACCAGGTGGCCCCCAGAGGGGCACAGGCAGGCACAGGACAACAGCATCTAAGGCGATGACTCAGTGCCTGGTACTCCTCTTCCTTGGGCATCAAGTATTTTCCCATGACGCTTGGCCTTTCTTAACAGGCCGGAGGTCTGAATGGCCGCTAGTCACATGCTGTATTTGTTTGCCTAATATTCCATTTTGTTTTGCTTGTCAGACTCAGATGCTGAGTTAAATAAACTCATGGTCTTGTAGAAAGAATGTTGGTAACGTTTTACTTTACATTTCCTATTGTCCCCTCCTTTTTCTTTTTTTTTTTTCCAGGTTTTGTGAATGATTCCATTACTAAATCCATTGTGGCTTTGCGCTTAACTCTGGTGGTGAAGGCCAGCACCTGCGTGCCGGGGGAGAGCCATGCAAATAACTTGGAGTGTTCAGGAAAAGGAAAGTGCAGTACGAAGCCGTCAGAGGTAAGGGGATGCCTGGTAGCTCTGAAGCCGATATTTACATAAATACATATATCTATGCTCATATATTGCTACGTATCTATCTATGTGTCTATCAAGAATGACAGGGAGAGACCAAGTGCATTTGCTGAAAGAGTCCCTCAAATTTCTGGTTTTGATTGCACATTGGTATGTAACATATAGATCTTCAATCTCCACATAATTTTTATTTTTTTTAAATTTTATTATTATTTTTTTTAATGTTTATTTTTGAGACAGAGAGAGACAGAGCATGAATGAGGGAGGGTCAGAGAGAGGGAGACACAGAATCTGAAGCAGGCTCCAGGCTCTGAGCGGTCAGCACAGAGCCCGACGCGGGGCTCGAACTCACGGACTGTGAGATCATGACCTGAGCCGAAGTCGGCCGCTTAACCGACTGAGCCACCCAGGCGCCCCTCCACATAATTTTTAAAGTAGTGATAATAAATCTGTGCAGTGCCAGATTTTGCTTGGGTATAAAGTAGAGATTTTATGAGAAGAAATAGCCATCGTATCTGGTAGCAGAATCAAGAGAAACGGAAGACAGGAGAGGTGAGCAGGCTCGTTAATTTCCCAGTGATCACAGAATCCCCTCCTTAAACATTGCATTCCTCCAGCGCCTATAGCAGAGTTACAAAAGCAAGAGAAAAGCACGAGAAGGAACAGAGAAGAGGCTGGGACGAGAAGCCTGACGTTACGTTTGACCTCTGTGGGCCAGTGTCATCAGTGCTACGGCAGACCTGAGTCCTGCTCTCCTTTTTCTTTAGTGGCTCGGGTCACATGGGCCTGGGGCTGGGGCTGGGGCAGGGGCAGGGGCAGGAGCTGAGTACAGTTCCTCCTCCTTGTTTTTGGGTGATTGACAGGATGTGGGAGGCAGACCTGTAAAGGACTGTGGCCACTGAGACCCACTCCATCACTAGAGAGCTCCATTAAAACAGGTGGACTGCGGTCTTTTGCAGGTGACCTGTGGGCTGTACCCAACGTCCCGGGAGAGGGAGACTCTGCCCTTTACGAGGGGGCCTGTTCCATTAGGGCACATGTGTTCCTCTCACCACCTGCCTCCTTGCCCGTCTCCCCAGTTCTGCACGTTTGTCCACTGGAATTCGTGCAAAGTGAAGTGGGTCCCCCAAGTCCCAAAAGAGCATGATTTGTTTTATTTATTTATTTGTTAATTTCATTTAATTTAAAAACACTTTTTTAACATTTTATCTTATTTTTTGAGAGACAGAGCACGTGCAGGGGAGGGGCAGAGAGAGAGGGAGACACAAGAATCCGAAGCAGGCTCTGGGCGGTCAGCACAGAGCCCGATGCGGGGCTCGAACCCACGGACCACGAGATCATGACCTGAGCCAAAGTCGGAGGCTCAACCGACTGAGCCACCCAGGCGCCCTGAGCATGATTTGTTTTAGACCAGTGTTAAGGGCAGCACAGGTAAACTTGGCCCCGTGACGCCTCCCGTGGGAATGCCAGCGCATTCGGCGGTAGCGGTGTGAACTGGGTGAAGGGAGCAGGGGGGACCGGCAGGTGGGTGTTGGAAGACACTTTCACGTGTTGCTCGCGTCATCTTGGAGAACCCACGACTTTGATGTCTCGGGTGCCGTATTACAGTGGTGTCAGTTTCCCGTTTCCTTGTAAGATCGTCCTCTGCAGAAGGCAGAAAGACCTGAGAAAGTAGTGGGAGCAATAATTTCTGCTAAATGGTTGGAAAGGAACACGAATGTAAACCAAAGCCAAAACGAAATCCCTGGTGGAGGGGATGGTGCCCGGCATGAGTCCAGGAGGCAGAGTGGGATTTCGTTTACAAAGCCAAGCCTGCCCTGCAAAGCCCATTTTCTTCCATCTTGGCCAACTTGGATCATTTTTCTCTTCGTCTCTTTCCTGAGGGGAAGCTCCATTTATCAATTTATTTTTTTTTAACATGGTTGAAGGTGAAGTTTCAGCTTTAATTTTTTTTTTTACATTTTTAAATGTTTATTCATTTTTGACAGAGAGAGAGAGAGAGAGAGAGAGAGAGAGTGAGAGAATGGGCGGGGGAAGGGCAGAGAGAGAGGGAGACACAGAATCTGAAGCAGGCTCCAGGCTCTGAGCTGTCAGCACAGAGCCCAACGTGGGGCTCGAACTCACGGACCGCGAGATCACGACCTGAGCCGAAGTCGGACGCGTAGCCGACTGAGCCACCCAGGCGCCCCTATCAATTTATTTTGTGGGGAAAGTGAAGAAGTAAAGGCTATTGAGGGTTTTTCTGTGACAGTCGATGCTAAGAAGGGGTATAGAACCCGAGAAAAGATGAAGAAGCAGTGGACAGCTTATTTGCTGAAGATGTTCCAGAAGAGATGAAGCGTGAGAGACTGAGGAAAGCCAACCACTCCAGCTGGAAGAGTGTCAGACCTCCCACGCGCAAAGAGGAGACACAGCGGTGTTCCCCAAATTCATTCCTACTATTCCCAATGAATAGTTCTGAGGCCTGGTTAGCCCCCAAGAAGACAACAGCAGTGAAAGAGAAATGTCTTCAATGGGGAAGGGAAGGCTGTTCTTGGAAGTTGGGACCGACAGAGAGGTTGTTTCCTTGTGAGCTTTCTCCTATAATGGATGCCCCATCTGGGGAAACTTTTTACCCATAAAGCAGCCACCATGTTTTCTGAAAACATGCATGTTGCCGGCTTGCAGCCCTCACCTGTAGAACTGATTCACCGAAAAGGCAGCAGAAGCATTTAGCACCTGGCAGGTAACTTGGCAGACCTTGCCAAAGTGCTTCGTTTTTCCTGCAAAAATGGCTCAGAAGCCTTCATGAAGAATCTGTGCTGATTTTATTTAGCAGGCCATTTCAGGGGAAGTGCGGCTTCCTTATGGGGGCCGGCTCTTTTGAGGGGCTCTGAGTGCCCCCCCTCCCCCTGTGCCCCCACCTCCTGGGTCCACACCAGGTGCTCATAAGGTGTGAGGCCTCTGCTGTTGTCCCTTCTGCCAGAGCCTGCATTTACCTTCAGGGAACTGAAGGAAATTGTGGCCAGCCTTCTTACCTGAGCCATTGTAATTATCCCTGGTGACTGTAAGCAAATGACTAGGCTGGAATTACCATATCCATTTATAGACCCACCACATTGTTCTCTTGGAGAGAGCCGTCTGGAAGCCAGTCTCCCCGTTCACAGAAAGATGGCAGGAGTGGGAATGGAAAGTTGACTCATCTTTTTTGAATCGACTTGAGTTCCCGTGGCTGTTCGTGTTTGTCTTCGTGACTTAAAACAATGACTGAAGAGTAGTTTGCTGGCCATAAAAGACTGTTGCTGTCAGGTTTCCTTCTTTGTGCTGTTTCCTAAAATTAGGAGTCATGTAGTCCAGTCTTCTACCTAGTGCAAGAATCCACTCCACAGTACAAAACACAAAAGAGCTCTACTGGACGGTTTAAAGTGATTGTTGCTAATCACTTTTGTGTCTTTATTAGGTCATCCATCACAGTAAGAGCACTTCTGTTCTGTCCATGCCACTGTCATTTAGTAATGGACCTCGTTTCTTTTCTGTCAGATGCGCTTCGGCTGGAGGCCTTTCCACACTCCCAGTTGATGGGTGGTCTGCAATAAAACTGTGGCTCGCGGCTCTTAGATAGCACACCATCCTGGGAAAGTCTTTTTATGTGTTTACTGTAGCATGGCCAGGAGCTCTCAGTGTTTGAGAACTGCTTTCTTTACAAGGGTTGATTCTGATCTTTTCTTCTCCTTATAAAAAAAAAATGACTGTGGTCACTACTTGTCTTTGAACTCTATCACCAAGTTTGGCTGCTGCCGACTTGATAATTCCCCAATTATTTTAAAGGTGAGTATCGGATCTTCGCTGGTGTGGACCTTAAGCCTTCTTCAGATCCAGTTAGGTTCCATGGATCTTGTCTCTTAAGAGCAAGAGTTATGTATTAGGATTATCCAGAGAGACAGAACCAATGGGATATATTATATATGTATGGATGGCATATATGTTCTTATCATATCATATCATATGTATACGAATTAAGGAGATTTATTTTAAGGAATAAGCTCACTTAGGAATAAGCACATTGTAGCGCCACTCATCGTAGAGTCTTGGTGAGTCCAAAATCTGACCAGGGAAGGCCAATGGGCTGGAGACTCAGGAAGGAGCTGCAGCTCTACTGCAAAGGTGTCTTCTGGTGAAACAGGAAGAGTGGATGTTGGGGATGAAGTCTGTACAGGCTGACCGTCTGTTGCAGAGTTTTCTCCTGCTTAGGGAAGGAAGGTCAGCCTCTTGTTCTATGCAAGCCTTCAACAGATTAGATGTGGCCCACTCTCATGCTATGAGGATAAACTTCTTTCTTCAGAGTCCACTGATTTAAATGTAAATCTCATCCAAAGACGCTCTCACAGAAACATCAAGAATAATGATTGACCAAATATCTAGGTGACATGGCTCAGCCAAGTTGATACATAAAATTCATCATCACAAAATTCTATTTTTTTCTCTCATTCACTCTTGCCCCCTTTCTGTCCAGTTGTGTTCCTTGTCCACAAGTGAAAGGAGTTGTTTTAAAATTTTAGTTTGCCTAATATTTGAGGGTCTGACAAAAAAAGTCATATTCTAGGTCCCTCACTCAGGTTAGGATGCCTTTTATTGGGCAGCCAGATGATTCTGATGCAAAAGTAGATTGTGGAACATCATTCTGGAAGTAGGGGTCTCAGGTGCTTATCATTTTCCTGTTCTCACTGATTCCTTAAAGCAAATATACAACATCTTTTTTATTCAAGGATTTCATTGTTAATAATGTTATGGTCACGTGGAGTTAATAAAAAAAAGATAGATGTTGATAGGTGTTATAATGGTTCAATATCTGTCTCAGAGTTTTCTTTTTGTTGGCCCTGGCTCTGGTCTGTATTGATAAGTAAATGGTGTCAGTCCTCCATTCTTAGAAGGTTCCTTAGGATTCTCTCTAGCTCTTGCCTTGGGAATCTATCATCCTTAGGCTGTTTGAATTGGATCCTGGAGCTACCTACTCAGACTTTGTTTTGAGTGAGAATTGAACTGGCATCATGTCTGGGAGCCATTCCCAATCCCTTCTGGAGCTGTGTCCTAATTCACTCTCCAGATGTGGGCCTGTACATGAGAAAAGCACTGGCACGTTGGGCTCCTGAAAGTTCCCGACCTTCTGTTACCTCCCTCCCTACTCTTGGAAGTCGAAGGCTCCAACTCCAGGAAGTCCTAATCCTTCTATAGCCGAGTTCTTCTGGCTAAGTTTGATATGTTGGAAATAATCACTGACCTTAACTGGTTTCTTTGTCCCTGGCTTGATAACACCTGCTGTCCTTGTTCCACAGCCCATGTGGCCTGGGTAGGAGATACTATCCTTCCAGGAGTCTGTCTGCTGTGTATCAGCACCCCTCTTTATTTTTTTCTGTTTCCAAGGATGTGCCTCTTTATCAGGGTTCCCAGTAAGTTCCCATTTCTGAGGTTTGTTTATCTGAGATCTCATTCCCAGGGCAAGGTGACAAGCCTGCCCTAAGCTGGGTGCATGGACATCCTTTCCAGCTTAAACCTCGGCTCCCTTCACTGTCCATTCATCCCGCTGCTGCTTCCCCTACATCCTTGTGATTTTGATTTTGCTCATGCTGTTCCCTCCATCTGGAATACTTATCTGTTGCACCACCCTACCCCAGCCCTCTGCTCCCTGCCCTTCCACCTTGCTAACTATATTTCAGGCTCTGCCCCAAACCTTCTTCCTTCTGGAAGCTATCCCTAACTCCTGCTGCAAACCCCCTCTTTCAAGCCTGGCAACATTTTATTTTTCTAATGAGACACACTACCTTTGATTTGTGCTTATATTTCTTTATGTGCATTATCATTTGCATGCGTTTCCCTGCAGAGTTATTGCCTGTCTTGTACCTGCTCCTGCCTTAGGTTCTGGGGCGGACACATCTTGTTAGAGAAGACGTGGCCTCTGAGGAGGAGTTGGGAGGTTGTGGGGCGGGATGCCGAATGAATCGTGGATTAGAGTGTGGGGCGATGTGTGCCATGGGAGGGACCTTTTGGAGAGAAACATCTGACTCAGCGGTGGGATCACCGGGAGCTTCCCCGGGGAGGCTCTGATGGTGAGTTCCTTGACATTAGAACCTGTCTGGTTCCTTCTGTATCCACTGGAACAACTTAGCAGGGTGCTTTCTGCATGGGAGATGCTCAAAAACAGCCCGTGAACGGAACAAGTAAAATAAACAAAAGCACAAAAACATGATGGAAAAATCAAAACCGAGTTTTGAGTTAGATACGTAATTTGAATTATATGTTTGGTAACCATTAGGTCCCGGGAAAGACCTGGTGACTTTGAGTCGGAAAACATTCTGGGATCTGAAGCCCCCAGACGGCGTGACCCAGAACGTCACAGGAACTAACCCCTTAGGGGCATTGTGAGCAGCGTTGCCGTTCCTCTCCGTTTCAAGAAGAAATAGGTCGGAGTAAACCGAACCGGCCGAGCCTTTGATGACATCGTCTGTCGGTGGGCACCTGTCAACAGGCTCCTCTCTGGGTCAGGAAGGAGCGACGGACGCTGCAGGGGGCAGGAGGGGGTGTCGCATGCTTTCTTTCATCGCGTCTCCGAGAGCTAACGTTTCCACCGCCGTTAGTTGCAAAGCCTAAAGGCCCTAAGGAGGCCTTGCAGGAAGAGGGACGCAGGGGGCGTTTGAGGAAGAAGTGGGGAGGTGGGGAGAGGGTGGGCAAGGAAGCCCGTCAAGGAATCCGAGGAAGGGCATTCGCCGTGTCCTCAGCATCCAAATAGCGCCTCGGCAAGCCTGCTGTGGCGCTCCTTTCTCCCGGCTGGGTCGAGTGTGTGGCGGGGTTAGGCCCCCACGGTCTGGCGGCACCGTGGCGGAATTTCTCCTCTGAGTGGGGCACAGGACCCAGCAAGAAAGGGTCAAGGTGGAGCAGCGGGTGGAAGGCTACTTGACGAAGCCGTTGCAACGCATGGCATCGTACGGCGATCTCCTGATGGCATTACAGAGAAAAGGGACGAATTGATTCTAAGACATTCTTCCAAGGAGGGGGGAGACTTTTTCTTGACTGAGTAAACAGCTTATTGCCAGTGCTCAGTAGACATCTTTGAACCGGAGAATGGAGGCTTTGGACTGAATGCCAAAGCGAAGGTGTCTGACATACGTTTATTTGCTAATGAGGGTTGGGTGATCTGTCCAGCAGATTTTCCTTGCAGACGCTGCATTGTGGACCTCTGAGGGAGAAGGTACTTTTATGGATAATAAAAAAAAGGATAATAATTATTAGACACATATTAAGCACAGGGATCATAAAAGGGAGCGCAGTCCAGCCCAGCTGTCGCCTCGTCAGTGGTAGAGGATAAGCGGGTCCAGAGTTTCATTGACTCATGTCTGAATTATAATTCTTGGTACTAATGTAATTAAAAAGCCATTGCTGCCTTTTACGTTATAAAACAGAAGGATGATCCTATCGTCGCCCACATAAGAAACAGGACAATGTACGTCATTCTATTATAACTTAAAGAAATAACTAAATTTATGTCCCAAAGGATAGATGTTTCGTCTCGTTTCTGTTTGGCATAAGCTTTCTCCTGAAGGTTGAAATGTATCTCTCCCTGACAGCAAACAGTTGTAGAGGCCTTGTTGTTGGCATCCAGATATATCAGGGCAAGGAGTATATCACCGGTGACATTTCCAGGGTCAAAGAATTGAGAGCGGAAGGTGATTTTTAAAGGACTCCGCACCTGTTTTATTTTTAACACCAGGTAGCAGAGGCCTAAGAGAGATTTACGATTTGTCGGAAGCCAAGAACTAGTTCTCAGGAGGGGCAGGACCATAATGGAGGGACATTGCTGGACGTCTGTCCGGGGCTCCTCCCACTGGGCAGCCCCGCGTCTCCTAGAACATTCAGCATTACTGTGAGCCTTATTGTTCGTGTCCTGTCTCCATGTAAAGGTTCACTGTCCACTACAGAGAAAGCCAGGCATCGCCTGGTTTCAGACTTTCCAAACGATGTGACCTCAGGACCTTTTGGCGAAGCCCCCCGTCAGGTTTAACATACACAGAGATTGTGCGGGGATCTTGTTACAATGCGGATCCTGGCCCTGTGGGTCTGGGGCGGCCCCGAGATGGGATGGCATGCCATCAGAGATCAGACCTCAACATGGGAGGCCACCGCACTCAAGACCTTTCGGAGAGGCTTGGAAGATTCAAAAACTTCCATTGCATGGTTTAGGGCATATACTGTACTAGGGGAGTAAGCTCTCGGTGGCTCTTTTATTCTAGAGCAAACTTTGAGAAAATCACAGTACAGGTGAATCAGGTAACTAACGCAAGGAAAGAGAAAGTCCGTACAGGTATGGCATGCGGCCCTTTACACGTTGCCCAGGCACTAGTTTTTGTTTTAGATTGCTTCCTCTGCACCGTTTTATTGAGATATTAATCGACATACAACATTGCGTTAGGTTGAGGGGTACAACATAACGACTTGATACAGGTATATATTGTAAAACGACCACCACAGTGAGTTTGGTTACCATCCATCACCTCCCTTAGTCACAGAAGTTTTTCTCTTGTGATGACAACTTTTAAGATCTACTTTCTTACTGACTTTTGAATGTATGATACATGCTGTACATCTTAGATCCCCAGGAGTTACAAGCTTCTGGTTACAAGATGAATAAGTTCCAGCAACAGGTTTTTCTTTTTTTTTTTTTTTTCCAGCCCCTGAGGTTTGCATTCTTTTGGTTACAACTCTTGGTCTTTGCAAAGAGGAGAGAGAGTAATTTCTAACTCTGTATCGGAGACAGATGACTATCATTCTTAGATTTTAATTAAAGACTTTTTAGAACACAGAACTAAGGCTCTGCCTAGCACTGTATGCCTGAGAGAAGAAAACCACCACTCTGGAGCCTGGTGGGCATGCTCTCCTCTCCCCTAAAATACTTATCTTCTTGTCCTATTTTACGGTCCATAAGTCAGCGAGCTGAGCGTGACCTCCCGGAACGGGGCCGCTAACTGGCTGTGCCCGCCCTCGGAGGGGCTCCCTGTGGGGCGGCACATTGTCACTCCTCTTTAGGGGTCTGAAACCATCAGCTCTGCTTGTTTACCACAAAAGGAGTTTATTCCGCTTATCATTTACCTTTCCACGTTTTTGTTCCCTCATCCGTCATGAGCACCACTATGTGTCAGGCACGGAGCTGCACTCTAACAAAACAAGGATGAAAGACAGTGCCAGGGTCCCTGCCTTCCCGGTGCTGGAAGTCAGAAAACTGACTTTGGAAATCACTGAACTTGACCCTTACCCCATGCCCAAAGCTTCCCCAGCTTCTAATTAAATACCTAGCCAGTGCCCATTTGAGGGGCTTGGCACTTCTTCCAGATTTTGAGGGAAAAAACAAAAACAAAACACCCTTTGATTGCTTCCTCACCACGGTTTTCCGTCCGAGGCAGCTGCTCCAGATACAGCGTTCGTATAAATGTAGTCCTCTGTCCTCTGCCTCCCTGTAGCCTGAGGAGATCAGAGCTTTAGTTTGATTATGAAATTTGCCCCATTCCTTCTGTGACATCGTCTTAGGTTTTAAGAATCGATTCTGGCTTTGCAGCTTAACCTTCTGAGTTGGGGAGCGTTATGTGGATTCAGAATGAACATTGTGTGTTAGGGTTTATAGTACAGGACAGCTTTCCCAGACTGAACAGAGACCCCCAGCAGGCTTTGGGCATGCAACTAATGTCTCCATGGCAGGCACAGTTGGGGGGGGGGGTTTCTCCATGGTGTTAGTGGAGATCTCCTGGTCCTTCTGTCCAAAAATAGCTCCCTGCTGGCCTTCCCTGTGCTTTTTCTTCAGGGATTGGCCCCATTTTCTGCCTGCGCTGAGTTACAGACCCGCTGGACAAATTTGCCCCCTGGATGCAGTGTTTGTGGTTTCATTTACAAAACAGTTTGGCTCAACCTAGCACAGTGGTTTTTGACTTTTTTGGTCTCAGGATTCCTTACAGTCTTAGGAAGCATGGAGGACCCCCAGAGTTTGTTTATTGCGTTTTATCTGTTGATATTTATCGCATTAAATTAAAACTGAGGAACTTAAAAATATTATTTCATTTAATTAGTAAACCCATCGTTTTGTGGTAACATAAATTAACACCTTTTAAATAAAAAGTAACTATATTTTCCAAAGCAGAAAAAATTCAGTGAAAAGAGAAGCATTGTTTTCGTTTTTACAAATGTCCTTAATATCTGGCTTAAAAGAAGACGGCTGGATTTTTTTTTGCATTTGTTTTTACATCCAGTCTATTGCAATGTGTTGTTTTGGTTGAAGTGTATGAAGAAAATTTAGCCTCAACAGATACTTAGTTGGAAAAAGGAGAAGTGTTTTAATAGCAGTTTCAGATGATTTTGGATATTTTTCTTGAACATAACATTTGACAAGTGGCAAATTCTTAAAGGTTAATTGAATGCAGGAATCCGAAGTCGCATCAATGAACTCTTGTACTGTTAGACATCCCATTGATACATCCTATGTTTTGGATCTTCTACCCATGAATGGATTTTAGAACTTCACCCACTGGTTACTTGGAAAATACAGGAGTCCCACAGTTTCCAAATGTTGGACATTTCATTTCATTATACCACAGCACAAAAAATCACATCGGTGATTAATTTCAACTCTAATCTCATCAGGGAAGGCTTGAAGTATTGGAAATCGATCAAGCTCATAATGGAGGATAAAAATTTTCCAAAATTCTAATTTTTCCTTAGAAGTTTGAGCTTTATCCCTGATAGCAAAAACTATTGGTTGTTTTACTTGACAGGCTCATTTCATTCGAGAGAAAATACCTGCTGAGTGGCCAAGTTTGAATAGTTACAGTTCATCAGTCATTCTTTCGAGGAAAAAAAGGTGTCCCATGGAAAGTGGGCCAGTTCACGACTCAAACTACTGCACAGGGAGTGTGTTTTCTTGAGGCAAAACCCCTGGCCTTGGGGGCCCCAGTGCAGCCAGAGGGCCCTATGCACACCTCCCATTTACCATTTTGTTACAGAGACCATCAAAAGGACATGCAGTCAAGGGTTGCGAGTTGATAACATTTTAACTTTTTACTTCTTCGTCAAGGACATTCTGAGTGCAACTGGCATTTTTCCCCCTGCAAATGCTTGATGGCGGTAAAGAGGCATTGACTGCTGCCACAAAGTGTCTGCTTTGATTTGTGCATCAACCTCTCTTCTCACTTTTGTTTTGCACCTTTAGTACCAATTTGAACAGAGTGAAAAAGACACACGTTTTAATTCTATCATAAGATAGTGTTGGCCTCATGGAACCTCTCCCCAGAGGTCGGGGGAGTCCTGCCCTGGTCCAGGCCTTGCCTCTGACGTCTCTACGTTCTGCACATTTAACCTATTTTTCTGCACACCTCCAGGCTAGTTTTGAACAGTCAGCTCTTTCTGTCTTTGACCTTGAAAACCACTTTGCAACTTTTGTCTTTCCTCTGAGATGACTCTCTGAATGGCTTCTTTGTAAACAGTTCTGGGTCACTTTGCTGAAGGCAAGTTTGACAAGTCCTCATTTTTTGTGTGCCCCTTGACCTTTACCCTCAGGGTCTCAGACCGTTCCCACCCATACCTACGCCCACCTTGAGACCAGCAGCACCCGCCGCCCCTCCCGCTGGGGTCCCCAAGGCAGAGCCTTGTCCTTGACTTTTTGTCCATTGTTCCATCCTTGCCAGCCTCTGGCAAAGAGCCAAATCAAAAACAGAGCGTTTCTTGAAATCCTGCTTAAAAGATAAAATAAAAGCGGGCCATTTACAATTACAGAAACCTAAACTGGTTAAAACCAACCTTTCTTGTTACAAGCTCTTTAGGTAGTGAACAATAATGAGGAAATGGAACAGATTGCTTTTCAGAAAATCAGCCTATTTCATTGGGAGAAGAGCCAAGAATTTGCTCCTGGATCTTGCCGTGAGGAGGGCAAGGACAGCGCTGGCATGGAGAGGAAGCCAGATTATAGGGAGCACGGAAGAGCTTGGGTAAGCAGTGTGCCTTGCCTTTCTGCTTAAGCTTGGCACTGACCAGAGGGAGAGAGCGTGATGGTACTCCAAGTGGGAAACTGAGTCAAAAGGAGGATTTTTGCTTCTAGACCTGTGGACGCATCGCGTTGATGTAGGCCAGAGCAAGAGACTGGCTGATGAGGCAGTGTGGTTGGTGGGGTATAATTAATGGATGAAGTTCCTGCAGGGGATAGTGTCAGGAGAGGTGCAGGAGGGCTTTAGACAAGGGGAGGAAAGCTCCCATCTCCGAGGCCAGTGATGTCAGGCGCAAGCAGTGAGAGAACTCTTAAAGTCATGTTTTTATTGAGGCGGAATTCTTCTAGTAGAGAATTAACCATTGGAAGGCGAACAGTTCAGTGGCATTTCGTACATTCGCAGTGATGTGCAACCAGCATTTGTGAAAGCTGAAAGGAGAGTAGGGCCACCTGTGTCCAGGGGTTTTAAAATGGAGTCAGGAGGCCCTGAAGGAGGTGGGCCTCGTGCACGTCCTCACCAGTGGAACCGGGAGCTTTTGACCTGGGCCAAACTGCAAATGTCCCAAGGACTCGACCTGAACACCTGAAGTCTGCTGCAGGAGAAGATTTCACTTAGCGATGGCCTTAGTAACCACTTACATTCAGTTAAGATTCGTTTTCTGCCAACATCCATCAACGTTCTTTGTAAACAACATGTACAGGCTTTCCCTTTTGTCTTTAATGTTTGTTTATTTTTGAGACAGAGAGAGACAGAGCATGAACGGGGGAGGATCAGAGAGAGAGGGAGACACAGAATCTGAAACAGGCTCCAGGCTCTGAGCTGTCAGCACAGAGCCCGACGCGGGGCTCGAACTCATGCACCACGAGATCATGACCTGAGCCGAAGTCGGACGCTTAACCGACCGAGCCACCCAGGCGTCCCCCCTTTTCTCTTTAAAAACCCTTGACTTTTGTTCCCTTAGTGGCGGGTGCAGTTTGGATTGCTGCCGGAATCTGGGCTCCCCGAACTGCAATTCTGAGGCCCCGAAGAAAAGCTTTTGTTTTATTTTAGCTCTGCCTCTTTTCTCGGTTGACACACCCTTATCTAGTTTCAGGGCATTTTCATCACCCCAAAAGGAAACGCTGTACCCATTAGGCAGTCACTCCCCATTCGATCCCCCTGCCCTTGCTGACAACCAACCTGGATTCTCTCTCTATGGGTTTACCTGTTCTTGAGATTTCATAGAAGTGGAATCATACAGTATGACCTTTTAGGATGACCTTCTTGCTCTTGGTGTGTTTTCCAGCTCATCCATGCCATAGCCTGTACGAGTTCTTCCTTTACACTGTTGAATAATATTCCATTGTATGGCCATGCCACGAGTTGTTTACCCATTTACCATTGATGGAAATTTGGATTGTTTTTCAGTTTGGGGCTATTGTGATAGTGCAGCTATGAACATGGGTGCCCAAGTATTGTGTTTGAGTCCCTGTTTTCAGTTCTTTTTGAGTGTATAGCTAAGGAGTAGAATCGCTGGGTTGTATGGTAATTCTGGTCAAGGCAGGGTTGGGCCCAGGATATCTGCTCAATCCCAGGTTATCCTTTGCCACCTTGGTTTATTTCTAGGGAATATATGGTAGAGAGGTTTAGAGCAGATGGTACCCTGATACTGCCTTGACTGGAAGCTGGCCAGGAACCTCTCACCTCTGTGACAAAGGGGCAAGACAGGCATCACCCCCCAGTTGTCACACTGTCATGAGCCATCCTATGGGTTTCTTCCTGCAGACTGTCTTTTCCTTGTCCTCCAGGAATAACCCCCAAGAAACTTGGCCCAAACCTGAATGTCTGTTACTCATCAGCAGCAGTGAACTCATCCCGTACTCGACTTCCTTTCACGTAATGGGCATTGGAAGCTAAGATCAGCATTTAATTGAGCCATAAGCATTGTTCTTCCCCAAGTTCACACTGGAGGAGAATTTCCAGTTTAATAATTCTGCAGTTACAAAGGATACTTCCAAGTCAATAAGGGGCAGAGGCGCTGGCTTCAGAGGGAATGAGAAAGCTCTCCCTGGAACCCAGCAGGTGCTCAGTGATGGATACACAGAGGGAGGCTACCGCAGGCCCCCAGGGGCCATTGCTGTGAAGGCAAGGACCCTCCTCTATATGACTTTAGGTGGTTTCCACACGATTCTGGCCTGAAAATTCAAGCCGTGTCTTAACCTTAGACAGAGCTGACTATGTGATATGTGCACGGGGATCTCATTCAGGGCTTGAGGGTGGAGGGAAGGGCGCAGAGAGTGCTGGTGTGACAGTCTTCCAGGAGTCCGCAGAGGTCATAGCAAATGTGGAATGTTCCAGCATTTTCCAGAATATAAAGGTCATTAGTTATGTAGGACATCAGAACCGTCGTTTATACATCTCGTTTTTGCAGTCCACAACATTCTGGCAGGAAAGGGCAGGAAGAGGAAGCACATGAAGACAGAAAATACTGGTGGCAGCTTACACAGTGCCATTTATACATTCCATAAATAATTATGCGTGTGTGTCTAGATGTATATCTATGGAAAAACTTAAAAAGTTTCGCTTTTTCTCTCTTTATTTTATGTCTACATTGTAGTTTAATAGCTGCTCTCCTCCTAACTTTACTAAGATGATTTTGGTCTTTCTTTCCTACTTGCTTTTTTCATTTCTTCAAATGCTTTCTTCATCACATTTTATTTACCTGTATCCATTTTCTTTAAAACTACCTGGTCTCGATTTAATTTGGTATATACTGAAGAGCTGGTGAGCAAAGTACAAAAGGTAATCACCACCCAATAGTGCCAGTAACAAAAAGTCAAACAGAGCCATTACAAATCAAGCAAATTAACACAAGGGACATTAAAGGTCAGTGGAGACTGAATTATAACAGCAGTTGAAGTGGGGAGGAAGCCACCTGCTGAGGAAGTTTTGTAAGGGTCTGGAATGGAAAGAGAGCCTACAACAAGATGAGTGGCAAATGCCACGGTTGGTTTGAACTTGGATTTGGTGAAGGGCAAGGCTGCCCCACAGGCCAAGGTCACAGACTGTGGGAACTCACAGTGTAATGTGATCACTTTTCTTCAAGTTGGAATTATCTTCATTGATGTTTCAACCAAAGCTTGCTGCTCTATTTTGGGGGTTTCTTTACACATGGAAGATTTGGGGGATTACAAAAAAAACGGTACCATGTTGTGATAGGTAACATCGGAAGCAGCTGCCAAATGTGACTTTTGCCTGCAGGGCTTTTTCAGGTTGCTAAACTAAGTACAAATGTTAAGTATGAGCTTCCATATTTAGATTAGTACAATATTATACGTTCCATTTTCTACTGAAAGAACAATTCATTTTGCAATTAATCAGATAGACTCCATTAAATTCAGCTTGGTTGAAATTCACAGGATGGAGACGTGAGTTGCATTGCTGTGTCCTGATAGAAAGGATCTTCCGCTCACCACAGCCCTGTGATGTGGACATTTTCTTCACCCAAATTATTGGATGTGGATATAGAGACTCTCGGGAATTAACTTACATGATTTCAGGAAAAGCTGAAATTTAGGAATTTTATAGTACTTCCAAAGGCACTAACATTTAGCTTTGTTTAGAACGGTAAGGAGCCTATGAAGGCATTATTTTTGTCATCTAGCTGGAGAGAGAATTCAAGGCTACAGCAAATACCCATGTGTTTAAAGAGAGCGGTTCCTGTATTGGGTCCAGACGATGTCAGTGTGGACTTGCACGCTTGTACAGACCATTCTGATGACGTATGAGGCTTTGTGGCTCTGTGGCAGCCGGTACACATGGAGGCAGATCAGGGGGGTCAAGGTCCGACCCTGCTACTCAGTGATATTGAGTCACTTAATCCCCCAGAGCCTTCTAGTCACAATGATGTGCAACTAGCACCTGTGAAGCACCTGTGAAGCTGAAATTAAATGGTCACTTGTGTCCAGGGGTTTTCAAATGGAGCCGGGAGGCCATTAAGGAGATGGGCCTTATCCCAATGATGGGGATGATGACAAAGCCCATGTCACAGGGCCGAGACACAAACAAGACCTGGCATTAGCACACATCCATATAGGAGCTGGAAGATGTCCTAATGGAAGGTGAAATGAGATCTTTTATGTGGAAGCATTTTATAAAGTTCTTTACAAATAAAAGGTGGCACATACAATATGCAAACCAATGAAAATATCCTTCGTTGCCTCCCATCGGCAGCCATTTTCCTGTGGCCCTTGTGCCCTTGGCGCTCCAACCCTATTATCCTTGGAAGTTTCTGCTTCCACTCAGCCTGTTTTGAACTACCCAGGAACACTTCTGGCCTGCGCAACAGGTTTTAATTCACTTTAGTGGAAGTCATTTGGGGCTAGGCTCATGTTTAATTTCCTTCTCAGAGATCCAATTTTAAAGGATAATTGTTGGGACAAAGTTGATGCTAGAATTTCTGGATCCAGAGTCCCTAGCATAGGCTTTATACATTATCGTTTTTGTTTTGTTTTGTTTTGAAAACCGGTGCTATGAACAAATAAATGTTGGTGCAGTTGGCCACAGAAATGGGCAATTGGCAGTTTGTCTGTTACTTTTTCCCCATTGTTTTGAAGTGCTGCTTGTTACTTAAATTTTTTCTTCAAATTTGTATTTAAATTCTAGCTAGGTAACATATAGTGTAACATTGGTTTCAGGGGTAGAATTTAGTGACTCTTCACTGTAGCTAAATGTATTTTTAATTTTGCAGTTAAAAACTAAAGCTGTTGACAAAAACCAATTTTCGCCAGAAATGCTCATGAATATGTAATTGCTCCCCAAGGAGAACCTTGCCAAAAGGGTCTTCTAAAAAATAAGCAAAACCATGGTTATCAGCCAGCAGTAGTCGGAAGAAATAGATTTATTTTTAATTTTTTCTTTTGGAGGTCTTTACTTTTGAACTGAAGGTTCTTTATTTTTTAAAAAATGTTTTTAAAAAATAAAAGTAACTTGACACTGGTTTCATCTCGTTGCCCATGCTGCTGGACAGAAGGCCGTGGTCTGGGGGTGCTGCGCTGGTGTAAGATCCAAGGATATCTAGGGAGGTCTTTTCCTCTCCAATTCCCTTGACACACCATTCTGGAGGGATGCCTGGAATCCTGTTATTTGAGCTTGATTCCTGTGTAATAAAGGCATGATTTCCTATTTAAATGCAAATGTGCCTAAAATCGTATCAAGCTAAGGTTTTATCTATCATTAAAACTGAGTAATTTAGTTTAGTAAGGGGTTGGTTTTAGTAGGTGTGAGAATAGTAGATAATTCTAGGTGTTGGATATGAGAACAGGGAGCTAGGTTTGGGGAGGTGAGATTTGTCAGCAAATCTGAGCCCTGTGTTTGATTTTCATTTCTCCCCAGCTCTTAGACACAGGGAAGGCTGGTGGTATCTGAGCCAGTCATCTGAGACAGATGTTATGTTAAATAAACTGATTCGATGTCATAAATGACTTGGAGCCTTATTCCATAGCAAAAGCTCATTTATGCATCCCTCAGAGAAGACAGGAATTTGGGCCAGCTGATAGGACTTTTTTTTCTTTCCAACATGAGCATCTAAAAATTATAATGAGAAAACATTAGTTGAGATTGATTCCCATACTGAGGACTGTCCTCTGTGGTAGCCAGAGGACAAGGCGTATCGGCCTGTGTCAGAGCCCTATTCACATGAAAGAGGAAATGAACTTAATGTTTTGTTTTTGTTTTTGTTTTTTTTTTTTCCAGCACTTACATGGATCTGTGTTTAGCCCAGGGACTTCCACCTCTACATCCCCGTGACATGACATTTCATCATCCCCATCTGATAATGGGGGGATGGAGGTTTTGGGGAATTAACTGTGCATTTTCTTTTTCTCTGAAGAAAGAACCTCAAACCAATATCCTGTTCTAAGAATCCTACCTGAATCATGCCAGCATCAAAATGGTTAAAATATGATACATTAACCAAGTAAGTTTGAAAGGAAGATATGAGCAGTGTTAATGTTCCTATACTCAAAATTTGTATGCAGACTTTTCTTTCTTACTCAGAATTGGAGGATTAAATTATTACATGGAAGAGATCATTTCATGTTAATATTACAGATTAATAAAAATAATTTGAAAGCAAGCAAGATTCATCCTGCTTGTGAACTTAACTAATTCTGTTGCCACCCTGAGTTAGATATTTTGATGAGTTTCTTCTGGAAATTATTAGAATGATTCTTTTCTAATTATCTTGGAGAAACACATTTATTAGATATAACCTGCCTTTTTTCTCAGTATTAAAATGATGAAAGCAACAAATGTTTAATGAGATAAGATTTAATTAAAATGAATGATAGGACCTTCCCATCTTTGCTGGTTTCACTTCAATTTGTGTGCCTTTAAATTCAATAAAGTGAGAAATGCATTTGTTAAATCAGGGACTCTACGTAAAATCTTTCACAATAAAATGAAAAGATAGTTGTCGGGTTTTTTTTTTTCCTTTCCGAATACTGAGGAAATGTTTTTAGTTAAATTCCATGGTATCGGGGACAGAACTTTTGGAATTTAGGGTATGATACTTAATATTCAATATTTACATGTTCTTTCCTTTCTTCCTTCCTCCCTCCCTCCCTCCCTCCCTCCCTTCCCTCCCTTCCTTCCTTCCTTCCTTCCTTCCTTCCTTCCTTCCTTCCTTCCTTCCTTCCTTCCTTCCTCTCTCTCTCTCTCTCTCTCTCTCTTTCTTTCTTTCTTTCTTTCTTTCTTTCTTTCTTTCTTTCTTTCTTTCGTATGAAATTTGTTGTCAAATTGGTTTTCATACAACACCCAGTGTACATCCCAACATGTGCCCTCCTCAAGCCCATCACCCACTTTCCCCTCCCTCCCACCCCCATCAACCCTCAGTTTATTCTCAGTTTTTAAGAGTCTCTTATGGTTTGCCTCCCTCCCTCTCTAACATTTTTTTCCCTTCCCCTCCCCCATGGTCTTCTGTTAAGTTTCTCAGGATCCGCATAAGAGTGAAAACATATGGTATCTGTCTTTCTCTGTATGACTTATTTCACTTAGCATAACACTCTCCAGTTCCATTCACGTTCCTGCAAAAGGCCATATTTCATTCTTTCTCAGTGCCACGTAGTATTCCATTGTGTATATAAACCATAACTTCTTTATTCATTCATCTGTTGATGGACATTTAGGCTCTTTTCATAATTTGGCTATTGTTGAAAGTGCTGCTTATAAACATTGGGGTACAAATGCTCCTATACATCAGCACTCCTGTATCCCTTGGGTAAATTCCTAGCAGTGCTATTGCTGGGTCATAGAGTAGATCTATTTTTAATTTTTTGAGGAACCTCCACACTGTTTTCCAGAGTGGCTGCACCAGTTTGCATTCCCACCAACAGTGCAAGAGGGTTCCCATTTCTCCACATCCCCTCCAGCATCTATAGTCTCCTGATTTGTTCATTTTAACCACTCTGACTACATGTACATTCTTATTTCAATAGGAGAGAAGGGGCTGAACAATCGCCTTCACCTTGCACAAGGAAGGCTGAACTGATGCTTTATATCAGCTCTGCTGTGTTTTGCTTATTTGTTCAACATCTCTCTTGGATTGGGTTTGAGCCTATCCACAAGAATACATAAACTACTAAACAACCTTATAGAGGAGGAACACAGATGTGAGGATGGAGGCAAAGAAGAATTACAGGTCCCCTAAGAAAATAAAGCTAGGCTAGTGGTCCATGTACAGGGGAAGACCCGTGTACTGCTAAAGATTAGAACTGGGGCACACATGTATTTGTTAGCCATGGCCCATGAAAGTAATCCACCACACATGTGAAGGGCCCAACAGGAAGGAAGAGAAACAGGGAAACAGAAGGATAAAGAGAGAAGAAAGAAGGTTAAGAACCACACATCAGAGAATATCCGACAGGAGCCCTGTCATTAAGGTGAATGTCACACAGGTGGACTATCTCCCCATCTCTGGACTTTGAGTGTCAGATGGTGACAAGGGTCTTGAGCCCTCCATGGCTCATCCCCAAAAGGACAAAAGTTGCCACTCAGGACCGACCTAAGGAGAGACCCAGAGCAGTTGGAGTGTTTGATACAGTCAGGACAGGGAACCGGGGTTTTCTCTGTACGGGAGCAGGTGTTGCACCTTTTACCTGGGCCAGATACAGGCAGCTCCTGTGTGGTCACCACATCCATTTGAGCACTTGACCTTCCCAAGACTTGTGAATGGTCGGTGTGATCTTAATGGGAAAAAAGAGACTGGGTGTTTTGATGATCTTACCGAAGCCTGATTTCTTCCTCCCTCTCTCCCTTTGAACATCTTGTAGTTTCTGCTTTGAGTAAGTTTTATTTTTGAAAACGTTTTTTTTTCTTTCTGAAATTAAAAAAAAAATTACATCCAGGTTAGTTACCATATAGAGCAATAATGATTTCAGGAGTAGACTCCAGTGATTTGTCCCCTACATATAACACCCTGTGCTCATCCCAGCAAGTGTCCTACTTAATTAATGTCCCTTGCCCATTTAGCCCATCCTCCACCCAGAACCCCTCCATCAACCTTCAGTTCTCTGTATTTAAGAATCTCTTATAGTTTGTCCCCCTCCCTGTTTTTATATTATTTTTGGTTCCCTTCCCTTATGTTCATCTCTTTTGTATTTTAAATTCCACATATGGGTGAAGCCATATGACATTTGTCTTTCTCTGACTAATTTTGCTTAGCATAATACACTCTAGTTCCATCCACATTGTTGCAAATGGCAAGATTTCATTCCACATACATCTTCTTTATCCATTCATTAATCGATGGACATTTGGGTTCTTTCCATCCTTTGGCTATTGTTGATAGTGCTGCTCTAAACATGGGGGTGCATGTGTCCCTTCGAAACAGCACACCTGTATCCTTTGGATAAATACCTAGTATTGCAATTGCCAGGTCGTAGGGTAGTTCTATTTTTAGTTTCTTGAGGAACTTTCATTCTGTTTTCCAGAATGGCTGCACCAGTTTGCATTCCCACCAGCAGTACAAAAGAGATCCTCTTTCTCCGCATCCTCACCAACATCTGTTGTTGCCTGAGTTGTTAATTTTAGCCATTCTGACAGGTGTGAGATGGTACCTCATTGTGGTTTTGATTTGTATTTTCCTGATGAGGAGTGATGTTGAGCATCTTTTCATGTGTCTATTGACCATCCGGATGTCTTCTTTGGAAAAGTGTCTATTCATGTCTTTTGCCCATTTCCTCAATGGATTATTTGTTTTTGAGTGTTGAGTTTGATAAGTTCTTTATAGATTTTGGATACTAACCCTTTATCTGATATGTCACTCGCAAATATCTTCTCCCATTCCACTGGTTGCCTTTTAGTTTTGCTGATTATTTCCTTTGCCGTGCAGAAGCTTTTTATCTTGATGAGGTCCCAGTAGTTCATTTTTGCTTTTCTTTCCCTTGCCTCTGGAGACATGTTGAGTAAGAAGTTGCTGTGGCTGAGGTCAAAGAGGTTTTGCCTGCCTCAGCCTGATTTCTAATCTCTGCTTATATCAAATCTCACTTGTGATTTTATTTGATTTTCATTACCTCAGACAGGAACAGGGAAGAGGGACAAGTCAACTACTTATTCATCCTGTTTTACTGATACAGTTATTTTATTTGCAAGTCTTAGACTTCTCAGTTTTTAGAACCGGGAGATCGTAGATTTCTGTTGTCTAAGCCACCCAGTCTGTGGCCCTTTGTTATGGCAGCCCTGGCACATTCATGCCATGAGAGTAGGAAAGAAACCCATGAGGTGGTTGTCAGCACCCCAGGGTGGCATGAAATCACCTGCAGGAAGATAGTGGCAGTGAGGATTTGTGGCCTCATGGGACTGCAGCCGAGGTGCATCAGATCTAAGATTTCAAGAGGCCTTGGAGGTCATCCCCTTCAAATTCCCACCTAGTGCATAGATGCTTCTGTCATCCCCCTTTTCAGAATGGTGTTTGATCCTCACCCCTCATACTTTGTAACTTGATTCCTTGCATTTATGAATATCTTAAATTGTAAGAATGTCTTTGCAGTGAGACTGAATCTGCCTCCCGTGGCCTCTGAGGGGCTGTGTGACCTTGAGCAAACTACTTACATTTTCTGAACTGTTTCTTATTGGTGAAATAGAAAAATTATTCTGATCTTACAAGACTGTTGGGAGGATTAAGTGGCTCTTCAGCATATGGTTCTTGGCATATAGTGGGGTCTTTTTTTCAGTAGATGGTTGTTGGGTACCCTGCCCTGTCTCCGTCGGCTTCCTATCTGCAGAAGTTACCACTGGTTGAACATCTTTGCTTTACATTTAAAAATGTAACTCAAAGTGGGTTTTCCATCTGAGGTAGCTTGAGGAAGATGTTACAGGATTGGTCTTTATTTTTCAATGAGTCCTTCTCATCAATAATTTCTACCTCAAAATGTCCTTTTTATTAAAGCTTTTTCTTTACCATTTTCTTTTCATGTAACAAAAGAAATAACTAGAAGACTAGATGAAATTTTAAGATAAGAAAATTAGAATGGTATCTCATTTACCTGTGGGATCAGCCTGTTACCCCTCCCCCCCCCAGGGAAATTCAATACAAGATGAATTTTCAGTGACTTTTTTTTAAAGTCAAACTTTACATTTGCTAATGGATTATAACTTTTCATCAAATAAATGCACAGATACTGATGAGCTGAAGATCCAGGCTGATTCCATTGAAATCTTATGCTTAATTACAGCCATGCTCAAAGTGCTGAGAACACAGAAGTTGCCAGAATATGGTTAGAAACTGCTTTTGAATGTCTCCATTCTGCCAATCCATATATCCACTTTTAGAGAGAAAGCCTTTTACAAAATTTCCTGAAAGACATTTACTTTCTTCTCCCTTGAGTAATAAAGTAAACTTCAGTGTCCTTTGGAAGGAAAGAGCAGGGCTCTCATTTATTATTGTTCCTATTTTTCAGAATTTAACATTTAAGCCAAAGAGATGAATTCTAGGAATTCATGAATGTCAAGTTTTGAATTTAATATTTATATGATCTTCATATTTTCTTCCTTTCTTTCTTTTTTCTTTCTTTCTTCCTTTCTCTCTCTCTTCCTTCCTTCCTTCCTTCCTTCCTTCCTTCCTTCCTTCCTCCCTCCCTCCCTCCCTCCTTCCCTCCCTCCCTCCCTCCCTCCTTCCTTCCTTCCTTCCTTCCTTCCTTCCTTCCTTCCTTCCTTCCTTCCTTCCTTCCTTCCCATTCTTCATCCCTCCCTCCCTCTCTGCCTTCCTTCCTCCCTCTCTCTTCTTTCTTCCTTCCTTCCTCCCTCCCATCTATCTCCTTCCTTCCTTCCTTCCTTCCTTCCTTCCTTCCTTCCTTCCTTCCTTCCTTCCTTCTTACCTTCCTGAGAGAGAGAGAGAGAGAGCGAGCAGGGGAGGGGCAGAGAGAGGATCCCAAGCAGGCTTCATGCCCAGTGCAGGGTCCAACTTGGGGCTCCATCTCATGACTGTGAGATCATGACCAGAGCCTGAATTGAGTCGGACGCTTAACTAGCTGAGCCACACAGATGCCCCGATCTGCATGTTTTCCAAGCTTACTTTTTGTATTTAAATAAGCTGCTGTGTTTGAGATGAATGAACCCAAATAGAAGAGCAATAGTATGTCTGAGGCTAATGACAAATAAGATTGTGAGCCATAAGCAAACTCAAGCATATTGTTTAAATTATATGTGTAATGAATGAGCAGTAAGACCCAGCCAATAGACAAAAATTTTAAAAATGTAATTCATAGTGAGTTTCCCTTTGAGATAGCTTACTGTGTTCCCAGCAGTAGGCAACACTTTTTCTCTATGGCTGGGCTCCAGGGGTCTATGTGTGGCCTGGGCTCAAAAAAAGGCATGTGTAGGGATTTTTATATCATAATAAGCATTCTCAGGTAGTGTCTTAAATTTTACATCCAGATAATCATTTCTGCCTCTTGAAATACCAAATCTGGGTTTAGTAAAAGGCTAATTCTACTTGTCTAAAAGAGCATGCTAGACTAGTGTTCTGAGCCTTCAGTTATAGCTCACCTATGCTTAACCAAACAAAAATGTGTGCTATGGTTAATCCTTTTTATCTAAGTTTTAGTGTTTGTCAGCTATGTGTTTTCAGACCCAAACGACCATCCAGTCAGATTCCTAGGAGCTGGAATAATAGGTCCTTGGCTGAGGACCGCCAGGATGAGGCTTCTGTGGCTTCCATGTCCACAGATTCAGAGTCAGTGCATTTTGGGGGTGATGGGACAGCTCAGGCTGGAATCTGAGCCCTCCTGTGTTATTACACTAGGCAGTGGGGACTCCCTGCCTCCTTTTCCTAAAGTGCACTCACGGCAGTGTAAGCTCTCTGCAAGAGGGTCTACAGAGATCCCCTACTCAGGGAATCATTTTCATGGACAGTTGCACTTGGGCTCCCTCATTAACTAGGAGCAGAAAGATTCCAGAGATTTCTCTTGCTAGGAAACAGACTCTACTTCCTGACCCTGCCAGCATCTAGAGAACTGGTTTAGAGAGGTCTTCTCTAAGCAGGAATTGCTCTCCTGTTGGAGCCCTGGGCTGGGTGTGCCCTGCTCCTGACCTCTGTGTGCTGGGGAAGCTGAGAGGCGGCCCGCCTTCCCCCGCGCAGGATTGGCTGAGCTGCTCTTCCAGAAGACTCTGCTGTTTAGAGGGAATCTGTGACATGATTCATGTTGTCCACAGAAGAAAGCATGCATGTCAGTCTAGGGCAAGGGGTGCTTCTCCTGGTGTTCTGGATACGAAATCAGTTTCTGGAGTGGGACCTCACACGTGGAGGACTCAGTGATGTGCACACAATGTTCTCCACAGCATCCCTACTGTAAAGGCACTAGCAGATTGCACAGGGAGGATCTGGACACGTGATACGGAGTGTGATTCTCATTTGCCAAAGTTGTGTCTTTCCTTCCTTGAGACTCAGCCAGATGCTTACATAAAAACAACAGAAGTTCTTTTTTTTCTTCCTAAATGTTTAGTTATTTATTTTTGAGAGCGAGTGTGAGCAGGGGAGGGGCAGAGAGAGAAAGAGAGAATCTGAAGCAGGCTCTGTGCTATTAGCACAGCGCAGAGCCTAATGTGGGGCTCAAACTCACAAACCATGAGATCATGCCCTGAGCTGAAGTTGGATGCTTAACCAACCAAGTCACCCAGGTGCCCCCAAAACAACAAAATTTCTTTTTTTTTATTAAAAAATTTTTTTAATGTTTTTATTTATTTTTGAGACAGAGAGAGACAGAGCATGAACAGGGGAGGGGCAGAGAGAGAGGAAAACACAGAATCCCAAGCAGGCTCCAGGCTCTGAGCTGTCAGCACAGAGCCCAATGTGGGGCTTGAACTCACAGACTGTGAGATCATGACCTGAGCCGAAGTCGGATGCTTAACCGACTGAGCCACCCAGGCGCCCCCCAACAAAATTTCTTACTGTGGAGATTTTTGAACATTTATAAAAGTGAGAGTAATTTGGCAAACCAACATGTCTGTGTCTCCTTTTTCCAACAACTAGCGGTTCATTAGCTAGAGTTTTGACCTTGCAGATGTTCATACATTTCACTGCGAATAGCCCAGATGTTGTTTGCAACCAGACTGGTCCCTGATGGAAGTGGAAATTAGTCCAGGGAGTCTTTGGCCAGGAGTGGCTCAAATAATCTCCTTTCCATTTTCAGGGGTTTAGGGGCCCATTAGTCACCTTTTGGCTTGGGACTTATCCCCCAACTTCTGTCCCAGTATCCCCTGGAGTAAGAATGTGTGGATTATGGCTGTGATGCCATCTTAGCAGAACGCAAGACCCTCAGAGATAGACAAGGAAGTAGAAGACCCCTTACTTGCACAGAAATGTCCTTCGAGGCTACCCTCAAACAGCCTGTTAGGAAGTCAGCTCAATTCAGTGAACACTCAGGCATCTATTATGTATGAGTAACTAAAGTTCTAGATGTCAAGGACCTCCAATTCTGGTGAAGAATTTTCTAATCAAAGTTTTCAAGTGTGTCCATGAGTGATGAGGCACTTTATGTACAAGAGATACTTTCAGCCCTCAGGATGGATATTTTTACTCTATTTTGAAACCTCATTTGAATAAATTTGACATTATTCTTAAGACTAAGAGAAATTAGAATCAGTGAATCAAAAGGACAATCATGCTGATAAGGAAGGCAGCCAGACAGCAAGAGAGGAGGTAGACAAACCAGACAATCTGGAGCAAGAACCAAAATACCACAGTTGTTGGGGTTATTTTTAGAGTCAGGGTGAAGGGCGCCCCACATGCACTTGGGATACACAGACCATCATGGTGATGATAGGACAATATCCAGCTATGAGTGGAAAAGGTTTGGAGTCGATGATGCAGGTTTAAGCCTTGACCTTATACTTGCTGGCTGGGACACCTTCCAGAATGTATCTGTCCTCTCTGTTGAGTCTGTTAAGTTCCTAAAATAGGTTTGATAATAGCCACCTGACAGATGTGGTGAAGATTAATGAGGAAATTCAACGTAAGCAAGCTCCATAAACAATGAGATTCACTGTCTAGTCAGCTGGGACTTTTATGTTCATGCTGATATCACTGGGACACCAAAAAGAGATAAGTGTGTTTTCTGTGTACTTTGTTTAAGGGAGGGTAAAGTAGAACGATGAATTCCGATTCCTGACAGAGAGAGAGAAAGCTCTTCGGAAAACGTGTCTCTGTGGGATCATTTGTTCATGACAATTAGGCTTTACTGAGAAGTGAAAATTGCAGGGAATGAGACAGAAAAAGTAGATGGGGCTAGATTGCCAAGGGCGTTCTGTGCTTTGCTGGGGAATATGGGCTTATCAGACATTTGACTCCATATTTCATAAAGTTGGAATATTAAAAAATACAAAAAAAAATAAGTCAGAGTCAGTGAAGATCTAAGTTAGAATGCAATATCCAAGTCAGGAAGAGGAAGTAGCCATATAGGTCACAGAACCCTAAGTGGGTGTTCAAGGTGAACTTGCCGTAGACAGAGCATACTACAGCCAAATCAAAAAGGAGGAAACCTGGGCAGTCACATGGTCCATGTTGTTCACGAGGACAAAACATCAGCTCTCACCACTAGTATAACTTTTACTGGCACTTAAATGAGCGAATTTTCCTGGGCAGGACTTTATAAAGGAGGCACCAAGTGATGTATGGCACAAAATGTTCTCACCAGAGTCCTTTCAGAAAATACAATAATAGGAGGTTTAAGAGGGATGTTTCTTATAGGGACCTTCTCTTCCCCTTCCCTACTTTATTTTTCCCCGTGGCATTTATCACCTCATTCACTATATTGTTTACCTGTTTGTTTTATTTATTGTCAGCCACAGTACACTAGATGATAATTTCTAAGAGATAGTCCTCTGCATGTTTATGCTTCCAGGACCAAGGACAGTGCCCGTGTGGATGAATAGACGAATGCAGGTGTGACGGAAGCTTTTTAAACCTGGACCTTTTCAAAGTGAGCTTCCTCCCACTTAGAAAGTTTCATTAATGCACAAATGGAATATTTGACTTCAAACTGTTGAGGAAAATTGAGACTCTGCACTGGGCTTTGAAATTAATCTCTTTTCATTTTACTTGAAAAGTCCTTTTACGTAGAACTACACAATAACTTTGCAAGGAAATATGTTTCTGTAATTTCGCTAACCGACTAGTTTTAAGTAAGTCCGTTTTGTCTTTTGTGCTGGTTAAGTGAATTGGACCTAATTAGTGATATTATAGTGGGTGAAACTTCTCAAGGTTGGTGTAACAGTTTACAGCTTTCACTGATCACTGGTTTCCACAGCAAATATGCCAACAACATAGTTTCCTAATACACATTCATGCTTCTTACAAATCAAGTCTTGCAAGTAGTAAAACAGACCTCTCGATATAGGAAAGCTGGTTGTTCTTAGAAGATAGACTTAGGAAGAAATCTAATGTTATGGACGTATGATACAGAATACATAAAAACCTCACTAACATCTTGTGGTCATGGGTATGTAAACAATTTCTTAATCTTCTTCCTGATCCATCAGCCAAAGTTTAAGAATCAATTCTGTGGTTTTTCTTGGTCAAAAACCATTGTTTCAACAGTTTCTTGAAGTTTCTTTCCAGCTTTCTGCTGAAAACAAAGCAAAACAAAATGTGCGGCTTCTGTTTTAGCTTTAGAGTCAATCAAAGATAACTTGAAGATATTTGATTTGGGGCTTTTAATAGTTTATTTCCACCAGCAACATATTTTCCATGGGACACAACAGAAGAATTATATGCAAACTACATCCCCCAAGTAGCCAAGGAAATTGATCTGTAACGTGGAACTTCTGGATACAAACCAAGTAAATTTTAGAAGACAGCTGCCAGAAATAATGACACATAATAATTTATTATGATGCTGAGACCCTTTTCGGAATTGTACGAGCTGGACATGCACAGTGTTTACATTTCAAAGGCAGTCGTAAATCCACAGATGCACAAAGGGCTCGAGACACATCTCTGAAGATATCCAAGGTGCGTTGTGTTGCACATTTGGACAAGGACAAGATTTTCCTTAGCAGATAGTTCTAGAAAAAGAGTTTCCTATTTACAAGGCTGCCTTTCTAACAGTCCTTGATGCAACTTCTCCCAGCTTCCAACTATAGAGTCTGTGCAAACACACACAAAGGGAAGAAAACTCACAGTATCATGAGAAACCAGACAAGAAGTCAACTGTTGCTACAGGCAGAGGGAATTTTCCATTTGCCCCAAAGAGGTGTGAGAGAGGATGGAAACAGAAGGCAGAAAATTTAACTCTAACTTAAGAAGAAAAGCCATTGCTTTTATTCTACTTGTTCTGGTTTCTAACATATAATTGAAGAATGCGTTCTGAAACTTAAAAAGAGTTGATTATGCAGATTACAAGGATTTCTCATATTCCCTTAACGAAAATGCATTCAATTAACAAAAGAAACACACCTACATAAAACCTGGCAGTTTGGTCCAGCTAAATGTCATGTGTGACCGTCTGGCCTCTTGCTTGGTTGCTGAGGTCAGGGGTCCATCCACTCCTGGTTTGGTCACTTTTGGTGAGGAGCATCTTATTATGGTATAAACTATGATCTCACTGTGCACAGGACAGCCTTTCTTAGAAAAAGAGTCTGTTGGGATGGGGCAGGTTAAATGGAAAGCGCTCAAAGTATAGCTCCAAATAGAATGCATCCATAACACAAGTTTGCATAATGCCTCTGGGGTGTTCCTTCTAGGAATGCAAGGTGGGGTGAGGAGTAGGGCATTTGAACATTCACAGATTGCTAGGTCAAGGACCGAAAGAAAGAGATTATTGTTTTTTAAGAAGCTAAAATGGCATTTGATACAATTCAGTCATTGTTCCAGTTTTCTACTTAGTGGTAAATTCTGCAGACCTCCCTTTGAAATCAAGCTTATTCTAGAAGAGCCACCAATGCAACCGTGAGGACTGGAGAAGGGAAGGGGGCATTATCATTATTTGCAACTGATATGCACTTTGGGGCAGGGTTGTTTTATCTTAAAAAAACCAAGAGGATCAAGTAAAAGCTCTGATCTGTAGTGAGAGTTCAGCATGATGGCCAGTAATATAACTCTAGCATTTTATATGTCCGTAAAAACCGCTAAGAAGTATGATGGGTATTATCAGAAAAGGATGAGGAGAATGTTTTGTAGCTCATTAACGGTAGCTACAAAGAAATCTAAATATGCAGTAGTACATGTATCAAGAAATGGGCAAGAACTATTAAACTTGATTGAGAGGCAAATATATACATATATATTAAAGAGAGGAATGGAGACGTTTCCTCCTTCAGGAGGAAGGAAGGCACCGTGGTGTGCTTGGGGGTCAGGGACCCGGGTGGGGATTCTGAGTTAATAACACCTGGAGAAGAGGGAAGAGTCTCTGTCTGAGATTGGAGGCAGAGGGCTGGGACTGGGGAGGAGGAGGTGAGAAGAAGGGTGGGCTTGGGAGAGTCTGTGGGTGGGGCTTTGGATGGGTAGAGATTTGAACACCTGCCTCACGTAGGGGCTTGGGGAATGCTGGGAAGGTGCTTTTTTCTGTTTTGTTTTGAGTTTTTGTAAGTAGTAAGCTTTGCTCATACATTGTTCCTTTGTTTCCTCCATTCCCCTCTTCATGAAGATCTGCAGTAACAACATACGTTGCTTCACACGGGACTTGGGGCCAGATTAGTGTTTCTTTTAGATGGTTGCCACCTTCAGGCACTAAGGCCTTGAGAGCAGGAGGGCTCGGTTTTACTTGGATTTTACAACTCTCTCAGAAATGAAGCTCCCAACCAAATGTAGTGCTCTGAGTTAATGGTCTTGTTACCAAGATAGCAGTGATATAAACCAAACAAAAAGTTTACTTGGATTATACTCCTTTTCTTTTCCCTTGCTCTCAGATCATCTGCATAGCTGTACGTTGAGGCTAATTTACAGGGTGATTCAGTAAATTCTTTCAGTGCTCTGGAAGGTGGTCAGAGTCGGACATTTGATGATTTTTTTTTGTTTTTGTTTTTGTTTTTTTTTTGTTGCAAGTGCTGACTGTGCTGAAGGATTTTAGCTGGCTGGCATGACATCTAATTTAATGGCTATAGCACAATGTATCTGCTCTAGCAAAACCGTCATTTCCATGTCAGGTCAGCAAAACTTCATTTTTGCTTAAAGTACAGTTATCTTTTCCACTTCTATTTTTAGTAAGATTGAAAATGGTTGGGATAAATATCAATAAAAAAGAATGAGAAAAGTAAATGTTTGAAATTAAAATGTAAGGACATACATACAATATCTCTCAAAGCTATGATTGTAATCAGATCAAAATATAAGTGATGTGATGAAAACATTCAGTATTGGTGTAATTATAAAACGAAGCCGTGCCTTTGAACTTTGAGTTACATTTTAGAGCCAAAGCATACATTTTAGAGGACTCAGGTAACATATATGATATGTTTGTGTTCTCAGGCAACTTTTTCCTGTAGCTGTGATGATCAGTATGTGGGCACTTTCTGTGAAGAATTTGATGCTTGCCAGAAGGAGCCTTGCCAGAACAACGCCAGCTGCATAGATGCAAATGAAAAACAAGACGGGAGCAATTTCACCTGCGTCTGCCTTGCTGGTATGATTTCCATAGATAATGGTTACTACGTATCTCTCTGTAGAATATACACATTAAGGACGCGTAAGCAACGCATTGTCTAGCTGTTAGACAAGGCAACTTGAAGATCTCACTTGATGCTATCGATGTGTGCTTCATTTGAAGAAGGATGGAAGAAGGAAATCCACATGGGGATAGACATTATTGTTCCTTGGCTTGCTTTCTGACATTAGGATGCTTCTGGCTTAGCGGTCCTCCATTTTTGTTCTGGGATGATGATATGCTTGGTCAAAGAGAGGTCTGGACATTTCAGAAACAATCCTGCAAATACACACTGAGTGTAGACTGGGACTGTGCTGGGTGATTATGCTTAGTAACAAGAAAAATCTAGAATAAACTGTGCGGGGTGCTATGTAAAGCCACCTCATCCTCCCGTGTTTGTTAATTTCCTTTTGTTCATGTGTGTTCATTAAGCCGAGTTCTTGGTACACTGTTCTCCACAGTGGGGGAGGTCTTCAACGTTCTTTGATCAGTGTGAGGGATTCGTGGGTTTTACATGAGACTTTTGAATCCTTGGGGCACAGTGGGTGGCCAGTAGGAGAACACAGAAGCCAGTATGCCCACAGACTTCTGTGTTCCACAGTCATCTCGATTGACTTAACTGCTCAGCCAATTCAGTTATCAGCCCTCAAGGAGCAGGAATGGCATTACCGTGAACATTCTGATACGCTCTTTCGATACAGCTTAAAAGCGAACCCCAAATTTCTCCTTTTTCACTATAAGATAATGTGCAGACCTGGCATCACCTTTCCTTTTCCATCTCGGCCTGTTGCCAACATTGGCCCCTGGGTGGGGATTCAGGAGGAGGTGGGAGTTGGGGAAGGCCAGAGGGATAGAGAGAAGGGGCAGGTGGAGTGATGGAAGTGCTCACTGTCCGAAACGGGACCGAACGATGCTAAGGTTTATACGAATGCGTGAAAGTTCTTCACTCATCTCTTCCAACCAAAAGATCGATCACAGGGATAGGTAAATAACCTGATAAATTCTTTCCAGACCCAGTGTGTGTGTGTGTGTGTGTGCACGCGCATCTACAGGTGAGTGTGTATATTTCTCTTGGACATCAGATGGTTATTTTTCTATACGCTTTTTTAAAAAAGTGATTGTAGTATGTGTGTATTTGCCAGTACATCATAGACAACCTTTCACGTCACTACGTATGGATTTGCCTCATTCATCTCAACAGTCGCACAGCGTGTCTCCTAAATTTGTATCTCCAGGTCAGACTCCCTCCAGACCCCCCCTTATCTACTGCTTACTTGACATCCCCCTTGAGATGTCCCGGGCCACCTTAAGCTCAGCCATTGCACAGTTGAGCTCATCATGCCCCAGCCCCACTCTGCTCAGCTTCCAGTGTCCCGTCTATTTCCATCAGCTGTACATGTATCTGCAAGTCGTCCTGGGTGCCTCCCTGTCCCTCACTGTCCACACCCCTTCTACCTCCAAGCGGTCTCCGTTTTTACTGCCTAGAGCCCTCTCAAGTCTACCGCCCTCTCCGCAGCCCCACTAACGCTACCCCTAAGCTAGCTGCCTCTGCCCCTTGTCTGTGCTACTGGGGTACCTCCCACGGCTTCTCCGTGTTCTCCCGAGCATGCTGTACACCGAACCAGAGTGATCCTGTTAAAGTGAGCACCGGCTTTTGTCCCCACACCTTCCATTCTCCTCATGGTGGCAGGCGATCATTTCCCAGTGCCGATCTGATGTAGTTGCCTTCCTACTTAAACCCCTTCTTCCATTGCTCTTTGGAAATAGACCGATATCCTCAGCCTCATCCTCCTCTGTGACCTGTTGCTCACCCGCCTTTCCAGCCCCATCTCACCGCACTGCCCACCGTGCTCTGGGTCTGGCCACCTCGGCCTTTCATCTCCCTGACAGCCTGAGCTCCCTTCTGCTGCAGGCCTGTCTCGCTTCTGTGTTCCTACGCAGCCCCTCTTCTGCCTTCCTTCCGCCTAGATAAATACCACCAAGTTTCTGTTTTAGATCTCTCTTAAATGCCCCCTGTCCCCGGGGAAGTGTCACTAAATGGTTTGAGCTAGTCTCCCTCCGTCTTTCCCTTCCATAACCCCAGGCTCCTTTCTTTGACAGCCCTCATCTGTTTTCAGGGCACATTTACACATGTGATCTCTTGATTATAGCCTGTCTTCCCCACCAGAGTTAACCCCATGGGAGTGGGGCCCCAGTCGGTCTAGCTCATCACCGTGTCCCACAGTGTCTGACAAATTGTGGGCACTCTGTCAATGTGCTGATGAGGTGAATTAATGAAAGCATATGAACATGGCCTCATGTTTTAATCCATCTAGTGATGGATCTCTAAGATGTTTTCAATTTCCGCTTTGTAAGTCGTGTTAGAACAAATAACGAACCTTCTATAAATAGTCCCAGTCAGGGTTGGTGGGTGGAGCTTGTCACTGTCTGGACTGGAATGATTTCAGTTTGATATTTTACCTAAGTCTGTTCTCAAAGGGAACAGACTTTTTATTAAAAGTCCCTTTTATTAAAGGAGCTCATGTGCACAGAATTGGAACGGTCATAATGCTTGGCTGGTGACACTCTCTCATTTTGTCTGCAATCTGCTTTTGTATATCTTCTTAGCTATTTTAATAATGTAATAATCCCTGGTGAAACCAACATCAAAACCAGAAGTTCAGGGGCGCCCGGGTGGCTCAATCAGTTGAGCGTCCGACTTCGGCTCAAGTCATGATCTCACGGTCTGTGGGTTTGAGCCCTGCATCGGGCTCTGTGCTGATGGCTCAGAGCCTGGAGCCTGCTTCCGATTCTGTGTCTCCCTCTCTCTCTGCCCCTCCGCTGTTCATGCTCTGTCTCTCTCTGTCTCAAAATAAATAAAAACATTAAGAAAAAAAATTAAAAAAAAAAACAACCCAGAAGTTCAACCCCGTAACTAGTCAAATAGTTTCCTCATTAGCCCACTCCTGGACTTCCCCTTCCCATCTGCAGGGAATGATCACTCTGAATCTTGAGTTGATCTGTCCTTGGTTTTCCTTTTTGTAAAGTTAGATTATTTACATGTTTTCATAGAAGAATTTAGTTTTACTTTAATTGTTTTCATGTTTATAAAAACCGTGCCATGCATGAGTCATGTTATGGTATCATGCATGTAATTCTCTGGTGCTTTCTTTTTTCATGAGATGTGTCCATATTTTTGAGCTCGTTCTTTTGGACTGCTGTATCAAATTCCATTCTCCTATTCCCCTATGGACCGGGACTGACAGGCACATTTGGGTATGTATCTTTGGTCGTCTGTGTGCTGGAGATTGTTTTAGGTATATACCTAGGACTGCAGTTGTTGGAATATAGGCTACGTAGTTGATCACTTTGGCGGGGGGTGTCATGTCAGAGGGTTTCCCAAAGTGGTCACGCTCTTATATACTCCCACGTGTGATGCATAATTGGTCTTGTGAATTCACACCCTCTTCAATGTTTTGTAGTATCAGAAGTTTTCATTTTTGCTGACTGAATGGGTGCGAAAAGGTGTCTCATTGTGGTTTCTGTATTTTGTGGCTCACTAGTGACCCCGAGCTCCTCTTCATATGTTTATTAGCCACGTGTGTGTCTTTTCTATGAAATACTGTTTTCCTATCTCTTGCTCGTGTGTGTGTGTGTGTGTGTGTGTGTGTGTGTTCTTCTTGTTGGTTGGTAAGTGTCCTTTGTTTCTTTTTGATCCTAACCATTTGTCAGCTGTATGAACTGCAAGTATTTTCTCCTTCGTAAGCTGTCTTTTCGCTTTGAGGGGTCTTTTGATGAATGGACATTTTTATTGTATTCTGCACACTTCTCTAGTTACTACATTTTATGTACTATTTAAGAAAGTATTTCTTTACCTGGAGAACTAAAAGATATTAACCTATATTTTCCAGTAAGCATTTAAAAATTCAATTTTGCCAGCCTTTATTTAGTATGAATTTTATTTTTGTATATGTTTCTTGAGATAGGGAGCTAATTTCATCTTTTACTGTAATTTTATTTTTCTTCTTTTTTGAAAATACCCCATTTGTGTAAATATGTAATATTTGAAACTTTATATTGTGTCCCACCTGCTACAAAGCTACTGACAGAGTTAGGAATGACTGGATGCCTAATACATTTTTTTTTAATTTTTTTTTTTAATGTTTATTTATTTTTGAGACAGAGACAAACAGAGCATGAATGGGGGAGGGTCAGAGAGAGAGGGAGACACAGAATCCGAAGCAGGCTCCAGGCTCTGAGCTGTCAGCACAGAGCCCGATGCGGAGCTCGAACTCATGGACTGCGAGATCATGACCCGAGCCGAAGTCGGACACCCAACCGACTGAGCCACCCAGGCGCCCAGCCTAATACATTTTTAATTGTGCTTACTCTCAGGCGTTTCTGCACTGTGATGATTTACCCACTGATTTGAAAATTTTCAGAAGCATATCTAATTATTTTTACTTATTAGTGGGGAAAAGGATTTCACCTTTATCTAAGATGACTTAACATCTTCCATGTTAATAGCACATCCTGGCTATGAGGCACATACAGATATACAGGATTCTCCTTGGGGAATTGGGGAATTGGGACTTCGAATAACAGTAATAGCAATAACAATAAAAAATACTTTGACTCTCAATTGATGTAGGGCTAGGGAGTTGCATTTTAAGAATATGAATTTTAATAATTCTACTTAGATAGACTCAGGGAGTTTGGTGATTGCCAGTAAGTTCATCAGGAACCCAAGAGATGGCAGGCAAATTGATCTTGATTTATAAGCTGATCATCTTTTTTTTCTTCCATTAAAACAACAAAACTATCTTATAACACCACATTGTAAATTTGTTTTTCTTTCTTTCTCTTTCTCTTTCTCTTTCTCTTTCTTTCTCTTTCTCTTTCTCTTTCTCTTTCTCTTTCTCTTTCTCTTTCTCTTTCTCTTTCTCTTTCTCTCCCTCTCTCTCTCTCTCTCTCTCTCTCTCTCTTTCTCTTTCTCTTTCTCCCTCCCTTCCCCTTCCTTTCTAGAGAGCGTAAGTGAGGGAGGGGCAGAGGGAGAGGGAAAATCGTAAGCAGGCTCCAGCCCCAGTGTGGAGCCTGATGCAGAGCTCGATCTCAGGACCCTGGGATTGTGACCTGAGCCGAAATCAAGAGTCAGATGCTTAACTGACTGAGCTTCCGAGGTGCCCCTCTAATAAGCTATTTCTAACAGTTGTCCTGTTTCCTGAATATCACAGATTGAGGACTTCTCAATTTTCATGAAATAATACACATTTTTATTAAGGATATAGATGCCTTTGTGCATTGGTCACAGTTTAAACAACTTTATAAAATAGTGTAAATAATCTCCCCTGCATTTGGAATGTGTTGTTCTGTGAGCTTCTTCCTGAAAGGCGTGTGGTTTGCTTAGGATTCTCTCCACTTGTGAGGAAATCCCTCCACATATGAGGAGCCCTTTCTTGTTTTGTACAAGTTTAAGGCAGTTGTAGAACCCCAGCAGCTATTTCTGTCTTCCCTGCTGGCCTTGAATCTATAGCGTGTCTTTCACATAAGGTGGCCTCGCACGGGCTGGGGTCTCTCAGCCGCGCTGCCTCTGTCAAGGTCTCCCCGACTCCCCAAAGCTTTCTTTCCTTGCCTTTCACAGAGCTGGGCCTGTGTGGGTCTCTTCTCCATGGCCTCCATTCCTGCTATGCTCTAGAGCAGATCCTGATCAGAGCTAGATGAGATTTAGGAAATGTTACCCTGGTGCCCTCACTCTCTCTTTGCTTGTCTGCTTTCTGACTTCTTCCTGCTGTTTCCTTAAGTAGGGCTCTACCTTCTCAATTCGTGTTCCTTGCAGGATAAGCCCCTCCCACTTCTAGCTTCCGGCTCTGCCTCTCCATGAGCTTTTCAGGGCAGTCAAGGCAAGCGTGTGTGCATGCGTGCGCATACGGATAGCTAATGTGTATTTGCATGCTTGTCTGTGTGTGCGCACAAGATAGCTAATGCTTATTGTTTACCACATGCCAGGCCCATGCTAAGTGCTCTCCAAGGTTGCTCTTAGAACAATCTCTGAGTTAAGCAGGCTTAATTATACCTATTTTATAGATGAGAAAGCTGAGGTATGAGGAAGTTTGTAACTTGGCCAAGAATATTAGGGTAACACTTGATTGTGCTGCAATAATATATCAATCGCCAAACCTCAGTGGCTCCCAAGAAAAGGTTAATTTCTCCCGTGTCACAGTCTGATGAAGGCACTTCCCTCCAGGTGACAACTCAGGGATCCAGGTCCCTTTGTGTCATGAAGGTGCCACCATCCAGAGGTGGCCTCCACAGTCACTGCTGAAGGATAGAGGGAGCTGATTGGGTGCGATGTTCTGCGAGCAGCACCTGGAAATATCTCATATCACCCCCACCACATGCCACTTGCCAGAATTCAGTCACTTAGCCCCCAGAGGCTTTGACTAGGAAGAGGAGACGAGGTGAACATTTGCATGGTTTCTGTCATACCAGGTGCACATGCCAATAGCTGTTGGGGCTGGGACTTGACCCAGGCCCTCTGCCTGCCTCCAAAGCCCATGTTCTTCAGCATCTTGCTGAGCACTTTCCTGGTACAGATATGTGGCCCAGGCCCATGTCACTTCCTTCAGCGTCCTCACGTCAAACAGGTGTCTTCGTAAGAGAAGCAGTATTACACACTTTTGTCAAAAGAAAAAGGACTGGTTTCTCAAAATGAGTTTTCTACTTTATTTAGTCCTGAACATCCTCAAGAAACTTATTTTTTATAGGAAAAATACGTTTTCTTTGTGGAAGAACTATTTACAGGTTAATTAACATCAATTAATTGACCTCTGAAGCCCCAGGTAAATGGCATAAGAACTCTCAAAGAATATGAAGTCTGCTTTCCTTTAAAACTGTTTGTCCTGCTTTGCTCTGGTTGTTGCGCATTTGATCACGAGAAATTACCTTGTTTGATGAATGAATGAATTCGAACCAGATTCTTCTCACCAGAGAACAAAAACTCCCAACAAAGTCTCTCCTTGGCGACATTGCTGTCTTGATGGAATGCTTATTCCTCTTGATAGGAGAGCATTTCTTGGTGAAAATATTATCAGTGAAGAAGCTCAGATCCAAATTTGCTAATATTTTTATATTTTGCTTTCAGTTCTATGTCAAATGTCCATACAAATATAATTTTTTTGAGTCATGGTAAGTTAGAGATGTATGAATATGGCAGATTGGGTGTAGAGTTGATTAAGTAATAAACTCTACTTTAGTTGTCCTTTTGATTTTTTTTACAATTTTTTGAAAGCAGGAGATGATTTTTTCAGTAGGAAAACATTGATAAATGTCATATACGTGTGTCTATGATGTAAAATGAATTACAGATTATAGCCAATAAAATTTTCATTTGGGGCAGGGGATTTTTTTATCAAGTGTGATTGATATTTTTCTTGAAACTTTCTTGCAATAGTTTTCAAAAAGAAGGGGATTGTCAACAACGTCAAATAGTTCAGGAGAACCTAAGAGGAGGTTATTGACTTTGGCAACAGAGTTTGTTCAAGCCCTTGGTGGCCTTCTGTTTACATTGATGTGGTGTGGATTTCATCAGAAGCTCTGAGACCTCTCTTAAGAGAACACATACAGGGACAGAAGCAAGGGAGGTGCCAGAAGTTACCAGACTCTCTGAAGGACAGCACCATATTTAGAAATAGTTGCGGCCACTTGGTTTTCTTGTGACAAAGAGGCTGTGAACTCCCCCAGTGACAGTGGTTGGCCATGATGAGGTGAACAGGATTTGGGCCAGATGTGAGAATTAATAAGTGGCAAACTCATGTGAAGGACAGAACCAGAAGGGGCTCTTCTTTTTTAAAATTATAGCATACTATTTAAGAGCACAGGCTCTGGAGGCAGAATGCCCAGATTGCAATCATAAATCCCAGCCAATTAGACCTAAAATGTGGGCTGTTTTCCCTGTTTGTTTCCCATCTAGCTCCAGTGTCATACTGTCTGGTCCAGAATAAGCTTCCTGGAGACCCTCCTTGTTTCCTGAGGTTACATGAGCCCCAGGTGCTAGAGTCAGCCTTGTGATCTAGACCCCCACCCATCTGCCCTGTGGACTAGACCCCTGCCCATCTACCTTGTGGACTAGACCCCTGCCCATCAACCTTGTGGACTAGACCCCTACCCATCTTCCCTGTGGTCTAGACTCCAACCCATCTGCCCTGTGGTCTAGACTCCTACCCATTAGCCCTGTGGTCTAGACTCCTACCCATCAGTGGTCGAGATCCCTATGCCTCTACCCTGTGGACTAGACCCCTACCCATCTACCCTGTGGACTAGACCCCCATCCATCTACCCTGTGGACTAGACCCCCACCCATCTACCCTGTGGACTAGACCCCTACCCGTCTACCCTGTGGACTAGACCTCCACCCATCTGCCCTGTGGACTAGACCCCTACCCATCTATCATGTGGACTAGACCCCCACCCATCTACCCTATGGACTAGACCCCCACCCATCTACCCTATGGACTAGACCCCCACCCATCTTCCCTGTGGACTAGACCCCTACCCATCTGCTCTGTGGTCTAGACTCCTACCCGTCAGTGGACTAGACCCCTAACCATCTACTGTGTGGACTAGACACCCACCCATCTGCCCCGTGGACTAGATCCCCCCCATCTGCTCTGTGGTCTAGACTCCTACTTGTCAGTGGTCTAGACCCCTACCCATCTGCCCTGTGGACTAGACCCCCACCCATCTGCCCTGTGGACTAGACCCCCACCCATCTGCCCTGTGGACTAGACCCCCACCCATCTGCCCTGTGGACTAGACCCCACCCATCTGCGCTGTGGACTAGACCCCTACCTATCCCACTGGACTACAGTTCCAGAGCCAGCAGTGCAAATCCTGCTGTGTCCTTAACATTTTCTAGTGGGACTCTTTGGGCAAGTCACACACCTTTCTGGGTCTGCTTCTCTGACTCTGCAAGATTACAGCAACCCTCATCATGACTTACTATTATACCAAATGAGAACGTGAGCTCTTGGTCTGTTCTGTGGACTTGTATCTCCAGTATCTAGCCCAGGGCCTGGCACACAGTAGGGCTCAGTAAAGATCTGTTGAATGAATGAATGAATGAATGAACAGAACGAGATGAAATTCTCTATGAGGCGCACACAGATACGCAGTAGGGACTCAATTTTCTTGTCTCTCTTCATCGGGCTTCTCTGTGTAGCATATGTGTTTTTCACCTGCCCCACCAGATTGTGGCTGGCCTGAAATTCTTGATTTCTCCATCCCCTGTCAGTGTCAAACCCCATGCCTTGCACATTAGTGAATGTGGAATGCCTGATTAAATTGAAATTTAACTTCCTTAATCAGGATTTATTTTAGAAAAGCCTTCTAATATTGAGAATACAATTTTTCCTCAGAGGAGCTATTTCTTTTTCTGAAAAGGATAGCTGCGATGCATGTTCCAAACTGCCACTGCCGAAATATTATTAGCATTTTGCACAAAGCATTTTTCAACTTCAGAGCCCTTCATTGTTCCAGCTTATTGGTGATTTCAGCCTATTTTTTTTTAAAAGCTTGGCATTTACAAGGCACAGAGAACATCTCATGTGTTCCCGTCCCAGCTCTACCCAGTGTCATTCAGATAGGTGTTCAGATGCCTTTGACTGGTGAGTCAGAAGCAGGTCACCTCCTCCTGGAGACAAGCCCTGAGTAGGATGGGCTGTAGGTCCTCACACCCAGCCTCACTTAGCTCAGGAAGTGAGTGTGTCGGCAGGTGAATGCGGGTTTTTGCACGTGGCTTAGTTCAGAGGTTCCGAGTGGAGGGTACCTCAGAGCTCGTCTCTGGTCATGGGGCAGGGAGAGCAGGGGTGACCCCAGGAGACTGAAGGACTTGACCAAGGTCTGCAAGCTTGTGGGAGACAGGATTTCAGGCCTCTCCACTCTGTGTCCATCTTTGGGTCAGAGTACATTTCACTGCAACATATTCACGGGTTTGTGAATTTTCCATTAGTTACGAACAGGGCAGAGGGCATGGCCCTCTCCGATGGGCTGCGAATGCATGACCCATGATGGCTCTTCACCCACTCGCAGGACAAGAGATGGTGCCAGCTGGGACCGGGGGACAAACCAAACTGTAACCTGCTGCTCAGGGTTTCAATCCAGCGCCTTCCATTTACTAGTTAAATGACCTTGCGTGACCCTCCCAACCTTTCAGCTCTCGGGTGTCCTTACCTTTAAAATAGTGAGGCTCGCTCATTCATTCAACAATTGCTTATCAAGTATCTCCTACGTGCCAGGAATTTGCCAGGTGCCAGGACTACATCTGTGAAACAGTAATGCCCTCATGCTCATGGAGGCTGCATTGTAGTGAGGGAGAGGAATCAACAATGTGAGCATGTGTGTTTCTTGGTGTGTGTGTGTGTGTGTGTGTGTGTGTGTGTGTGTGTGTATGTAGTTAAGGGAGAGGGTCAGGAAGTGATAGGTGCAATGAAGAAAAATTAAACAGGTGAAGAGATCAAAAGAAATGGGAGCATGAGGGTGATCAGGTGAGGCTTCTCTGAAGGGAAACTGCTTGTGTAGAGACCTGAATACAATGAGCTTGTGAGCTTGGGAACGATGTGACTGTTGGGGGGCATAGCCTCCAGGCAGAGGGAATGGCACGTGCAAAGGTCCTGAGGCAGGAGTACGTGCACAGTGTCTAAGAGCCAATGATGAGACTTGGTGCTGGGAAGGAAGCTGGACTGGGCCACGGAGGAAGGACAGGGATCCTATCGTGAAAGCAACAGCCCTAGTGTGAACTAGGGCAAGCCATCTGACTTCTCTCTTGAAAGGGTCACTCTGAAACCTGGTGAAGAAGAAACATAGGGAGGGGAAATTGGGAGACTACTCTCCAGGCAAGAGAGAACGGCGACTGGAGCACCGTGGTACCGTCAGCGGTGGAAGTTTGGGTCTGGGACATGGTGACGGTGTTGCTGGTAACACTTGCTGGGGGTGTGTGTGGGGGGTGTGAGTGGCCGTGGGGAGATGTGGAAGGCTCCAGAGGTTTTCATTAACAACAGCTTCATTGAGATACGATCCACACCCCGCCGAAGGGTACAGTTCAGTGATTTTCAGAATATTTACAGAGTTGCAACAGTCCATTTTAGAACACGGTCGTGTCCCCAGAAAACAGCCCTCTCCCCTTTGCCTGCTGCCCCCCGATTCTGCCACCTCCTCCCCCCAGCCCACGGCCACCAGCGATCTACTTCCGGTCTCTATAGACTTGCCCATCCTGGACATTTCATGTAAGTTCAATTATTTGCTATGCGGCCCCTCGTGTCTGGCTTTTCAAGGTTCATCCATGTCGTAGCAAGTAGCTTCATTCCTTTTTCTGCCTGAATAATGTCCCATTGTCTGCAGACCCCTCCTTGTGTTTATCTGTTCACCCACTGGCGCACACTTGGGTTGTTCCCACCGTTTGGTGGTGGCGAATGGTGCTACTGTGAACCCTACCCTGGTTACCATCTCCCTTCGCTCCTCCTCCAGGGTCTTATGCTTCCGCCCTCTTCGGTCTCTCTGTCTCTGCCATCCTTCATCTTCTAACTTCATCCTTGGGGTCTCATCAGCAGCGGTGCCGAGGTCTCATCTTAAATCCAGCCCCTTAACAGGCAGAAATTTAGGAAGTGCCTGCTGCTGCTTCCATATGTGGATCTCTTCCTCCCCTCCCCCTCCCCCCTCCCCTCCCCCCCTTCTCTCTCCCCTCATCTTCTTCATCACTGCCACACCTCCATCTGTGGCCATGTTGTGATTTCCTGCCCATTTAGTTACACTTCCTTTCTCTTTACATCATGAAGCTTCTCTCCAAGGTTATTGGTGGTGTCCTCCCCACTAATTTCCAGGGCTCTTTCTTTGTCCTCATGTCCTTTCTTTGTCCTTGTTTCTCGCCTGGCTTGCGTGGTGTCTGTTCTCCTGAAACCGGTCCAACCCTCCTCCCCTCCTTCCTTTCCCCTTTCTCTCTCAGGAGCCACCATCTTGCCCCTCTGCTGCCACCTCCCTCTGCCTTCCGCAGCAATCACTCATTCTCAGCTGTTGCCTCTAAGTGTCTGGCTTCCAGACCCTTCCTTCCAGCCTGTCGCCTCCGCTCCGGCACCCCCAGTGGAATTGGGACCAAGGCGCCGCTAACGGCTCATGTCCTCCTCAGACTCGACCCCAGACCTGCGGGGCTCCCCTCCCTCTGCCTCTCACACACTTTCAAGCCTGACCTTTTCCAGAGCTCTGGTTTCTATCAACGGTGCCCTCACCACCCTTGTCACTCAGCCTGGAAGCCCCTCGTCTTACCTTTGGACCAGTCACCAGGTTTGCTCGATTTACAGCGATTTCCCACCTGCCCCAGCTCTTCCCCTCCCATCCCCCATGCCCTGATCCAGGCTGTCGTCTCCTTCTGCCTGAATGATTGCGATAAGGCCGTCCGCCCTCTCCACGGTCCCCCCGCCCTGCTTCCAGAAGCCTCATTTCCCCTGGGACTTGAGGGAAATCGCTTCCTTGCGCTGGGTCCAGCTTCCTGTCCGTGACCTGGGAAGGCTGACGGAATCCACGGCACCGCACTCCAGGGGTGCTGTGAGGTTTAGGGAACACGGTGCCTGTGCCGTGCTCACCCAGCAAATGTCGGCTGCTGTCCCTGCTGCCATTCTTGTCGAGCCGCTGGTTCCGCGCCCTGCCCTGTGCCCCACCGCTGCTTCCCCGGCAAGTGACTTGGCCTCGGCTCCTCTGTGTCGCCCCTGTCTAGGGAGCCACTGTGGACCACGTGAGACCCTCAGAAGGTCCTTTTCTCCTCTGCTAAGACCCGCTCCCTGCCCGCTCTTCCTTGCCTCCGTGCTGACCTTGGCGCCTGGGTGGCTCAGTCGGTTAAGTGCCTGACTTCAGCTCAGGTCATGATCTTGTGATTTGTGGGTTCGAGCCCCGTGTCGGGCTGTGTGCTGACAGCTCAGAGCCTGGAGCCTGCTTTGTATTCTCTCCCTCTCTCTCTCTCTCTCTCTCTCTGCCCCTCCCCTGCTCACTCTGTCTCTGTCTTTCGAAAATAAATGTTAAAAAAATAAAAAAGCCTCATGAAAAGGAAGTATAACACACACGAGGAGTAAAAAAAATGTGGGGTTGGGAGTCTGTGGTCCTGGGTGCGATTGCAGGTTGAGCCACTCTCCAGCTGGACCTTGCTCTCTTGAGCCCAAATGTTCTCACCTGTGAAATGGAATAACAAGTCTCGACCTTGTAGGAGTTAGAACGCACACATCCACACATGTACATGCACACATCTACGCACGGCCACAGAATGGGGGATGCGCCAAGGGCACCTCTTTGAGCCTCTCAGTGCTAGTACAAGTTCAGCGGATGGGCGCTTTTGTTCTCCTTGTTGTCTCCCCAGAGGCTGGGCCCGTGCCCCCCCACCCCGCCCCCGTTTTGCCCACCCACAGTGCCTATGCCCGAGGAAGGGACGAGAGTTAAGCCCTCCCCCTAAATTGAAGTGGGTGAGAACAGGAAGCGACCGGTCTCCGACATGCCTTCCCCACGTCTGCCCTCCAATCAGAAACCTTCACGGATGCTGCTTTGGTACCCCAGCTCCGCAGCGTGTGGGTTTGAGGCCGCAGCCCCATCGTCCTCCCCGGGGCCTCAGCCAGTGCGTCCGAGAGTGCCTGTTTGGTACCGTGACCCTACTTTGGCTCATGCTGTGTGTTTGCTTCGTGGGAACGCGTCTTCACTCCTCTGAACGTGTCTCAGATTCCCCAGCTGTGAATTTTCACTCATCAAAAATTCTTTCTCGGGGCGCCTGAGTGGCTCAGTCGGTTAAGCAGCCGACTTCGTCTCAGGTCATGATCTCACGGTCCGTGAGTTCGAGCCCCATGTTGGGCTCTGTGCTGACAGCTCAGAGCCTGGAGCCTGCTTCTGTTTCTGTGTCTCCCTCTCTCTCTGCCCCTCCCCCATTCACGCTCTGTCTCTCTCTGCCTTTCAAAAATGAATGAATGTTAAAAAAAATTTTTTTAAAATAAATAAAAACAATTCTTTCTCAGAGAACGAATACCTACCTTCCCTATAGCTTGGTTTATTATACAAACCTACAATTCAGCTGATAAATATCTTGAAGTCAGTCCCTTAACCTGTCTGTCTCGTGGCATAAATTCTTAATGTAATACTTTTCTCCCTTTGGTTTCAGTTTTTCTTGGAGAGTCATCAGGACATCCTTAATGAAAGGAAATTTCTTGAAATCTCTCTCACTTTGTAATCACCAGATTAGACCCTATAGGTGTCACGTATAGTCTGGCCTCTACCAATATCACAGTTTCTTATTTGGATTCAAGGAAAATGGAACCAAAGAGATTATTCTAAAAATAGCGATGCATGGTGCTACGTAGTCATTAATTAGTTTATAATGAGTACTTCCAGAGTCCCTGGCTGTGTGGTAGGGGTTGGGGGACACGAATCCCCAACACCTGCTCTTAAATAATAGGAAAGCAGATCTGGAAACAACGCAGTGACAGGCACGATCATCAAGCCTGGGGGCTCCCGGTCACAGAAAGGAAAAACATGTGCCCGCAGTGGAGTCAGTAAAGGCTTTTTCATGCAATATTTGACTTTCACTCTTCGGTCTTTTTCTAATCTGTCACATGTGTAACTCTTAAATGAGTAATATTAATATTTGATATTTTAAAAATTGCTGCTAGTTTCCTGGACCAGTGGTTCTCAGACTTTAGCATGCACCTTGAATCAGAATCACCTGGAGGGCTTCTTAAGGCCCAGATGGTAGCCTGTATTCTGCCCTCCGCTCGCCCCACCCCCTCCCAAGAGTCTCTGATTCTGTAGGTCTGGGATGATGCTGGTGAACTTACGTTTGTAGCGAGTTCCCAGGCGATGCTGATGCCTCTGGTCTCGGGACCACGCTTGGAGAACTGTGGTCTAAACTGCCTGTTAAAACCTGAGAGATCCAACAATATTGGCTTATTGCCTGGCAGCGTTAAAATCCGTAAATTAGCCATTCGTTCAAAAACATTGAGCCATCTGCGATGTAATCGGGCACGGTGCAAGCTGTGTAGACTGATAGTAACACCCATGCTGCTCAGAGTGGGTCTCATTCGGTCATTACAACCACCCTGCAAGCCATGTATTGACATTTTCCACATTTCACTCAAGGGGGACGAGAAGGTCAAAGTCCGTCCTTTGATGTGCTACTCAGCTGAGCTTTGTATGGTCGTCCATGACCTTTGACTGCGCAAGCCACTGTCCTTTCCACTGTGCCTCTTACCTATGTGTGCTAATTCGATCTGGTTACTTTCTAACTTTGAGATTAATTTTTCCTGATTTTGCTGGATGTCCGCTTTCTTCCATGCTTTTCTGTCTATTGCATATTCCGATTTTAATTACATTTTATTGACTGCCTTTCACAGATGGGCCTTCTATGTCTTCCTTCCTTTGCCCTTGGTTTTTAAATCATGTTTGCATTTGTTCAGATGTGTTTGTTTTTCCCTTGCCAGCAGATCTCACTACTTTTTTTCTGTTAAATAATTCCTGCCTTCTGACTTTGAAATTGGGTGCCTCTGAGGTTGAATGTCTAGATGGCCCACAGATTCCTGCTATTTATTTCTTGCTTCAGGGTGCTAATATTAGGCCCTGCATCTCTGCAGCCCCAGCCCAGCTGCTCTGATCCCCCGAGGGCAGGAGCCGAGGCTGGTGGGTTCTCTCCCTGCCATCAGCTTTTCAGTACAAAACGAGTAGCTTCGCCTGACTGCACAGCCAGCTATTAAGAGACCAGGAATGTTAAAAATAGCTCCCGCCACCTTCCCACCTTGGAAGCTTTCAGGATGGCTCTCCAAAGAAACAATTAGATCCTGCCTCCCTGAATCAAAGCAACACAGAGGAATAGCTTTGTTTCCGTAAAGGAATCTGGAAGTAAACATGCACAGAAACAGTTGTGCAGGGAAGCAGGATGTTTAGAAAAGCAACTGATCTATGGCCTTGTTTTTTTAACAGCCTAACTCATTTAGCCCACTTTGCGTACTGGTGATTTATCATTGAACTTGAGAAGGTTTTTCTTCATTTCAAGAGCACAACCAGCATAGACAGTGATTTGGGGGTGCTGTGGGGTACAGGTTTTTGGTTATGTTGCTTGCGATCAAAAGATACTGTTAGGATATAGTTGTCTCCAAACCATTTGGATGCTCGCAGGAAAACTTAGCCATTTTTCTCTCTATACATGGATACATTTTAAGTTATGTTTTCTACTTAAGTACAAAATAGTATAAAATTAAAGACTCCAAGTATACATTAGACCAAATGTAATCTGGGAATGCATCCACTGAATGGATTATTCAGTTCAATGCATTTCCTACAAGGTATCTGGTTGCTTTACCATCTGCCGGCCTTCACTTAGTACATGTGCTTTATTTCGTCCAACGTCATTGCTCATGGTCAGGTGCTCTAAAAGCACTAAGCCTCCATTTGGAGTTGAGAGCTTTGCCAGTCGTCCCATATGTCCTTGAAAGGCATCCTTATTATATATCCCAAGGCATAGCTTTTCTTAAATCTTCTTTGTTGCAGTAGAATGTTCTCCAAAGAAATCATGAAACCTCTGGGATTCCCTAAAAGGAGAGAGCGGTATTTCCAATAGTCTTCTATTTTGGAACCAATTATTACATTATTTATTCAATGAATGGATTTTGATTTCTAAAAATGTGCTGAAGGTTCGATATCTCTGCTTCGAAAGGACAGGTTTCTGTTTAAGGGAAGATAAAAGGCATTGGGATGAAGACAAGTGTTTGTAGTCTGAAGGATCAAGGTCTCATTGACCTAAACCAGGGTTTCTCAACTCTGGCGTGAGAGGCACGTTGGGCTGGGTCATTCTTTGTTGTAGGGGACTGTCCTGTGCACTGTGGATGTTCAGCACCATCCTGACTCTTATCTACTAGATGTCAGTAGCACCCCCCAGTGGCGTAACAATAGACAATGTCTCCGGACATCACCAAGTGTTCCCTGGGAGGGGAGCGGGTGTCGGAGGGTAGAGAGAATCATCCTGGTGGAGAATCAGTCTGACCTAGGGAATTAAACCTGGATGGACTGTTGCAGGGCAACGAGTCCTGCTTCAGGTCTGTTGATTTGCCGTGTCTTAGGCACCTGTGGAAGGTGCCGAACGCTTCTCGGAGAAGTAAGATTGAAGCTCAGAAGGGGGTCAGCATAACTTTCCATCCATCCCAGTCTGGCTGGGGAGGAGGGGTCCTTTAGCAGAGCACCTGCTCCATTGTGGTGTCCCCCGCATTGGAAGCATAGACCGTGGCAGAACACAAGGTGATTTTAGATGGCACCTGTTTGAGAGGATACATGCGTAGTTTAATAGCCATGTATTTATTTTAATGTGCGTTAGGGAAAAAACAGTCGCACATTTTGCCCATGCTGTTCTGGGTATTATTGCAGAAGGAGAGGCTAAATCTAAGTTGAGAGATAGGGTTGATTTTAGGGCAGAAGCTTGAAGCAAGTTGATTGATTTGTGCTAGGAAATGTTTAAGTATCGAGGATTCAGAGATTACCGAGAAAGGCGAACTCCCAATTCTTAGGGAATTTGTTGTTGAAAGAAAACCAACAAAGAAAGGCCTTTTGGTTAATAAACATAATTGATGGAGCATGAAGGAACCCTGTGGGGGACAGCAGGAGACTCCAGGACAAAGCCCTGCTTCCATGGGTCACCTTCTGGGTGGGGAGGTAACAAGTCTACTTGTGTCTTGTCAAGTAGAGGTACGTGCTAAAAAGAAGAATAAAGAAGGGCTTGAGGCCTGAGGTCCGAGCAGGTGATTTCTGCGCAGAGACCCGGCTAATGGCAGGGGCGGCCGTGGAAGGGTGTAGGCTCAGAGGGAACACTTCGTGCAAGGTGGCGGTGGGGCTCCAGGGCTGAGGTTTCTGATGGCCACTCTAGGCTTTCCTGCGTAGGGAAGGTGATCTGAAATGATCTTTTGTGTTTGTTCCCTTGCAAGAATTAAACATAAATCATAGTGATTCTCAAGCTCCATTAAACTTCTCAGCATATACTGGCTTAGCCTTATCTTTCAACTTAAATTCATGCATCAAAAATCAGTTATTCAGCTGAACATTGTAATTGAATCGAAGTCTGATAGACGCTCTCATGCACCAAATTATCCCAATCACGACACATTCTTTGCTCGATCTCTGACATCACGTCGCCATCTGTGTATGTGGTTCTTCCTCTTTCTGGGGTAAAAGACTCAGACCGCTAAGGGGAGAGCTGTGTTATTCTCGGCTAATTGCAGTTCTTGACCCAAACGAATTAGAACAGGCACTCAGGGGTTGGAGGTTGTTTCCGGGAGAGAGATTTTTGCCTGTCTCCCAAGACCCGGGCATCCGGGACAATTCTCAGGTCGGTGATGAACACACAGAGGCCACTCTTCTCCCTTATTGCCTCCAATGGCAGTAAACACTGGCTCACACTCTCCAAATGGGGTTGATTTCACAACACACAACCCCCTGGATTCATAAGACATCTTGACCTAACTGTTCTGATTTTATCTGTCATCCCCCTCGACTTTGCAGCAGACTTCCTACCCTGCATCGCTGGATTTCACGTCTCCCTACCTGGTGCTGGAGACGACTTTAATGTGCTCTCTTAGGTCCTCTACTCCTTTATGAAATTCATTTTTAACCCCCCCCCCACCTCTGCTTCCTGCTCTTACAGATGAAACTCCCCTGCATTTCCTGTAATCCCTTTCCCTAGGTTTATTGCTTTCTTCTGGAGCTTTGTGTTACATGACAGTTTTTTTTTTAATTTTTTTAAATGTTTATTTATTTTTGAGAGAGAGAGAAAGAGAGAGACAGAGTGCAAGTGGGGTAGGCAGAGAGAAAGGGAGACACAGAATCTGAAGCAGGCTCCAGGTTCTGAGCTGGTCAGCACATACCCCATGCGGGGCTCAAACCCACGAACTGCAAAATCATGACCTGAGCCAAAGTCAGACACTTACCTGACTGGGCCACCCAGGCGTCCCTTTGTTACGTGACGGTTTTAAATTCATGCCACACTTCTCTTTCTAGGGCAGGACCACAACTGCTTTCGTTGTATCCTGTGTCTCTGTCACATCTTTGTGTGGTCCTGAGGCCACAGCCTGAAAACACCATTAAAGACTGTGAGAAGAAGCTTGGTGACTTTAGGGACACTTGGACTCCACGGTGGCCACAGTGCAGTGGTGGATGGGGAGAATGTGTGGGGATGAAGGAGGCAGGGGCTGGATCACGTTGTGCCTTTTACCCGTGGAGTCAAGTGTTTGGGTTTTGTTCCCAGCCCTTTGTAAAGCGAGTGGAAGGTTTTAAGAATAACAGGATATAAGCTATGTCTTAAAAAAATCTCTCCGGCTACTCCCACGTGGACTGTAGAATGGATTGTAGGAAAGCAAGAGTAGGGGTGAGGAGATGGGCTGAGGGGCCTTGTAGGTCCTGGTGAGAGGCAATGATGTCCCGACCTGGACAACGTGAAAGTACCATGTGGTTATAACACTAATTTGGAAGGGGGTCCATGAATGCTTCGGGTTTGGCTAAGAAGGGGCCATATCAGTAGTTCTAAGGAAAGGAATGGAGACAGTTACTGCTATTTGCCTTGGTAGTTGGGTATAGACTTTGTCATTGGAAACCTGAATGAAGGAGATTTTCTCTGTTGTGCATTTTTAAGGACGTCTGAATGGCATCCACACCTTTCATGCATACCGCTGGGCCTTTACATGGGCTTTTCTTTGTGCCTTACCAATATCCCATTGGGAACTTATGACCTAGGTCTTTAAGTCCTGAAATGCCCATTTGTGTGTGTGTGTGTGTGTGTGTGCGCGCGCGCACGCGTGTGTGTGTGTGGGCGCGCGCGAGCGTGTGCATGTGTGTATGTGTGTGTGAGTGTGTGTGTGTGTGTTAGAGAAAATTCTCCTGTTAGCAACATGCACGAAATGACCACATAATACCTTTCTTATCCACTGTGTTGACACAATCATTGCTTTGCTTGAACATTCCACGAGGTCCTCTGAATGTGTGTCACTGCTTTGGTTGGGTGAGGAAATGTCCATGATCAGCACGGTTATTTTATTCCCCAGAGAAGATACCGGCTTCCCGCAAGATGGAAGAAAGAACCCAGGCAAAGCCTTCATGGTCTTGTAAAATTTAAATTCCATTCACTCATTTAGTTTTAACACCTTGGTTATGATATCAAATGAAAAAACAACAGACATGGATGGGTAATTTGTGTATGCCTTAGATGTGCAGTTCAGAATATTATATATAGGTTAATATCAGGGATTTGTCTGACAACTGTGGATTTCTGCTTTCTGCGGGTCTAAGAAATGACTCACTGGTGTTTAAGAGTCCCTGAAACCAGCAACAGGACACTCGCAGTTCCTTGTCCTCTCCCAGATCTGGCTCCAGTTGGCTCCATGCAGTCAGTGATGGCGCTCCTGGGACTTCCGACTAAATTGGAACTACCTTCTTTGACGTCAAGAGTCATGCCTGGCCTGGTGTGGACAAGCGTCAGGCCCGGAATTACAGCTGGGCAGACACACAGGCTGGTTATTGCTAGTAACTGACCAGCTGGTCACCTGCAGCTGAGGATACTCAGTAATCCCATAATCCCATCATCCCAGCTGTGCTTCCCTGCCTCCCTCACTCCTCCATTGCTGTTTTTCTTTTCCAGTTATATCGAACCTGTAGACATGCCAGTATATACATACTTTATAGGTCTAAGTACACACTTTTATTTATAGTTCCATGTTTCCCCTACTGAAAAAATCCTTGCGAGAAAGCTGTAAAGCTTGAGAGCCAAAAGCAATGATGTAGTGACTCGTCCCTGACCTGTGTTCCTCATTAGAGAGGACTATTGGCATTTGAGTAAGAAAATTTTCTTGTACTGGGTCGTCTCGGGCAGTGCAAGACTTTAGAATCTCCACCACTAAGTACTGGTTGGACAATCCCAAACACCCCACACACTGCAATGTGGATTGACCTCTTAGGTTGAAATCCTACTACACTTGCATGCGTAAATATTGGAGCATTTAACAGCGCTTAAGGTTTAATTTATTAGATTTGTTAGATAATAGTGAATTAAATGCATGGGAAGATTTGTGTATTATTCGACAAATGGGGTTCTTAAAAAGAAATTGTTGAAATTAATAAATGTAGTTTAAAGTGTTTAATTCAGTTTGTAAATGGGACCGCACATTAAAGAGGCCATTAGAAGTGATCTTAAAAAAAAATCTCCATTAGTTCGGGATATATCTTGAAGTCTTTACAGGTGAAATGAAATTTGCTTTAAGATAGCCCAACAGGGAAAATATAAAACTATGAGAGAGCTAGATGAAATTAAATGGACAGAATGCTAGTGATTGTTGAAGTTAGGTGATAGAGACATGAGGCTTATATACTAGTCTCTCTACGTTTAGGTATGTTTAAAACTCCCAAATAAAAAGTTCAAAGAAAGTGAATGTTAAAATTTTCTCTAAAGAACTTCGAAGCTCATGGAATCCTGAATTTTGCTCATATTCTTTCTGTCTGGTAGGGACATATACATCCCTTACAGATGTATGACATCTTTTGGCTATTTTTAATGATTCTGTGTGATTCTGTGGTCACAGTTTTAAGATCTTCGTGATGGCAGGATTCATGACTCTATATCCTGTAAGCACACTGCTTCTAAGAAGCCAGTATTTGTAATTGGCTGTCTTTTTCATGAAGGTACTTTTGTAGTCTGTTGTAGAAATGTTGAAAGCAGGGATTTAAAGAAAATTTTTGGTAAGCCCAAGAATAACCATGGTGTTTAGTCTGTGTCTATCTATGTCTGTGCATTTCCTTATACATCATTTTCTGTTATTTTCCCTTCATGTTAAATACATGTTTTTGAGCATGTGATGCATATTGCCTCAGGCATGATGATGCATTTAAGGGATTGGGCTCAGGAGTTTGACTCCCCGTGTGTCATTGTGAAAATCACTTAAACTCTCCAGTTCTCAGTTTCCCCATTTATGAAACGGACATGATTATGCTACTGACCTCATAGTTTGCAGTGAGGATGAGAAAAAAGAAGTGTTCTATTATAGGTATTAGCTATGATTTTTAGTCAGAAACTTATTTGTAGCACTCTTCTGAAAAACAGTTTGCTCTCCCTCATTCTGAATTTAGGGCTGTCATTTGAAGATCTATGAACATACTGTTATCACATTAAGATATTCTGTTCTGCAGCTTTGAAACAGCTTTTTGTCCTGGTGTTTGGATTTTTAGTTTATACAATTATTTTATTCATCTTATCACATTCGCTAATAAACTACAATCTCCTGAGCTGTTTTCAAGCCTGTAGGGGAGAGTAAGGTTGTACAGAAATGCCTCCACATTCACAATCTGTAATTTATACTCGTTTTGCAGGTAATTGAAGCTCAGGCGAATCATCCCTCTTCTGATATCACCGATTTACTTTTGCAAATCTCAGATTCAACTGCTAATGACAGTCTTTCAAAACTAATAATTCAGAAAGACAAGTTTTTAAATACTTAATGTACAGCCTAGCGAGGTATAAAATGCTACAGTATGATTATAATCACGTAGAAAATATCTGTGCATAAAACTTTCTGATAGGAATCATCTCCAAATTATTAAGAGTTCTGTCACTCGAATAACAGAACTAAGGGCAGAGCCTCTTTCTGTTTGACATCTTGTGTTCAAAGTTTCTTTCATAGCCATTTTCCACTTTAAAATGAATTTATTTCTCTGGAGGGCTTTGTTTTCAAAGTTACTAAGTAATGTGGAATTTATTCACTTAAAATTTTTTTGATGTTTATTTTTGAGAAAGAGAGAGAGAGAGAGAGAGAGAGTTCAAGCGGGGCAGGGGCAGAGAGAGAGAGGGAGACACAGAATCCGAAGCAGGCTCCAGGCTCTGAGCTGTCAGCACAGAGCCCGACATGGGACTCAAACCCACAAACTGTGAGATCATGACCTGAGCTGAAGTCAGATGCTCAACCGACTGAGCCACCCAGGCTCCCCTAATGTGGAATTTATTTAAAGCTTTTGGGTTGCATTCTCATAGATGGGAGTCCTTACTTCCGTATCACACATGTGTTTATGTTACTGTCCAATGATATCCCCGCCAGAGTTTTGCTTCACAGAGAATTTACTAGGCTGGATGGGATTCAAATAAAACCAAGAATAATATATTCAGGTGCTTAAGATTGTGTGTGTCTCAATCTCTTTATCTTTAAAATGAAGGAATGGGGCATGGCATTAACACAGAACAGTTCTTCCAGCTGTAAAATATAAATTAAAGAAATTTTAATGACTAGCGTTTTTCCTTGTGCTTTTTAAAAATAGGTATTGGGATGACACTGACACAGGGAAAGTGGCCGTCCTCTCAGTTAGATGGCCTCTCAGTTAGATGGCCTCTCGTCTACAAACACATTGTAGACTGTGTTTTGTCCTGTGTCAGAAAGAAGCTGGGAACCCTCAGTTTCTGAAGGTTCTGACTCGTATTTCAAAGTAAAGTGCAGGGCTAAGGCTGAAGGAAAGTCTCTCCTTGCAGTAAAAGATTTTTGCAAAGTAAATGATTTTTGAACTGTGATTCTAAACTGCTAAGACTGTTTCCCATTGCAAAACCAAAGCAGACCGAGGAGGAGTGGCTGGGTGGGGGGGCTCTTTTGCTCAAAGCTGCTGCTTTTGGTGGGTGGGGTACTGATTAGACTCCATCAGTTCCTGGGGTAGTTCGCAATGGTTTTGGAATAACGCATTTTATAAAATATCTATCTTGTTTTATTCAGGTTATACTGGAGAGCTGTGCCAATCCAAGATTGATTACTGTATCCTTGACCCATGCAGAAATGCAGCAACATGCATTTCTAGTCTCAGTGGATTCACCTGCCAGTGTTCAGAAGGTAAGTATTATTGCCTGAGGATACCTGTTTTTTCTTCCCATTTTTAACCCATAAACTACTTTGATCAGCTTTAAATTTCTGAAAACCTCCGTGCGAGAGAACTTCCTCCATTTGTTCCATTTATAAAGCGAAATATAAGGTAGTCTTTTCTTAAAAAATTCTGTGCTAGAATAGCTTGAGAATTATGTTTGAATATTAGACATAATCTAGGAATTTCTGTGATTTTACTTAACACCTTGAAAATGAATACATGTAACACAGTGATAAGTTTTTTCCTAAATTTCATGCGTTAAATTTTCAAAATTTTGTTTGTTCTAGATACCAGTACACATAGAAAATATTTCAACATGAAGTTCACCTGCTTTTATTTTATTTTATTTTATTTTATTTTATTCTTAAAAAATGTTTATTCCTTTAGGCAGGGAGAGGGTGTGGGCAGGGGAGGGGCAAAGAGAGAGGGAGAGAGAGCGAGAATCCCAAGCAGGCTCCGCGCTCTTAGCACAGAGCCGGATGCGGGACTCCATCTCCTGATCCTGGGAGGTCATGACCCGAGTGAAAATCAAGAGTTGGACGCGCGATGGACTGAGCCACTCGGGTGCCCGTCACCTGCTTTTATTTTTAAATCAACTTTCTAACACCTTAGAAACTTCAGGTTATCTGGAAAGTCACATCTTTTGAGCTACTTTTATTTTTATTTATTTATTTATTATTTATTTTAATGTTTATTTTTGAGAGACAGAGAGAGAGAGACAGAGCGTGAGCAGGGGAGGGGCAGAGAGAGAGGGAGACAGAATCCGAAGCAGTCTCCAGGCTCTGAGTTGTCAGCAGAGAGCCTGACGCGGGGCTTGAACTCACGAACTGTGAGATCATGACCTGAGCCGAAGTCGGTCTCTTAACTGACTGAGCCACCCAGGTGCCCCTAGAGGTTTTTGTGTTTGTTTGTTTTTAAAACTGGCATGTCAGCTCCTGATCCGCAGAGGTACGCGGACAAACTGCATAAAGTATGAGGACATCGTCTGCAGAGATGAAGTGTAGAGTCTGAGTGCGAACACTCTGGAACCGTCTCTGGGATCCACATTACCCTACCCTGCCCCTGGCTGAGAGGCTGCAGGGCAGCAGTGGTTCAGCACGGCACTTGCTGAAAGGCCACCAACCTCCCAGGTGACCCAGGGGCTCAGGGTTGCAGCATCTCCTCCTCCTCAGTGTTTTGAAGACCCGACGTGAAGAAGTGAATTCTGTCCCCCAGCTTCCGCTCACCTGTGCAGGGGTGGGAGCTGCGCCCCCAGGTTGCTTGTGCTTGCGATGTATGTGGTTACCATGGCAGTGGAGTAGAGTGTGTTTGAGAAAAGTGTGTTTCACCCTCCCCTTGGGTCTCTGGAGCGAATGGAAAACACGGGCATGTTGAAAGGGGTTGAGGGCTGAGCAAGCAGCACGCATTGTCCCTCACACATGGAGCTCTGCAGATTTTCAGGGCTTCGCTGCACCCTGGGTCAGGCGGTTGCTAACCAACTGGTTGTAGCCTGTGCTTGTGGTCAGGGGTGGGCGTCAGGGTCACCAGCCGATTGACTGCAGCAAATCATGAATCCCCCCCGCCGCCACCCGCTCCTCCTAAATGTGGGCTAGAATGAGACTGCATACTTCCCAGAACCGTTCCGGGTACAAATGGGGGGATTCTTGCAAAAGAGCTTTGAAAACTCCAAATTGCTTATTTTTACAGTTTTGACTGTCACCAGAAGGTTAAAATGAGACCCCAGAGGCTCCTAGAGGCAGTGACTTCAAAAATCACAGCAGCCATAAAGGATGGCCCTCGAAGTAGGACCCAGTGGTTTTACTTTCCCTCATACCGCCATTTTTCCTAGCGCATAAAGATGGCCGAACACTTCCTGTTTGCCAGGCGCTACGCTGGGCGCTGGGACTTAAGGGCTAGTGGAGCTGAGATGGGGCCTCCCGTGGAGCATCCACAGATAAATGTGTAATTACAGCAGGACCAGGGCCTTGAAGATGTCCAAAAGGGAGCTGTTTAGTCTCAGACAGCTGGGCGTGTTGCCCCCCTGTGGAGACCCTGAGTGAGGACAGGGAGGAGAGCAGCGGAGTTGAGGGCATCACCGATGAGGGAAGATGGTGAGGAAGAAAGTGGGTGATGGGAAGCTGATGTATGCATGGCTTCACGGGGCTTTGTGTGCCCAGGTGGGACATTTCCTGTTTATCCTGAGGGGGAGACGGGGGCTTAGGTCTGGAGCCTGTTTCCACCACTGACTCACCAGCTCTGTCTCATGGGCAAGTGAGTTCATACCTCTCTGTCTCAGTTTACTAATCTGTAAATTGGGGAAATGCTAATGCCCACTTAATAGGGACAGTGAGGATTAAATGAGACGTTGCAGGTCCAGTAGTTAGCACAGTGCCTGGCTAAATGGCTGTTCAGTATTAGCTGCTTCATCGTTACTGTTTTCCTAGTAACAATACTGTTGAACCATTGATGAATTTAAATGGGAATTTGTCATTTTCTTTCCCGAACAGTGTGGAACATAGAGTGGGAGTAAGGAGGAGAGTTTGGAGATTGTTGTAGAAGTCCAGGGAACAGGTGTTGACTGTTAGAAGGGGAAGGGTGGGGCTTAGAAAGGGCTTTACTTCCAATTCTGAAGAATTCACTGCAGTGTTTTGGAGCCTCTTAGTAGGAGTGTGAGGCCGTGACCGGGTGGCTGGCGTTTTTGAACCAGCCCCTCCCACTGGCTTGTTCTCTGGGTGCTTGTGGTAGAAAATAATGTTTATAGAACACGTCGCGTCTCCAGGATCCCTCTCGTTTCCGGCACACTGCGAAGACAAGTTTGGAAAGTGTCTTGAGTCCACAGAATGTTCTGGACTTCCGAGCTAGCATTAGGACCCTTCCTGCCTCCTTTTTTTCCTTTCTTTCCTTTTTTTTTTTTCTTTTTCTCCAGTGATGAACGTTTTCTTGTCATGTTTGCTTTATACACGTGCATTTACGTGTGTAGTTTGTTTCTTTGCAAAGTAATTTGAGATGAGAGACATCATGGCTCTTCATCCCCAAAGAAATCAGTTTGTGTTTTCTGAGAATTAGCACAGTCTTCTTTAGATCTTACGGTGTGCCTAGAAAATTATCACACCTAAGAAATTTAGTAATTGTTTCCTCATATTACGTACTATGCGTCCTTTTTTCATTTATTCCTTTATGTGTATTAATTCTGTCTGCCCTGGTTCCCTGTGTTCTCTTGAGAGGGAGGGAAAACCACACGCCAGGAGCATTTAACGCCACATTTTATACTAGGAGGAGGTTAATCAAAATGTGTTAAATGAACGAATTATAAAGGTCAGCACCTCAGTATCACTCTGTAGTCTGCCAGCACCTCTGATCCTTACGACAATTTTATGAAGCAGATGCTATTAATATCTCCATTTAACATATTGGGAGACTGAGGCACAAGGGGATCAAATAACTTGCCTGTGATCACATAGCTAGAAATTTAAACTCAGGCACCTTGGCACTGGCCTTCTTAACCATCGTCCTATAGTGTCTCTAAATACATCCTTCAAAATACACTCGGTCTCATTTTTTTTTTTTTTTAAAGATGATCTCTGTAACAATAGTCGTGAATAGAATAAATGCCAAGTTTGTTGGGTTCTAAAACTTTTAAATGTCCCTGCTAAAATTTCTGAAGTCTGGGGAAAGCTGGAAAAATTTTTTTCATATACATAAAAATTTACATAAATTTAAATATATATGTATTTCTTTTTTGTAAGAACGGTGAAATCCTTTTAGAGCAATTCCTTCCCAGTCCGGAAAGCTGTTACAACTAGGTTTTCCCTCTGGATAGTGCTTTCAACTCAGCACATTCACATCCTGGCTCTTTTCCATCCTTTTCCTCTTCATTCTGTTTCTTTCAAGGATCCTTCTGCATCCAACCTGGACCAGGTCCTTCGAGGTTGGAGTCCTTCCTGACTATCTGTCTCTTTGACTCTTGCCTCCTTTTTAACCTCTTTCCAAAAGTTCAAAGTCAGTGGGGCCCGCGAGACAGCTTGTGCTGTAATTATCATTTAAGCTCTCCTTCTGGAAGGTTTCTGCTTTCCTCCTACACTTAGGTTTTTATTCTTTGTCAACAGGTTCTGTCTTTTCTCTGAATTTCTACTTAACGTTCACTGGGCCCACATTTGAAAAGTGCAGTTTTGGATTGTGGTTCCTGTGCAGGTGATAAGAAGCAAAAGTAAAAATGTCAGGAGCGTTTTCTTGCAGATACTTTACCAAACAACAGCAGCAAAGAGGAGAAATTAGAAGCTGATCTTTTTGCCTACGTGTTTACTCTGTACGCAGATACTGTCTTTATGTTTGGTTTAGAACTTTGAGATCCTTCAATTTTAAACCAAATGCATTTTAATTCTGAAGACATCTAATTATATGTACTTACCATCACTGCCTATTGGTATTTAAATATGTAAATTTAAATATATGAATACATTTAAATACATACGTAAATAAAATCTGAATATAACTGTCTAGCCGTCCTCTCTGCTTCAGTACCTCTGAATTTTTATTTTGTCCGCCTCAGAATTTGAAGTAGAGCACCACACAGACTAATAGGGAATAAAAAGAACTTGGTAGAGATGAAAGCATTCAGCAATAAAGCACATTTGTGGGTCCTACAGGTATGTTGATCTGCATCATGCAGGGCACAGAATCACATTGCAGAGAACCTGATCGCTTGCCTGGTATCTACCTCGGCGTGTGGCGACCAGAGACTGACGTGAGAATATGGAGCTCCAGGCACTAGGTTTGAGAAGATATCATTGCATCCAATAGATTGTAAAAACATTAGTCAGAGGTTATTTTCTGGTGTCACACTTGCTGATGGGAGTACAGACCCACAGAGTTTGTGTGAGCAGCTCTTGCCCTGCAATTCTGAAGGCAGATACTGCAGCCAGGGAGGGGACCTGCTTCCACACCGGACTCCACTGTCAGTCATGCAGGTCTTGTAACTTGGAAACTCCGTAGCCACGTGTGGTTAGTGTCCTCCTCTGGCCCGGAGGTTAGTAGACCCGAGTCTGGGGCCAGAGAGGAGGCGGGGGAGTGGGGTGGTTACAAGTGTGGATTGAGGGTCCCATCGCTTGTGTTTGAATGCTGGACCTGTCCCCTGTGCAGCTAGCTCTGTGCTTCTCCGGGGCTCATTTTCCCACTTAGAAAATGGGGATGATATTAGGACATGCTTTATAAGTCGGTGTGAGGAACAGAAAAGCCCTCAGCTCTGTGCTTGGCAAAGAGTAAGTACTGAATAGTGTTAGCGACGATGATGATGGTGGTGATGGTGGAGAATTTAGCCATATCACCTCGGGTGAGTCGTACAGTTTTCATCTCCTCTAGCCATTGTTTTCTTGTTTTAATGATGAAGATTGACTGTTACCTTTAAGGGACCCTATTCCTGATAGTCTCTGATTCACATACATCAGCCTAAGAGCCCCTTGCTGAGTCAATAAATCCAGCTTGTTGTTTCAAGTAATGTTTACAGAGAAAAGTTTCATAACCTCTAAACGACTCCCTAAAACTTAATGTCGGCCCTCGGGCCCTGTAAGTCAAATCCCATTGCAACAAGCTCCAAGGGTTTATCCAAACTATTTTTGTTTTTCTACATTTTATAGCCTTGAGTAATCTAGCCATATAAATCCTTTTGTCCAACTCAAATGTCAGTGGTAATGCTTTTCATCTTAGAGGGATTTACAGGCAATAGCCACACATGTCATAAAAATTATCCCCGAGATAATGTGTATTGTTCAGAAACCGGGCATGTTACCCAATAAGGATTTAGGAGTCATACAGTCCTAGGATTTGGTTGTTTTTCCCCAGTATCCTGATAGGTAGGATTTGGGTGAAAGCACTCTCTTACGACCTTATTAAACTGCATGTATTTACATAAGAAATGTGCAACATGTCCCGTAAAATTACCAGGCCTGAATAAGGTACTGTTCTTATTTTTTTGAAAATTTGGCCCTATCCCTAAATCACCACATCATTTAGGAACTGTAGCAGCTGAGATCCTTGGCGCTCCAAGAGGCATGTAGTTTCACCTCTTGGAGACAGAGCAGGCTTTAAGACTTACCAAGTGTGAGTAAAACTTTATTTCTGCGCTTGGTGTATGCTGATCAATTTTTGGTTTACAGCTAAGTTCATATTTCTTTTCTTTGTGTCCCCACATAGCACAGTTTCTCTGAGATTGTTTACCTAAAAATACCGCGAGGGATTTTGCTTGCCCGCCTCCCCCATTCGCGGTGGGACCAGATGCACTCACCTTAGTCCATGACCAGGGTCCTGTCATCTTTAGCTCCGCCGCCCTTCTGGGAACCGTTCTGATGCCCAGGTTAGTGGTGGCAGATGACAGTTGGAAGTTGCAGCGTGACAAGTGAATGGAGAAATAAATCATGATACCTTGGTGCTTTTCTTTTTAAGAAGAGGTAGGGGATCCCTAATAGGTAAATACAAATCCCGATTTCTTGAGGTGTGTGTCCAGATCTGCACGGGAAAGTTATTTAGCGCTCTAAAAACTTTTTGGCTTTAAAAATTTGGGTAGATGGCCTAAATTTCAACTGTCATTTCTCTTGTGGCTTCAGGAATCACCACAGCATCGGCGGTAACCATGACAACGAGGACATCTGCCATTTGTTGAGTGCCTGCTATGTGTTTGGTGCTTGAAGTTAGTATTTGGTGTAAGTTAGCAGTTAGCTACTGAGGCTCAGATAGATGTTGCTGCTTGAGTTTGAATCTGTGTTTGATCACGTTTTACTTGGGGACCTTGGGCAAGTAAACCTAAATCCTCTGTGCCTCATTTTCTGCGTCTGTGGAGTGAAGATAGTATTAGTACCAACCTAATGAGGTTGTTACAAGGATTAAATGTGTATACAGTACTCAGAACAGTGGGGTAAGTGATTAATATAAGTGTACAAGGTGTATACGTGTACAAGGTAGGTCCCGAGGCTCTAAGGTCCTGGTGGACCCGGGTGAAGACTAGGTTTGTCTAACTCTGGAGTCCGTGTTCACTCTGCTGAACTAAGCTCCTTCTCTGGTCAAGTTCACCTTTGTGACAACTAGCTGGTTGGGTACAGGTCTGCTTTCCCTCCTGGGACTCTAGGCTTGTCGAGGGCAGTGATGCTCAACTTTTTTTTGGTATTCCTTAGCACAACTGGCATTTAGGTACCTATGAGCCTTGTGTTGAATGTCTGAGTGAGTAAATATCTCAAAACTGTTTCAACAGTTCAACAGTGTCATTTAATATGGGAAGAGACTGGAGCCAAGATGAGTTAACCAGGGTCCACTGATGTAACCAGGTGACTGTCATTGGTTAGACTCATTGCAAACTCAAGCTAGCAGTGAGGCCGGTGGGGGTGGCTGGGAAGGGAGGCTCTGATCTCATCCAGGATCCCATTCGGCATGATTTAGGGGTCATCAGAGACTTGGGCAGAGTTGATATACAGAATTGGGGGATCCCTTCTCTGGCTGTCTTCTTTCCTAGGACCCTTCCCCATTCCTCATGGTGCGCCTGTCCCCGGCTGGTTTCTAGCAGGCTTAATGCTAGCGTCTTTGTGTCCTTGGGCCATAGTCACATCCAAGGCTGCCTGCAGGGTGGGGCTCCCCAAACATGAAGCTACCCCCATGCCAGCTGCTGCCTCTATGTTCTGACTTTCCTCTAAAACCCTGTCCGCTTTTGTTCACTTTCCAGAGCCAAGTGGTGGGGTTATTTGGCCTGGAGCTAACTTGTTATTTGTGGGACAATCTGTTAAGAAAGCTTATTTCTCCATATAAGAAGCCGAATGCCCATATAATTGTTTTTAACAGCAACAAAGATCCTTTACAATGGAAATACAAATATTCTAGAGGCACCTGGGTGGCTCAGTCAGTTAAGTGTCAGACTTCAGCTCAGGTCATGATCTCACAGCTCATGGGTTCGGCCCACGTTGGGCTCTGTGCTGACAGCTCAGAGCCTGGAGCCTGCTTTAGATTCCTCTCTCCTTCTCTCTCTGCCGCTCCCCTGCTCACGCTTTGTCTGTCTCTCTCTCAAAAATAAATAAACATTTAAAGAAAAAAAAAAGAAATACCAATATCCTAAAAGTAAGTATAATTTTTATTTTTCCCTGCAGTGGAATTTATCTCCATATACGTATATACTCATATATATGTATATGCATATGCATAAGCATATGTATGTATGTGTATGTGTATACACACACACACACACACACACACACATACACACACACTCACTCTGTTTTAGATAATTGGAAGAGGCTGGAGACAAATTTTTGTCTGACTTGGACCAAAGTACCATGCGATGTGGTCCTGGGTCTTATTGTGAACAGTTCAGATCTGGGCTCAGAGTCCTATAAGCATGTTAAGGTGGGGCTGACAGAGAGACCTGGCCTAAGAGAATTGAACATGCACACAGCTGTGAAAGTAGAAGAATGTTGGTTACTTTATCATCTTCCATTTTTGGCTAAATAATTCTTTCTTTGGCTTGGTTTTTCCAACCAAGTTCTCATGTCCTGAGACCTGATGTCATACTGATAAAAGGGCCCCAAAGATAGATGCTTAGGTTTCCCCTCCCATCACATAGCCCATTCTTGAAGCATTTTCCACTTGTCTTCTAACTGCCCCAAGTATGTTTGGTTGTAATTTATATGAAGACCTTGTCCCTTCCTCACCTTCAGCTCCTGACTCTACACTTAGTAATGCATCTAGTCACTGTACATCAGGGCATGCACGTGGGCTGATGTCACCACTGTCTTCTCTCACTGTATTTGACCATCACCCTCTGCTCTGTTACAGTCTGGGACTTCATATCACACTTTAAATAATTTTATCATTTTTCCCTTCGCTATCAGAGAATCCAATGCTCAGATGAGCTCAAAGAAAAAGAAACACCCGTATGATTCCATCCCCATGAGAGATCACTTTGAATTTTAGGCAACTATCTTTGAAGTCTCTTTTTAATGTGCATTTGGAAAAACTAAAATTGGATCTTACTGTGCATTCTCTTTTGTAATGAGCTTCTTAAACTGAACAATGTGTTCCAAATGTTATCGTTCATTATTTTCTTCAAGAACTGTTCTTAGTGGCTGCATTTTATACCATCATATGAATGTGGCATAATGGATTTAATGAACGACCCAATCGTCCACATACTATTTATTGATCACCTACTTTGCGGCACTTACTGTGCTAATGATGAGGGATCTAGGAGTGAACAAGACAGATGGGGCTCTGGTTCGTGGTTTTTGAGACAGTGTAGACGTATGATCAGGGATGTGGCCGAGCTCTGCTGGGATGATCCAGTGTGCTTCAGAAGGGGGCCCCCCACCCAGACCGGGGCTAGAAGAAAAGTCAGGAAATGTTCCAAGGGAAGTGATGTTTCAACAGAGACCTGAAGGGAAGGCAGCACCAAGATGAGTAAGTTAGGCCTGTGGGGAGAGGACAGTCTCCCAGGAAGAGAACATCGATAGCATGCGGGAAGGTGCAGCAGAGAGAGGGTGCCAGGTTTGAAGAACAAAATGGAGCTCAGCAGAGCTGTACGCAGCATGTGACGGAGTGTGGGCGGCATGGGTGAGGGACTGGCGTAGAAGCCAGCCCAGCAGGCCTTCAAACACACGACAAGGGGATCAGACCTTCAAACACCACCACAAGGGGATCAGGCCTTCAAACTCACGACAAAGGGATCAGACTCCACCCGACAGTGTTGTGGGGGGGCACCGTGATTAGTTTTAGCAGGGGAGGGGCAGAGCTTTAGCGTTTGGGAGAAATTACAGTGGCTGAAGGAGGAATAATGGATCAGAGGAGGACAAGAGTCAGAGAACCCTGTTTGGAACCTCCCACAGTAATTTAGGTGAGCAGTCACGGTGGGATGAAATGGGGAGGTGACAGTGGAGATAGAAGTGGACAGACTGGCCGAAGAAGGAGAAGGAGGAGAGGGACCACAGGGACAAGCCAGACTTCAGAAAGCTGTAGGCAAGTGCACGTATGGGGTGCTGCGGGGTGGCGAGCAGCTTTGAGGAGAGGATGGGAAGTTCCATATGGGACATGAATTGAACGAACCCATGAAACATCCAGAGGAAGCATCGAGCAGTCAGCTCAGTAAGTGAACCTGAAGCATGGAGAGAGTGCTGGTCTGGAGAGGTTAAGTTTGAGAGGTTGAGTCCAGAGCCTAATCTGAGCCACGGGCTTGTGTGAAGCCACTCGGGGGAAGCACCCAGTGGGGAAGGAAAGACTGACCAGGACAAAATGAGGAACGCCACCTTTGGGATCCCTGAGGAAATGGAGTTGGCAAAGGGGACATTGAGGTTCCTTTTTTTGGCTATTTTTTTTTACCGTGTTGCGGAGAATATTTTGTACGTGTATTTTTTATGCGTTTTTCATCTGTTTCCTTAGGACAGAGGCTCACAAAGTTGTATGTAACTTTTGTAAACCTGGAAACCTTGTGGTCCAGTTGCAGAGGTGAGACCCAGTTGAAGAAATCCCAGGAAATTAGAAAAAAAAAAAAAAAAGAAACAACAACCCTCATCTTCTGTTTGAAGTCTTTGAGAATTCTCTCACTTGTGAAGGTGTCTTCTTTGTGTTTGCCCATCTCCTCAGACCATAGCTGCCCTTGAGTATCTGTCTTTCCCTTACTCTTACCATCCATTTATTATTTTTAATCAATTATTTTTTATCAGGAATATTGACTAGGCAAAGGCAGTAGCCTTTTGTTTTCACACAGAGTAACTTTTACAGCACGTCTGTATCCATTAAAAATCTTGATTTTTCAACAATAGATAAATAGACCAGAAAATGTGAGGGGCGGGGGGTGGGGAGGAGGAGTGTACTGGCTCTGTAGCAAATACGCAGGATGAATTCAGGCATGGCTTGATCCAGAAGCTCAAATAATGTCAGCAAGCCTGAATTTTTCTCTCTCTAGCAGTCTTCCTTCTGCTTTCCTGTGTTGGCTCCATTCTGAAGATGGGTGGGGAAGAGTTTGTCTTCTCCCAGCAAAAGCCACGGGGCTGATTTAGAGTGTTCTGAATTGAGACATTGGCTTACCACTGGCCAGGGAATGGACTGCTTTGGCTGGCCAAGTCTCAGACACAAAGTCACTCTTGGAGCTGGCATTTGGAGTCAATTCCCTCCAAACTCTTAGGGGCTGAGAAAAGAGGTATGTTGCTTCCCAGAGGGAAGTCCGTGTATAGTTGTCGCAATTAAGGATAATCAATGAAAGTTAGGAGAGTAAAAGTAGTGAATTAATGCTGTAGTGGTCGAATGTGATGGCACTGGGCGCAAAGACAGATCTGTATTGGTTCAGAGCAAAAAGACAGTTATGAAATGTAACAGTAGCTTATACATTTTCGTCCTCATGACTAAATACAAGAAACTCTGTGGCTACCAGCAGAAAATAAACCGTATGAAGGAAAGGTACATTCTCCTTAAGAAACATCCTGATGGCAGGCCCCACCCCCGACCAGTTAAGTCAGTATCCCCGAGGTGGGAACCAGGCATCGTTTTCAAAGCTCTCCAGTGGTTCTAGGCTACAACCAGGGCTGAGAACCTCTGTGGCTGAAGGACACAGAGTTCTCTCGGGCATTCGCTCCCTCGGTGTTCTCTGTGTGCAAGTGGAAACTGTGCTATGCCACGTATTGTCACGTATCAGCATGTATGAAATTCATGAAAATGAGTGTCATTTTTGTTTAAGCAGATGAAGGAACTGAGGCTCAAAATCCACGTCATTCGAGAAGGGCATATTTGTGTGGAATTTCACTTCTGTCCATTTCCAGATGGCTTTGGACAAAATGACTTAACCCTCCGGGCTTCAGTGTCCTTATGTGTAAAGGGTAACACCCATCTCCTGGAGCTGTTGGGTAGTACGCGGTAGGTGGGTATTCAGCACCTGTGTCTCCCTCCCATGTCCCATTTCTTAGTTTCTATCTTTTTTTGTCTTTCGTTTTTCTCCAGTCTCAATTTCTACAAAGAGTGGAAACGTTTTTCACGTATGCGGAAGGCAATCCTGTGGCTAGCTTTCAGGGCAAATTTCTTGTTGTTGTTCACGTCAGAGAGAATGGCTATACGGTTTGTGCAGGATTCCCAGCCTCTTGGGGGTTTCCAGGTTCCTCTCTGGTCTCCTACAGTAGCTTCTGGAGTTTTCTTTCTGGTTTACTCTTGTCCTCTACAGTCTGATCTCCACACAGTAGGCAAAGTGACCCTTCTAAAATGTAGATCCCACGTTTTCACTCCCTGCCTCTCAGATCTCGGGTAATTTCTCACCCAAAGTGTGGTGTAGGGCCAACACATCCCTGGCAACCTCTTGGACCTCATTTCTTACTACTCCCTGCTTTTCCCACTTTCGAGCGTCATCTGCCTCCCGCTGTTCTTCAAACACAGCAGGGGCTTGTCCTCCAGGGGGCGCCATTCACCTCAGAACACAAGGCTATTTGGGGCATTTGCACCTGATGCTGTTTTTGCTGGAAACCTTGCTCCGGACTTGACTATGGATCAGTCCCTCAGGCCATTGAGATCTCCCTCACCACCGTATTTAAGACAGCCCCAGTATTCTCTACCTCTTACCTGCCTCAGTAGCATGTGGCGCTAGTTAAGGATATCTCTTTACTTCTCTATTGTCTGCTTTCCTCACTGAAATCTAAGGTCTGAAGCAGTGCCTGGTACATGGCTGGTCTCTGTTACTGGAGGTTAGGTAAGTAAGTGCCCAAAGAAAACCGCAAAACTTTCTGGCTAACCCCCTAAATTTCCATTATTAATAGCCAATTAGTTTTGCTCATGTAACCCATCTGCCCTAAGTTTTATCTCTTTGGTCTCTTATCTATTTAGTCTAAACTGGGGAAAAGTTGATTTAACACTCCTCTGACCATTTCCTAGTTATTTTTCATTTTCCTCTCTCTTAGATCTAAATTTGTCTTTTTGTCCTGCTAAAGAAAAAGTCCTTAAGGTGATTTTTAGCCTCTCAGATGGATTCTCTCACGAATTAAAAGTCACATGGTAAATGCAATCATCTTCGGTCTGTTACATCGTAGGGGTTTGTAATTGCTTTCCCTAGATGTTCTCCCTTTTCTCTTTATCTCGCCTAACTGTCTGCTTTCCTAGGACCAGAACAAGTGTGGTCTCAATTAATGTTTTCCATAAACATTGGCCAAGACCTCCTCTCTCATTCTAATATCATTCGTCTTCCTTGTCTGCCCAGCCAAATCTCGGGCTTTCTCTGGGCCAGTGCAACACCCAGCTCTCCCGTGAGGTTTTGCTGGCCCGCCCACGCCTGTCACAATCCGTCCTTCTTTTGAATCACTGACGCACTTAGAACCCGTACCACACGCTCCTCCTGGGCAGACGGCCTGGGCTGGTCCCTCCAACCTCACACCAGGCTGAACCATTCCATAAGTGTTTGGAGAAAGAAGAAACAGCCTCAGGTTGTCTGTTCATCATTCTAGATGTGTCCTCCTGGTCTCTTCTTTGAAGAATAAGCTCTTTGAGAGTCGAGATACTTCCTTCTCCTTGCTTCCCTTTGCTGCTCATCGAGGCACCGAGATGAGCTGTTTCATCCCTTCAGCGTGATTCAGTGGTTGCTCATTCGTGTATCTGTAATCAAAACCGCTAATGACTAACATTTACCCTTTTCATAGTGCCTTGTAACAGAGCTGTTAGAATATGTCCTCTGTCACTCATCTCTTCATTCATCTGTTCCTTCATTCTGTGATTATTTACTGAGTGGCCACTATGCCAGGTGCTGGGGCTCAAGGCTGAGGAACGAATGTGGCTCCTTCTCCAGGAAGCATATGTTCTTGTTGGGGGTGGGGGACTGATGACAGACAAGTAAACCAACACAACTGTGTCATCACAAATTTGGCAAAGTGCTACGAAGGCAGTGATCGGGGTTCTATGATCCAGAGGAAGAAAAGGATACGTCCCCGGAATGGGGTGGTCAGGGCAGACCCGCCCGTCTCACATGAAAGCCAGGAACGAAACGGTCAAGTGTAAGCAGGTGGCAGTGGCAACTTGCAGGGAGTAGAAGTGCCATGTGGCCTCTAGGTGGGGAATGGCTTGTCGTTTCTGGGAACTGAATGGAGGCCAGGCCGGCGGGGCCAGCTCCTAGAGAAGGCGGGCGCATCGTGTTCATGCCATAGTGTTACCCCAGCCGGGCTGTACAAATTTGATTCTAACAGCAATAGGAAGCACTGATAATATTTAATTGCGAGCAAATATTCTTACTGTTTGTAGGGGCAAAATAGACTTGGGAATCTCATCCAAGGAAACTGTTGTAAAGATGAGGAAATAATTGTGGCTTTGACTGGGGCGGTGGCAGCAGAAATGAAGCAGTGTTTGCGTTCAGGAAGCATTTTGAAGGTAGAATCTATTAATATCCACTGATTTGTTAGACATGGGGTTGGGGGACAGGAAGCAACCAGGTACGTGGACCATTTGCCAAGACAGTGAAGTCACGAGTTAATATTTAAGTGACAGCATCAGCAAGAATGCCAGTATCGTGTAATCCGTTCCCCCTTATTAATACTGCAAACTTCTGACATCTCCATAGCTTTCTAGATCAAGTGACTTCATGGTCTAGCAGCTTGAAATGGTCCCGGAATGTTTCCTTTGGTTTCAAATATCTGATTTCCATAATGTGTGTATATCAAGGGTGTGGATTTCTTTATTCACATGTAACAAATGCTCAGCAGGCATATTCATATAAATACTGGTTCAGATCCAGAATTTGAAGCAACAGTCAACTAGCTAAATCACAGTGTTGCAGTAACCCCTCTTTCCTTAGATTTTTTTTTTGCATATTCCTGTCTTGTTTGTTTTCCATTTTAATCCTCTCATCTTTCACCCTTTTCTAAACTTTCCCCGTGTTGCTGTGAGTTGTTCTCAATCTCTCGACTGCTGCCATTGCTTCCGTGTGTTTGAGTTTTTCCCTGGGGCTATTGTGTTTTCTTTCCAAGGTTTTCTGATGTCTATCGTATGAAGTTTGTATGACTAGAAAGAGACCATTGCAAACAAGGAATATCACTGTCTTCATTATCCTCTCTGCACCTGTCGATTAACATTATTAAATAACTTTTCTTTTTCTACCCTTCAAGTAGGATTGTAGATCCAAGTATATTTGCTCATTAGGTTCCAGTTGGGACCCCATGTTATTTCTCCAGTGTGGTTCATTTATTAATCTTTTAGTCATTTCAGAAACATTACTATTATTATTTTTATTACCTGTAGTACCATATTGCACAAAGCAGTATTCCCTTTGTCCTCCATGTTGCGGAGTCTCAATGTGCCCGTGAAAGGGGTTGAATCCAAGAATGTTAAAGTTTGTTTTCCAGCTCTCTAGCCTTTGCCATCGTGACTGATTTGGTTTGCATATTCTGCGAGTGGAATTTTCAAGAAACATTTACCTTAAGAGATCATTATTGATAGATTGACTTGTCAAAGCTCTAAAAGAGTTATGTTGATAGGAAGTGAAACTTTACCACAGGCTACCTAAAATAATTGCTTTTAGAGTTATAGCATTTTGCAGGAACAGGCAAAAGCTGAGAGGTTCCTAGGATTGAATGTGGAGTTTGGAATTCTTTGTATGTAGTGTGTGTCTATGTGGAGAGACCGAGGGGGTGGAGAGGAAGGGAGAGGCAGAGGAGAAAACGGGGGAATGAAAATCTTGGCTCATTTTTGGAATGTTTCTTGGAAAGCTGATGTCTGTACTGGCTGGAGTCTCAGCTGAAGATGGGTCTTTTCTACCTTGTGGTGTAAGATACCTTTCTGTCAGCGCTCACAGAACGGCATTGTGCTCTGTAAATTCACGCAGAAGTGCCCTTTCTAGTAATCTTTGTCTTAGCTTTGAGTCACAGACTTCTGTATTTTTACATAAGGAAATCAGACCCCTAAAACACTGTATCTGTTTTGGGATCACTTACATAGGAACTCATTTGTAGATCTAGAAATTGAATATCCATTGTTTCTTTACCTGGACTACAGTTCAGTTTTTGAGACTACAGTTCAGGTAACATTCAAGCTTTCTGTAGTCAGTATCCTGTTTACAAGCCAGATTTGATTCAAAATTTCAAGAACTTACATATTCACCTGTGTGTAACATGTATTATAACAAGACCCATACACCAGCCAACATCCGGCCTTGATGGGCCAGTTGGGAGGCCATGCCTGCATTGGTTGGCATGTTGGCTCCAAGTCTGGTATTTGGGTGATTTTAAAGATGACTTCTGGTTTTTCAAGAAGTTGGTAGTACATGTGATATGTTTATTCCTCAGAACTCAAGTTTAATAACCATATTTAAAAAATATCCCTCACGTGGCATTGGCAATACTGAGAACCAGTTAGTCCCAGAACATTTCAAAAGCACAGAGTTCAAAATTTACAAGTGCTAAGTGATTTCCATTTTGTTTTCTTTTTCTTTAATTTTTTTAGGAAGAGAGAGAGAGAGGGAGTACAAGTGGGGGAGGGGGCAGAGAGAGGAAGAGAGAGAATCTTAAACAGGCTCTGCAAGGAGCCCAACGCAGGGTTCCATCTCACAACCGTCAGATCATGACCTGAGCCAGAATCAAGAGTTGTCCTCTCATCTCCATTTTTAACAAATGAGGAAGCTAAGACCTGAAAGAAGAGTTATTTGATTTGCGCTGACATGGTTTACGAATCAGAATTTGGTTTTGTGGCAAACAACAGGCACTCCAGATAATTGTGGTTTGGTTACTGTAGCTTTATCCTAAGCTTCGAAGTCAGCTAGAGTAATCCTCCCAGTTTGTCTCTTTTCCTCTTTCCAGCATTGTTTTGGGGTTTCTAGGTTCCTTGCATGTCGATACAAAGTATAGAGCCACCTTTGTCAATTTGTACAAAAAAAATTATTTTCCTTTGGTTTGTTCTCTATTTTAGGGGAGATTGCTCATTATTTCACTGTTAAATGTGAAGGTTTTCGGAGCACCTGGGTGTCTCAGTCGGTTCAGCATCTGACTTCCACTCAGGTATCTATCCCACGGTTCCTGAGTTCAAGCCCCGCATCGGGCTCTGTGTTGACAGCTTGGAGCCTGGAGCCTGCTTCGGATTCTGTGTCTCCCTCTCTCTCTGCCCCTCCCCTGCTGACACTCTGTCTCTCTCTCTCTCTCTCAAAAATAAAATAAACATTAAAATAAATGTGAAGGTTTTCATTTATGCCCTGTCAGATGGAGGAAATGACCTTCTATTTTAGTTTGCTGATAGTTTTTCCCCCTTTTACAAGTATTGAATGGACATTGATTTTTTGTCAAATGATTTTTGACACATCTGTTGAGGTAATTGACTTGTTTCATGTGCATGTGTGAAGAATTTGCGATCTGGCTTGGGTATAGTTTTATATTAATATTCATTAGGTCAAGATGGTCCATAGTGTTTTGAAATATTGTAGACATGAGCTCATTTTGTCAGTTTTTTCTATCAGGTAGGAAGAAAGAAGTCCTTCTCTGATGGGATCTGTTTCTCCCTCTGGCAGTTTTTTTTTTTTTTTTCTTTCATGTATTCTAAAGTTCTCTTATTAGGTCTGCACATTGAGGGTTGTTATATCTTCCTGAGGGATTGTCCATTTTTTCACGTTGAATGTCCCTCGTTATGAGTTTCTCTTAGAGAACATGTAATTAGGTCCTGCTTTTTTTGTCAGTCTAATGATCTTTGCATTGTTAGTCATTTCTTTTCAATGCAGTTATCAATAGGGTGGGATCTAAGTTTACCTTATTGCTATTTGTTTTCTATTCATCTCCTATGTTCTAGGTTTTATTCTTTCTTTGGGAAAATTGAGTATTTAGAAATTATTTTTTTCTCTTCAGTAGACTTTTTTAGCCATATCTTTGTTTTTTGCTGTTGTCTTTGGTTTTGTTTTGTTTTTTCTTTCTTTGTAAAAAAAATTTTTAATAACATTTATTCATTTTTGAGAGACAGAGACACAGAATGCGAGTGGGAGAGGGGCAGAGAGAGAGGGAGACACAGAATCCGAAGAAGGCTCCAGGCTCCGAGCTGTCAGCACAGAGCCTGATGGGGGGCTTGAACCCATGAACTATGAGATCATGACCTGGGCTGAAGTCAGACGCTCAACTGACTGAGCCACCCAGGCACCCCTTAATTTCTTATTTTTGTTTAGTGGTTGCTCTGGGCATTAAAGTAGCTAATGACAGTATAATTCTATCAACTTCCCTCCTCATTCTTTATTCTATTGTTGTTCTGTATTTTCCTGCTAAGTAGATTATAACATCATAATTCAGTGTTGCTAATTTTGCTTTAAATAGCCAGTTGTTTTTAAATAAAGAAAAAAAAAAGCTTAGCTAGCCCCAAATGTACCATTTCCAGTGCTCTTTATTTCTTCCTATAAACTTGAGTTTCTATCTGTTATCATTTATATTCTGCTTTAATAACACTCTTTCATATTTTTATAGTAAGGTAGATATGTTGGCAACAGATTCTCTCAGCTGTTGTTTACTAGAAAATGTCTTAATTAACTCCCATTATCTGAAGTTATTTTCCCTGGACATAGAATTCTTGGAGATAGGTTTATTCTTTCAGTACCTTAATGAGATAATTTTATTGTCTTTTGCCTCCATAGATCCTAATGAAAAGTCATCTGTAATTCTTTTCATTGTTCAGTGTATGTATTTTGTCTTTTCTTCTGGATACTTTTAATCTATTTTTTTTTTTAATCTAATTTTTGGTGATCAGTACTTTGACTATGATATACTTGCTTGTTTTCTTTGAATTTACCCTTGCCGGGGTTCGCTGAGCATTATTGTCTCTGGCTTATTTTTCTACCAAAGTGGGAAAAAACTCAGGCATCATAGCTACGGTCCAGACAGTAGAATGAATGAAGGGATAAAATGAAGTTGCATGCCAACTCTCTTCTAAGGACGTTTCTCAGAAGCAACCTCAAGAGGTTTCCATGTATATCCCATTATCCAGAATGTAGGTGCAGGCTCACGTCTAGCTGCAGAAGAGGCAGGTGGATGTAGCCATTATTCTGTGCAGCTTTGTGACCAGATGCACAATTGCAGTGAAAGCAGAGGAGACAGATATCGGAGACAGCAAGCCCTTTGTGCTGCACGTCCTCTGCTACAACAGGCCCTTTTCTGGCAGCCAGCAAGTGACAGAGCTCTGACAGATCCTGGATTACATGTTTTCACATTCTCGGCCCTTCTGCTGCACCCCAGACCTCGAGCGTTACAGCAACAAGTACCAGTCAGAAGCTTGGATTTTGGAATCAGACTGCCTAAGCCCAATCTCATCCCTGCCATTTACTAGCTGTGTAATGTTGGCAAGTTACTTGGTCTTTCTGTGCCTCTGTTTACCCATTTGAAAAGGAAATAATAGTACTTAGCTCATAGAATTCGTACTAGGGTTAAATGAGTTATTTTAGCTAAAACACTTGGAACGGTGCCTGGTATGGACAAGTGTTTTCCATTAACAGACACTGTTTCAGCAGATTGCCCTTTTGAGCCTGTGCAGAAATGCTGCCGGAGATGGCCCTGCCTCTCACCTCTTCCCTCAACTGTTTGCTCTAGGACCCCACCTCCACTTGTCAGCCTTACTGGACGACCCAATAGCTGTGCACGTGTTTTGAGATCAGCATGTGAACACCACTCGATTCCAAAACGCTCCCTCTTGGATATATCCAGGGACTCCACCCTGAAGGATTCATGCACATGTGAAGTTCTATTATGTTGCAGAGATCGGCTGACAGGCCGGCCTCTCTCCCGTGCCCTGACCACAGACTCTGGGTGTACAGGCAATTTGGAATTTCCCCAGAACCACTGCTTAAAGGAAGGTGAATCCAACATTTATTGAGCCCCGCCTGCCATCCTATTTAATCCTACGCAGCAGGGGTCATCCTTATTTCTTATGTAAGAAAATTAAAGCACAGAATGATTAAGTACTTTGCCCAAGGTCACACAGCTAGTAAGAAGATTCAAACTTTGGTTTCCTGGCCTTGCGTCTCTTGTGCTATGCAACTTTGTCTTTTTCTCTCGTGGGAAGGTCCTTTAAGAGGAGGCTAGGGAAGATGTGAGTCATTTACAAAGGATGTCATGTCAATTAAGAGGATGACAATTGCTTAGGTGATGGAAATGGAGAATTTTCTGGTCAAAGCAATGGTGTCTTAGCTTGGGCTTCTATGACAATACCATAGACGGTTGGCTTAAACAATAGACATTTACTTCTTATAGTAATGGTGGCTGAAAATCGGAGATCAGGGTGACAGCATGGTCAGGTTCTAGTGAGGACTCTCTTCCAGACACTGGCCTCAAGTGTTAGCATCCACACCTGTGAATTTGGTTCCCATCTGTATGCATCTGACCCCTACTCCATGTCCTTTGCATCATATCTCTTTCCCTGAGCACTAGATCTGTAGTCAAGTGAGTCCTGAACAACCAGGAAAGTGCCTCAGCTCAACACGCACAAAGCTGACTTCATCACTCTGCACTGGGAGTCTCCTCCTTGTTTGCCATTGCAGTTGGTAACAACACCATCCACACTGTGCCCCAGTCTGGAAACACATTATAATTATAGCTGCTTCTTGCTGAACGCTTATTATTTGCCAGTCACTGTGCCAAATGTTTTCCAGAGTTCTTCATTTAAGCTTCATAAAAACCATATGTTGTAGGCATTATCATCCCCATTCCATGAATACAGAAACATGAGGTCAAGATGATTAAGGACTTGCCCACGGTCCCACAGTTACTAGTGGGCAGAGATGGTATTCAGCCCCAGTTCCCTTTGGCTCCAAAGCCTGTGCTTAACGTTAGGTCACACAGAGAAGGCGCATATACAGGGGCCCACAGACATGTTTTACTTGCCCGAGAAATGACTTACCAACAGCATTTTAATGTGTATTTATTTTTGAGAGAGAGAGAGAGGGCACTCCAGAGTGTGAGTGGCAGAGGGGCAGAGAGAGAGGGAGACACAGAATCTGAAGCAGGCTCCAGGCTCTGAGCTGTCACAGGGTTCGAGCCCACAAGCCAGGAGATCATGACCTGAGCCAAAGTCGGGTACTTAACTGACTGAGCCACCCAGGCGCCCCCCTCCCCCGACTTACCGACATTTTAAAATAGGAGGGGTTCAAACAAGAATCAAGATTTCAGATATTTCTTGAACATTCAGAAGATCTGGCAACTGGATCCACCTTCCAAATGGCACGGTTGGCCTCAGGTGAGTGACAGCCACCCACTTTGGAATGCACTCCAGGAGCATGCGTGCCGCAGTTTGCCACCGTCCCTCCCGCTCCTTGCTGTCTGTCTTCCAACAGCCCCACTTCCTTCATCAACACTACCTGCCTGACCCCTGCTGACGTTTGAATTTTTGGCTCCTGTTACCTGGTTTCTCTTCTCTTTCTTTCCCCCGCCATCTAATTGGTGCCTGAACTGACGGTGTTGCTTGTGAAAGCATTTATTGTCGGTCTCACATTCTTCTTCCCTATTGCTGCAAATTGTTCCTCATAACCTCTCACCCCAATTACGCCAGCAAACACCTGGTTTCCTGTCTCCGGTCTTGACCACCACTAATTCGCCCTCCACATTGCTTGCAATTAGGGATATCAACAAAACGTGAATAGATGACGTCCTGTGGCTTCAGAATGAAAGGCGCCCTCGTTACTGAGGCACACAGGACGGTTTGTGCTCTGGCCTCTGACCAGTGCCCTCATTTATGTTGACTTTCCCACACTCCTCTTGGCCTTATTGAGATATGGGCTCGCCCCAGTCACGACCCTTCACATCTCCTTGCGTATTTACCAACTTTCTTTCTACTTGGGATATTCTATGTGGATTATGTAAATATCTGTAATGGAGTATATGGACTTGAATCTCGTGATTGCCTTTCTAAACTTTGTGTTGTTGCTTTTTTTAAATTGTGACTTGATCGATCAGTCTCCTATTTCTTTCTCCATCAAGGTACACACAGGATAGAAAACATGAGTCTTGGTTGTGTTTTTAGATCCCGACAGCTTAATTGGCCCATTGCTGATTTCTGTGCAGTGGAACAAGTAGTAAGAGCTCAGGCGTTGAATCCCAGCTCTGCCCTCTACTAGCTACATAGACCTCCCCAGGCTGCTTCGTGTTTCTAATGTCTCATCATTAAGTAGGGTTACTAAGAGTTCTTTTATCATACAGTTAGGGCGGGCTTAGATGACATAATGCACGTAAAGGCTTAGCACCAACTGTGCACGTGAGCCCCCAGTGGATGTCATCTGTTGTTATTATCACCATTTTTATTGAATTCATTTATTCCGCATTAGATCAGGAGCGGTTTTGGGATTTTTGCTACATATCCTTTTAGAACTCACAACAACTTTATGAAGAACATAATTTCAGCTCTTTTCTGGCAGAGGCAGCAGGTTAGAGAGGTCAGGCTTGCCTTGGTCGCTGTTTGTCCTATGGCAATACGTATTAAGTATCTCCTTTTCAGTCAGAGTAAAATGGAACACGTCTCATGAAAGATGGAGTTATATTCCACTCTAGGCCATGAAGGGACTCCTTGGGGAGTTCAAGGGTTATTAAAACTGATGTAGTACATTTTTAATATGATCTCTAAAATTAAAAAAAAAAAAAACTACTGGGAACTTTATAAAATGTTGAATAGTATTGGATTTTGAAAAAAAATTTTTCTATTCTGTTTGGAAAACTACCAGGTTGATTATGCCTATTTATGAGGGATGCTTCAGATAATTAAGTCTGGGAGCTATTTTTGTTTGTTTAATATATTCACCATGTCTTTAACGGTAACAACAGAAATTGCCAGCATTGCTGGGAGTTCTGTGTGAAGATGGGGAAATACAAACTTAAATGTAGACAAGAAAAGTTGAAGAGAATATTGGAATAAAAACTATTAGTAAAATTATTTAACTTTTGATTCTAAAATTTGAACAACCTTCATTTAATTTTCAAGTTGCTCTTAAACTGGTAGAGGAAGGCTAGGTTTTACTAAAGCATTGTCAAGTCTCTGCATGGACACACAAACCTACAGACCCACATATATGTACGTACATTTTTTTAAATTGAGAAATACTGAAACATACGTACAGAAAACAGAATAGAAATCACCCACATAATTAGCACATTTATTTTATTTATATATATTTTAAAGTTTATTAATTGGGGTGCCTGGGCAGCTCAGTCGGTTAAGTATCCGACTTCAGCTTAGGTCATGATATAGCAGTTCGTGGGTTCAAACCCCACGTTGGGCTCTGTGCTGACAGCTCAGAGCCTGGAGCCTGCTTTGGATTCTGTGTCTCTCTCTGTCTCTGCCCCTCCCCTGCTCATGCTCTGTCTCTCAAAAATAAATAAACGTCAAAAAAAAAAAGTTTATTTATTTTAGAAGGAGGGCATGAGTGTATGCGGGGAAGGAGCAAAGGGAGAGGGAGAGAGAATCCCAGGCTGGCTCCGCACTGTCAGCACAGAGCATGACTCGGCTTGAACTCACGAACCGTGAGATCATGACCTAAGTGGAAATCAAGAGTTGGACGCTCAACGACTAAAGCACCCAGGTGCCCCCACAATTAGCACGTTTAATATTTTTAAAAATTTTAATGCTTTATTAAGGTACAATTTAGATATCATAAATTTCATTCATCTTAGGTATACACCTCAATGCATTTTAGTAAATGTATCACCACAATGCAATATTGGAACATTTACATCAACCCCAAAGACTGCTCATGGCCAAAGTCAGTCCCTCTTCCCACCCAGCCCCAGGCAAGCACCGATCTGTTTTCTGTCTAGATTTGTTTTTTCTGGACATTTCTTATAAGTGGAGTCACACAATATGTGTTGGTTTTTTTTTTTAATGTTTATTTATTTATTTTTGAGAGAGAGAGGGCGTGTGAGCAAGCCTGGGGGTGGGGGCAGAGAGACAGAATCCCAAGCAGGCTCCTCACTGCCAATGCAAAGCCCAAGCCAGGGCTCATCCCCACAAACTGTGAGATCATGATCTGAGCCAAAATCAAGAGTCGGAAGCTCAACTGACTGAGCTGCCTAGGTGCCCCTTGCCCCTGTGTGTTGTTTTTTTAACTGCTTTCTCTTAGCTGGTGTCATTTTTTGAGGTGCAGCCACACTGTAGCAAGAGTAGAAGCTTAGCTCCCTTTTACTGCTGAGTAATATCCCATTCTGTGGATACAACACAGCTTATCCATTATGGTAACCAGCTTGAAAAAAGGTGTATATTCAAGAAACCGCTAACCGTGGCTGCTTCTAGAGAAAAGAATGGGGTGTGAGGGATATTGGTGGGAGATTTTTTTCATTGTTCACTTTTTTATATGGGTTTAACTTTTTAAATTCAGAATTGCATCTTTTTTGAAGCAAAGCAAGGGATGTCTTTCCCCCAGCAATGTGTATGAAAGAAGGGAAAGCCCTCCACTTACCCCAATCCCACTTTCCTGAAGGTAATCATCGTTAATTTATGTTTGGCATCTTTCTAGACTCCGCAGACACACACATACATATCCACCTGTTTACTTGTACATACTTTCATGTCCCCGTATGTCTGTACATCTAAGTAGTCCTGTGTCTTACATTTCAACAAACTGGAAACACGAGCTTAATATTTTAACCCACGCTCCGCGAAGCTAAGGAAACCTGCCTTACCCGGGTCGTTGGGTGATCCGAATGCGGAAGCCATTAAATGCATTGATCGGTTCACAGTGGGGGAAAAGTGAAGAAGTGTGGACCCGGTCTCCCAGCAATTCTGTGTGAGCACGGTTTAATTTTTATTTTTTTAATCCTTCCCGGGGACTGTGTTTTCCGGCAGGGTACTTCGGATCGGCCTGCGAAGAAAAGGTGGACCCGTGCGCCTCGTCACCGTGTCAGAACAACGGCACCTGCCACGCGGACGGCGTGCGCTTCACCTGCAGTTGCAGTGCGGGCTTCACGGGGCCCACGTGCGCCCAGCTGGTGGACTTCTGTGCTCTCAGCCCCTGCGCGCACGGCACCTGCCGCAGCGTGGGCACCAGCTACAAATGCCTCTGTGACCCAGGTGGGTTCCCTCGTGCACCGCAGGTCTTTTCTGTCTCCAGTCTCAGACTTGTAACTCGTCGTTTGCATCCGAGCAGACGTTGGCTCGTCGAGTGCGTTCGCTTGTACGCGTAACTGAACGCCGCTCGTTCATGACACACTTTCTCTTTAGGCTTATGGTTGGCAGGGCTCGTGTTTTTTTCTTTGTTTTTTGGTTTGTTGTTTTGTGTGTGTGTGATTTTTTTTCAGCTAGTTGTTTTCATTTACTTTTTTCATTTTTTCAATATAATTTATTGTCACACTGGCTTCGATACAGCACCCAGTGCTCATCCCAACCAGTGCCCTCCAAAAAACACCCTCTCCCTCTTCGTGAGCAGTTCACAGTCATTGCGGAAAAGTAAGAAAATCCAAGTAAGCAAAATGAGGAAAATTAAAAACAGGCTTAATCTCATAACAGCTTAATTATTTTTTAACGATTTACTAGAGGTCACTCCAGAGCTTTTACTGGATTCTGTGTCATTTAATACTGTGTTCTTAGGTTAATGGAGAGTGTTTTTCCATCCTAATAGGCATAAAAAACAGGACGCAATCCATTTAGAATTTTCTCATCTATTTAAATTCTTCCTCTGTGCACAGTATGTGTCATGGGACCTGTGACGCCCTGTGCAAATGTGCGAAAATCCCATCATTTATTTTCCAAAGATCCTCTGCATTTGACTGATTTTTTATTATTGTACATTTTGCTACTCCGAAGTCAGAGTGGGTCACCAGTCAAAATGTGTATCTGCACAACCTACCTGTGTGCTCTGGAAAGAACACACGTGGGCAGCTCTTCTGTGTCCCTTCTCTCCTGCCTGCGTCTCCACACGTGCATGAGCTAGCCCTACAGAAGGCTTTGAAGCGTGATTCCTTTCACAGGCGCCTTGGCCCGTCGGCGTGGCGGCCACTTCCCCGGTTTTGCTTGAGTCCTGGTTCCGCTCGTGCCTTCCACCCAGATGCCTGCCCCTGTCACCCCGTTTCACCCGTCATCTTCTCCTGGGCTGAATCAGCTTTCCGCCCCCTAAAGTCCAACAGTCGGGGCACCTGGGTGGCTCAGTTGGTTAAGCACCTGCCTTCAGCTCAGGTCATGATCTCTCAGTCTGTGAGTTCGAGCCCCCCATCGGGCTCTGTGCTGACAGCTCAGAGCCTGGAGCCCGCTTCGGATTCTGTGTCTCTCTCTCTCTCTGCCCCTCCCTGGCTCGTATTCTGTCTCTCTCTTTCTGTCTCAACAATAAACATTTAAAAAAATTATGAAGTTCAACAGTCACCTTCAATATCACTTGTCTGGTCTTTAAAACATATTGTCTTTGCATGTGTCTCTTTCCCCACTGGGGGTAGGAGGAAGTTATTTTATCAGTAACCTTGTAGCAGCCCCAAACCTCCATGTAGTGAGCATGAATCTTCCTAGGTTTTTGGTGTTTCTCATGTCTGGTCCTTTCAGTGCCCTCCCTGCAAGGTAGATGGCGTCAAGCCACATCTATTAAATGCCTCCTGTTTGCTTCAGTCATATCCCGGTGGCCACATACCCAGAAGGGGACTGAATGCAGATTCCAACCCAGGGGCCGTGGCTCCATGCCCAGAACATGCTAGGGGCACATCTCATACTCATGAATCAATGCAAGGAATTAGTAGGAATTGCAACTAAGCATGGAGGGGGGTTGAAAAACCTTTCTCATGTAAACTTCTAGTCCTCTGGTTTTCTTCTAAAACATTTTTTTAATGTTTATTTATATTTGAGAGAGAGAGAGAGAGAGCGCCAGTGTGAGCAGGGGAGGGGCAAAGAGAGAGAGGGAGACACAGAATATGAAGCAGGCCCAGGCTCTGAGCTGTCAACACAGAGCCCGATGCAAGACTCAAACTCATGAGCCATGAGATCATGACCTGAGCCCAAGTCGGACTCTTAACCGACTGAGCCACACAGGCTGCCCTAGTTCTCTGGTTTTCTAAGAAATCATGGGATTGACATTTTATGCGATGACATTATATATATATGATGATGTACGTAGGTAACGGAGAGAAAAACAGTGCATATTTGGAGAGAACAAAAGAGAGAAATATTGAGAGATAGTGACTGACTTTAAATCGGCTCATGTAATTGTGAGAACTGGCAGGTTTTAAATCTTTAGTGCAAGCTGTCAGGCTGGAAACTCAGGCAGGGTGTCTATGTTACAGCCTTCTCAAGAAACATCAGTCTTTGCATTTAGGCCTTCAGCTGGATCCATTGATCCAATTCTGATGATCCGATGATCCAATTCTCATCGACTGGATGAGACCCTCCAGCATCTTGGAGGGTAATCACTTGACTCAAAGTCTGCTGCTTTTTAAAATACTAATCTCATCCAAAAAGTACCTTCACAGCAACTTTGTGTTTGACAAAATATTTGGGTGCTGTGGCTTAGCCAAGTTAACACGCGAAATTAACTATCACAGTAACATTTTTGGGTTTCCCATTAAACGTCGAGGTGAAGAAGGTTCTCCACTTCTGTGGATGCCATGAGATGCCTTTTCTGTGCTTACACCCGTGCTGTCGTGTCAGAGCCCTGGTGGAAATGGGAATGGCTTTCCCAATGGAGGGCCAGTTTGCTTCCACATGCGTGGCAGTGTGTGTGTGCCGTGGAATGGGCCATGCCGAGGAGGAAGCTCCATGGTACCCTTGCCTGCTGGGAGTACAGAGCTCCGAGACCACTGGCCTTGCAAACAGAGCAAGCACCTGTTGTGCCGGGAAAAACAGCGTCACTCATGCCGTGACTCACGGGTGTGCCGCTCCCAGCCCTGAGCAGGTCAGAACACAGTCTGCGATTCCCCTCGCCAGCCAGCGGGAGCAGGATCTCTCCATCAGGATCTTCCTCAGTAGTTCATTCCCAGTCTCCCGAGCGTTCTGCTTCCTGCAGGGAAGGAAAAATCAAACATTACCAACCCAGAAACCAGCCTTGTTTTCCCCTCCTCTTCTCCTCAGACTTCCTTTCTTAATCATATTAAAATTTTCTACTTAGTTGGCTTACTTTTATGTTTGTTTGCTTATTTATTCATTTGTTTATTGTTAGAGAGAGTGCAGGGTAGAGGGGCAGAAGGAGACAGAGAGAGAATGAGAGAGAGAGAATGAGAGAGAGAGAGAGAGAGAGAGAGAGAGAGAGAGAGAATCTTAAGCAGTTTCCATGCTCAGCATGGAGCCTGACACAGGGCTTGATCCCATGACCCTGGGATCATGACCTGAGCCAAAAATCAAGAGTTGGATGCTCAATCTACTGAGCCACCTAGGCTCTCCTAGTTGGCTTATTTGTCACACTTTAAATGCAATGTAGTTACTTAATGATAAATGCTACTTTGTGTGGCTTGATAGTATTAAAATGTTGTTTAATACTATGGGGTAGAGTTTATCAGCATGTAAGAGGGGGCTTACATGGGTCCTAAACAGAAAATAGATTTCCTGGTCTTTTCTCTTTCCACACTGGGAAGTGAGAACCTGTCTGTGAGATCCCCTCCCACTGACTCTCACCACAGGAAACTGACAGGACATCTCTGGGCCACAGTTTTTGTTTTTATGAATAGCATCTTAGATGCTCATCATCTCAACTGCACTTGTTGTCACAGCCTAGGTGGGGACAAGTTGCTGACTGTGGTCTGCTGTGTGTGTGAGGGCATTAAATGAGAGGCATGCGACACATTTCCTGGCATGGAGTAGCTAAGAGCTCTTACCCTTTCTTTCCATCCATGGACATTCCAGCATTTCCTCTTAAGCCGCGGAAGGGTAAAGTGTCTCCTGTTTAAATACCACTTTCTCCTCCTGCTTTCTACTCACACTTCCTTCATGGCCAGCTGGAGCATTTAGCTTGGTAATAGTGGATGTCTAGCCACTGAACGAAGAAGCATGTATTGCCTTCCATGGTTCCTTCAGTTATTAGGCGGTGTCCCCGGGGTAGAGCCTTGGAGTTCTGTCAGAGTGTTCTCTCATCGGACTTGGGAGATAAAACTGCTTTCAGAGGGTTTGCTTCCTCAGATCATTAGGTGACATTGTGTGAAATAAAAAAGGCATCTTAACATCTGGCAAGAATTTACATTTTAAGAGGTGAAAATGACAATTCTCTGAATGTGAAATTTTTAGTCTTAATCTTTTGGAGCATGTAATTGCTTTACCACTAGTTTGCATAATAGAAGAATCTCGTGAGAATAGGTGAAATTGGGTGTCTAGCTGAAAAGCAGCAATCCTGATCATCTTTATAGAGCGCAAACCGATCCCATTTCATAAAATGACAGCAGATTGAAATCATGTCAGGTTGATAATTAGTTCCCATCTGACAAAATGCCTTTTGGGTGACTGCACATCAGACTTGCCAGGTGCTTTATTTTCAAACCTCATTTTTAGCTTATCAGGCTAGGGATTTCTGATGGGATTTTAATATTAAATAATAAAATGTCAGCGCTGAGTAATCACTGAAATATTATCTTGCGGTGACAATGTTAAGTGATAGGCCACACGTGCTCTAAAAAAATTGCAAATTGAAATCTCCCGAAGACTGGAGAAGGTGAGAGCGTGGAGCCCTGCAAACACTGTAGCAGGTGCCACGGTGGAAGGAACTTGTCGGGGGGCGTGCTATTGTCCTTGCAGGTGGGAGCCGTGGGGTCTCATGTGTTCTCAGTGCCATGGTGGCATCTGGAGATGCCATTTGGGTGATGACCAACACTGGAAGCAATCCCTGGTTGGAGATGGTTTGCCCGAATTCATCAGTCTTGCCCCTGTCTCATGAAATTGTGTTATTACTCTGACCTTGTTAGTTGAACTGAATTAACTGTGCCATTACAGAGTGTGCCTTAAGTTACTATTTAAGGAATTTAAAATATAAGGCATCAGAGGATTTTTACATGGAAAAAACCAGTTTTTTTTTTAAAAAACGTTTTAACGTTTATTTATTTTTAAGAGAGAGACACAGAGCACGAGCTGGGGAGGTGCAAAGAGAGAGGGAGACACAGGATCCAAAGCAGGCCCCAGGCTCTGAGCTGTCAGCACAGAGCCCGACGTGGGGCTCAAACCCACAAACCGTGAGATCATGACCTGAGCCAAAGTTGGACGCCTAATCGACTGAGCCACCCAGGCGCCCCTCAAGTATCAGTTTTTATCTCGGATGCTAATTGACTGTCACAAATGAGACCGGGGACAACTTGCCAATCATGTATCTCTGCTGATTTTTCTCTACCAGAGGGTGGGTAACTCATTTAGATCATCCAGACTGTAAAAGAAAGAACGTTTAGACTTTTTTCCAAATAAAAAAATTTTGAAGGAAATCGTAGGAATTTCAGGTGCTGCTTTTCCTACTTTCTGCAGATGCCTCACATGTGGGCTGCATCTCTGGTCTCTGTGGCCCGAAAGACAGCTGGTGCTGCTCCCTCTAAAGTCACACTTGTCAGTATCAGCACTCTGATGGTGTCTTCCGGAAACACAGTCTAAGATAAGACTTAGCGCCTAGGATTTTAATAGCAGCTCAATAGCAATAAAGAAAAAAAGAAGCACACCTACAAGATATGAAGACATTTAGCTCGCTAATGAATGTGTAATTGCATTTAGATTCTTGGATAAGTGCAGTGGACAACTTTCATCTTTTATGAACCAGAAAGCTTTATTTATTAGGTTCACTAAGATGAAGACAATTCTTGTGTTTAAGAAGCTCCAGGGGATTCCTGATCTACATATCACAGATTCCTGAGAATTATTGACTGTATACCTTAAGGTATCTCCTTTACCCACATCCCAACCCAGTGGGCCAGTACCGTGCCCTTCCTTTGTTATATCTCAAAATGTGATATCTGCCCTCAACGCTGGCATACCAACTAGGATCGTGTCTACCTAGCTAAGAGCTGTAGTAATGCTGCATAATCTGTACTCTTCCTAAGGAAAAAATTTAATTCTCTACATTGACATCGTGGTGGCAGTAAGAAGAGAAGATGTCCCACTGACATCTGGGAGCTTGTCGGGCAATTACAGGTAGGCCTTCGAGGTGTTAGGAGCTGGCTGAGTGCTGTGCTCACAGCTGGGCCATTGTGTCTCCTGTTGGACACAGGCCCATAAATGGTCCCATGGAAACTGACGTCAGACGTGGTCACTAACAGGCCATGATAAAGTGAGACAGACCAGACCATTTCATAATTCTAAGTACAGACAAAACCAAAGTCACCATGCAATCCACAAAATACCACAACTCCTCTTCTTTCACAGATAAATTGAGGCCACCCATTTCTTTATTAATTACAGCTTTAGCCTTGACCTAGCTTGCCCTTGACATAGATAAGATTCATTGAGATACTCAAACATAGAACTGCTCCTGCTTTGTGACAGCACCCACTCTAGAGTGAATCCCCCCCAAATCGTCCAACTAGAGTTCAGATCCTGTAAGTAGCACCTAACCCCCTTTTATTGAGACACCTCATGGTTCCCTTGATGTGCGTTCTACCTTGCCGCAATGAATAATAGACCCAGCTTGTTCAGCTACAGGTGTATCTTTGGTAGCCTTTAGTTGAAGAGCACTGACAGTGCTTAATTGACTGAAATGTTCAAAATATCAAAGGTTCAGTCGATCAAAGTTTTGTATTAACAACAGCTCAGTCAGAGCTTCCTGGACAGAGAGATATTGTGGATTTATACATGGGGGGAAGGACACTATGGAACACAGGTCCTGGGGGCGGGGTGTGGGACGGGGAGGAGAGGGGAAGTTCAGAGAACAGGAGATGCACTTGACTGCAGAATAAGATGCACTAGGGACAGTAATGAGTGGTGAGGCTGAAGTGCTCACTGGGGCACACGGAGAATCTAGACGCTGACTTTGGAACGTGAAGACTTGCAGACATTTTGCATTGTATGCGAACTGACCTGCGTTTTAGAAAGATTATTCTGATAGAATAGGGAGATCTCTGGGAAGAATGGATAGTTCTAGGAAGAATGGGGAAGAAAGATTATTCTGGTAGAATTCGATACTACAGATAGAATTACAGTCCAGAAGGGCTGGTAAGACAGCAGGTGAGTCAGGAAGCTTAGGCAGGTGGAAATGAGGACTTAAACTTGTGGCTGTGGGAAGGAAAGATTGGACCTAAAATCTAGTCGACAGGTTGACTCATCAGAGTTCGGATATCCGCCGAATGCAGGGAACAATGTTCTGAATGGAGTCGAAGGTACCTCTCCGGCTTTAACTTGGGAAACTCAGAGTAATAGGGAGATGTGCAGAAGGAGCCTGTTTTGGTACACAGGCCAACAAAGGTGGATGTGCTATTAGGGAGTTGTTACCTAAGCCTGGGACTGGGTGAAGAGACTGAAACGAGAGGAACGAGGATGGGCTCTGGGGGTATCGGCGCTAGAGAAAGTCAAGACAACTACTCCAACTGTTGGGGGTGGGGGAAGGGGGCATTTGGGGGGTTGTGGGAGAATTTGCAGGGAGGGAGCTGAAGCATCGGCAGCAGAGGCTGGCGGAGGCATCACTGAGCTGGGAGGGACACCGGGTGAGCAGCTCACCTGGGGACATTAGTGGGGGTGGGAGGAGAGGGCACTGCCCAGGGTGTGAGGAACGAGTCCACTGTGGGCCCAGGGAGAAACTGAGTCAGACTTGCCCACACCACAGGAGGCTGAGGAGCCTGCCCCAGTGGCGTCCACAGCTGTGGCCACGGCCATTCTTTGTCTCCATTTTGTTTTGATTTTAATTTGGGGGGCATTCAGGGAGAATTAGTGCTATTTGCCTTCTTTAGGCCAGTGCCCTGAGGGATCAATAGAAGGAGAGAAAAGGACACTAGTAATGAGTAAAGAGCACTTCACTGGTGGAGCATATGGAATTTTTATGAGATTTTTGACGTTAAAAATCTATTCACAAGGCTGCTTTTTAACCTCGCTTTACATGGCTAATCCATATGTAGGAAAGCGTTGATGAGCTGGCCTTTAATTATGGTGGATTTCTGTTCCTTCTGCTCCCACTGCTCTGCTTAAAATTCAAATAGCTGAGAGCTCATTCGTGGCTGAACTATTGTCGAAAAAGAATGAGATTTACCTACTGACAGTAGGTTTTAGAATAGTCTGGGAGGACAGCAGACAGTGTTTTACATCATCTGACCTGGAATGCAGGCTAGAAATGGCAGCTGGTAACAGCTTGGTCACTAAGCAGTGCCTTTCCGAGGATGGCTCTCTTTGAAGCAGTGCCAGCATGTAATTTCAGGAACTTCTCATAAAGTTCATGGCCATCGGGGTCAGATGGGGATGTACTTGAAACTATTCTGTAACTAAGCCACTGACTGTTATTTTATTTTGTGGTTGGGAGTTACTCTGATCCGATTGCTACTATTTTGGGGCTTGCTGAGAGTCTGGGCATCTGAAAGGTAGAATTGAAAGTCGGCATCCTTGCCTCTCTTACCGGCTGTGATGGGAAGGGGCCTGGCTAAGAGTTGAGCAGAGCCGAATTCAAGCCCCAGCTTTGTCACTGAACACTTGTGCAGTTGTGCAGTCGGTCTCTGTTGGCCTTAGTTTCCTCTTCGACAAAATGGGGATAAGCCACAAAGCTCAAATGAGGTGATGCATATGATCGTGCACTTTGAAATCTATAAAACAATGAAGCAGCCATGAAAATGTCAGCTATGCCTTTTTCCGGGGAAGATTGGTGAGGAATTATTAAATCTGTGCTGGGATTCTTTTCATATGAAGTTCAAGGCTAGAGTTGGAGTAGACGTGGGATCCGTCTTCGTGGCCATAGTGGATACAGGTCCACTTACAGGATTCAGTGATTGCTTGCGGCCTTGGCTCTCGGTGGCTGTGGTGATAAACATTTAAGTGTCCGGTGCTGGGCGGAGCTCTTTAAGTGGAATGGTCACTTGGATCCCATAGTCCTTAAGTAGTGGGACCATGGTGGTTGTCATTTCTGGGCCCGAGATGACAGAGCTAGTTAAGGATGAAGCTGGGGTTGAATCTGGGCAAGTGGGATCCAGACCCCAGGAAATGGGGTCAAAGTCTGTGGCTTTGACTCACCACTGGTACCTGAGGACTGAGCAGTGAAATATTTTAACCAGATTTTCTAAGCGGTAGTTGTCTTAATAGCTACCTCAAAAGAACACATAAAGTTGGGATTCATCAGGGCGTTGATTCAGCTATACTGATCCAGGCAACGCCCTTTATCCAGGCGGCTTTGCCTAAGTAGCTCCCATCTGTGAGAATCGCCTGCATCCAGACTCTGCGCCCGTCACTTGACAAATATTCTCTCTTACTTAACCCCAGGTCATAGCATGCCTATTTTTTTATTCAAGGATGAGGAAATCGAGGCAGGGAGAGTAAACAACAGGTAGGAGGGGTCACAGAGCCACAGATTTAACTGGGTTTACCTAAGCACTGAAGCTCTTGACTGATAGGTAGACTCTCAGCAGAGGCCTACTTGTGGTCCCCCAAGTTGTGTGTGAACCTGGGCAGTCAGCGACATCTGTGCCAGTCACAAGAAGAAGTTTCCAGACCCCGCTCGTCCCAGGACAGCTCCTGAGATAAGGCCTGGAAAGCGTCCTTGGCTGTGGTCTAGTGAGTGGCTCTTGACCACTGGTCCCTTACTTTCTAGCACAGAGAAGCGCAGTTCTGGCTTTCAGAAAAGTGACCTGCTTGTGGATAGTTGGGCCCCTTCTGCTTTTGATGCCCTGAAGGTTCAGCTGTTTTGAAAACAATGCCAAGGGCTCCTTGGGACGGAAACTTGTGACTGCATCTCACCTGATGTCTGCTGGCTGCACTTATTTAAAGAAACTGCTCTCTTGTGACTCAGATGAGAAATGCAGACATGCCATGTGACAAATGTGTCACCCTTCAGCATAGGGGACCTCTTTTGATTGGTGCTTCTCACTCCCGGACTCTCCAGCGCCTAGGAGCAATTTCACCTTTTTTCTTCCCACCAGAATCTGAAAGTCTCTTGCACTGATTGTTGTAGGCCACGGAGGCCTTGGATGCTGTTTCTTTTCACCCGGCTCTGGTAATGTCCCTGGAATGTTCTTTCCTCTTCATATTTGGCTTTGGTTTTTAGTTCTTTGCCTCGAGAGAGCTCGGATGTCCTACCTTCCAGTGTCACTCCTTCCCACGGGAGTGGTTCAGTGGCATTGGCCTGTTGTCCCTCTCAGTAGTGGAGGATCAGCTAGGCTTCAGATCCCCAGGGCTGGTGACCCTGTGACAACGTGCTGTTGTAGGTGATGTCGGAGATGTACGGTGACTGATGGCAGCCCGCGTCCTGAATCCCAGATACACAACCCGAAAGGAGACCGAAAACCTACGCTTTCTTGTGGTCTTTCAGTCTTCACTGTGCTTTTAAATTCTTTATTGATTTGAATTTGTACACAAAGCTGCGGACAATGCACTGCATTTCTTCCGTTAGTTTTCTATCACAGTCATTAATTTTCAACGTAAGGGCACACAATGAAAGTTGCTGCATATGCCGGGTGCTTTTACAGAATTGCTTCAGTTTTAATGAAGATTCAGAGCCCTTAGGTTTGCCTGCAGCAGAGTGATACATAACCTGTTTTTCAGTCCAGCACATTGTCAACTCAGAGCACTTGCTGATTTTGCAGAGCGGTGTGTCCTGTCCCGGGTCACTGGGGGCTTCCTTACGTGGTGTCACAGTGCTCCCATTGGCTTTATAGGAAGGAGTTGCCTACAGAGATCATTAGCTGTTTGGACTGAAATCTTAATGAAATGTTCATGATGATTATCAGGATCATGTTTCATTTTTTTCAATACCAGATGGTTTTTATGATCTAGATCAGAGTGAATGTCCGGGGTTTAATTCATTAGTAAAAGTATACCTTTTAGATTGGATAAGCCCAACTGAAAACAAGCGTGGCCTTAGGAATATGGACAGCCTCGTGGTCTGATTTTGGGACAGTTTTCCTTCATCCATTACCTCCCCAAAATACCTTTTCTAATAGTTCCCTGATGCCTAAAGTTTTATGTGTGTGGTTTTATTCCTTTAAGTTAGGCAATGTCTCTGCTAATTAAACCTCTGTATTAGTTTGTTACTGCTGCATAACAAAACATTCCAAAATCTGGTAACTTAATACAATCTTTTATTGCCTGTGATTCTGTGGTTGATAATTTGGGCAGGGCTTAGCTGGGATGTCTCTTCTCTGCTCCACGTCGTGTTAGGTGTGCTCACTCATGCTTTTGTGGTTGTCCAGCAAGTTAGCCAGAGACTGGCCAGTCCTGGACAACCTCATGCACATGTCTGGTACTTGGCTGGAATGATGGGGAGCATCTGGGCTACATGTTGCTCATCATCCAGCAGACCAGTCTAGGCTTCTTCACATGGCAGCAGGGTTCCAAAAGCAGCAAGGGAGGACAGACACATTTTCAACGCACATTTTCAGAAGTATCTTCTTCTGTTATGTTTGCTAACATCTCACTGGTGGAGTATGTCATAGAGCCAGGTCTGTAGCTACAGAGAATTTGTGGCCACCATTTTTTTTCTTTTTGTGATCTACCATAATCTTAAACCTAAATATGTGAGGAATGTGCATGAGTTTAATATATAAGAACAGATTTGAGGAGAAAGATAGTTGAAAGACAAAAAAAAGTATGTAGTTATGATTGAGTGAACGAGATGAGGTCCCACTGAACTTGTCTGCCCCAGGAATAAGAAATATCTTGGAGACAACTGCTCTCCCTGTATCATAGTTTCTTCATAGTTCTGTGTGGATTGAGCCTCATCTCTCCTTTATTTCAAGGAAGTCTCATGTTCTACGTACATTATTCATACACATACTCAACTAGGATCTACACTTTTGATTTTTCACTGCTTTATAACTTCTTTATTGAACAAATTCCCTATTTTTAGGCATCCTTAGTGATCACTTAGTAGAGGCAACAGGAACATAACTCAAGATTTACTCAAATAATCCAGTTCCCACTCCAGTTCATTTGAATTTATAAATTGTCTTTGCAATCCAGTTGCCTCAAGGTACAGTAGTTCTGGTGGTTAATTTCCTCCATGAAGTTCTTTTTCTTCCCCCTTAATTAATAACTTTATTTTATGTGTTTCTGTTTCTTATTTTGAATTTATTTTTATTTTTGTTTTTATTATTTATTTTAAGAGAGAGACAGAGAGAGAGAGCGAGAGAGCAAGAGAGTAGGGGAAGGGCAGAGAGAGAGGGAGACAGAGAATCCCAAGCAGGCTCCGCACCGTCAGCACAGAGCCCCATGTGGTGCTTGAGCTCAGAAACCATGAGATCATGATCTGAGCCAAAATCAAGAGTTGGACAGTTAACTGACGGAGCCACCCAGGCACCCCTCTTGTTTTGAATTTCTAATGTGAAGAAAATACAAGGGATAATATACAAAACTGTGTAGCCATTACACACTTTTTTAAGTTTTTATTTAACTTCTAGTTAGTGAACCTACAGTGTAATATTGGTTTCAGGTGTACAGTATAGTGGTTCATCACTTCCATACAATAGCCGGTGTTCATCATGACAAGTGCACTCCTTAATCCCCATCACCTATTTCCCCCATCGCCCACTGGCCACCTTCTGGTAACTATCCGTTGTCTAGAGTTAAGAATCTGTTCTTTCTTTGCCTCTTTCTCTCTTTTTTGCCCCTTTGCTTATTTGTTTTTGTTTCTTAAATTCCACATATGAGTGAAATCATATGGCATTTGTCTTTCTCTGACCGACTTACTTCACTTAGCCTCATCCTGTGTAGTTCCATCCACGTTGTTACACATGGCAAGATTTCATTCTTTTTTATGGCTGAATAATATTTCATTGTATATATCACAGCTTCTTTATCCATTCATCAGTCGGTGGATACTTGGGCTGTTTCCGTACAGAAATTGGCTGTCATAGATAATGCTGCTATAAAACATAGGGGTGCATATATCCCCTTGAGTTAGTAATTTTGCATTCTTTGGATAAATATCTGGTAGAGCAATTGCTGGCTCATAGGGTAGTTCTATTTTTAACTTTTTGAGGAACCTCCATACAGTTTTCCAGAGTGGCTGCACCAGTTTACGTTCCCGTCAACAGTGCACGAGGGTTCCCCTTCTCCACGTCTTCTCCAACACCTGTTGTTTCTTGTGTTGTTGATTTTAGCAATTCTGACAGTGTATTTACTTTAGAATAACAGTGACTAAGGAGCAGGTTGGAGGATTGCTTTGCATTGTGCCTTCCATGAGAAGGAAAGCAGATATACCTAGGGAAAAAAAAAATCTACCTTTGCACTGTGGAGTCCATGCACCAGAATTTTCTGGAACGGTCTTTATCACAGTATTTTGTTTTCCAACACACAAGTCCTTTGGTGCTAAGCTATGTGTCCAGGGGGCCCCCTCTTATCATGGGAAACAGCCTAACTTTGTCAGATCATGTTTCTCAATTTTTGGTGTGTAAAAATTATTGTAGATTGTCTGCCATTTTTATTCTTCTTTTTGATTAAAAAAATTTTCCCCAGATTTTTTTGGATATGACTGCCATATAACATTGTGTAAATTGAGGATGTACAGTGTGTTTATTTGATACGCTTACATGATATTGCTAAACGATTACTACCATAGCAAAGTTAACACCATCACATCACCTACTTACTAGTTCTTACTTGTGGCAAGAACATTTAAGATCCTGCTTTCTTAGCAACTTTCAAGTATGTAATACAGTATTATTAAATAATCACCCTGCTGTACATTAGACCCCAGAACTCTTTGCACCCTTTAGCCTGTGTCTCCTTAGCCCCAGGAAACCACCCTTCTAGTCTCTGTTTCTATAAGTGCTGTCTGCCATTTTCTGATGGTATTCCCTTAGCTAAAATGATATTTCCATGGGTTTAGGAACCTGGATCAGAGGTGTGGGGAGAATTTCACTCACTAACCTGAATTTAGGCTTGCTTCTCCACATTCTGATTGGGGGTGTATGACTCCCAGTCCTACAAGGAGAAAAAAATGTTTGCCACTTGTATACCCTTGTTACCTTCTCTCATTCTGGCCTGTCTTTTCAAATTTGGCACCTGCTGTCAGCTTGGGATTCCTCTGCATTGCTTTATTCCCTTAAGCAAATAGGAAAGGAGTATAGTTTCCATTTAGTCTATGCACCTGTAGTTGGTAGGTCATCCGACCACGTGTCACTATTGTTTATTTATATGCCTATGACTGGTACATGCTCTGACTGTGTGTTTTGTGGTTGTATTGGTTATGCTGAGGGAAAGCCATAAAGATTAAATATTACGGTGCTGTATCTAGCACCTGCCATAGATAACTCCTACCACTTCTGTGCCCTTTTGAGAATCAGAAGTTGTGGGAGATGTACGCTTTGCTGTTGCATAGCTCAGTGGGTCTCAGACTTCAGTGTGCATTAGAATCACAAAGAGGGCTTCTTAAATCAGAGTTCTGGGCTCCGCCCACAGAGTTTGAGTCAGCAGGTCTTGGTTGGGGCCTGAGAACTTGCACTTCCGACGAGTTTCTAAGGGATGCTGATGATGCTCGTCTTGGAGCCACATGACAAGAATCACTGGTATAGTGTGATGAATAGACACAAGCCCCTTTGAGGGCGAACGCCTCCAAAGAATATTCAGTGATAATTGAGTAAGTGAATTAAAATCAAATGTAAGCAATAGTTTGTGAAATAAATTTAAATAGAATGAAACATTCAGAAAACTTTCCTGTGCTTTAACGTTTAAAAATTCTTTTAAGGATGCCTGAGTGGCTCAGTCTGTGAAGCATCTGACTTCGGCTCAGGTCATGATCTCACGGTTCGTGGGTTTATGAGTTCAAGCCCCACATCAGGCTCTCTGCTTCAGTGCAGAGCCCGCTGCGGATCCTGTTTCCCTCTCTCTCTACTCCTGCCCCACTTGCATTCCCTGTCTCTCTCAAAATAAATAAATGTGAAAAAAAACCTCTTTGTTAATATACATACTTGCATGAAAATAATCATCTAAGATTTATTTTCTCTCCAAAGTACTGTAATAGAACCTTAATCTTTGCACCCTAACAGTTAACCTCTTACCTGTTCAGGGCGCGGTGTCAGTCTGGATGCATTGCATACCAAACAACCTCTAGAATGTGAGGCTTTTGAACCTACCTTTTTTTCCTTTCTTTTTAAAAAATGTTTATTTATTTTGAGAGAGAGAGAGAGAGGAGAGGGAGAGAGCACGCGTGAGTGGGGAAGGGCAGAGAAAGAGGGGAGAGAGAGAGAGAGAGAGAGAAAGAGAGAGAGAGAGAGAAACCCAAGAAGCTTCTATGTTGTCAGTGTAGAGCCCATGGCGGGTCTCAATTCCATGACCTTGCAGTCATGACCTGAGTTGAAATCAAGGGTCAGAAGCTTAACCAGTTGAGCCACCTAGATGCCACCTACCTTTGCTTTACTAAATCTTTTCATCATTATCGTCATCTCAAATGTAAACCACGCTATTTCCAAATGTATTTATAAATATACTAGTTAAATAAAATAAAACATTTTACTTGTTGTTTTTAAGGAAACATATACCACAATAATCTTTAAAATCAAAGTTATAAAATATTGTCATTATACTTAATCTTGAATCAGCGCTTTAATCATAGTGTTGTAAGAATTTGCGTTTATTTTTAATTACAATTTTTTAAGTTCTTATCTATTTATTTTGAAAGAGAGCGAGCAGAGGAGGGGTAGAGAGAGAGAGAATCCCAAGCACGCTCTGCACTATCACCTCAGAAACTGATGCAGGGCTTGAGCTCATGAACTGTGAGATCAAGACCCAGGCCGAAATCAAGAATCAGATGCTTAACCAACTGAGCCACTCAGACGCCCCTCTAAGAATTTGCATTTAAAAAAATACTTTCTCTAGGGAGTCAGTGAGAAAAACAGACCCCTTTAGAATCAATCATTTTAACTGTAGCTACCAGGTGTTTAGAGGTAACCTACCAGTGAGTTTGTTTGTAAGCTGTAAAGAAATATATGAATGTTAAGCGTTATTATTAAAGGAAATGATATTTCTTCTTTATGTATTTGCGTCCCCTTGTGTGTGTGTTTTCCTTTTGTAAAACACTTTTTTATGTCTCCTCCATTGTTGAACTCCCAAGTAACTTGTTTCTCTTCTTTCAGCTGGCATAGAGCATAGGTAGAATCTACCCTCTAGTGGTCAAAAACATCATGGGGAGAAAAAGACATTTATAAAGACAAACCATTGCAAAGAGATTGATTTTTTCTTGGGACTAGTCTGTGACCTAGTTCCAAAGGCAAATCCAAGAGAAGGCTCCTAGAAATGTTTAGACAACATAGAAAAATCCCCAAAATGATAGATAGGTTTAAGCCTTGTTTTGCAAGTGTTTCTGTTTCAGCAGGCTGTCTGTGGAGTTCTTGAACCCTGAGCTTCATCATCTATAACATATTCTTTCATTTGTCCTTACATTTGTTTTTTGGAGGAGAATGCTAACTATTTGTAAGGACGGAACTCAGAACAGTGGGTGGTTTGCTTTTCTAGCATATGTGTAAGATTTTTTTCCCTTCCAATGTGAATTGATGATTTGCACTCTATTAATAAATAGAGAGATGTTTCAGAATTTTTAACATCTCCAAAGGTTTTCTTTTTTACATGTTAGAAGATGCAGTTCTTCTTATAAAAAAGGTTTTTTGGGGGGCGCCTGGGTGGCTCAGTCAGTTAAGTGTCCGACTTTGGCTCGGGTCATGATCTCGCAGTCCGTGAGTTCAAGCCCTGCGTCGGGCTCTGTGCTGACCGCTCAGAGCCTGGAGCCTGTTTCAGATTCTGTGTCTCCCTCTCTTTCTACCCCTCCCCTGCTCTCCCTCTCTCTCTCTCAAAAAAAAATAAACATTAAAATTTTTTTAAGTTTTTTTTTTAAATAGCAGTGTACCTTATTGTGATGGTTATTAAATGGCCTTAAAATGTCTTCTCTTCCAGTAAGACTAGATCTTTTCCCTTCATGCACCCCTCCACCTAAAAACTGCCCTTAGTGAGGTCAGCCTTTTCTTCATGTTACCAGTTATCTTCTGCCCAAATCACTGTAGACACAGAGCATGAGCATCGTTTCCCTCGGGAATCAGCAACATGACTTCGAGTTGTGATAATACAAATTAAATACCTATAAAAGCATCTCTGACACTTTCTTCTTGTGTTACACAAGTAACATATTTTCAGCGTAGAAAATTAAGAAGTGGAAATATGCACATTTAAAATATAAAAAGCATCCTTTAAATTCACTGCCTGACAAAAACTACTGTCAATTTCAGGATACATTTCCCCAAGCGTTTTTTTTTTTTTTTTAATTATTCCAAATCAGACATTTGCCAAGGAAAGAACTCTTGTTGTAAATTATTTATGCAAAGGTGAGTTTGCCCTGTGAGTCCGTCTTCTTAGCAAATTCCATGCCCGCAGTGTGATTGAGCATCTTGTATATTTCACCGACCTGGGTGCTAAGGAAAAGAGAGAATGGACAGTTGTTAAAGAGAAAATACAGAATTTGGGATCAAAGTTTGAGCCGTGAGTCAAGGTTTTACCTCCAGCGGGAAACTGGATCCAGCACAGAGAGTGTCAGGGGATAAGGCTGAGAAAAGGCTTAAAGGAGTAGGTTTTGAAAAAGTCAAATGTAATCAGACTCTGTTTCATATTAGAAAAGCCCAGGTATTTGAGCTTCTGACTGGTGAAACCTGGGCTCAGGCATCTGTGCAAGGGCAGAGCCGGCACTCTTTTGTGTTTTTCCAGTAAGCGGGCTTTGTTGCCATGGGAAGTGGCGATTCAGGAGAATGGTACCCTCCAGGGTTATGATGCTTAGTGCCTCTGTTGCATATTCTAGGTGGGCACCTATTTCAGAATTATAGCACCTTCGTTGTCTTTTTAAAATCAGGTTTGCGCCGTGCTCCGCGGACCAGAGGGACACATGCCACAGTGGTTACATAGTGGGTATGTATTATATGTCGGGCACTGTGTTGGATGCTTTCCTCGTGTTACCAGGCACTCCCGTGAAATGCCAAGTGCATGTCCTCCTGGAGATGGGGCAGGGGCCCTCCTTTTATAATGACTTCAGTGACTTTGGTTGCCACAGGCGCCCATGAATTACCTTGATGGAAGATGTCACACGCCGGCATTGAGCCAGTGACACCTGGATGGCCCAGAGCTCCCTACCTATAAACACGTAACACTGGGTGGCAAGAAGAGGCTAGTGGAAGGAGAAGGGTGTCAAATGCACTTTATGTGAATAAAAGATAACTGGAGAGGTGAAAATCCTACAGTCTCTTCACTCACATGTTCAAATCACTTCCCCCTCCAATGCTCCACGTCTTGATGGCTCCTGAAGAGCCCTGCCCGTGGTCAGGCGGTTGGTTACACCAGGTGGCGATGTGGCTCCACAGGGGACCCACGACTTCTGTAGTAATTCTATCATGTCTGTACCGTACCGGTTTCTCTCTCTCTCTGTCTTTTTAGGTATTCTTTCTCTGTGCCTTTCCCCCAGTCCCCCGCCCCCCATCTCCCCCTTGGTATTCTGGATCCCTGTCTTCCTCTTTGGCTCTCCCTTCTGGTCCCACACCTCCTTCTTGTTCTGCTCTCCCTCTCTCTCTGCTTTCTCCCTCCCCCAACTTATGTCTTTGGACCCCAAACCCTTCTTTTTTTTAGCTATCACATAATAGATCCCCTCAGTACCTAGTTCAGTCCTTGTCAATGTGGTCAGACTTCATATTGTCATTGAAATGAGTGTTCTTTCTCCTAATTGCTTCTGTTTCCCTTGGGGGAAACTGCTGATTCCTTCTGTTCAGTTAAGATCTACTTCCAGAAAGTGGTTTTCTGCGCCTTTCCACCCCATCCCCTATACCACCCCCACTGTATTAATGAGATTCTATTGTATTGGAAAGTGCCTCGAACAGAAACTGGCCCCTGAAAGGGAGTTCAATAAATGTCAGTTCCCTCGTTCCTTCCAGAAGGAATCTCAGCGTCTCTAAATAAGACAGGGCAGGACCCTGGGACTCCCTTTCATCCTCACTCTCTTTGCCACCCTCCACATGCAACTTCTCACAAGTGTTGCTGTTTTACTTTGTAAATGGCTCTTGACATTTATTCTCTAGCTGGCCCTGCCACCACCCTCCTCCTGGCCATGTTTTCCCTGGGTCTATTGCCATACCTCTTAACTGATTTCTCCATATTCATTCTTGTGGGTCTTTCCCTTCATACTCCGAAAGAGTAATCTTTCTGAAAGGCAAATCTGACTTGTCATCCCCTGGCTCCCACTCCACTGAAGGTGTCACCTGGTGCCTGCCTGTCTCTCGTTTCTTCTCTGCCCTCTGCTCTTCAGTAGACCGCAGCCCATCTCTGGAATGGGCCAGAGGCTGGGTCCCCTCATCATGAGACTTCTGCACTCTCTGCCTGTCCTGCCTTGAATTTCGCTGGGTGCGTCTCCCACCTTTTTGATACATGCGCACAACCTACCTCTCAGCTCACTGTCCTTCCTCAGGGAAGCCTCTCTGGATCTCCGTCAAGGCCAGCTCCCCTGCTTCTCCTTCCCCCGGCACCCTAGACCCCCACCTTGCTCACACTCACCCAGTTACGGTTTCACATTTGCTCGGATCATTGCTTGGTGCCTGTCTCCTTTAAATGCCCCTAGTAGAAGTATTATGTCTATTTTCACACCGTGCCTGGCACCCAGGAAGCATTTAATCACTGTATGTTGCATTAAAGAATGAATCAACAAAAGAGGCAAACAGGAGACCGAGAACATGGCCAACCTTCGCCCAATGACGGTGGAAGGCAGCAGCAGCCTAGAGGGACAGGGAAGACAGACTCACTGCGTGAACTGTTAGGATATGACATATAGCTGGCTCTCCGTTATCTGCCTTTTTGGAAACCCAGCGAGGGACGTGAAGATTTGTAGATGGCTCAGCCGCACATACATAACAGGGAGGCTTCAGAGTCTAAAACTTTAGCCTCGATGTATAGTCCTTTCAATATAAGGTTTGTAAGAACCATAGCAATGGAAACATTGATTGATATGGGTATTTTCTCCCTGGCTCAGGTGTCTCCATTAATGAAAAGGATAAGAAACGAGGGAATAAAGAAAGAGGCAGTATCAGCAGCCCCCGTGCTCCCCATGGCAGCTATGCTCTGTCTCCTTACACAGGTTCCTCCTGTTTACAGAAATTTTCCTTTTTCTTGCGTGTGTGTGTGTGTGTGTGTGTGTGTGTGTGTAACGTAATTGCTCCATGAAAGTCTGTACAGATACTAACATCAGGTCTATTTAGGACAGAACATGCGGGCAGTGGGGGGCACCTTGGTGGCTCAGTGGGTTAAGCGTCCGACTTTGGCTCAGGTCACAATCTCATGGTTCGTGGGGCCCCACATCCGGCCCTCTGCTTCCAGTATGGGGCCTGCTTGGGATCCTCTGCCCCTCCCTCTCTCTCTCTGCCCCTCCCCCACTCACACTTTCTTTGTCTCTTTCTCAAAAACAAACAAAGAACAGAAGCCAGGAACACTCAATAGGATTAAGGTGAGCAGGGAACCATACCTACATTTTCCCTCCTGTTTTTAAAAAAGATTCCTATTGGGAATGTATTAGCAGAGAGAGAGAATGACATAGCATGTGCACACACACACATTTTATTCTGAGTGGACAGAATAAAACGTGGAAGTGGCAATTGTGTTCTAGAACAGTTCAGACCCCGGGGGAGTAGAATCCTGGCTCACTCCTGTGCCTTTGCTAAGTCAGTCAGGAGCGTAGGACCTTGGTCTTCACAGGAGGACACAGGGGAGTTCTAGCCTAGTGGCAGAACATTCAGAAGGTTCTCAGTAGCTCAGACATCACCAGGGGTGGGGGGTGTGTCTCTCTTCTCTCTTCCCTTTCTATCCATCAATTTACTTACTTACTTTTATTGAAGTATGCTGACACACAATGTTGCGTTACTTTAGTGATTTGACATCATAGTGATTTGACAAGTCTATACAATACACTGTGCTCACCCTGAGTGTGGCCACCATTGGTCACCACACACGTCGCTACTACAATACCATTGGCTGTGTTCCCTACGCCGTACCTTTCCTTCCCGTGACTTACTCATTCTATGATGGGAAGCCTGTACCTCCCACTCTTGTCTGCTCTCTTTATCCCATGAATTTGGTATTCACATCTAGGTAGCCCCACATGAACTGAGGGTCCATACTCTCTCACTGCTGGAGGAAGGCACCCAGGGACTGGTATTCTATTAAATCCATAGTCGCAGATGGGCCTTCTTGGTTCTGCCCCCAAATCCTTGCTCTCAATGCATTTCCGCTCTTCACAATGAAAATTTCAAACTTGCTCATTCATGTTGTTCTCTCCTCAAGTTCTCGTGTGATGAGAAGGATCTAGGACTTGGTTCTCTAAAGGGGCTTATGTTCTCCAAGGGACAATGTCTGGAGATCTTTTTGGTTGTCACAGCTGGGGAGGGGTGGGGCTGCTGGAATCTAGGGAGCAGAGGCCAGGAAGGCTGCTTACTGTCCTGCAGAACACAGGACAGCGCTCCCAACCATGAGGAATGACCTGATCCAGAAAGCCAATACTGTTGTGGTTGATTCTGGGTGTTACAGACTGAATTTTGTCTCTCCCCATTTCATATGTCGAAGTCCTAACCCCCCCAGGGTGACTGAATTTAGAGACAGGGCCTTCACAGAAGTGATGAAGATTCAATGAAGTCATTGGATGGGGCCATAAACCCATATGACTGGTTTCATAGGACCATCTGGGACACCAGGGGGGTGTGCTCACAGAGAAAAGGCCGTGTGCAACCTCAGTGAGAAGGCGGCCATCTAGAAGGTGAGGAGAGAGGCCTCAGGAGAAACCAAACCCGCTAACATCTTGACATAGCATTTCCAACTTCCAGAACTGTGGGAAAATACATTTCTGTTGTTTCATCCTCCTGGTGTGTGGTATTTCATTATGGCAGCCTGAGCAGACTCCTACACTAGGGAATGCATTTTGGGGACAACATAGGAAATTAGGAGGAACACAGGAGGTTGTGTGTCTTTGGGCAACCCTCTTCACCTTTTTGACTCTTAATTCCTCAACTATATAATTGGGGCTAGTCATGCCCATCATTTTGGGCTGTCGTGAGGATTAACCAATTTAGCGCATGCAAAGGGCCTGATGCAAAGCAGGTGGCAGTAATGTACTATTAGACCATAAGCTTCTTGCTGGTAGAGACTTGCCATTTCGCTTTGTATCCATGGTACTTGGAAGCCCCTGACACATTGTAGGCACATCTTAAATGTGTGTTGGTTTAATCGAGGACACTCTGGGTGCTGATTCAACAGCTATTTTGAGCATCTTTTCTGTACCAGATGCTGTGGGTACAGCCGTGAATGCTATAGTCACAGCCTCTGCCTTCAAGCTTATATTCTAGTGGAGGAAGAGAAATAATAATCAAGAACAGGACTAAGTTGAAATATGATTTCAGACAGTTATAAGTGTTGTGATGAAATCAGTTAAGTGTTATGACGAGTAACTGGTGGAAGATGCTTTAGACCGTGTCAGAAAATTATCTGAAGAAGTGATTTTGGTTTGTTTTGTTTACTGATAAAAGGTGTGCCTCGTTGGTGACTGAAATTCTTCAAGAGCTGTTGCTCTTGTGAAGTCGTTTTCCAAAGTGGTGAACAACTCTTGGTACAATCTCCTCATTTACCCAGTAGTTACATTCCAGGAAAACTCAGTGTATCTTAAAAACTGTGAATGTACATGTATAGGAATTAGGTTCTAGACCCGGAAAGTTCCAGACAGGGTTTTCACCTCTCTGAATTTCCAACAGGATGGTCCGAAGTTGTGAGGGACGCCAGGGCTATCCTTTGTTGTGTGGGGGTATCCTAGACATTACAGGATGGTTAATATCTCTGGCCTCTGCCCACTAAATTCTGGTCAAACCCTCCAATCACAGTGATAAGCAGTCCCTCTCCTCCCCCAACTTTGAAAACAATCTCTAAAGGGCAGTCTAGCTCCCTTTAAGAGTTATGATTCTGCAGGTCTCTAGTGACCTAATCTTCTCATCCAGCTGTTCTCGCCCTCTAGAGCCTTTGATCAGCTCACCTTGATTTCCTTCCCTCTGCTGGCTCCCATGACATTGCTGTGCTTGGACTTTCTTCCTTTCTTTTGCCTCACCCTTGCCCCGTGTTCCGATCTGATTTCTCCTTCTCCACCTGCCCTTCCATGTAGATCTGACCTTGGTCCCTTCTTTTTCCCTCTCCAAGGTTTTTCTTTGATAAAACTTCAACACCACTTCCAGGCCACTAGTTCCCAAGCTGCTCATTTCTATGCTATTTAAGCCTATTTTTTTCCAGCTAAGTGAGTCCCTAGGTGAGCCCTAAGGCTCACCTTAGGGCTAAGTCCCTAAGTGAGCCCTAGGTTACATATGCCCCACATCCAATTGGCCAACTTTCTTTAAAGCCTGTTATTCCTTTGGCCGTACCTTTCTGTGTTAATGGCAACATCACCCACTCACTCAGCCTAAACATGGCGGCCGTCTTGATCTCTCTCACTCCTCACATTCAGATGATTGCTGTGTTCTGTTAGTTCTGAGGAATATTGGAATCGAATATTCAGGAGCAAGTCATGTGAAGATGGGAGCAGCGTTGGTGATGAAGGTCAACGCCCTGGAAAGGGTCACTCTGATCTCACTCTTCTGCTCTTTTGTTTTATTTAAAAATTTCTTTGGACTAGCCTAATTTTTCTACACCCTGGGCATACTGCCCTGAGCTAATTTGTTTGCCCGAATTAATTACTAGCGGGGGTGGGGGCAGCCTCATTTTCACAGAAGCCTTCTCTTTTGGAAGGAATGCCTTTTTATTCAAACAGTCCGATTTAGGTTTTTTGGCACCCAGTGTAAAGGGTGCCTTGACATTTCCATAAAGACATTGAAATGTTACCATCCCTGAAGAAACGGTTTCAGAATACGAAACCTTTATCTTTTTCTTTTTCCCTAAGGAAGAAGAACATCACCAGCCTAACTATCTCTGTAAAATAAAACTTCCTCATTTGCTTTTCATGTTACTAGTGGAAGAAGATAATGATGCAGTTTGTAAAATATGAAAACAATGATATGAAATTTGCTTTTGATTTTTGTCTATGTAAATAACTCTTCAATTATGAGGTCAAAGATGCTTGTTAGGGTTATCTATTATTCTTCCAAGTGATTTTTGAAAGATCTGTTAGGAGAGCAAATACACTTGAAAAGATGTTCCTTGTGATTGTTACTCCACACTGAGTCGCCAAAAGACAATTGACTCTTTTTGTAGGTTATATATTATTCATATAATTTTTTTTTAATTCTGAGAAAAATCACATAACATGAAACCTACCTTCTTAACAAAATGTTTAAGGGTCAGTACAGTGTTCCTAATGATACACACATTGTCATAGAGAAGATTTCCAGAACATTTTCATTTTGCATAACTGAAACTCTGTATCCATTGAACAGCAACTCCCCATCTTCCCCTTCCCCCAGCCAGTGGCGACCACCATTCTACTCTGTTCCTATGAGTTTCACTACTTCATGTAGCTCATATAAGCGGAACCGTGAAATATTTGTCCTTCTGGGACTGGCTTATTTCACTTAGCTCATAGTCTCAAGGTTCATCCATGTTATAGCACATGACAAGATTTCCTTCTGTTTTTAAGGGCTGAATAATATTCCATCATATGTATAAACTGCATTTTCTTTATCCATTCATCTGTTGATCGACATCTTGGCTAATGGTGAATACGTTGCAATGAATACGGGTGTGAAAATATCTATTCGAGATCCTGTTTTCCATTATGTTGGATAAATCCCAGAAATGAGATTGTAATTCATATGGTAGATCTATGTTTAATTTGGGGGGGGGGGATTCTCTATATTTTTTTCCATAGCAGCTGCACCATTTCACATTCCCACCAGCAGTGCATAAGGATTCCAGTTTCTCCGTACCCTCACCAAGACTTGTTATTTTCTCTCCCTCTGTGTGTGTGTGTGTGTGTGTGTGTGTGTGTGTGTGTGTTTATAATGGCCATTCTAACAGGTATGATGGGATATCTCCTTGTGGTTTTGATTTTATTTCCTTGACCAGTGATCCTGAGAATCTTTTTGTATACCTGTTGGCCATTTGTATCTTCCACAAAAAAAAAAAAAAAAAAAAAAACACCCAGCTCAAAATGGATTCAAGACCTAAATGTAAGACGTGAAACTCTAACACTCCCTGAAGAAAATATGGGGGAAAAACTTCTTAGCATTGGTCTTGGCAATGATTTCTTAGATATGACACCAAAAGCAGAGGCAACAAAAGTAAAAGTAGGCAAATACGGCTATATCAAACTAAGAAACTTCATGGCAAAGGAAGCAATCAACTGAATAAAAGCCAACTATGGAACGGGAGGAAGTGTTGGCAGTGTGCATATTTGATAAGAAGTTAATATCCAAAACTCCTGTAAGAAGAAAGATTTTCTGTTGAACGTAGATCAGGAATCAGCAAACTTGTTGTATAAGACACCAGAGAGTAAAGATTTGGGGCTTTGCAAGCCATATGATCTCTGTTGCGACTACTCAGGCTGCCATTGTAGTGGGAATGCAGCCAGAGACGATACATAAATGGATGAGTGTGGCTGTGTCCCAACAAAACTTCATTTACAACACCAGACTGGGATGGATTTGGCCCGTGAGCCGGAGTTTGCTGGATCTAGAGCAGGGTTCTCTGTCTGGCTCTCTTAGCATTTTAGCTGGATAGCTTGTTGTGGAGGGCTGTCCTATGCCCCGTAGGATGTTGAACAGCACCCTGACACTGGGTACCAGGGGCAGCTCCTTCCCTACCACCCTGGTTGTGACAACCAAATGTGTCTCTAAAAGCATTGCCAAATGTATTCTGGGGGCAAAATTGCTGTCAGTTGAGAAACTCTGATCTGGATGATCAAAATACTGATGAAGAGTGTCGAGAAATATTGCCCTAAAATTACAAAAAGTAGGGTAGGACAGAACAATTGAAAACCATGGCATATTTGTCTCAGGTAGGTCGAGGTCTCCTCTGAGGGGCTGTTAGCACCACCTAATTTGGGAAAGCAGTTCAAAAACAATAGCAATTGAAAAGTGTTCTGTCGATAATGCAAATATGAGTTTAACCTACTTTTGCAACAGGGACTGAAAACAAAACAGTTCAACACATTAGCATGTCTTAATGAAACTTGCTGGGTTTGGAGGTTGGCTATGGGTTGGAAAGCTGGGGAGAAAAAAAAAAAAACTACTCAAACTAGTAGTTCTAGTTCCCGTTTGAGCAAAGGTTTATTTTTTCTGCTTATCTGAATTCAGAACCAACACAGGCAGGGTGATTTTTGAAAGCACTCACGTGTTTCTCATTGTTTGGACAGGGCCAGAAAAAAAAAATGGCTCGGTTTCACTGCAAATTGGCACTGACGCATGTTTTTGAAAGTTAAAAACAGTATAACATTCACGAGTGAATCTCAGAGAATGTTGTCTTCTTGTCCTTTAGAATAAACACCTGTTTTGCAAATAGAGTAAAAGCCGTCTTTATTGAGAAACTGTCGGTTTCTTTTTCTCCATTGCTCTTCATCTATTTTTAACCATTAGCATTTTAAAGTACAATTTAAAATGTTATCATTGAGATCATCATAATTTTAAATTAAAAAAAAAATACCCCAGATTTTACCAGGAATTACAGCAAAGCCTTTTTTAGCTGAGTCTCTTCTTGACCTGAAAAGCAAAGGAAATACATCAATCCTTTCCTCCTTTAATAAAATTCTCTGTGGTTACTGGATAACACTTTTCCAGTCGGAGGAAGGGTGGTCCCCATCCTTGAAAGGAGCTGATGCTCCATGCCGTGAGCCCTGCTGCTCTCATCCCCGTCTCCTGCAGCCACAGCAGATGCACTCAGTGACCCCGGCCTCCGGGTCACCAGTGCCGTTGGACGCGATGTCATCCTGAGACCATCTGGTGGATAAATCGGATCATTTCCTTTATACTTGGGATCATGAAAGAGGGTGATGAAAACAGACTCGTCATAGGAAACTCTTCCCGGGAACCCACGTTTCCATACACCCCAAGGGACTCAAATCCGTAAATCCCATCTGTCCATGCCATGCTTCCGATCAATACCCAGCCGCCTCTCTTCTAGGCTGGTCCAGTGTGGGGGTGATTGGGACACGTGTGACCGCAGGCCTTTTTCTCCGTCCCTCAGGTTACCACGGCCTCTACTGCGAGGAGGAATACAACGAGTGCCTGTCTGCTCCGTGCCTGAACGCAGCCACCTGCAGGGACCTCGTTAATGGCTACGAGTGTGTGTGTCTGGCCGAGTACAAAGGTGAGCACCACCCCCTTGGCCTTCTTGCACCCGAGTGGCCTAAACGACCTCATGCCTTTCTCAGCTTAAGTGCACCAGCCTCTAATTGGAGCATTACCTCATTCAGAATCCAGACCGAATGCTGGAGGTGGGACGATTCATGGGGCCGAAGAGATCAATTTGCACGTCTGGGGTTTCCTCCTGATAGATGGAAACTTCTCTCTCCTGTCCTTTCCTTCTTCCTGTACCCCCTCTGTCTTCTCTGTTGGGTGCGTTCGGAAGCCTGTGATAAAAAGTGGGATGCGGTGCACTGTGCGACCCTAACCTGAGGACCTGGTGGTGGAAAGCACGGGGAGGGGAGCGTGGGGCTGTGCGGCGAGCCGGGCGGAGCTGGGACGCCGCGCTTTCCGGCGGAGGGCGCAGGTGGCCTCACACGTTGGCCACAAAGCTGGTTCTTGTTAAGCGAGTCACTGGCGAGGGAGATGTGAGCTCATTTGAGTGGATGCGTGTCAGAGTCACTCTGGAAAAACAGCCGACATCGGCAGGGTGCTGATAATGTGCAGAGCTCGTTCTCAGCCCCGTGTGCGTGAACTCATCAAGCCCTCACAACAGCCCTGCGAGGTGGCAGTGGTGTCCCTCAGAAGCCCAGCCAGCACGTCCCCGAGCCTTTTCTTCTCGCTCCCCAGGGGGCTTAGCGGTGTGACTTCGTTCAAGCCCAGATGCCCTCGGACGGCACCACGCCAGGAAATCCGTGTTTATCAGCCACCGCACACATTTCTCTAGGCCACAGCTTCGGGGCTGGGTTTGGATTTTTTAATGCCTTTGTGGGCTCTCTTTCTAGCCTCTAACCTCGTGCTCCCACCGCTGCTTACTTGACATCATCCATCTGCCGGGTGACCTTCCTCGTCATTGGATGGACCCACCTGTATTTAGCGGTCTCTTTGGTGAGCCTGAAGGGTTCGTAGGCCACACGGATGAACTTGATCTAGTCTTTGGCCGGAAGGGATGGGGCTGGGCCAAGGGTCTGGTCTGTGTTCAGCAGATCTGATGCTCCCTTTTGAGTGTGATGCCCACTTGGAACCAAAGTCCTCCACTTCCACAAGGGTAGATGTGCTGGCTTCACTCACGTGGATTTCATTTCCAGGTTTTTCAGAGTAGTGAGAGATAGGGAGTCTGCTCAGTTCTGGAAAGAGGAATAAGAATCAGGAGACCTGCTGAGCCTAGATTAATCTCCTCAAGTGTGACTGTGTCTGTATAAAGTAAGGACAGTGATACTTACTGACATTTTGAGGTTCTTCAATGACAGAATTAGTAGTGAATGTGTTTCAAAAAGTAAAAATTCCAAAGTTCTTCAGTCCCTGATGCAATTTTTTCCTGTCTTGGAGGCATTAATTGTGCTGTCATGACTAAGCAGTAAAAACTACAGTTACACATGATGAACCACGGATACATAGACTGTTCATCCTTCCATATATGCTCTAAATTCCACCCCTTCATTTTTTTAAGTTTATTTCTTTTTGAGAGAGAGAGAGAGAGAGAGCACAAATGGGGCAGAGAGAGAAATGGAGACAGAGAATCCCAAGCAGGCTCTGTGTTAATAGCACCGAGCCTGACCTGGGGCTCAATGTCACAAACTCCAAGATCAACCTGAGCTGATATCAAGAGTTGGATGCTTCACCGACTGAGCCACCCAGGTGCCCCATCCCTTCCTTTTCTTTTTTTTTTTTTTTTTGAGTTTGTTTATTCATTTTTAGGAGAGACAGAAAATGGGTGGAGGAAGGGCAGAGAGAGAGGGAGAATCTCAAGCAGGCTCCACACTGTTAGCATGGAGCTGGACTCAGGGCTCGAACTCACAAAACCGTGAGATCATGACCTGAGTCGAAATCGAGAGTCAACCAACTGAGCCATCCAGGCGCCCCTAAATTCCACCCCTCTGTCTTTCCGGGACTCCCCTCCATCAGTCACTGACTCTGCCAGGGATGACCCAAGAAGATAAGTGACCCCGGAGGGTATCCCAAACATATCTGAGGATTTAGATTCTCAAGAAAAGGATGCGGGTGTTGGGAACTTCGCACACAACAGGGTTAGAGGAGGGGTTTCTGAGGAGAACTGAGTCAATGGCCAGCTGAGTTCAAAGGACCCCCGGTTTGCAAAGAGGAAATACATGCCGTGCATTACCTACATGTGACCTCATGAGGTGGGGGGCTCCACTGATCTCACAGAGGCTGGCTGTCCTCTACAACAACTGCAGTCGGGCTGAGCTGGCCCTTTATTTTCTGTGTGGCTGAGAGAGAATGGGCTCCATTCATCCCTGGAGAGCCCTGGAAACCCAAAACTGGGAGGCCTCCACCCTGTGCCGTAGTAGACAGGGCCCCGTTGGCCGACCTGTCCAGCACCGGAGGGAAGTCCAATGGCATCTGGTTCTGCCATCTTCTTCCTTCGTCCTCCTGGCCAGTACGAGGAGCCTGTCCCAACCCCTCAAAAAGGGAAGATAATCTAGGAAATACAAATGAGATTGCCACAGCAGCCAGCCGCTCTAACCACTCAGGAGAGGAAGTGAGAAAAGTGCTGTATGCTACTCAAACTTGACTCTGGATCTGGAAAACACAAAGGAGGAACTAGTTCATGGTAGAAGTGAAAATAGGAGGAAAAGGAAATCGTGACCGACAAGGTAGGACATGTGGAGAGGCACTCTAGGCGATCTGTTTCTGTCTGAATGGCGGACGCTCCAGAAGAAGAAAGAACACATGGAAATAAAACCAGAATCCACGAATTGCTGGAAGGAGAAGTCTGCGACCTGGAGAAAACTGGAGTTTTTGTATAGAATGAAGGAGCTCACAGAGGGCCGGAGGGATTGGTGAAGGAGGTGGTACGCGGTTGGAGATTTCCTGTTAAAATTTCTAAATCTGAGGAGGGACAGAATATTTTTCATGAAAGTCTTCACAGGGAGTACAGGTTATATACAAAAGAAAGAGAATCCAGTCCACACTGGCCTACCCTTCTCTCCAATGAAAGCAAACAATCATGCAGCAGTGTTTCAGGTTGCCCAACGGAAAGGACCGGCAACTGTAGGATCCTTTACGTTCGAGGACAACAGAAAGACATTGTGCACATTTAAGCATACGGAAAGCATAACACAACACCATGTACCCTTTCCAAGAAAATTATTTTACCCTATCTATCTATCTATCTATCTATCTATCTATCTATCTGTCATCATTTTGAGAGAGAGTGAAGGAAGGTCAGAGGGAGAGACAGAACCTCAAGCAGGCTTTGTGCTATGCAGGGCTCGATCCCACGACCCTGGGATCATGACCTGAGCTGATATCAAGAGTCAATGGACTGAGCCACCCAGGCGCCCCAAGAAAATTATTTTAGAAAGTATTCTCACTGAACTGGGACTAAATCAGAACACATATAACTATATAGTTGGAGCTAGAGAATAGGAAGAAGAGGGTTGAACAGAATCCTTTAAATGCAGGGATAAACCTAAACAGAGGATATTAAAGTGATTGTGGCCGGTAATTTAATGGTGAAGAGAAATCTTTTGGAAAAAAAGTATGTATAGCTGCTTTACTAATTAGTTCTGCATAAAGAATCACTACAAAGCAGTGGCTTGAAACGACACCCTTTTAGTATCTAACACTTCCGTTGGTCCAGGCACGTTTTAGTGGATGGGAATCAAGGTATTGGCTGGACTCAGTTCTCACTGGAAGCTTGAATAGGAAAGAGTAAACCTCCCCATTCCCTCAGGTTGTTGGCAGAATTCGTATCCTTGTGGCTGTAGAATTCATGACAGCTTGCTCCCTGAAAGCCAGCAATGAAAGGGAGATGAGAGCTTGTGCTGCTCCATGCCTCTAACTTCAGGAGAGGAGGCCTGCACCCTCCCTTAAAAAACAACAACAACAAACAAACCCTGATTAGGTCAGGCCCACCTAGGATCAACACAGAGTTTAAGGACCTTAACTGCATCTTCAAAATCTCTTAAGTTTTGTCAGATGCTATCGGTTTGAAGCTCACATACAACGGAAGGGTATGACTCATTGGGGGTCACCTTAGAGTATGTCCATTGTACCCTTTCTTAAAGAAAAATTTAAATGACCACATTCAAGTTTCATATCATTTTAACTAAACCCATGAATTGAAGGGGATGGGGATGGGAGGGACTGGAAGGCATACATATGTGTTAAAGGTCTCATCCCAGTGGGCAGATAAAGTGATCATCTGATTTGGGTATATTTGTGGAGACCTTTAGGTTTGAATTTAAATGAGACTCCTGAAGGCAAAGCCTAGCAGCATTAATGGTAGGACTTCTTTTGTTAATTTTTTTAATGTTTATTTATTTTTGAGAGAGAGCGTGAGCAGGGAAGGGGCAGAGAGAGAGGGAGACCCAGAATCCGAAGCAGGCTCCAGGCTCCAAGCTGTAAGCACAGAGCCCGTTGCGGGGCTCAAACCCACAAGCCATGAGGTCATGACCTGAGCTGAAGTCAAATGCTTAACCGACTGAGCCACCCAAGAGCCCCTAAATGGTAGAACTTCTAAAGTAATAGTTGGGGGGCAGGGTGGTAGAAGGAACTAAAACAGAGGTAGAAGGGGCAAAGTCCTACCCTCCGATCCAGAGGAAAAGTGAGTCACAGGATCCTGCGCCTTTCTCTCTTTGGGGGATGGACATCTGTCCCTCTTCAGAAGCATTTCTTCAAATGTAGCATAAATTCATGAATAGCGAGTGCTAATTAGTACTTGCCTCTGGAGTTAGAACTTAGGTGGGGGGGTGTTGGGAGAGGGTTGGGACTTTAACTTCCTACTTCACACATACATTTTTTTCAAGTGGTGATTTTTTTACTGTTTTATGTTAAAATCCAACTTAAATAAATTACTACAGCTTCCTAAAAAGAATGAGTGTAATGGGAGCTCAGGCAAGTATAGCTGAAGAACATTTTGATCAAGGAAAGCAGTGAGGGGGACCTTCTGCCAGATGTTTTATTTTCATTTATTTATTATGCCTACATTCACACGTTATGGGTACAAGAGTGGGCAGCTAACCAAAACTGAATAATGGCCCAGAAACCGTTGTCTAGAATAACGTATGGTTCTTCCAGAATTGCTATGAATGGGAAAGATGTTTTTTTTCATAAGTGGTGTGGGAGAAATTGGGCAGCCACACAGAAAAAAAAAAGAAGTGTTTTTAAACTTCTTCATAAATGTGAATTGGAAGAAAAACACTTTTCATTGACTTTGTGTCCTCTGCTTCCTTCCCCCTTTTTTTCTCTTTATTTTACAAGCAAGTTACCCTAGAGTTGCTGTAGATAACACCTCCATTTGTAAACTTTTTATTCTTCTCGTCGTCCTCTTTAGTTTGGATTTTGTCCACACCACCCTGCAGTGACCCAGCTGAGGGCTTTTCAGTGAGATCCTGAAGCCTGCCCTTCTAGCTTCCGACTCCTGGTTCCTGCTTCTTTGCCCCATTGACCGCTGGGTCCCTTTTGAAACTCACTGTGCATTAGCTTCCTTCTGCAGCTCCGTTCCTGTTCCCTGACTCTGGTCCCCCTGCCCCCACTGAATCCTTGTCCTCGGGATGCCATGAACACCGTTGGTCCCCAGGGTTTCCTTCTTGTCCCCTTTGTCTGTCGGTCTCCGACTGTGTGATACCTCCCTCCTTGAGTTCTTCCAACCTTGTCTCTGTATTTGCTGTGACAATTACAGTCAACCTTATAGAAATTACCTCTTTTTTTTTTAAGTTTATTTATTTATTTATTTTGAGAGAGACATAGAGAGCACCAGCAGGGGAGGGGTAGAGAGAGAGAGAGAATTCCAAGCAGGCTCTACACTGTCAGTGCAGAGCCTGACGTGGGGCTTGAACTCCCTTATCTTGAGATCATGACTTGAGCCAAAGTCAGGAGTCAGACACTTAACTGACTGAACCACCCAGGTGCCCAGAAATACCCTCTTTTTTACACTAAATCATAATTTCCTGAAAGGCAGTGACTACACCAGGACGACCTCCTCCTCCTCCTCCTCCTCCTCCTCCTCCTCCTCCTCCTCCTTCTTTTAAATTCTCTGTAGCTCTTGATATAGTGGCTTGCACAAAGACAAATGCTCAAAGCCATCTTTACTTGAATTGAAATTGCCGCTTAACGCTCTAATTAAATAAAGGAAACCAATATGAACATTTTCCCAGAAAATTTCTGCTGTGGATCATGAAATTGTTAGAAGGAAAATGCATGGAGGGACTTGGAGTAACCTCTCTTCAGACATACTGAAATGCTCGTTCCCCCCTCCAAAATTAGCTCAGAGCTGGTTCATGACTAGACGTGGAATACTTCGCTAGTGCTCACGACTTCTCAAGTTTCCCCCTATGCTGTCGATTTTTATTTTTTGCAGAACAAACTCGATGATCAACAATAGACTCATTTGGAATTTGGGGTGGCCAGAGCTAGGGAGAAAATATTTCAGTTTTTAATTATGAAAACACTGCAACAATAATAAAATTTTGGGAAAAAGAAAATTTTAAATTGCTCGTAGCTTTTCAACAGAATATGAGACCAATTATTACTGTTGTTGTTCCCATCCTTTTTAAATATCCATGTTTTTATAGTACAACTGAGTTTACCTGCGATTTTATGTCATTCTGCTTATACCTTCCTTTTGGTCGTATGTTTGATTTAGATATTGCCAGGAAGTCTTACTAGTTCTATTTTAAATGGCTGTGTAGTATTCCTTGGGGGAATATTTATCCACTCCCTTGTTGCATCTGACGTGGGGCTATTATAAATAATTCTGAAATGAACATCTTTATTCGTATAATTTTTTATACTTTCTCAATTTTGGGTGGGGGGGGGGAGAATTGGGTTTTAGAAATGAGACCACTGGGTTATGGGTTCGATCACATTGTACCTAATCATTTATTTTAAAAGCCTACAGAAATTTATAATGGAAAAGTTGAGAACTCTTTCTTTGTTTGCCAGAATTATTCTTCCCATGTAACCAGTGAACAAGAATTTCTGGATGTTTTGTGTATGTAGCTTTTCTCAAGAAGTGGGATAGATACAAAAATGTATAAGTCAGGGTTTCTTCCTTTTTTAGGCTATTATTTAAAAAAATTTTTTTTTAATGTTTATTTGTTTATGAGAGAGAGAGAGAGACAGAGTGTGAGCAGGGGAGGGGCAGAGAGGGAAGGAGACACAGAATCGGAAGCAGGGTCCAGGCTCTGAGCCGTCAGCACAGAGCCTGATGCAGGGCTTGAACTCACAAACCGTGGGATCATGACCTGAGCTGAAGTCAGACGCTCAACTGACTGAGCCACCCAGGTGCCCCTTTTAGGCTATTATTTAACCAGGGGAGCAGATGGAGACTGGCAGGCACAAGGAATAATGAGGCCAAGGTCAAGATGCCAATTGTAATTTCTGAAAGAGTTTAGAAACAGTTGGGTTCTGTGATGGTTGAAATACTGAAAAAATTTTTGTGGAGGAAATAAGTTTGAATAAAATAAGATGATGTCTTAAAGAGAAACATGATGTTCAGAGAACACTTAGAGTTCATTTTCTTTACCTGGCTTAATTTTCCTGGAGACAAAATAGTGACTTTCAGTTCTCAAAATATTAATCATGGCTAAATTGTGATGGCAACAAAGCTTTATAATGGGCGCACCACTCTTTGAATTTTTGCTCGTTTTAGTTCTAAAATTAACTTCTATACAGAGCCCTGTTGGAATAGAGGTCTTTTCAGAAACATTGCCTCTCTATCCCTTAATATGAAAAGTATGAATTTTTATTAGTTTTGACTGAATTACAGTTTATTTTTGCTTGAGACTAAACACAAGTTTCGTAATAGTGCGTGCTACATCCCTTGCCAATGGGTGATGCATGTGTCGTTCCACAGACTTAATTTGAAGCGTGGACCTGGTTTTCCCTGACAAAATAGGGTGTTTTTGAGGCAGATTTGGAATGACTTCGCACTCCTCTGGCAATCTTCACCTGTGTGTCAGCCAAAGTACACTGACTGTCGCCCCTCCTGACGGGACAGGATTCTGGTGATACGTCCAGAATTTCTTCCACGCATTAAATTATGGCGTCTGCTCTAAAGGACCTCAGAGGTTGGCGGGGGAAATCAGGAGCACAGATAAGTCGTGCCCTAACACGGTCAGCTCTCTAACAGTGCGGATCTCAGCATGCTCTCAGTGCACAATGGCGGAGAAATGGAGCTCCGTCTCGCGAGAGTCAGGTTCAGCTTTCCAGAGAGGTGGCGTTTGAGTCAGACTCTGACAGATAGAATGTGCCGGTGAGGAACAGCCTGGGCAGAGGTGAAGGAAGGCGTCCTTGTCAGAAGGGACAGACGCCCAGCCTGCCAGGCTCAGGGCCCCTGGGGAAGGCAGCAAGGTGGGGCCCGGGGTGCCTGAGGGGGAGGGTTAGAGGAGAGCCACCTTGGCACATGAGTGGTGCTCGTGACTGTCTGTTCTCTGCATTCAGGGTTTCTAGCTCGTGGTTGTTCAGCTCTCATTGACAAGCTGAGCAGTATGACAGATATTTTTTATATTAGGATTAGCAAGGCTGAGAGTGTAGAAATGTGAGTAACCAAGTACTCACTGGGGACTTTTAAGACCATCTTGCTTCAGAGTCATTGTGTTTCTGCGAAGATAAGCGTTTGTCCGATCTTGCTGCCAGAAAGCTCTCAACGGATCTCAAGTGACCCAGTATCTTTTGAAAAAGAGAAATAACAAGGGGAAAAAATTATCGCCAAAAAGCAAGAAGACCTCCAAAAGATGAAAATTGCTATTTTCCTGGGTGTTTTCATCAAATCCGTCTTATTGAAGTCTTTTAAGTTTAATGTGTTTAAATATTTAGCCTCGAGGGGTACCTGGGTGGCTCAGTTGGTTAAGCGTCAGACTTCAGCTCAGGTCATGATCTCACTGTTTGTGGATTCAGGCCCCATGTTGGGCTCTGTGCTGACAGCTCAGAGCCTGGAGCCTGCTTCGGATTCTGTGTCTCCCTGTGTCTCTGCCCCTCCCCTGCTCGCACTGTCTTTCTCTCTCTCTCAAAAATAAGTAAGTAAACATTTTTTAAAGATTTTAAATATCTAGCCTTGAATTTGCTTCTTAGCCTCATTTGAAAAATGTGGTACTCTGTGTGTGAATATATTCATCGTATTAATATTACACAGTCTTGATTGGCCAGTGTGTTACCAGAAACTCAGTAAAGATCATCCTTGATTGCTCTTACTTGAGATCTAATGGACATCTTTTTAGATTCCAGACATTCCTGAACTTCGGTTATGGCTGTATTTCCCGTGACACTTGAAAGCCTTTTTTGTCACCTGGTTTCCATTGATCAGCCACATGGGACCTTGAAAATATGTGTATCTTTGTTTTTTGATAAACACTTTGAAGCAGAAAAGACCGTTTTGTATTTTATTCTTTTGGTTGAGTCCATGCTACTTGGGAATCAGTGGGATAACAGAGATAGAAACTTCTGGGTGAAAAGGCCATACACACCCAAGTGAGGAAGAATTGCCAGTTTTATGCATATCTTTACATTGGCTTGATTTCATATATTACTTGGGTTGGTTAAGGACAGTGAAAGTCAAGGAGGCTCGTTCCTGTTACTAGAGACAGGGAGGGAACTAGGATAGGGCTTTGGGGGGTCGCGTCCCACCAGGCCCGACGCAGTGGGATTCAGGTGGTGGTTACAGGGAGAAAAGCCAGACAATGGTCTGAAAGGCACTTCAGGAAGATATCTGGCAGAATATTTTTCAGGGGTTGGATATGAGGGGCAAAGGATGAAGTGGAATGAAAAGCCATCCATTCTAAATGCTTTGCCAGGCTCCAGTAAGTTATTAGTATGAATACAGATGGGCCAGTTCTGTTTCTGTTTTCTCTTACACTTTTTTCCTCTTCTTGAGCCCGACTTCATAAGACAGATGAAAAAGAAATGATAGACAGAAATCCCAGCGAGAATAATTTCAGTGACTAAATCATGAGTCATTGGGCGTGGCAGTCCTTTGCACGATAATGAGCTAAGTAATGAAGTGGAGAGAAAATTAAGTAAATTCTGTTCAGTTACTGTTAGCTTTGTGCTTGCTTTTCACGAGGCTGTCAGGAAGGGTGAGCGTACCGTTGTGTGCATTCTTGCACAGAATATAATGTGACCTGCCTTCCCCTCGAAAGGGCAGGAGATGAGAGAGGGAGAGATCAATCCATTCACCCATCTTGGCATTCCAGTGAAACCACAGCAAAAAAAAAAAAAAACCTCACCCTTCAAATAGTGTTGGGTTTTTAAAGTTTTTTTTTTTTTTTCAACGTTTATTTATTTTTGGGACAGAGAGAGACAGAGCATGAACGGGGGAGGGGCAGAGAGAGGGAGACACAGAATCGGAAACAGGCTCCAGGCTCTGAGCCATCAGCCCAGAGCCCGACACGGGGCTCGAACTCACGGACCGCGAGATCGTGCCCTGGCTGAAGTCGGACGCTTAACTGACTGTGCCACCCAGGCGCCCCTAAAGTTTTTAAATAAAGTTATGAAATAATACATGGTCATTGAAAAAAAAGTCCAACAATATAGAACTCCCTGTTGTGAAAGCCAAAAATAATTCAGTGCCTCACTCCTACTTTTGCATACATACATGCATACGTAGGCTTTTTTTTTTTTTTGTACCCGTGGGAAACGGCGTTTGCTATAAAGACTTTTGAAGTGCCTACTTGTCGTGAAATGGGCTCCATAGAATTTTGTACGTTTGCACGGCCAGTCTGAGCTCACTCCCAGCAAACTACTTAGCAAGCACAGACCCAGATCCAGATCTCTGGTGGTTGCAAATCCCAGCTGCCTCTCTGACCAGCCTCGTGACCTTGCATTCTTTCCTCAGTTCCTTCATCTGCAAAAAGGGAGAATAAGGCTATCTGCCTCCAAGTGTCGTTACAAAGATCAAATTAGACGCAAAGCCCAGTGTGAGGGCCTGGGACATAGCTTGTGCACAACACATGTTCACTTTGGTACTCGGTGATCCAATTTAGTCTTTTGAATGAATTCTAAGTGCCAAGTGGCTCCCTCTCTATCCTGCAGTTTCCCCAAAGTAGAACCACTGCTCATTTCAATATCTGACCCCGCATCTGCACGTTCAGGATGCTGCTTATCAATTAGATCGATACCTTATAAAGGATCTCTGGCGATTTTCTGTTCCTTTTGGAGACTTAAAAACATGTCACTGATAAATTTTATCTTTCAGGGTTTTATCTTTCTGTTTGCTAGGCTTTGGGACTTGTGGTCAGAGAAAGTACAGATAAATGACTATGGTAGGACCTAAAAGCAGAGAATGAATTTGCTGTGTTCTCATAAGGCGTGGCCTCACAACAAACTAGCCAAGAGGGGACACATGCCAGCATGCACACACACACTTGCACATGCGCACACTTGCATACACACGTGCGCTTCTGGGAACCTGCCTTCGTGTAGTTCCAGGCTGTTCAGACACTTTGCTTTCAACGGCCACGGGGGCTGGAGATTCATTAACAAGTTACCCCTTTTGTGTCTGTTTCTCCGCAGGAATCCACTGTGAGTCTTACAAGGACCCCTGTGCTAATGTCAGCTGTCTGAACGGAGGCACCTGTGACAGTGAGGGCCTGAATGGTACATGTGTCTGCGCACCAGGGTTTACAGGCAAGTGATCCGGGAACTGGGTTTTAAAATTTGCCCCCAAATCCCTAAGATTGCAGCTGTTAAAAAAAAAAACACCCAAAACTCAGAATTCTCTGTGCATACATTATTGCAAAAATGTGGACACCACTGCAAAATGTAACCAGGCGGTGCTTGGATGAAAATCTACTTGAAAACAATTGACCGCGTCGTCACTAAATGAGGCTCTTCGGGATTCAGCATTTGCTACAGAGACTTGCTGAGATTGCCATTGCTAAACATTTCCAGAGCTGCAGCTTTGAAACATGAGAAATAAGCCATTACACCAACGCCTGAGAAAGTGTTAAGTGTTTGGGGAAGTGTTCATGGGAAGAAGGGGAAAGGAAGAATCAATTTGTCTTTTAGGGAAATTGCATTCAGCTACCATGTTTCTTTTTCCTGAAAGATACACCAGTTTGGGGATTTTGAAAAATGAAGGGAGGTGGTGGTGGGGTGGGCAAGGAGGGGGAAAGCCTCCAGCATCAGGGGCGATTATTGGTGAAGGTACAGACGCTGTAAGTGTGGGGAGCAGGGAGAGAAAGCCGTCAAGAGCAAAGCATGTTGGGAGGGCAGGGGCGGGGCTGGGTGCAAGAGAAACACCTCACTGAGCTGTGAGTGGGAAGAGCCACTTTGAGAGTCGGGAGCCTTTCTCAGTCACCCCCCGCCCCATGGGCTTCAGGGAGTTTTTGAGTCCCTGAAATTGGGTGTGAAACACTGTATGTATGTGTGTATGTTGAGAGAAGACTTTCACGTTTTTATCAGATTCTCAAAAGGAACTGTGAATCACTAGGGTAGAAAAGGTTCCATCCTTTGCTTGTCCATTGGAACCCAAGAGTCCTGAAATGTAGAGTGTAGGACAAGTCTGTGTTTTCAGAGCTTTCCCAACCAACAGAAACATCCAGGTCACTCTGGTTTGCACGTTGGGAAAGGTTGACCTATAAGGTGCCTGTAGAAGAGGGTAGGTCCTTAAGCTGCAGGAAAGCACGTGTTCTCATTGGCTGGAGAGTGTCTTGTCATGCTCCCCTCTCTCCTGCTGAGCCACTGTGGCCACCTCCCCAACCCTGGAGAATTTCACAGACCACGGGCGGGCTCCCATTCCATCCCTGGGGAGCCTCTTTTGTGCTTCTGGGGAAGATGCCAACAGTCAAGATGTGGGAGAAGCAATTTCTGATCTTCCTTCTATTTATCTGTGTCACATCCTGTGTTTTCCTTTTGGGTTTTCCTGGGACTGAGAAGTGGGCTCATTCCAGAAGATGATTCGCAGATGGTTTTGTTTTGCTGACTGGTTTATAAACACACACAGACATTTATACTCATCAATGGATGCAAAAATAATATTGGGGAAGCATTCTGGGTTTTTTTCCAGACATTTTTATCTCACAAATAATAAAAAGCATGGAGGAAAGATTAGAAAATACAGGACTGTAGGAAAAAACACTTAACACTGCCCTGCTTGGAGATAACCATTGTTAATATCTTAATACATATATCCAGAGATTTTCCTGAAGGTCTGTGCATATCACAGATAGTGTATAGTGTATATGCATATATATTTGAATGTAAAAGGAATCATGTTGCTCATACTATATTATAACCAACTTCTCGCTTAAAAATAAATGTAAATCATAAATATGTTTCCACCTGAAGAAATATCCTTCTGTCTTATCACTTCTAATGGCTGCCCTCTAGCCCGTTACATAAAATGTTGGTTTTTTTCTAACTCATCACCAATTCAGCTCTTGGGGAGTTGAGAACTTCTCTATTATAAACAGCATTGCAATGAGAATCCATGTATGTAGTTCTTTGTGTACTTGCCTGATTATTTCTTTGAGCTAATTTCCCAGATATGGAGTCCCAGGGCCCAGCAGAATATGTACATATTTCCATATTGCTCTTCAGAAAAAGCGTACCAAATTCACTCCAACCAAGAGTATACAGGAATATCTATTTTCTTGTCTTCACACATATACTGAGAATTGTCATTCTGTGACCCAAAATGCCATTTAAGTGTTGTCTTAATTTTCAGGTCTTTGATTCATAATGAAATTGAATACCATTTAATACTTCTAAATGATCATTTGTGTTTCTTCTTTTACAAACTCCCTATTCATACCTTTCTTTGCTTTTCTACCAGATGATTTATGTAAATCCTCCTTCCTTCCTCCCTCCCTCCCTCCCTCCTTCTTTCCTTCCTTAATTTCTTTTACTTTAAGTATTTATTTTAATTCCAGTTAGTTAACATTTATGTTAATCTTTATTCTTAATTTGCAATAGCCCTTTATATTAAGTATGTGACATTTTATATTCCATAGGGTGCAAGTATTTTTCTACTGCCATTTGTCTTTTAAATATATAAAAAGTGTTTTGTTTTCATACACCATATTTTATTTTCATACCATTAAATCTCGATATTTTCCTTCGCTTTCTTTTCTCCTGTACTTTCATGTTACAAAGACCCACCCGTCAAGATCTTATAAACATTCTCCTATGTTATCCTAATAGCGTACGAGTTAATTCTGTGCCTGCGAATCTTTAATCCATTTGTGATCTTATGGGAGACAAAATGCAATCTTTTCTCCAGAAAATGGAGCAAGTCTCCGACTGCCTAGTCAGCGCTCGCTCTTGGGTGTCTCTCAAAGGCACCTTGAGCTTATAGATTTTCTTCTGCTTTCCTTCTTTAAATGTTGGCTACCTCATTAAGTGGTATTACCAGCACCTCAAGTTGTTCCGGCCAGAAACCAGGGAATCGTTTGGCACCCTCGTCCTCTTCTCCCTTACCTGTGGCCAACCACCAAAGAATCCTAGAACCTCTTAGATCTCACTTCCCGGAGCTGACGCCAGGCTGCCTTCACCTCCTGCCCACACTAGCGCGGCCCCCCTAGCCGGTCTCCCCACGCCCCTTTACCTTCACCCCTAACACATCCTCCACACTGTGGAGATCTCGTGAAATGAAAATCTAATCCCTTTGCTGCCCACTTATACGTTGCCTGTTGGCATTTCATTGGTTTGTAGAAAAAGATCAAAGCCCTCAGTGTGATTGCCAAGAACCGGGCAGTCTGGCACCATCCAGCGCTTCCCGCCCTGCCCTCGTTGGTTCCCGAACACCAAGTCAGGGGCTTCTCAGCAGCGTCCTTCCCTCCGTCTCCTGCCTCCTGGTCTCCTCAGCTCCCCACCCCCCTCCCTCCGACCCCTAGGACTTCTTCACCGTACTCACCCCGATCACAGGGAGCAGTAGGACCCTTCCATGAAGCAGTCTCCAGCGTCACTCTAATTGGTCTTTGGAAACAACGAATGTCTATTTCTATTCAGCCTGTTAAACCAGAACCCTGTTCTGGCTGCAGAGGACCACAGAATGGTTCCCAAAGTTGTTTGGAGAGCTGTGCTGTTAATATGTTTTACAGGACACTCGTCCCATGAGATGCTTCTTGGAAAAAGCATCTGTGGCCAAATTTGGGACATGGTACATGCTGTGTGGAGATTCATAAAGGGTGTCTGGGAACCACAGGCTCTAAGAGGTCTTACAGTACAGAATCTTATTTACCTTTGTTTATCATAGAGCCTTCTCTCCCCCTTAAAAACAACTGCCTGCCCTCTTTGACTTGCTACCCCAGAACCAAATACTCTTTCATTTTAGCAAACCTTACTCTCGAGCTCAAAAGCTCCCTAATTGACTGAGTGCAGTGAAGTAGGCCAGTCCTTGTATAATTAAACATACAATGCAGTGTCACATTTATCTTAGGAAGTTGGTGGTTCGGGTTTATTTTGCTCTTTTCTCTCTAGGTTGTTTTTGGGTGGGACCTTAGATTATTGATTCGAGGCCCCTCCTCATTTCTAATGTGTGTATTTAATGCCATAAATTCTCCCGCCAACAGTTCTTTGGCTGTGTCCCACAAATTTTATGTGCTATTTCATTGTCATTTAATTTGGTTTAGGTGCCTTTAGATTTTCTCTGTGATCCGTGGAGTATTTGTAAGTGTGTTAAGTAGTTGGGGCTTTTCTTCCCACACACTTTTGGGCACTTCTGGGTTGCTGGCTTCTCCGGCATCCAGTCTGGAGGATACGAAGCCGAAAGAAAGCTCGGGAGCTCACTGCCATGTTGTTCCTTGGGTCCTGAGTTTCCCAGCCCTTCTGTCTCCTGACTCCTCAGGGTCTCCTCATGTTTGTCTTCTATATCATGTTAAGGGTTTTTGCTTGTACTTCGTTGGAGGAGTAGAAAAAATGTTTTTGCTTCACCATTTTGGAAAAAGTCTCATCCTGGCTGTTTTTAGAATTTTTCCTTGATTACTGGCATTAAACAAATTGATCGCGATGTTCCTTGGTGTGATTTTTTTTTTTTTTTAAAGCAGGCTCCACACCCAACATGGGGCTTGAACTCATGACCCTGAGATCAAAAGCCACATGCCATACTGGCTGAGCCAGCCAGGCACCCCCTTAGTGTGATTTTGTTGGTATTTATCCTGCTTGGGGTTCGTTGTAATTCTTGGGTCTGTGGTTTTATACTTTCATCAAATTTGGAAAATTTTTTAGCCATTCCACCAAATATTATTTTCTGCCTCACTCCCCTTTCCTGGGACTCCAGTTACATCTGTTAGACCACTTAACATTGTACAATAGGTCGCTGAGTCTCTGTTCAGTTTAACATAATTTTTTTTCCCTGAGCTGCAGTGTGTTTAGCTTCTGTTGCTGTTGTGAAGTATACTGGTTCACTCTGCAGAGTCTAAATTACTATGAAAACCATTCAGTTTTGTTTTTCAGTTCAAATATTGTATTTTTCATATCTAGAAGTTCCATTTTGTTCTTTTTTATATCTTTCATTTTTGTCCTCATTTCATTCGTGTTTTCTGTCTTGAGCAAACCCCGTGTTTACTCACTGTCATCTGTTATTTCTGCATCTGTGTCTCTGGATTGATACTTCTTCTGGTTACGGGTCACGTATTCCTATTTCTTGGCACAGCTAGTGGTCGTTGTGTCGATGGATGGTCTTCGTGAGTTAAATTGAGTGACTGGGTTTATTGTGTTTCTTTTTTATGCGCTGGCCTTTTTCTCTGGCAGGTAGGTAAGTTACTTGCTGGCCTGATGGATCCTTTCAAGTGTTTTGTTTTTTATTTTATTTTGGGGAAGTCGATCTGCGGTCGCCATGTCTCTAGGGATGGTTGTGCCCTAGTACTGAGGTGTGACCGTTCCTCACTGAAGCACTGGGTGATCGGTGAAATACCTGCCTTCTGACTTGTGAGACTTTGAACACTTACTTCCCAGTCCTCTGTGGGCTCTGGGAACTGTTTGTCTTTCATCCCGTTTGCTGGGCCTGTGGAGCTCCAACCTACTCACGCACAGTACTCAGCAGCACACTCGAGGGGACGCGGCGTATTTCTGATGCTCTTTTTCTGACTGGCTCTGTCTTCTTTGGAGTCTGTCCTACAAATGGCAGCTACCTTGTCCTCCACAAACTCTGGTTCTTCTCAGTTCAGTGGAACACTGTGTTCTAAATGGGCTCCAGGCAGAAAGCCAGGACGATTCTGGTACTCAGCTGGTTTGTTGGCCTTCTCTCGCAGTCACAGTCCTGCCCTGCCTGTTGTCTAATGTGTTAAAGTGTTTTTCCTGAAATATGTATGTTTCATCCACTTTACAGCAGAAGGCCAAGAGAGGCTTCAGTTACCCCATCGCGGCAGAAGAAGTTCCAAATAATTTTTATTTGTTTTATTTAATTTTTTATAAGTTTATTTATTCATTTTGAGAGAGAACAGGGACAACACAAGTGGGGGAGAGGCAGAGAGAGAAGGAGAGAAAGAGAACTCGAAGCAGGCTCCATGCTGTCAGTGCAGAGCCCGACGCAGGGCTCGAACTCACAAAACCATGAGATCATGACCTGAGCCAGAACCAAGAGTCGGACGCTTAAATGACTGAGCCACCCAGGCTACCCCAAATAATTTTTAATATTCATTTCATCTGGAATAAAATACCTGTGAAGCACAAAGGAGTTATAGTTAGAGTACCCAGTGCCTGGCACACAGTAGCTCTATATTTAGTACTAGGTATTTCACAGTAGCTCTGTATTTAATACTAGGTATTATGATTATAATAATTTTTATTGATCTGATTCAGTGTGGGCTGTATTAATCTAAGGGTTTACTGGTAGCAGTGACTTTTTTTTCTTTCACTTGAATTTATCTGAGTAAAGCATACAGAATTAAACAGTACACTTGTAACTTTGCATAAATACTATCAAATCTGATGCCTGCTGTAGACTGCCTCTTAGAAAGTAGTAGATTGGAAAGCAATTGTAAAAGACTTAAAGTTCAGACTATGATTTCCAGCTTTAGTCAAGTAGAAATTTCATTATGTATTCTCTTTACAAATGTTATTCAAGCACAACAGTGATTTAAAAGTAATTGATTTTTCCCCAACTCAAATAAAAAAAAAAAAAGTAAGCGAGTCAACAAAAGAGTCATCTGGCTCAAGCCAGCAAAGCATAAAGATTTATTAAGTCAACTATGAGTAAGGAAAGGTTATAGAATATACTAAGAGCTCTTCTAATATAAGTCAGAATGCATATTGCTTCAATGGAATGGTGGGGTGGTGATGTGCATATAAAAACATAATACTCTTACTATGGGGAAATAGAAATGATTTCCATACAAATGAATATCTACACACCAAAGTTGCTCTCTATAATTCATAATGAATCTTCAAATACTTTGCTTAAGACTAGCATCAGAAAGCATGATCATTGTAAGGCAGAGAAGAGCAGTCATGTTTGGGAGTCTTCCTTGACTCCCAAAAATTTTTCTTGAGGGGCTCCATCATCAAAATCACGCCACATTCCTACTGCCAGCCTATGACAAGGTGAAGGCCTCCAGCTGAGAGCCAGGTGGGGGGAGAGCCGATTCAACTAGAAGCGCGGGTGCATCAGTCTGTAAGATAGGCCATTAGAGTAATCTAAAGATGCCTGCGCAAGATCTGTCCCTCCAGGGTTTGGCCAGAACACGTATGCTGTGAAAGTAGCTGCTGGCTATTTGGGCCCTAGACTGGAATGGAGTTTATGTCATTAGCTAGTATCATGTAATCCCCAGTTTGGCTCTGAGGACACTGGGGTGAAGAAATCCAGACTGGGATAGGCTTGAGATTCTTTCTGGGGCCCAGTCCTTTGGATCTGGGCCTTAGATATTTCGTTGATATCTAACAGTTCGTTCTGCTTTCCCCTGCCATTCTCTACTCCTATCCAATCCTTCCAATCTAGTGGGTCCCAGGAGGAGACTAATCTAGGGATCTTGGACCTCTCCCAACTACATTAACGCCCCCTGGAGATTCAAGAACCAATACATGCATCAGGACTAGTCTGGATCTGGCATTTACCATTTATCTGGATCAGGACCCTGGATTTGGCGTTTACGTCCCTGGTCCAAAAAGCTCTGGACCCGAGGAAGAATGGCTGGACCAGACTAGCTCTAGGACTTCCCAGAATTTAGGGGATTGGAAGGGTTTGGCACTGACATTGGACTTGTGGAGTGGAGTGGAGCTTTTGAGTTTTGCGACGTGGTAAAAGCATGAAGCCGGGCTGTTTCTGCAGCTACAGCTGCAAAGGTAACAGAGCTAAAGACAGCTATTGTCTAATAAATACCTCAATTAAGCTTGTCTTCCTAAATGGTGGGAAAGTAATACTGCGGTATATATTTGTGAAAGCCTTTGATCTAATCCTTTTAATGTTTCTCAGCACGTTCTTGTTTATGTGTCTCCTCAACTAGCCTACCATGTAATGGCGGTTGTAATCGTTCAGTCTATGCCCTTTTCCACCCAGAGCGATTGCCCCATTAACAGAAAGACAACCTTTGAAATAGGTTAGTGAGAGGCAATCAATTTCATGTCTTTCCTATTGATGTAAATGACTGTATTTATTGCAGGAAACAAATTCACTTAGACACTACTGAATTCTAATCAACCTAGCAGGGCCTTGAAGTAGTAAATGTTTTATTCGACAGATTTTACTTATTTAAAAATAAAACCGTCAGATGCCAGGTAAGAAGCAAGTGTGAAATGAAACAGACATGACATATTTCAATGTGAGATTCCTCCTCTGAAATGGGCTGGGGTGACATACGGTGGATTTATAAATGTGAGGTAAACCGGTGGCAGATAGAAGAGTAATACTAATTAAGTAAGCCTGGAAGTAATTACCCAAGTGTACATTGAAACATTGCCTTTGAAAACGGACAAAATATTTGATTTTGCTCCTTTGCTCTACTCTATGACTGTAGCAGTGCTACAGGGTTTTTTTTTTTTTCTTAATTTTGTTTTGTTTTTTTGACTACCACTTTTTTTGAAATTTTTTAATGTTTATTTATTTTTGAGATAGAGACAGGGCATGAACAGGGGTGGGGCAGAGAGAGAGAGGGAGACACAGAGTCCGAAGCAGGCTCCAGGCTCCGAGCTGGCAGCACAGAGCCCGATGCAGGACTCGAACTCACAGACCGTGAGATCATGATCTAAGCCAAAGTCAGATGCTTAACGGACTAAGCCACCCAGACGCCCCTGACTACCACGTTTTACATGTACCTAAGCAAATAGAGATACGTTTTGAAATTTTCTTTTTCTCATTTCCAAACTTTTAAGAAAGGTTGCCTCAATTGGAAGTATCCCCTTCCATTCATCTGATGAGATGCCTTTCAGTCTGAAACGCATACCCATTTTGTATTGACTTGTAGTATAGCTTAAAATCAGTGACGATGGCTTTGTTTGTGTAACTTGTGATAACAAGCTATTTCCTGTAAGCTGGTGTTTGGACCAGTGACATCAGCCCATGTTCTGGTTTGTTGGTTTAAACCAAGCTCTCGCTAATGGGGTCAAGGATGTCCCAAAGTGTCTGGTCTAGGCAGGGTCAGGAGCTCCAGATCACGTTTTTCATCATGAGGGGAAAGGCAGACTGGAATGAACGTGGCTTTCCTGGGGCCACATTTCCCGGAGAAGATTGTGTCAGAGGTAGGCTAAAGTGGACCTCAGAACTGTCTTTTCTTAAAGGGGGAGCTGATGTTCATCTTGTGCATTTCAATCATTCCCAGAAACACAGCCAGGGATTTGGAAAGTGAAGTGAGTTTTCATAAATGACTTTGGCTAGGCACACAGCTGTGCCCTAGAACTATCCAGAAAATAGTCACATGTCCATACTCACACTCTCAAACACTTGGCTACAAAAAAAAAAAAAAAAAGAAAAAAAGAAAGAAATCATAACTGTGAGTTTTCGGCTTTCTGGAGTTTCAGAAAAATAAATAAGAGGAGTCAGCTGATGAAATTCAAAATAAAATAGACTTATTAAATAAAATCAGGAACCTCAGTCCACTTTTCCAGTAAACCTCAAAAGGTGTATTCAGAGATGAGAATCAGCCTCAGTTAACTATTTGACTACAGGAGGTTCTTTCTACCAGTGCTATTTTCTTTTCTTTCTTTTCTTTTTTCTTTTACTCTTATTTAAGCAGAAGGTCCCTTGTCTGGAATGAATTTGGGGACGATTCTGCACTTTATATACACGGCAAATTGGGCTCCATTGCTGGAGACCATGGTCCCAGCCTCAGATCTCCGCTTTGCCAGAGAAGGGATGTGACAGAGTTGGTAGTGTAGCCAGCTGTCCCATTGCTACTTTTCTTTCTCTCCGTAGGTGAAGAGTGTGACATCGACATAAATGAATGTGACAGTAACCCCTGCCACCATGCTGGCACTTGCCTGGACCAGCCCAACGGTTATACCTGCCACTGCCCACACGGCTGGGTGGGTGCAAACTGTGAGATCCGTAAGTATTTCTGCTTTTTTTTAACATCACATTTTCATTTAGCACCAAGAGGATACTGACCGTGTCCAGGTGGCCTCCGTCACCCACAGATGAGCAGTGGGGCCAGAGGGCTGACGCCAGTCCCAGAGGAGTACCTTTGCTCATTGCTTTCTGTCCCTCCCCCTTCCTTCCTGAGCCTGAATCCAGCCTTTCCACTGGGATACGAATGTGCAGATGTCATCCAGAGTTCACTGCTGCTCAGACAGCCAAAAATGTGCCTAACTGAGAAGCATTCGAATCGTATCAGAAAACAGAGGCTTTGTGTTAAAAACATGAAAAAGCACACAGAATATAAATTCACTTTGCATTTATGTCTTCAAGTGTCTTCAAACGTATTAGGTTCCTTCGGTTGCCTGGAGAATAGTCCAGTGAGGATGAGGGTAAAAGAAAACCCGAAAAAATATTTTGAGCTGCTGAGAGCAAATTGTTCTCTAAAGATGAACTCCCAGAAGTTTCAAAATGTCATAATCAAGATATGTATTAAAATAATGTATCTGCGGGACCCCCGGGTGGCTCAGTCGGTTAAGCATTTGACTCTTGATTTTGGCTCAGGTCATGATCTCAAGGCTTGTGAGTTCAAGCTGTGCATTGGGCTCTGTGCTGACAGCATAGAACCTGTTTAGGATGCTCTCTCTCCCTCTCTCTTTCTGCCCCTCCACTTCTATCTCTTTCTCAAATAGAAACATTAAAAAATTTTTTAAAAATAATGTGTCTGTTGGGTTTTCCATTGTTTTGGAAACTGCTAAAAATTCAACTATGAAACGTATTTTCTTCTAATTGAAATTCATCGGGACAATGGATCTTCCATAAAAGCTCCCCCTGGGCTCTCTCATCCCTCCCCATCTTTTCTTCAGGTAGAGATAGTTCATCTATTGTGTGAGTTTGGAAGGAGGCAAATATATATAGATAGCCCCATTTGTCTGTCTGTCTGTCTGTCTTTCTCCTTCCAGGGCTGGCTGCTGGTTACCTCTATTCCTCTATTCTGTGTTTCAAGAATAAGCTCTCCTAGGGGGTCCAGCACTGCCTATGGCTGCATGGGCCTGTCTCATTCTTCATGTGTCTGAGGAGGAAGGTCACATTCTCCAATATCAGTGTGACCGGTAATATTATTGGGGTTCCTACCAGCTCACTCTTTGTCTTTGCTTTTGGTTGAGAGACTGAGAGGGAAAGAAGGTAGTTATTTTTAGGTCTCTCCGTCACCAACTTTCCTAAGCACCCCTAGACAGCGTGGTCTTAGGACCAACTGGCCTTGCTGAAGATGGTTGGGAAATACTCTTGTGCTGAGGAAAGATCTAGAAAGGGATGCTAATGTAGGATGTTAAGGCAAGAGTAGGTATAAGATGTTAAGTCCAGTCTGGTGGAAAGCATCCCAGACTTAGGTCAGCAGGACCTTGGTTCTTCCCCTGGCATAACACTGATTATGTGGCTGCATTGAATCATGCTGACATTCAGTTTACTTATCAGTAAACTGGAGCCAGATTTCATTCTAAAATTTGGTAATTCTGTTAGAAATAACAAATTTTGTGCCTTAGGGCAGAATAATATCTACTTACAACTTTTAAATCTTTTTTTAAAAAAGTTTACTTATTTATTTTGAGAGAGAGAGACAGAGGGAGACGGGGGCCGGGGTGGGGGGGGGGGGGGACTCGAACCCATGAACTGTAGATCACGACCTGAGCCAAAGCCAAGAGTCGGATGCTCAACCAACTGAGCCATCCAGGTGTCCTATAACTTTTAAATCTTAATTATGAAGATAAATATATAAGAAAGTATGGATAAGAAGTCAGGGACACACAAGATGCCCTCAAGAAGCTTTAAGTGAAGTCCTGTAATTATAAAAAATCTAAATTTTACTTCATTCCAGTGATGATAATATAGGCAAAAGATATACAAGAATGGAAAATGAAAAGTGTAAAAGTTGACTTCAAATTCAAGGTCCATCATACTCCAGCTGAGTAACCTGGACAAGCAAATGTATCTCTCGAAGTCTCATCATTCTCACCTTATAAGACAGTGATGGGGAAATGCTGTGAGGATCAAAGGAGGCAGATATGTGCAGATTTCTGCAATGCAGTAGGCACTAAATAAATGCTAGTTTACTGTGGCTCATGTACCGTGAACTACTCCTTGGGAGGACCAACCTTCGGCAACTTGTCTTTTTGGATGATGAGTGCCAAGGGCATGGGCCACACTGAGTGGCTGGATGTGAGGGGGCCCATCACACATCTTGGCCCACACTTGGGCTCCCCGTTTGCCCAGAATAGCACTTTGCATTTGGTAATCTCATTTCCGCCTCTCCATTAGACCAAAGGCGCTAAAATCAGTGTCATCACAGATTAGGCTCAGCTGGGTTCCAGTGTTGGATGCTTCCATCCTTGACCTGAAGGTCAGAATGAAAAATGTGCATTTGAGGTTTGCTGTGACATGTAGCTGATGGCCAGTGTCTAGAGAACTGGGTCTGAATCAAATGGGATGGATCTAAGGACCAGGAATGGAAGTAGAGTGGCCAGGGAAGATTCAAGAGGCTTCAGGTCCCATCCCTTTGAGGTCCCTTTCTAACGCTGAATTATCTGTGGTCTTCTCAAGTGTCCAGAAACCAAGAGGAGGGTATCTGGATGGTGCAAGGTCGGGTGGGTAGATCTCAACAGGAAAGCTCAGATGTACGCAGAGAAGAGGGAGAACCATAAGCCCACATAGGCTCCATAGCAGGGAGGCCTGTGAGTTGTCAGAGGTGGTCCGGGAGCTTCCCATCAGCCTCACTTCTGCCTCTGGAGGCCACATCGCCTGCCTCCCTCCCTTGCTCATTCTGCTTCAGCCACATCATCCTGCTTTCACTTCCTTGGATAGGTCAAGTTCATTCCTGCCTTCAAGGCCTTTACCTGTCTGCTGCCCTGTGCCTGGAGTGCTCGCCTTTCAGATTTTAGCACAGCTTTCTCCTTCACTACACATCGATTAACCTAGAAACTTGCCCCTATAGAGTTCTTATCTGTCCCCTAGTCAGTAATAAGGAGTAAAAATCTAGCAGACCACAAAGATTGATCAAAACCACCAAGAAAACTGACCCAGAACTATCTAAAAGGATCATTTAAATAGTTGTTGTGTTTTGTATGTACCCTGAAGCAAATGCAAACCTTAAGTTCCGGAAAGTACCAAAACAACCTAGTGAAATTTGTCTGCTCTCAATTCTTGCCACCTGAGACTGAAAACAATTTTGGCTTTGGATTTTAATAAAAATTTTGCCTTCCTAGAATCAAGGTCTAAAAAACCATAATGCCTATAAATGTTTATATAGTGGTGTTTTGTGTCATCTGTGTAGGAACTGTGAGGTTTCTACAGTTAGCGTCACAGTTAAGCTCGCTGACTGACAGTTGGACAGGTAAGTGCATTGAACAATTGAATCTCTGCCTCAACTATTAAATTAATGATATTCTACAAATAGGCAAATAGGCCATCCTGGATTTATAATTCAACTAATAAGGGCCTCTTACTATCAACACTGAACACTACACCCAGGATATAAAGGTTAATAAAGCAGCCCCTGCCTTCAGGAGCTCATCATAATCCAAGGGTGGCTCATCATAGGTGGTGGGGTTTCTGTAGGTTTTGTACAGGCTGCTTCGGGAACCGAGGGAAGAGGGGACCGACCCTCTTGGGATCCTCCTCCCCAAAATGCATGGAATTTCATAACGGTTGAAGAAACTCATCACATGGCTATGTTGGTTGGGTTCTTTGGTTCTCATTTTTGTATAAACCAGGATATTTTAAAAAATAAAATTAACCTTCCTTCTCATCCAGACCTCTGCTTCACTCCCCAAATGTAACAATTATTAGCCATTTATTGTTTATTTTTCGAGATGCATTCAGTCAATATTGTAAGTCCTTTTTTTTCCTCCCATAAAAATGGAACTATTCTATACATACTGTTCAGCATCTTGCTTTTATGATTAACAACATATTGATATTTGTAATATATAGAATATTTGTCTATGTTGGTTTATGCAGATCTACCTCATTGTTTTAACACCACGTGGCTTCCAATCTAGCCCATCAAACCCTTTCTTTATATGCAGCCAGAAGCACCTTTTATTTCCTTTTTGTTTTTAAGTTCATTTATTTATTTTGAGAGAGCAAGAGAGAGTGCAGGCGGGGAAGGGGCAGAGAGAGGGAGAGACAGAATCCCAGGCAGTCTCCACACTGTCAGTGCAGAGCCTGATGTGGGGTTTGAACTCATGAACTGTGAGACCATGACCTGAGCTGAGATCAAGAGTCAGATGCTTAACCACCTGAGCCACTCAGGTGCCCCTTCTTTTTGTTTTCTAAAAGTATATGGTCTTTTTTCTTTTTAATTTTTCCAGTTATTTTTATTGTGGTAAAATACACATAACATGAAATTAACTATCTTAATCGTTTTCAAGTGTATGGTTCAGTGATATCAAGTACATTCATACTGTTGTGCTGCCCTTACTACCTTCCATCTTTGTAACTCTTTTCATCTTGAAAAACCAAAACTCTGTCCCCATTAAGCCCTGTGACCCCTTCCCCCAGCCCTGGAAATCACACTCCCTGTGACCCCTTCCCCCAGCCCTGGCAATCACCATTCTACTTTCTTTGTTTCTTCTTCTTTTTTTTAACCTCCCCTTGTCCCTCACATCCCAGCCTCTGTTAACCACCATTCCACTCTCTGTTACTATGAGTTCAGCTTTCTTTTTTTCTTTAGATCCATATATAAACCAGCTTACACCATATCTGTCTTTCTTTATCTGACCTGTTTCAACTTAGCACAATGTCCTCAAACCCATTCATCCACATGGTTGCATCTGGAAGAGGCATCTTTTCAACGTGCAAATCTGAATACTCAGACCCTTCTCCCCACCAGTTTCTCTCCCTGCCACTGCTGAGCTCCTATTAAATTGCATTTATAACTGAAGACCAAAGGCCACACTATTGCCTGTGGGGCCGCGGGAGGGAGCTCCTCACTCAGCCAACCCCTGGCTCGCTCCCTCGAGCAGCCACCTTGTCGCCCTTCCAGTCTCTTGTCCTGTTCCCCATCTTCCCCCCTTCCCCGGGGTCTTTTCTTGGGACCATGTTCCCCCTGCTCTCCCTCAACTCTGGTTTTTACCTACTTACCTGGAGAGCCCAGCTTCCTACAGACCCTCACTTCTAGAGCAATTCTGATTCCCCAATTAGATGGAGATTTTCCTTGTCCTTTCCAGTAGCACTGTGGAGGTGGTCCTTGATTGGCTTGGCACACTTGTATGTCTACAGCTACTATGAGATCATTTCTTTGGTCTCTGCATCCCTCAAAAGACGGGGAACTCCAGGAGCCAACTGTGTACTTTCCCTCGCTCTTTATCCCAGCATCTAGTGCCATGCCTAGCACATAGTAGGTGCCCAATTAATGGTTGTTCAGCAAGCAGATCCTATGAAAGAGGTGAACTTTTCTTTCCATTCCTTTCCTACGCTGTCCTCTTCTGAAGTTTAATGAGAGCTCTTAATCTTTTGCGATCTCATTGACTGCCTTGCTTGTCCAAATAACTCTTAGCTATGGAAAGCAGAAGGTAATTTGAAAGCCCTCCTCTCAATTAGTCCAGCAGCAGATGGTCTCAAAAGTTATCTAGCTGTCTGATGTCCACACATCGCACACTCACTCTCTTTTTAAATAATATAGGTGAACACATGAACGAGCCTGGCTACGTTCACGTAGGTAAATTAAAAAAAACAGATCTAGGCAATGTGTTCTAGAATGAAATTTATAAATCTAATGGTGTCTCCTTCGGTGGAGTGGTGGTTGTTGCTGGGTCTGGTTTTAGTCTCATCCTGGCCACAGGTGGTCTGTTTGACCCCGTGCAGCTGCTTAAGTCCAGCCTCTCTCCCTAGCTCCAAGGGCTACGTTACAATTGACAGGTAAATGCAAACACACTGTGGAAAACACAAAACCTTAAACAAACTGAGTTTGAAACCTAAATACCAATGGTCTCGCAGACCCATAAGCAGGCAGTTTGTGTGCATGTGTCCCTGGTCATGCACCTGTTGGGGCTGATGGGATCATTCCATCGAGCATCTTCTGGTGCACAGCTCCTCTCTGAGCTGTGCTGTAGCTGGCATAGTGAATGGTTCATGCGGCGGGACTCTGGGATGCGGCAAAGTGATAGCTCGTGAGGGTCTCGTGACTTATGCCAGGACTGGAGGTGACAGCTTCGGCCACCTGGTGCAGATCCTCTTGATGCTTCCAGACCGAGGTTGGATTTACTCAGATCCAGCCTGGTTCCAACCCGATTAGTGAGTAAAGCAGCCACGTTCACTTCTACCAGAAAAATTTCAGCCGACAGTAACGTAGGAAAAAAAAAAGTGGGGGTAGGGGGAGGAGGGAAGCAGAGCTTTTCAGAGGAATTTCAAGAACGTTTTCCCAAAGGTTCAAACAGCCTGGAATGCAGAGTTTGGGGAAGTAGAACAGATGGCCAGAAACGTACGCAGCGTAGGCAGCTCAGGCCTGGGACGCCGTGCTGAGCACGTAACCCAGCGCCGTTGTCTGTCCACGGTAGCAGCCGGACCGCCGTGGGTTGTGTGCTCGCTGCGGATGCACAGTTGATACGAGTGAGCTATTCACATGAAGTTCGAAATCAACTGTGAGGGCTCAGCGGGAACGCACGTGGCCCTGCCATAGCAATGGGAGCGGAGCCCTCTACCAAGTCGGAGTAGAAACATCGCTGGCTGCCCTTGCGGTGACGCTAAGTGGCTGTTACGGTGAGGTCTGAGGTTGGACTCCAGCCTACAACTGAATTTTTCAGAGAAGGTTGAAATAGTTGCAAATCAAGTGAGTCCTGCTTTTTCTTCCAGCCAGAAGAATGAGTGACGCTCTCTCAGTGTGAACCAGGCATTGCCAAATTAAATGCCTCTGATCCGGGACGGAGGCTTAGTTCTCGTTTCACAAAACACCTTCTCCCCTCCATGGCGACCGTCCACTTGCCGTGATTTCTGTCAGTCCCCCTGGCCATACGTGAGCTGGTTCGGACAGAGCCGGGACTGCGGTCATGGTCAGTCTCACTGCTGCACGGACCTCGTGAGCTCAGGCAGCCAAGCTCACCTGGCAAAACCAGACCTCAGGGGTCTTGGTGAAAACTCAGGGGTCTGAAGTTCTGGATGTGAACACACTTCACTCATCTCATTCTTCTCAAACTCTCAGGAGCCATCAGGTTTGGGGGCATGGGTCCCTTTTCTGTTAGGCTTCTACAAAGGGGATCTGCACACTTGGCCTTGTTTGGGTGTCTCCCTGTGCTCTTCTTCAGATTGTAACCATTCAAGGCAAAGCATAGCCGGTTCTCAGATTCCGTGGTCACTGAAGATGTAGCTTGGGTGAGTGTGTATGTGCCCGCACATCGCACACATTCCCGCAGAGTTTGGCCCAGTGAGAAGAGTCCGAGCATTTCACGGGAAGACGGGCCCGTCCACACACCCACCCCTGAATCCCATTTTCAGGCTCCCGTAGTCCTAATGTGAAACCAGTCGTCTCGAGGTGCTGGTGCTGTGAGTCCAGCACAGAAGACATCCCTTTCCCCCACGAACTTGGCTTCTCTTTGGTCTTATGTAGCCCTTTTTATTTTCCAAACTTCCTTTCAAGTCCTGTTCACGTTATCCAGAACATTCCACATGTGTGCAGGTCTGTAAACAGTTCATACTTTGACACTCTTGACCTGTGCCAGGCAGGAGATTATGTCCCATTCATCCATTTATTTTCCTGCTCATACAGTTTGGTGTTTTTTGAAAGGGCCCAGAGCATTGCTCAGTAATCCTGAGATCACAGCGCGTGCCTCAGAGGGCAGTGTCCTGCTTCTCCTTATCCTTTATCTCTCTTCCACCGTGACACCTGCTCCTTTTTAGGACCACCCACCACATGCCCAGCAGCAGACTTTCTTACTTTTCTTCACGTGTTTTCTAACTTGTGCCTACAATAAGCCATGGGGTACGTGTTGCTATTTTCATCTTATAAATGAAGAAACGAAGTCTCAGGGAGGTCAAATAAATGTTGCAGCTAGGATTGAAGGCAAGGTTGGCGTGATCCCAAGACCCACACTTCTTCCACTGTTATGCTGGAAGATAATCCCATGGATGTTTTCTTCAACTAATTTATTGCTGATTTTTAAATATTTTTATAAAAGGAATACATTATTCTTTTGAAGAAGCTGGAAAAGACAGAGAAGTATAATGAAGGAAATAAAAATACTTGTGATTCTGCCTCCCATTGACCTCTACTGTTAGTGTGTTCCTGGGTGAGGCAGACTTGGGTCTAGACTTGAGCTCACCCAGCTGGTGATGCCAATTTCCTATATAAAGCAGAGAGAGAAAATAATGGATCTTCAGTTGGTTGTAATGATTAAGTGAGATGTTTTCAAAGAGCTTAACATAGGAAGGCAGCAAATTCGTCATTACTATCACTCTGTCTTGAGCTTTTCAGTGTATAGATAAGCACTTTGAGTTCACATGTGACTGTGCTATATGGGTAGGTCCTGTTTGGCCAACTGCTTTTGTTCCCTTGTTGGAACAAAACATCTCTTGGGGCTCCTGGATGGCCCAGTTGATTAGCCATCCAACTCTTGATTTTGACTCAGGTCATGTTCTCGCAGTTTGTGAGTTGGAGCCCCACATTGAGCTCTGTGCTGACAGTGCAAAGCCTGCTAGGGATTCTCTCTCTCCCTCTCTCTGCCCCTCCTATGCTCATGCTCTCACGCACACACACACTCTCTCTCAAAATAAATAAATAAACTTAAAAAAAGAAGAAAACGTCTCTCCATCTCACTAAGAGTTGAGTATTTAAGTTGTTTCCCATTTTTTTTTCTTTTATAAATTGTTTTGTCTACTTGTGGGACAGAGAGAGAGTGTGGGGGTAGGGCCTCTGGCTATAGCTATAACATTTTATTTCTTAAAAAAAAAACCTGAATAACAATCTAAAGCAAAAATGGTTCAATATGAACTTTATTAACTTTGAACAGTATTAACTTTGAGTGGTGGGTACCTGGGGGTTGTGCTTATTTAATGAACCTTTTTCTAAATGTATAGTATTTGGTCATTTAACATTTAAAAGTTCTGATGCTGAGATGAATGTCCTTGTATATAGGGCTTTACGCATTTATAGGACAATTTCCCCAGCATAAATTCTAAAAATTGGAATTTCCAGGTCCATTAAGTCTACACAAGGGTTGAGTATCAATTTGCACATCCTCATTTCTGCACACATATCAGCTGTGGTTATCAAATATTTTAAATACCGTTTGGAATGGATAGAGGAATTGTATTTTTAAAGAATTATGAAAGTGAACAATTTTCTATTTGTGTGTCTTTGGTAGATTCCTTTTTAAATTTTTTTTTTAAGTTTATTCATTTTTGAGAGAGACAGAGACAGAGTGTGAACAGGGGAGGGGCAGAGAGAGAGAGAGAGAGAGAGGGAGACACAGAATCCAAAGCAAGCTCCAGGCTCTGAGCCGTCAGCACAGAGCCTGACGCGGGGCTCGAACTCCCGAGCCACGAGATCCTGACCTGAGCCGAAGTCGGACGCACAACCGACTGAGCCATCCAGGCGCCCCGGTAGATTCCCGTTTATATTTTTGCTCATTTTTCTATGGTGTGTTCCTGGGTTTTCTTAATGATTCGTAAGAGGCTCTTGTATGTTAAGGACATTAGCCCTTGATCTGGGTTATCCATAGAAAATAATTCTTCCCAGTTGGGGTGGCCCTTGTATTTTAGGTTGCTAAAGCAAGGTCAGTGAAGACCTTCCTGTTACAAAGGTCACAACTCACACCCAGGCCTTTGCTTACTTTCGCCCCAGACCTGCAGTGGAAGTCCGGTCACATGGCGGAGAGCCTCACCAACATGCCCCGGCACTCCCTCTACATCATCATCGGGGCCCTCTGCGTCGCCTTCATCCTGATGCTCATCATCCTCATCGTGGGCATTTGTCGCATCAGCCGCATCGAGTACCAGGGCTCTTCCCGGCCAGCCTACGAGGAGTTCTATAACTGCCGCAGCATTGACAGCGAGTTCAGCAATGCCATCGCCTCCATCCGGCACGCCAGGTGGGCTGCGTGGGGAAGGGAGGGGGGCGGAGGGGAGAGCCCACTGCCATCTGGGTGCATTCCTGGGAGCCGGGTGGTGTTGCGAACAGGAATCCACACCTGCAAAGAGGATTTCATAGACGAAAGCATAGGTTCAAGGCATACCGGGGGCAGATAATTGGGCTGCTTTATAATTTGCTGCTAGCATACTGTTTGCATTGAATACATTCATTCATTTAATTTGTGTTTATCCGTGCTATAAATAGCCGATTCTTAATCACTGTGTAGGAAACGTTTTTTGATGATTGCTTTTTGGAATGTCTTTAGCTGTGCTCTCCAAACAGCATAGGTAAGCAGTGACATTCGATTTAGCGGCTTCCTTAAGGAATGACAAACAGCTTTCATTCTGCTGTTGGTGTACATATTCTATAAAACGATGTCCTTTTCTGGAGGAAAGACTCCTGGAGGGACGAGGTACCACACCAGTGGTGCCACAGAGAACGCAGGAGTCGGGTGTCCGAAGTGTGGCATTTAGTCCCAGCCACCCCATTACTTGACTCTATTTCACACAGACCATTCAAGCCTCTGCAAACACTGGTTGGTCCCTGAACAGCGAAAAGTCATGTCTCCCTTAGTCAAGGCAATCAAATTAAATGACAAATAGTAAAGGCTTGTATAAAGAGATAACATCCTATGTATTTCTCCAAATCTGTAACACTAACAAAATCAGCTAATCTTTTTTTTACTTTTAAAAAACTTTTTAAAATTATTATTTATTTTTGAGAGAGAGAGAGGGAGACACTGAATCTGAAGCAGGCTCCGGGCTCTAAGCTGTCAGCACAGAGCCTGACGCGAGGCTCGAACTCACAAACCGTGAGATCATGACCTGAGCCGAAGTTGGACGCTTAACCGACTGAGCCACCCAGGCGCCCCCATATTTTATTTTTGCACAGGATATTTAGTACAAAAACGAGCGCACCAGTGTTTGTTAAAGGAAAGCTGTTTTCTCTTTTAATTGCTAGAATGATCTAAAGTGCACAATTCAGGAAGTCTGTGCTGTAGTAAAGAGCAGGCTGAGCTCGGTGTCTTCAGATTGGGGTCATGAGAGCTAGTAGCTGCAATACCTCTGTTGGGAGGCCGTGTAGTCGTCTTGATCAAAACACACGCAGCTCCGGATTCCGTCTGAACGGTACAGAGGCTACGAGGTTCAGAAAGTTTGCTTTCTGCGCAAGGAAATCCCCAAACCAATTCTGAGTCAGGCCCTACGTGCTGCTCATCACTGACTCCTTCCTTGAAGGGTCAGCTTAACAGCACAGCCTCCGGGAAGCCCTGAGGCCAGTCCCTGCACGTCTTGTTTATTTGACTCGTCCGCCAGCCTGTACATAAAGGGCCGTTTTCTTTCCGTCTCCAGCAGGTGCTGGCACACCGTAGACCCTCCTTCCTACAATCTGAGGTCTGTAGTGAAAGGACGGTCTGTCAGGGGTTGGTGCGGGATGTCTTGACCTGCCTGAGAGGTGACGTCATTCCAGGGCAGCAGCCTCCCAGGAGTGCTGGAGGTTCTCAGAAGTCACTGGGTGAGAGGTGAAAGGTGTAAAAAGTGGAGGCGAGGAGGCAAGCTCCTCTGTTGCTCAAGAGTCTTCTCTCTCTGTTCCCGGAGGTGCTGAGTTCACCGGGAAGGAGCGGAATCGGCGGCGTGACACCGGGATGTGTTGGGAGACCCAAGAAATCAGGTTCCCTCCACCCCCGGAGGGATCTCTGGCCAAGATCCTTTTGTGTTCAAGAGGAGTATTTTATTTCAGCCCTAGCATAGTTAAGGATAGATTCTTCTGAGCTTCCTGCTTAGATAGCCCGCTAGGAAGATATTTAGCTGGATAGTCTTGGAAGGAAAGAATTAACTTAAAAGCATTTACAGACCTGGTTCTTATTTGGTGCTGATTTTTATCAAAAATATTTACTGCAGAATTCCTAACCAGTAAGCTCCTCCATGCACCAGTGACTACCGATAAAGCCACTGAAGTTAATACAATACCTTCCCAGATATCTGGAACATTCCCTCATAAACGTTTACTCAGCTACGACCTGTGGTTTCTACAGCCTGGCTGTCTAGAGGTCCTGGCTGGGTCTCTGGCTGGTTGGCCCCTTTTCACTCCTTTTTCCTGGAAACGCTAGAGAAGCACTGAAAAAAAAATTAACTCTTTTTGCTATTACCTCCTCCCTAGTTTTCAGCAGTGACCTGTAGCTTGCTCCCACTTCCCAGCCTGTCTCCCAGCTGCTGGCCTGGAGGTGACATGGGATCTGAATGCCATCAGCTGAGCAGCCACGCAGGACGAATACTGAGTGGGTCATCTGTGGCATTCACGAGTGACCGAGGCAGCGTCTGGTGATTCTGATGTCAGCTCTCAGTTGATGCCGGTGCTGGGCTGTGAGGAGCCCCTTTCTCTCTCTGATTAAGAGTCATGTGTTCTGTGGCTGCTTTGCTGATCCCTTAGGCCGGAGAGAGTTTGCAGCTGACCAGTGGGAGCGCACGGGCATTCCAGGCTCTGGAGTGAGGTCACATCTCGGCTGCAGATTGCTCTCTGCTCCCCCAGCGCTAAGCACCTGGTCACACAAAACAGAACCAGGGAAGCTGAGAGAGGACCCGGTCACGTTTTCTCAAAGAGCATCTCTGGCTTTGGGCCTTTCTCAAGGTCAGATCCGCCTGCTTTCCCTGTGGTGGTGTTTTAGCTCTTGACTTCCAGGGGCACATGAACTGGAAGAGACCACAGTCTCGATCTGCCTGAGAATTGGCTGCAGTATGTTTTAGTGAAATAACGTGGGCAAGACTTGTCACCAGATAATCTTTGGGATGTCAGGGACATTAATGCTATCGTGGCCACAACTTCCATCATTCCTTCTAGTTTTTGTTGACATGGCCAGACACTCCGCTGAATCCTTTGGAGAGAGGGACCGTGAGTGATTCTTAGGGTCTTCAGCAAGGGTCTGCAGAATACCTCAGCTGGTTCAGACCGTGTATTCTCTGGGTGTCTGTGACTGTTCAGCTCTGCCTTTATAGTGTGAAAGTAGCAGAGACACATTATGAATGGGTGCAACTGTGTTCCAATCAAACTTTATTTAAAAACAGGCAACAGGCTGTAATTGGTTTGCAGGCTATCGATTGTTAACCCCTGGTCTACGTTATAATTTTCTTTATTTTCCAAAAAGATTTTTTTTACATTTAAAATGTACCTTTATGATAAGAAAAAAAAACCCCGCATGTTATTTGAAGGAATAGTCACATAAATATTCCTGCAATAACACAGGCAAGCTCTTTTATTGGTTTAGTACCTGAGAGTTTTTGTTTCTTTTTCAGGTTTATTTATTTATCTTGGGAGAGAGAGAGAGCAGTCGAGCATGCGAGCCAGGGAGGGGCAGAGAGAGAGGGAGAGAGAGAATCTCAAGCAGGCTCCACGCTGTCGGCTCAGACCCCGATGTGGGGATCCATCTCATGAACCGTGAGATCAGGACTTGAGCCGAAATCAAGAGTGGGACGCTTAACCAGCTGAGTCACTCAGCGTCTGAGAGTTTAAATGGACTTCTATAGGTGTCAGCTTCTTTCTTAACACCCACCCAGTTCTGAGAGAGCAGGAAACTATAAAAAGCTATTGGTATTATAAATGTGAGTATGAATGCACAGTCCCATTTTACTCGATGTAAGCTTGCCACAGTGATGGGTGGAGGAGATTCAAGGAAAGTCTTGGTTCACTCTATTGTGTTTTAAAAACCACTTTAGCTTCTGTGTGGTAGCTACCGCACTTTGTGCGGAGACCCCTGTACGTCCCTGGAGGAAGTGGAATGGATTTCTCAGGAGCGAGTTAAGGGACTCCAGCTCCGTAACAGTGCCAAGTTCCCTTTGTAACCAGCATTATACTTCATTCCCATACTGGTGTGGAGTCGATCTCAGTAGCACCGGGCACAAAGCCAGTTACCTGTCTAGATATGAAGTGAGGCTCCTTGTTCTTGTCCATGTCGACCGTGTGGCCGCTCCTGGCTGGGCTCAGCCCTTGCCTCGTTTTTCTCAGCGGACCCCAAACACCCCTCCTCAAACCTGCCCTGTCGATATTCAGCCCCATGACCGCAGTTTAAGGTCACAGCCCTTTGAATTATAGCTTGTTGGTAGATTGCATAACACGGAGGCATTTAACTTTCTGGATTTTGAAGAAACAGGTTCTTCATCAAACTATGAAATCACATAAAAAATGAAACGGGTATCTTGGGGCGGCTGGTGGCTCAGTCGGCCAAGCGTCTGACTTCAGTTCGGGTCATGATCTCGCGCTTCATGATTTCAAGCCCTGGGTTGGGCTCTGTGCTGATGGCTCAGAGCCTGGAGCCTGCTTCGGATTCTGTGTCTCCCCTTCTCTCTGCCCCTCCTCCATTCACTCTCTGTCTCTCTCTCAAAAATAAATAAACATTAAAATTTTTTTTTAAATAAATGAAATGGATATCTTAAACACATATTCAACCTATTAAGTCACTTGGATTTTTCCTCTTGGTCAGTCGACTGATTAATAGGCTGTGTGTGATTTGCTGGCCCTCCCATCAAATCAGGAAACTGCCCCATGGTTACTATGGGAAGAGGGCTTTTCACAGGGATTGTCCTATTTTGTTTAAAATGATCTAGTGGTATATTGTTACCAATGGGTCTGGCTATTTTATGAGACCTAGATTGTCAAAGTATTTGTGCCCTAAAGTAGCTTCTGAAATTTTCAGCGTTGGGAGAAAGTATCCGGATCTAGTTGGCTTCTACACTCTTGTTCCTTTCCGTGGTCTCAGATATACGCAGGCCTCATGCAGTTTAGATAAACAGACTCCAGGCTGGACTCCAACCCAGGTTTATGGATGCACAATCCCAGGCCTCAGTGAGCCTTCACGTTTTAGCTGTGATTTTATTGAAAGCTTTTTAATCTTTCAGTAATACCCTTGGATTTCTTGGTGGCAGAACGCATGAACTCATTAGTCTGTATTTTGCCCGGTGCCCATCTGGCACGGTTTATGCCTTTGTGCCCCTGAAGACCGGTGAATCTTGAGTGAATCGGAACAAAAGATTGATGAATGTTTAAGAACCAAAGGTCATATGAAGAATGCAATGTTTTCCCATCTCCCACTCTCTTCTACTCCTCACTGTATGTGAGAGGGTGGACTTCCCAAGAAAGCAAAGGAAAAACTAGGGATGGGGGTGGGGGTGGGTAGGGTGGAGGCTGTGGTAAATGAGCCCCTTGAAGTGTTTGGGGCCCATCCGACCCACCATTTTAAAATTTCAGATTCTTTACGTATTTCCTTTGTGAATCCGTTGGACTTGAAACAGTTAAAAAGAGTTGTCTCTACTAATGAGAAGGGGAGGTGGGCAAGTGTGGAAGATTGTTTAAGTCATACTGCACTCCAGGGACTTAGGGAAGGTGAGGTCTTCAGTGGGAAGAGACCACCCAGAAGTTGAATTGGCTTTATTTTCATAATCTCCATCTTAAGACTGGTTTGGCAGGAAGTCCTGAAATTGGATTTTGCCACCCCTTGGCTTCTAAGCATCAGTCCTGCTGTTGTGGGGATTTTGATATATACAGATCTTTTGGGACAATGGCTTGTGCTCAAAGAAGGCGATGGCTTGTGTGTATGTGGGGGGTGGGGAGGAACAGGTGGGCGGGGTTGGATGGTGGGTAGCAGGGTGTGGACAAACATCTCCTTATTTGAAGTCCTTTCCTCCATATCCCCTTCTCCTTACGGTGGGACCTCCAATGACCTCTGAGCCTTTACAGCTCTCCTGCAAGTCCCACGGGAGAGGCTGTCTGTCCATAGTCCAGGGAGCACCACCCGCCATTCTGTATTCCAGACACTAGAATGGATGTAAAATAAACTTGCCTCTCCAGATAGTTAAGGGTCTCAGAAGAAAAAGACAAATAGATACACGTTTTCTTGAAGCTTATTGTAGAGCTGTCATGCCTGGCTGCTTTGCCAGGATTCAACCTCGAAGCTTCAACATTAATTTGGGCTCCACGGTTCATGAAATCCATTTTTTTACCTCCTGCCCTGGAGACTAATATCTCCGCTCATTCGGTGTTATATCCAGGTCTCTTAAATTTCTGTGCTTGCTAGGGAATGTATTTCTCAGGGTATGTTTATCATTCCATCTGATTCTTGAATCTAAATTATTCTCACCACTTGCCTTTAGTAAGGCTTGACATCCAGTGTTCATCTAACCAGAGTCTTCTCTCTCTCTGTGTGGTTTCAGGTTTGGAAAGAAATCCCGGCCTGCGATGTATGATGTGACCCCCATCGCCTATGAGGATTACAGCCCCGATGACAAGCCCCTGGTCACACTGATTAAAACAAAAGATTTGTAATCTCTTTTGGGGGGGGGGAATTATTTTTCAAAAAAGATGGGCTACCACCCTCATTTAAATATTTTTAAGAAAATAAAAAGCTTAAATTTGAAATGGTAGCTGCTCAAGAGTTTTCGGTAGACTATCGAAGAACTAATTTTCTGCAGCTTTTAGTTTGGAAAAAATATTTTAAAAACGAAATTTGTGAAACCCATAGACTACGTTTTAATGTACTTTCTGCTCTTTAAACTGTATGCTTCGACTAGTGCGTGCTTCTCCCACGGGGGACACCGTCATGAAACCCAGATGGTGTTTCATGAAGTTTCTATGTGACTTGTGAGTGCCAGCTTTCTGAGTAGTTAGGAAACACATGTAGAGTATGACCCATATAACAGTATAGCCGTCACCTAAAAAGAAGTCTGAAATGTTTGTTTCGTGAAAAAGAAACTAGTTACATTTATTATTCCTAACCCGAATGAAATTAGCCTTTGCCTTATTCTGTGCATGGGTAAGTAAATTATTTCTGCACCGTTTTGTTGAACCTTGCAGAAATGTTCCTTTGAGTTTGTTTTTGTCACTTTCGTAACAGTGGCCGAGCTAGGCCTTGAAAACCATGCATAGGGAAAGGGCCTGGTGAGGCAAATTATGATCGCATCGAATCTATATTTTCTTTAAAAAGTCAAGGTTTTTATATCGTGAGTAAATTAAATTTACGTTGGAATTGTTTGTTGCTAAGAGGTAGTCAATATAAGAGAGTACTAGTTCCTTCGTAGTGTGTATTTCTCATAATGCATCTTTATTTACATCCAGGACATGTCCGTGGCTGTATTGGATTGATATGTGCTTCTTCTGATTCTTGCTAATTTCAAAGAATATTGAATAAATGTTACCAAGTCCAGGATGCGCTTGTCCCTCGTTCTTTTAAAATTACAGAAAACATTTTGGGTTTGCTATTCATTGTCAATCTCCTTGTTTTTCACATCTTAAATATTTCAAGGAGTACATTTCTGTGCCTTCTAGGAGCCCTCCTGACCTCCTGATTGCCAGTGACCCATCCCTCCGTTCCTTTAAACATGAAGGGGGGGGGAAAGATAAGAATTCTCATTTCCGCATTTACACCAGAACTTGCCCGCGACATGCAGCACGCGTGGCCGCTGAGGTGCTTTGGAACGTGGAAATGCTTGTAGGCATGATGTTCAGGGGACCTGCGGCCCCAAGAAATGTTTCCTAAGCGCTGGGTCCAGTGGAGGTCAAGTGAAATGGCCTTAGCAAACAGCAGTTTGGTCCTGAGGAACTTGAAGGCAGCTTAGAACCGCCCTACGTTCAATTCTATTTTGCATCCAAATGCTGCGCCCAAGTCTTGGAGTCATTTTTAAAAATTTTTTTTTATTTTATCTTCACCTGGGAATGTTTGGTAAGGCCAGGGAAAAGTCCCTGAAACCAGGTGCGAGGGAGGATTTCGGGCAAGAAGTGTTTAAGATGCTTTCCTCTCCCTCTCTTCCCTCAAACATCTGTCCCTAATCCTACAGATGATATAGCAACACACCCACGCTCTGATTATTAAGCGGTAGCGTGCGTATGTTAATATTTTTAGTTCGTATAAGTGTTTAGAAACGAACTTAGAATATGAACACGGGCGGTTGAGCATCCATGGGAACATCACAGACCTTGCTTATTTCCATCTCCTCGTCGGAAACTGTTGGTGGCTTGGCACACAGACCCTGCATGCACCGGAGGGGGCCTAGGGACTTGGGTGGGGGGTGAATTCATCCCCCCCTCCCCCCCTCCATCCCGGACTCATGCCCCCCCCCCCCCCCCCGCCATGCCCCAGGGCCATGTCTGCCCCGCTGGGTCTTCCTTTGGAAGCTGCCCCATCCCACCGTCTCAACCCTTCTCAAAGTCGCTCTATGTGATTTCCCTCGAAGAGCTTGTGGGAAATCTTTTGCCAATCGCCGTCTTTTTAAAGCAAATTAATGGAGCCTGCTAATTCAGATTACTGCCTTCAGACAGTCTGAAGGGCCGACCCCAAACACATTCAGTAATAAGACGTCCCACTGAGCATTTGTGTGTCAGGCAGATGGTGACCCTGGCTATCAAGGTCATGGCTCCTTTTGAACCAGCAGTTCAAAGAAACAGAGTCGCACCGCTAAGAGCTGGTGAAGGAAGGTAAACTGCCTTTGGGCAGCTGATTTGTAGCAGAGTGGATCGGAATCTTGCTGCGACCGTTTCCCTGCTAACGACTTGGGCAGAAACTCCGGACCTACGCCTCAAAACTTGGAGAATGGGGATAAACCATAGGACCTCCCGCAGGATCGTCGTGAGGATTAGGTGCCAGGATGTATTTAGATCCCTCTGCTCACTGGCAGCTCCCATTACGCATTCGGCGCGTTAGCCATTGCTGTCGTCCTTGTGCTTAGTTTAGGTACAGACCATTTCCAAGGTAGTCAATTAGCTTGCTTTGGATGGCTGTGCCTGTGATCTTGGAGTCAGTGTGTCGTGGACGGTGGATGAGTTAGTGGTCCTCGTAAAGCCTGGGGCACTTTCTGCGAGTGTGTGAGACGCTCTTTGGTCAAGTCGTTACTTCACACTGTTGGTGAAAAAAGCGTTTGATGAGCGAGAGAAAATACCTGCCAGGACTTGTTGAACTGGTGACAGTCTCATGACTCAAGTGGGGTTGGAATTAGCCCTTTTCTAACGTGGGTTTTCACAAGGCAACTGTACGTCACAACAGGGATCCTCGCCTTCAGAGGTGTTCCAGCTCGTTTTGTAGTTTTTACGGAAGCTCTTGATTCTTGCAAGGAGATGGCACACACAGATAAATGATCTCCAAGTGATTTTAACAGTTGGGAGCTGGTTTTTTGACACGCGTACCAAGGTCTCTGCTCATCACAACCTGGCTTGCACCTGCTGGCCTTGGATCACCGACCCTGACCCCCCTCAGTGGAATAGGGACCTACTTTTAATTTCTTGGGGAAACTCCATACTGTTTTCCGTAGTAGAACCAGTGGAAATGTGCTAAGATGATCTGATTCAACAGAGTGCCAGCCATCTTGCCTCACCTGCACCCCTCCAGTTGTTTCTGGGGGAATGGAGGGACAGTAAGAGTTCCACGGAGGACAGTTTAAAAAATACTACCAGCGAATCTGTCCCCAAGACTCTCATTCCCCAGCGTGTCAATCCACCCATCTATGCAACAGGTGTTAATGGAGCACTCGGCAGGTGTGAGGCCATTGCCGGGGAAGTCTCCTTGACATGTCACTTCCAAGCCAGGACCTGAAAGATGGGTGACAGAGGGGGAGGTAAGGGGAAGCTTCCAAGAATGAGAGTGGACACTTCTGAGGGACTCAGAGGAGTCAGGCCAGAGCGGCGCATACGAGGTCAAGATTCGCCTGTGCTGCTCTATGACCCAGCAATTTCGCTCCTAGGTAAATGTCCAACGGCAAAAAAATGTGTTAAAAAAAAAAGCCTTATACAACTTTCCATAATAGTCCCCAACATAGTAGAAAATGAATAAAAGGACAAAACGAAAAGAGGTACTGAAATGCAGCAATGGGTCTGAATCTCGCAGGTGTAGGTATTGAGCCAAAAAGACACAGCACGGGACATAATGCATGACTCCATCTATGTAGGATTCCAGATGGGGCACAACCAGCGTGTGGTGCTAGAAATCCAAACCTGTTGCCTCTGAGTGCAGAGGGCAGGGGAAGGACTGGAAAGGTCCCAAAAGGACATTTCTGGAAGATGGAAACGGTCTGTATTTTGATTCCAGTGATAGTAACAAGAGAGTATATATTTATCAAAAGTATACGCTGAAGATCTGTGCATTTTACTGTATATGAAGTTTTAAAAATCAATAAAGTTTTAAAAACAATGCAATTGGGGTGCCTGGGCGGCTGGGCCCGTGGAGCATCTGACTTGAGCTCAGGTCACGCTCTCCCAGTTTGTGGGTTCGAGCCTCACATCGGGCTCGCTGCTGTCAGCGTGCAGCCTGATTCAGGTCTTCTCTCCCTCTCTCTCTGTCGCTCAAAAATAAATAAACCTTTAAGAAAATGAAATAAAAGCAATAAGCTCATGCAAAAAAACGTGCAACAAGGAAAGCGGGTAGGTTGAAGACAGAGAAGTGGGCAGGCTTCTGGGGGCGGGGAGGGTCAGACTTCCGGTGTGCTAGGACAGGGAGAAGGTGGAGGTCGTGTGTTGGTGAGGGAGGGTGGCCACGCTGCAGGCGGTGCAAGGAGAAATTAAATTCAGTTAGTGCGTTATAAACCTCAGTTTCTGGATTGAATCAGCAACTCCGTGATTTGGCAAGGTAGGTTTTGCTGGGATGAATTTTCATGCTAGTTATTAAAATTTTCTAATCCACGGATTCAAATTTAACCCGCAAACACATTCCCAGACTGTTAGGTGGCAGTAGGAAATGATTGACAAACAATTGTCATCTTTCTGTTGGCTTATTAGAAAATTTCCAGGGGCGCCCAGGTGGCTCAGTCGGTTGGGCATCCGACTTCCGCTCGGGTCATGATCTCGCGGTCCATGAGTTCGAGCCCCGCGGCGGGCTCTGTGCTGACCGCTCAGAGCCTGGAACCTGTTTCGGATTCTGTGTCTCACTCTCTCTCTGCCCCTCCCCCGCTGGTGCTCTGTCTCTCTCAATAATAAACGTTAAAAAATTTTTTTAAAGAAAAAAAAAGAAAGAAAATTTCCAAATTGCTCAAGAGGATGTCCACAAAATTGAAATCCTTTTCTTATTAAACTAGTCCATGTGGAAGATATTCCATGGACAAATTATTTTTTAATAAGGCAATTTCCTATTTTCCTGAGTCAAAATACCTCTTAACAATTTGAAATTCTTATAGTGTGGTTACCCTATACTGGAGTCCATCTTTCAGAAATGTGACTTCCATGGGGAGTTTCTGTTAAGCCATTACCGCGTGATCTTTCAGGCAGCGCGATGCGTGTAACTCCCTTAGGGACAGAAGGGCGTGATAAACATACAGAGTGGTCCTTAGATCAAACTGAGTTTTAGGCAGACCTGCTTTAACACACACACACACACACACACACACACACAAGTGTATACGCACGCACACACATTCTACGGAGGAAATGATTCTGTGCAGCCCTCGCTGTACACATGAGCTAATTGAGGTCCAGGAAAACTGGAGAATGACTTACCCAAGGTCAGTGGGACACCAGTGCTGTTAAGGAACAGAAAATGGGGTCATGGAGCGGGAAGGGATGAACACCAGAATTCCTGGCACGTTGCACACAATAAATAGTAACACGCTATTATGCCTAATGGGCTCTGGTCTGCACCGGCCATCTTGGGGTCAGCTGCGTGCACAGAAGACGAGGGGTGGGATATAGAGAAATCAGGAACTGTCTTGTGGAGAAGTTACTTCACGTAACTTCGCTTATTTACGACACGAACGCGTTAGCACAGCTCGATTTCCAGAAGACTCACGAGGGCTTCAGCTGTGAGCTGGGGGGATTAAGTGTAGAAAGCTTTCAGTGCAGAATAATATTGATGTGGCAAGGCTTCTTTCCCTCAAATCAGGCAGCTGGGGACTTGATATAGGGGCTTTGTTCTTCGTATGAATTTTAAGGTGTGTTAAAAGTGGATCGGCCTTAATTTTCAAATCGTCTCCGATGCGGGTGATGAGAACTACTTACGAAACAGAATAAGGACTGCAATTGAAACAGGTTTAAATGTGGGCCTGTCCAGTTTAGAGGCGGTGGGTAAGCCGGAGGCCGAAGGTGATGGTTTCTGTACAAATAGGCCCAGTTGCTTTTCAAGTCCTCACATTCAGGGTTCAGCGGACTCAACCTCTCTTGAAAGGCTACCACTACTTAGATGCTCTCAGTGAAGGGTCGGGTGGTCTCCACGCCATTTGTCACGGTCCTTCTAGGTAGAACTGCATCACTTTGTTCCACATGCCTCTCCCACCCCATCTCACCTGGGCCGGCAGAAGAACATCGATGAACCTTCCCAGACCCTAATGCGCCCTTACCCTATTTCTTTATTCTCATTGTTCCAAATGAAACTTAGGATGAACATACGGACTCAGGTTGATGGTCTTCAGGGAACGGCGGTTGTGGAGGAGGGTGTGTTGGAAGTTTTGGGTACGAGGCGGGCAGAGGGTACAGGATGTTGAAGAGTCAGACGTGGCTGTCCGCGAGCTCAAGGTTGGGCCTGCTGCATGGACAGGGCTCTATGGGCCAGCTCAGAGGAGGGAGGCTCTGTCTCGCAGGAGAGAGTAATAAAGCAAATGATCACTGGTTATTTCTGCCCCAGCCCTGATTGTCCTTTTTCTAAAGAATTTTTTTAATGTTTATTTTTGAGAGAGAGAGAGCAAGTGGGGAGGGGCACAGAGAGAGGGAGACACAGAATCCAAAGCAGGCTCCAGGCTTTGTCTGAGCTGTCAGCACAGAACCCAACACTGGGCTCGAACTCACGGACTGTGAGATCATGACCTGAGCTGAAGTCAGACGCTTAACCGAGCCACCCAGGCGCCCCCTGACTGTCCTTTTTAAACCTTCTGCATTAATTTGGCTACTGCCAACTGATGCAAGGGCGTAAGAATTCATGCTGAGCAAATTGCCCTCAGGGGCTGGGGCCCTCGGTGTTTTTAAAAGCCCCCTCTCACTTGCAGTGAACTTGCAAATGCCAAGGACAAGGTTCAAACCAATGAAGGATTGTTTCAGAGCGGTTGGACATTTGACTCTCTCATGACAGAAAAAACGCCCTGATCTCCCAGTGTCCAAGGACCTCAGACTTTTAATCTGTAAGTTTTCCATTTAATTTGTTTGTATTAAAAATAGATCTTTCTGCTCTCAGACCGAAATAACTAAGCTCAGATCCCTCTGTGGCAAAGGAAATGGCCCTGGGGAAGTTGGCAGACATCAGGCTGCTTGGCTGGGTTTGCTTCTTCCAGACCTGGGGGGTGCCTTTCAGGTGACTGTAGCTGGCTGACCTACCTAGGGGCATGAGGTTAGACGGGGAGAGGGTCCTAGCAATCAGGTGTGCCTTTTAAAAATTTTTTTTAATGTGTATTTATTTTTGAGATGGAGACAGAATGAGAACGGGTCGGGGCAGAGAGAGAGGGAGGCACAGAATCCGAAGCAGGTTCCAGGCTCTGAGCTGTCAGCACAGAGCCCGACGCGGGGCTCGAACTCACGACCCGTGAGGTCATGACCTGAGCCAAAGTTGGACACTCAACCGACTGAGCCACCCAGGTGCGCCTTTGAACTGCGTTCCACTCGGTTTCTCTGAGCCTTGCACTTGAAGTAGATTAGTTTTTAAGCTGCTCGTTAAGTCAAAGGCACTGGAGGCCATTGCCGTTCCTTCTTACCTTTGTTCCACAGACGAAAGCATCTTTTTTGCTCTTCCGTTCAGGAGAAAGCCTCCTCCTTCCTGAATGGCGATGAGAAACGGACGTGCTGTGTGCTCTGAGAAGGATTCCCCGGCACTCAGCAAGTGTCCCCAGAGAGCACCTCGGAGCAGGGGTGACTTCCAAAGAACCATTTTCCTCTTGTTGGCCAGCAAGCTCTAACGTGTCCAGATAACCCTACTCCCCAGGGAACTGACCTTCTGTCTCACGTGCATATTACTGAACCACGTTAGTATATTTACAAAAGGCCTCCTTCTCCAGAGATAAGACATACAGGCCTTCCACCATGCACAGAGCTTGAAATTGGTCAGGGGGGCCTCAGGGATGGCTTCCGTTCTGCATTTCTCATGCCCACCAAACACCCTTCTGCCGGGCAACCCGTCTGTTTCCAGTAGTGGCCTGTCAGTAAAGGTCCACTCTGCTCGGCTCATCTAAGCCTGCAAGGCTTTTCCCCATTTGGACTTCCATTCTGGCAACAGTGCAGGCATTTTATGCCGCTGAGGACAGTTTGGTGCTTTCACGAGCGTCCTGTTCTGAGGTTTCGAAGACCACGTCGAATGCAGAAGCTACTCTTGGGTCACTTCCCCTTTTAAACCAGTCATTTCGTTCATCAAGGAGAGGTCGTGGTGGCTGTACCAGCACTGTTGCTCCCTGGCGGGTGCTTGAGCACAGGGTACAGCCTCCTCCTGAGTCTCAGATTCCTCCTCTGGAGAAGGAGGTGGCTCTTTGCCCTCCCAGACCTGGAGTTCTAGAATTTGCTTTCTTTTTGTTGTCCAAAAGGTCCAGAGGTTTCCTGCCATTGCCGGTTGGTACACTAGTACTGTACAAGAATGGCTTTCAACAAATACATCCAGGTGTGTTCGCGTGTTAACTATTGGGTGATTGTTCTGCAAGATGCAGAAGACTTTATGTTTTGCACAAATACTTCAAATGCTACCCTTGGTGCCTTCTTCCATCGCCCCTCCTGCTGGAATGTTCTTATAGCACCGATAATATTCTTATTATATCCAAAGCTTACAAAAGTCAGTATGTAAAGTCCTAAAATCCAACGGAGTAGGAAAGGGCACAGGTGATTTACAGAAGTTCATATGCTAAAAAAAAAGGGGAAGAAAAGAAAATTATAATTCACGGGTAATGAGATACTAAATAAAAGTAAAATAATGAAATGCCAGCTTCCTCTTATAAAAATAGAGAAGTACAAAGTGCCAGAGGGCCATCTTAGGAGCTGTGGAGTCTATCTTTCCCCCAGGCACGGGGGCAATGGCTCCTCTAAAATGTCCAGCTGGGAAGGACTAAGGTTGATGGGGGGGGGCAAGGAAGGGAGGGTGGGACTTTAGGAAGCGCTCTGTGAAATTAGGTTGAGTCGGTAGGCATCCAAAGACGGAGCAGAGAACACTGATCGGCAAAGTTAAAGAACAGTGATGAGAGGAGGCATTGGGTCCAACCCCGGTGCCTAAAAGAAGAGCTCCATCCTCCGGGACGCTCCGAGAGGAGGCGTGCGGGTTGCGTCATGCGGTGTCATGTGCCCGGAGAGTAAGGGGGGGGAGGGTCTCTGCTTGGCCAGGAGGGCAAGAGACAAACACATAGACAGGTGTGAGAGGAGCAGGGAAGGCCTCCTGGAGGTGTGATTTCTGTGAGGAAGCCAAGCGATGGCTTTGGACTGGGGAGCCGGGTGAGTGGGTGTGTGGAGGGTGATTGATTCCCAAGTTAGGCTCTGGGATTGTACTCATTACTGTTTTTTAACCTTTTTTTTTTTTTCAATTTAATATTCTTTCAGGAGCATTTCCCCTTCCTTAAGCATGGTTTTATTATTTATTTATTTATTTTGTGGTTTATATACACAATGGAATACTACGTGGCAATGAGAAAGAATGAAATCTGGCCTTTTGCAGCAATGTGGATGGAACTGGAGAGTGTGATGCTAAGTGAAATAAGCCATACAGAGAAGGACAGATTCCATATGTTTTCACTCTTACGTGGATCTGAGAAACTTAACAGAAGACCATGGGGGAGGGGAGGAGAAAAAATGGTTAGAGAGGGAGGGAACCAAAACATAAGAGACTCCTAAAAACTAAGAACAAACTGAGGGTTTATGGAGGGTGGGAGGGACGGGTGGGTGGGTGATGGGCATTGAGGAGGGCACCTGCTGGGATGAGCACTGGGTGTTGTCTGGAAACCAATTTGACAATAAATTTCATAATTAAAAAATAGTTTTATTCTTTTAAAGTTTTTATTTAAATTCCAGTTAGTTCACCTACAGTGTAATATCAGCTGCAGATACACAACGTAGTGATTCAACACTTCCATGCATCACCCGGGGCTCCTCGCAAAAGATAGTTCTTAATGTGCAGATATTTCTTTCTCAGGGGGATCAGCCGTGACCTGTGTCAAAGAGAAGCCCCTCTCCCTCCCCAGACACCTTTCCCACTTAAAGTTCTCCTAGTCCTGATCATTCCCAAATATACAAACACACCTGCACCTCCCACTAAGCCATAAGCTGTGGGAAGGCAGGACCCTCCTTTCTTCAGCTCACGCCTGTCTCCCCAGGGCCTGGGCTTCAGACACGCACAAAGTAGGTACTCAATGGATGTTTGCCGAATGAATAAACGAATGAAGGCTGCATCGAAGCCTACCGGATGGTTACTCTCAAAAATATTAGTTGTATGTTTATTGTTGGACATTTGAGGGAGTCCCGTCTTTTCGCTTTTGCCAGTGCAACTCCAGTGGCCATCTCCGTACGTAAATGTTCATTTGTTTCGCTGAGGATTTCCTTCGCTGGATGTGGCCTTGTCGGGGAGGGTTTGAAGGCTCTGCAGGGGCCTTATCTCTCAAGGCAGAGACTCTGTCTTACGCATTTGCTGCTCCCAAAGCAAGGAGTCCAGAATATACCAGGAGCTCAAGAACTGTTTGGTAGACGGACCAGCTAAGTAGCCAGTGGAGCCACGGGAACTTTCGTGTCCCATGGGACCGGGCACCTGCCTCGTAGGCACTCCAGGGACCGGGGCCAGGGCGGCTTGGTGCCGTGTATGCTGTGCCTGGTGGCCAGGTGGCCTCACCCACGGAGGCTTGTGGGTGGACCGCTGCCACAGGGGTCATCGTGGCTACTGGCAATGACAGTTAGGAGCTCAGGCAGCCTAACGAGATGGGCTCTTTGCCCCAGAAAGCATTTTGTGGATTCCAAGGATCAGAGGGCACCTTAGTGAAGAAATGGGATTTCAGAGTCTTAACCTCAGAGGCGACAAATGTCTTCAAGAGTCTTCTGGGCTGTCATTGATCGTGTCTGGAGCAAGACCACAGCCGCGTCCTGGCAGAGGCCGTCTGGAGCACCAGGAGGGAGGAAGGCCGGGGCTCATTGGTTATGTGTGGATCTGCTGGGAGGCTGAAGTCTTTGAACGCTGGCTGGAAAGCCGGGTTGGCAAGGCGGCTACTCGCTCCCGGGCTGGGAGCCTAGGACGCTGAGCCGGAGAAAGCCAGCCTTCCTTCCCACTTCCTTCACACGGGCTCTGCTGAAAGTCCCAGTCATTGCTTTTTCCCCCTCGCCCACACATTGCTTGTCTTGGATTTGGGGTCCGTGTGAACGGGAGTTGGTGTTGGTTTGAACACCCAGAGCTGAGCCCCCTGTTTCCCGTGGGCAACATTTACCATCGCCCTGAGTAGCAACATAGGAAAACGTGTGTCGGGAAAGCCCGTCCGTTTGTGGAACTGTGAGGCTGGATCGCAGGACATTTGCACTTTCGCAAGGAGGGCAGCTTACATGTAATAGACTCACGGTCTGCACATCACGAATGAGTCTAGAAGCTCTTGAGCTCCAGGAAGTCAGGCCTAGCAGATAACTTGCTTGGACCATTCCCGCATGGACATGGCTCAGATCAAGCCACCGACTGGTGGCTTCTGGCCCCCAAAGCTCCCCGTGGCCGCTTGGCAGCATTTTATCTCAGAAACGAGTCTCCTTATTTCGGGAGGGAAGCTGCGGGGCCCGCAAGGCTGGTCTTTCTCTTTTCATCATTTTGGTTTGCTGCTCTGACGAGGAGACAGGTATCTTGTTTCTTGCTGGTTTGAGTGCATTTTAAACCCTGAGGGATTCGGCAGAGATAGATAGGGTTTCTCAGCTCCCTGTTTCCTAGGCCTGGGAGCCCAGAGCTGCGGGGAAGAAGCAGGGTTACGGCAAGACCTTCCACGTCACTTTCAGATGCTCGGCTAGCGGCTCCTGGCCTCAAGTGAAGGGAATCAGCGTCATGGGAGGGAAATTGGCTCTCGCTGGGAGCATTTAAGCCTTTGTCAGGGTCCGGTCAGGGGTCTATTTACCCTGTGTATGTGTGGGGGGCGTCCAGACGAAAGGATACTCTGGCCGACCGTAAGCCACACATGGCAGAACGTCACAAACCACTAATACCTACCAACCTGCTTCACTCGCTTTTCAGTAACGTCTTGTTTCCCTCTTCAAATCGACAGCAAAAGTCCTAAGTGTCAGGCGGGGGGCCTTGATGATTCAAGCCTTGATGTCACCTATCTGGCTCCTGAATCCCGTCTGAGACCGGGCAAGTTGGGATTTACCAGTCAGGGCACAGAGCTTGGCACCTTGACCTTGAATGGAGTCCTTACAGAGATTTTCCCTTAAGCCTGGCTCCTAAACTTGGCTGTGCGAGAGAGGCCGGATGGAATTGAGGACGCCCAGGCAAATTTGAATTCATATAAACAACGAATAACTCTTTAGTATAAGTACATCTTATGCAATATTTGGGACATACTTATACTAAAGAATGAAATAAGTAGGCATCTGAAAATTCGAATTTCACTGGGCCTCCTGTGCTTTATTTGCTAGACCTGGTAATTGTCGGCTCAACGCTGGAATCATCTGGGAGCTTTAGCACATACTGATGTCTGGGTCCCACCCCATGAAATTCGAATTTCGTTGGTTTAGGTCGGGCCTGAACACTGGAGATTTTAACAGCTTCTCTACCGATTTTAATACGCAGAAAGAGTTGATAGCCACCGCACTAAAATGGTGACATCTAAACTGTCCTCAGCTTTGCAAAGCTTCACATGTTTTTCTTTTTTTTCCATCTTAATGCCCTAGATTCCCTTCCTAGTCTGCTTTACTTAATCCAATATCATAGGCTAGGCAGCCACCCTGCACCTCAGTTTCTCAGCTACGAATGGGGGCATGGAACTGATCCTTCACATTATCCATCAGATTGCTTCTATGGGCACAGAAGCAGAAACTCTGCATATTCCAAAGGGCCTAAAACAACCAGCCCCAAGCCAAAGAACATTTCTGAGCTCTCATGACTTAATCCTACCAATTCCTGTGAATTCCGTGTTTTCCTCTTTGTTACACATTTGTGTGTCTGGCTCTAAAAATAAGGAATTTTTTCCCCTCTGCGAGGTTCACATAAGATGGACAGCCAAGGAAGACGCACTCTGTTTAGCCCACAATGTCATGGACCTCCTGGTTCACCAGCAAGATCTCGTACAGGAAGCACACCCGGAAGTTATGCTCGTGTGTGCCGTGCAGTTGGCTCACTGTGTCACTGAGACATAGTGTACTGCCTCCCCTCGCTGGAGAAATACAGAGCTCGGTGTATTGGGCACAGCTGAGTTTGCTATCCACCCAGGTCTCCTCTGGCTCAGGAACAGAGAAGGTGACGAGGAAGATTTCGGCTCAATTCATCATCTCATGGTTTGTGGGATCGAGCCCTGTGTTGGGCTCTGTGCTAACAGCACAGAGCCTGCTGGGGATTCTCTTTCTTCCTCTCTTTCTCTCTGCCCCTCCCTGGCTCGCTCGCTCTCTGTCAAAATAAATACATAAACATCAAATTTTTTTTTTTCCAGAAGAAACAGGCTTAAAGATGGCTCCAAATTTAGGAACGTCCTGACTCTCCATCTATGAGAGGTAAGGGGACTAAGTCATGGCATTTCACATATGGAATTCTGCATCAGTAACAAAAAGAATGAGTTACGTTTTTTTGGTGTTGACCTGGAACGATGCTCATCCTTGGTAGTTAGTGAAGAACGCAGATTATAGAATAATGTAGCCTGGAAAATAAATCAGAGAGATGGGTTGAGTGGGTTGGGGATAGAAAGAGATTATTCCGCTTGCTAGACCCCAATTTACTTAGACTCATCATCTCTATCACCCGGGAGTTGGTCAGAATGCAGGCCAGACCCCAGCCCTCCCAGTTTAAATCTGTTGTTCAACAAGACGCTCCGGTGTCTGGAATACACATTCAATTTTGCCAAGTGCTGTTTTAGACAACTCTGGGTTGATCAAGGTGTCACAACTATTATGTATTGCTCCTGCAGTCCATGAATGAAAGGAAACACTTTTTGGAAAATGTGTTTGTAGAGCTAATTATCTGCAATGCTTGTTGTAATGGCATTTTAACCCAAGTGAGTTTCTACCACCTGTGCTATGTCTCTGCCGAGGACGGACGGCAGGTTGGACCTAAATGAGTTTGCCCCACACGCTCGGCAATGGTTTCTCGGACCTACGCTGGTCCCACAGGACCTGCACGTCCCCACAGGACCTGGATCGAGTGTGACTGCATTCGTCTGCATGCCCGTCAGGGCCGCAGTAGCTGGGTACTAGGGCTCAGACCCTAGTCTGAGGACCTAGGGCTGGGTACCAGGGCTGGCCTGGAGGACGGTCAGTCCTTCCGTGAGCTCTCCGTATTTGCTGAGTGGTAGAAAAGCTTTGCAGAATTTGGTCTGGTCAGTTAGGAAGCTGGCTAGACCAGGGAAATGCTATGGTTTATTGAATTGTAAATAACGTTGAACGGATCCCTTCTTCTAGCATTTTCCAAAGCAGTCTGTCACAGCCTGCTCAGTGCCTTGGGGGGATTTTTCAGTGGAGGACGAAGCAAGGCTCTGTTGGTTTTACTAATAGGATAAACAATTCTCCTCTGACTTGCAGGCTGGCAGAGGTCCCACTGGACTCTTTCCCTCCACATTTCAATATCCTATAAACCATCCTACGGGAAGGCTGAGCATGCTGGGATAGGGCCACAATGGGGGCTCAGAAAATTGGGGAGGGATTCTCTGGCAGGAACTTCCCTTTGGAAAGAGAAGAGGGGTCTCCAAACAGAATAATGGACTTTTACAAAAGGATTGCCGGGTTGTATCTTTTGAGTCCCCCTGAAAGCCAAGTCTACACTTACCCCAGTGGCCCGTAGGATTCCCTGAGCCCTGTGAGAAACTATCCAAAGGGATCGTTGGGGATTCATGGAGTGTTACCAGCTCACGGAGTTAAAGTGCGCCCGGGTCTAATTAGCAGAATGAAGGATGAAAGCTTTGCCTCCATCGGGAGAGAAATGGTGGCCCCGGATGACCCAGCCTGGCTGCTCCTGCCCGTCTGACAAAGATGAATGGGAAGAGGAGTTCTGCTTTTGGTGAGACCCAATGAAGTGATGTCTGCATTTTACTGAAGGTCATATGCAGACACTTCACCCTTGCCAGAAGCCAGTGTGTAAACACAACCGCAGAAGAAACACAGATCCTAGGAATGGCCAGTCTGTTGACACTCAGAAAACCACACGGACCCCCACATGCAGAGCCACTGGTCCCTCTGATTCTGCAGCGTGTATTTTTACCCCCTGGTAGATGCTCTGAATGTTCTTCACTGAAACCCACAGGCTCTTTCAGTATCAAAAAGTTGTGTTTCCTCTTCCTCCCCCTAACAAAGTCAGTGTCTGTTGTCTTCTGGTTAATTGCCTGGGAATGAGCCATGCTTTCTAAAGCGTGAAAAGAAAACTAATGGGTGTAATTTTGCCATGTGTGGCTCAAGCGTTTGTGCAGAGAAAAGAGGCACCAAATGGAGAAAGTGTCATTGGGGACATCTGGCAGCTCTCGCCCCGCGAGAGTACCTGGTTGCTGGGATGTTGACCTAAATTTAGTTGACCTAAATCTGGGAGGGACTGAAAATGAAATCAACTCAGTCCTCATGTCTCACAGACACCAGGCTGTTCCCATGTCCCTGCCCAAGATGTCCCCCACCCCTGGAACACCTTGCTCCTTCCTCTTTGTCACTTTCCCCCCAGTCTGGCCACCTGTGTCTGAAAGTTTTCTGTTATCCTCAGAATACTTGGGCAACACTTGCCCCCCGCCAGCAAGGAACGTCACATTTCAAGAAAAAGTAGCCTAGCTGAAAACAAAAATCATGAGAGGCAATCTTCATCATTGTATATAGCATGTGAAGAATATACCCAGGGGCACCTGGGTGGCTCAGTTGGTTAAACGTCTGACTTCGGCTCAGGTTGTGATCTTGCCGTTGGTGAGGTCGAGCCCCACGTCGGGCTCTGTGCTGACAGCTCAGAGCCTGGAGCCTGCTTCGGATTCTGTGTCCCACTCTCTCTCTGCCCTTCCCTCACTCATGCTCTGTCTCTCTCTGTCTCTCAAAAATAAACAAATGTTAAACAAATAATTTAAACAAACACCCAAAGCTGAGTGTGATGGGGGTGGGGGAGGGGACAAAGAAACAGCCATGTTTCTTTAAAATCCTTCTTGGCATTCTTGTCACTCTTAGTATCTTTCACTTGGATTTCATCTCTATCTTTTCAATCTCAGCTCCCAGTGAAAACATTCCCCAAACTTGGCCTAAATAATCCCTTGACTCTGGGGTTTTACAGCTTGTGGACTGGGGAAGCAGCCTGCCTGCGTGCCTTTCTCTGCTTTCCCATTCCTAGCTGTGGGTTCCTGGTAACTTAGTCTTTTCTGACAGCTGCAAACCAGGGGCAGAGTTTATATGAGTTAATGCTTGTAAAGTACTCAAAGCTATGCCTGCCACACAGTGAGTGCTAGGTATGTGTTTACTGTTATTATTACTCATCCGCCCTCCCTCCACTCTACTCTTTCCAACAGCTAGAAGACCCTCTCTTTCCAAAGCACAGTCTACAAGTCACTCTACCCTGCAATTTTCCATCTCTCCTGTACCCTAGGTCTTTCTACGAAAGCCGGGGCTGGGACGAGGAGGAAGAGAGGCAATGGATTATCCTGTAGCGGTTTGTGAGTTCAAGCCCATGTCGGGCTCTGTGCTGATGGCTCGGAGCCTGGAGCCCGCTTCAGATTCCGTGTCTCCCTCTCTCTCTGCCCCTCCCCTGCTCATGCTCAGTCTCTCTCTCTCTCTCTCTCACTAATGAATAAACGTTAAAAAATTTTTTTAAAGCCAGGCATCGTTGTTCTGTGACCTCTTTTAATCCTCCAGAGAGAACCCCTCTTTCCCTTTCTTGAGCCATGTCTGTAAGTCTTTCTACTCTTGTGCAGGCCACCCAGTCGACATTATCTGCTTGTCTTTCCAACTGCACCATGAACAGTGAACTCCTTGGAGGGGAGAGAACATGTCTCGTCTATCTTGGTGTCACGACCATGGTATTTGGTGCACGGAAGGCGCTCAGTCAAGTTGGTTACACACAACCGAGTGGGACCATCCCTTGCTTACGGAGAAGGCAGCGGTGTTATGAACTTGGGGAAAGAGAGGCTACGCAGGATGGTGTCAGAGAGGGATGGGGGCTTGCGTCCTCCCTGCTCCGGAGGTGCAGACTACAGAAAACTGCTTCACGCTGGGGAAGAGACGCTCCAGCTTGCAGCAATTATTTTCTGAAGGACTCCTCGCCCCGTGTGCGAGATTAATGAGTGCTATTGACGGTAAATATGATAATTATCTAATGACATCCGTAAGTGTCTGAAATACTTGGCACCGTGCCTGTGACAACATGGGAACCATTTTCCATTTAGTTCTTGAAATGGATCTGACTCATTTAAAAATAATGACAAACCAATCAGCACCAACAAAAACCATGAGTTGGATAATCTGCTGCCCCTCTGAGATTACGGGGGGCATACTTTCCCATGCTGTATGCAGGCAGGCACCCCGCCCCTACCCGACTCGATGTGCCTTTTAAGAAGACAGGAGCTTGAGGGAATGTGAAAGCGAGGCGTCTTTGGAGGCTCAAAGCAAAGCGTCTAGTTAAAATACAACTGGGATGCATTGCCTGGGTGGCTCGGTTCGTTGAGCGTCTGACTTCGGCTCAGGTCATGATCTTGCAGTTGGTGAGTTCGAGCCCCGCATCAGGCTCTGTGCTGACAGCTCGGAGCCCGGAGCCTGCTTCGGATTCTGTGTCTCCCTCGCTCTCTGCCCCTCCCCTGCTCACACTGTGTTTCTTTCTCTCTCAAAAAAAAAAAAAAAAAAAAGAATTAGATGCAACTGGGACAACCCGGCCCAGAAGCCACAATGGGGACACTTGAGTCCTGCCACCCTACCCTACCCATCTTCTGCCAGCAGAAGGCAATGCCTGGGGGCAGGCGCATGGGTAGTACTGGAAAGGAGGCGGTAATGAGGGGTGGGACAGATGAGCATTGCCTGGTCTTTCTGTGTCAAGGTCCAAGGTGACAGAAGTGTCTCAGGGGCTGGGAGAGGACTCCCGCTAAGGTAGACCATGATCGGGCCCACAGAGAAGGCAGGAGGAGGCCGTCACCCGCAGAAGGACCATGTAGGTGCGGAGTTTTGTGGAGACAGCGAAAAACAAGCTCTATATAGGAGAGTGAGGCCACAAGCTCTCGTGGACTTCAGTGTGAAAGGTATGACTTTATCCCCCATACTCAGCTACAAAAATGCCACATTTGGTTTTCTGAGTCATACTGAACTTGGCTTAAACCTCAGTCTTCTCCAGCGAGAATGTACAAAAAGCTGGGACTTACAGAATCCTGAGAGCCCGAGGAAGAGCCTGGGGTCACTGGGGGCCTCTGAACTACTGAGGAGACAGGGCAAGAGTCCATCAGAAGACACAGGATGAGGGAGACAAGGTGATCTGGCCAGGTGCTCACAGCGGCTAAGAGACAGGGCCGTGGTCACAAGGTCACTGGTACACTTGCCCGGGTCACAAGCCCAGGTCACTTGCCCTCTCTCCTCCCTCCCCGGTCAGAACCATCCCACAGGATGGCGGCTCTCAGCAAGGCTGCGGTGGGGGAGCTGCCATGCGCCCACACAACAATTCTGCAGCGCCAGCGTTGTTCTGTCAGCCCGAGGGAAGGTTACGAAAGCTAAGCGAGAGGGCTCCCTGTCTCCACGTCTCGTGCCCAGAGTTCAGAAACCAAACAGGAAGTGAAACTGCAGAACCATCTGTAAGTGAAAAAATAAAGAAATGAGGAAGCCAGGAGGAGGAAGCATCGAAATGAACCCTGATCTGGTAGCAATGACGGTTAAATAGGGCCATGACATGATCAATGATGGGAGCCTTAGTTTTATGAAGAACGGAAAGATCATTCCAGTTGTTGCAACTTTTGCAGTAACTGGAGAAGAGCCAGGCGTACCTAGAGAACCTTACTGGTACCATCCAAGAGGATGTGCTAAAGGCGTTTATGGTCAGAAATACTTCTGTATTTCCTCCAGAACCACCATGAAACTTATAGCAGACGTCTTGCAATACACAGCAAAGCACAGGCCAACATTTGATTTAATTTCAATTAGTGGACACCATAGACAGGAAGCAGGGGCCGATGCTATTCTGGAACCAGCCAACACTATGGCGGGTGGGTTGGAGTAGATCTGGACCCCAGGCTGGCCTGACAGTTGTTGAATTTGCACTAAGGTTGTCTTTCTTCAGGGGAATTAGGATGAACTTCTATATGGAAATAGCAAAAATGAGGGGTGGGAGAGGGCTTTGGGCTCACTTGATGGAGAAAATGTTTCAGCCTAAAAACTCTCTCTTCTTCTAAGAGCACATTGTCGGATGTCAGGAGGGTCGCTTACTAAGCAGGATCCTTATGGCAACGTTATATGACTTCTTCATGCCAAGTCCTCTGCAAGGTGTTGGGTATATAAAGATTAATTAGACCTCAAGTGCTCTGCCTGCCTAGGGACTATCTCTCATGCACCCAGTTCAGTGCAGTAGATTTAACCCCATGTGTCCCTACCAGGTACAGAAACTTTAGAACCAGAGAGTGACTTCATAGCTCATAGGATCATCACTCACGTATCAGTGGTCCTTTGAAATTTAAATAAAATTGACACCAGCCCCTGAGCTCATGATTAGGGGACAGCCAGTGCCTTCTCAAAATTTTCTGTCAATTTTCAGGGTTTCATGGACTCACGGTTCCTTCCGACCCCAAGATCCTGACAGATGTCAAACTCACAAGGCAACAAATATCTCTCGAAGCTTTTCCTTCCTCTGCTCCACTCTGACCCAGATATGGAATTCAACCTTTTTCTACAAAAATATTTCATACCAGTTGGGGTCATATTAAAGAACAAGGGTGTGTAGATGGACACTGAAGTACAGGAATGAATTACCACCAGTCAGAATAGACATTAGCTATAAAAAAAAAAAACCTCATGTGGCCACTGGCACACACAAGCTGAAAATCAGCTATCTACACGAAGCAAATGTAGGGACAACTGATTTTAATGAAAGTACATGGACCTGGGTTTTACACTTAATGGATACATAATGGAATATTACATGGTCTTAAATTTTTAGGGCTTTGTGTCATATCATGGGAATTTCTCACTGGTTGACTTTCCCAGAAATTTCTGATCTTCCTCCATATTGCTTGATGCTCTTTCCTTAAGACCCTCTTTGCCAATTCATGCCCATCTTTTTCCTCAATTTTTATGAGGTACAATGTATACACAGTACAATAAGATGTATTCATTTTAAGAATCTAAGTTAGTGAGTTTTGACAAAAGTCTGAAACCAATTAACCAACACAATCACAATATAGAACCACCCAAAAAGTTCCCTCATGCCCTTTTGCAATAGGGATCATTTCCACCTCTGTCTCCAGGCAATTATTGATCTGCTTTAGGTCTTTCTAGTTTGGATTTACCTTTTACAAATTGTACAAACGGGATCATTCAGGTGTATTCTTGTGTGTCTATAAATCTATTCATGAGATTTAATTTCATTGGAAAGACATTCTTCAGTTTATATATAATATTCACCTGCAAATGGACATTTGAGTTTTACCCCTTTCTTGACTATTACAGAAGATAAAATGAACATAGGTGTACAAGACTTTGTGTAGAAATATGTTTTTATTTCTCGAGTAAATACCTAGAAGTAGAATTGTTGAGTTGTATGGTAAGCGTGTTTTTATCTTCATAAGAAACCACCAGACTCTTTTCCAAAGAGGTTGTTCAATTTTACATCCCCACAAAAGATACACAGAGATTTCAGTTCCTCACTATCCTCACCAAAATTAGCCATTGCCAATCCTTTTAATTGTAGCCATTCCATTGGGTATACAACCGTGGTATCTCATTATTATCTTAATATGGCTAGTGATATTAAACATCTTTTCCTGCTTCTTGGTCATTTGTATATATTGTTTTATGAAATGTCTGATTGAATCTTTTGCCCATTTAAAAAATTTGGTTGCTTATCTTTTTATTATTACGTGTAGAATTTGTTCGTACATTCTGGCTACAAGTCCTTTGCCATTTACCTGTTTTGCAGATATATTTTTTTTTCCAGTCTGTGGCCCACCTTCCCATTTTCTTTATGCTATCTTGTAAAGAGAATAAGTTTTTATTTTTGACGTAGCTCAATTATGTTTTTTCTTTTATGATTTTTATGCTCTGTGTGCTAGGTAAGAAATTGACTACTCCCAAATCATCAGCGTTTTCTACTTTTCTTTTTAGATGTGTTTATAGATTAGCCTTTACATTTTCATGATTGGTTTAACTTTTGCAAATAGTGTGGAGTAAGAGCCAAGAATTATTGTTATTATTTTTAATGGATATACGGTACCAGGTTTCCGAAAGAAAATTCTTTTGAGTAGCCTTGATATCTTTGTCAAAAATCAGTTGACCATCACTCTCTGATAGCTTTCAGTGTACGGGTCTCTCACCTTCTTGGTGAAATTTATTTTTAGATATTTTATTCTTTTTGATGTAATTATAAATGGCATTGTTCTCTTAATTTATATACTTCAGTAAAAAAAAAAAAAAATCAGTTGACCAAATGTGAATGAGTTTCTTTCTGGATTGTATTCTGTTCCATTGGTCTATATGTCCATCCTTACCCCAATACCACACTGTCTTTAACACGGTGGTTTAATATTGTTTTGAAAACAGATAGTGTAGGTTCTATAACCCTGTTCCTTTCTTTCAATTTGTGTTATGAATATTATGCTATGAATGCAATTCTAAGTCCTTAGGTTACTTTAATTTTTGTAGATATTTAGAATCAGCTTACAAATTTCTAAAAACAGAAACTTTTTAGGATTTGATTGGGGTTGCATCAAATATATAGATCAAGTTGAGGAGAAATGGAATCTTAACAATAGCAAGTCTTTGAATCTATGAACATGGTATAGATCTCTCTGGTTTTTTTAAGGTTTTCTTCAATTTCTCTCTACAATATTATGTGGTTTTCAGAGTATAGGACTTCTATATGTTTAGTTAAATTTGTCTCTAATTAAATTCATGTTTTGATGCTTTCTGTATGTTTTGAGTTTTCTTTTCCAACTATTTGTTGTGGTTATACAGAAATTGGTTATACAGATAGTTGATTTTTTAAAATTTTATGTTTATTTATTTATTGTGTGAGTATGTGTGTGTGTGTGTGTGTGTGTGAGAGAGAGAGAGAGAGAGAGAGAGAGAGTTGGAGAGGCAGAGAGAGGGAGGGAGAGAATCCTAAGCAGGCTCCATGCTGTCAGGGTGGCGTCCAACATGGGGCTTAATCTCACAAACCTGTGAGATCAAGATCTGAGAGGAAATAAAGAGTTGGACACTTAACTGACTGAGCTACCCAGGTGCCCCAATAATTGATTTTTATATTAACTTTTCATGCTGTATCTTTGCTAAATTCGCTTATTAGTTCTAGTAACTTTCTTGAAGATGTGTTCAAATTTTCTACACAAATAATCATGTCACAATATCATCTAAATTGCCAAATTTCTAGCATAAAGCTGTTCATAACATTATTATTTTTATTGTTAGACCTTATTATCCTCCTAATATTTATAGAATTTATAGTAATGTTCTTTTTTTATTCCTGATAAGCAATTTGTATTCCATTCCCCTTTTTTTTTTCTTGATCAGTCTAGTTTTCTGCTTCTTAAAATGTAATCCTCAGAAGCAGAGAATCACTTGGAAACTTGTTAGAAATGAACATTCTTGGGCCTACTCCAAACCTACTGAATTAGAAACTCTGGAGTCAAAGTCCAGTAATCCATTTTAGTAAGCATTGCTGGTGATTCTAATGCATATTAAGTTTAGAAGCCACTGCTTTAGAAAGAAGTTTATGAATTTCATTGATTTAAAAAATATTTTTGGTTTAATTGAATTTCCCTATCATTTATCCACTTCCTATTTCATTCAGATTTCTGCTGTAATTTTTCTTTCTTCTTTCTTTCTTTCTTTCTTTCTTTCTTTCTTTCTTTCTTCTCTTTCATTTATGTTTGATTTGTCCTTCTCTTTCCATCTTCTTAAGGTGTAAACTAAGACAATTGATTTTAGACCTCTGTTTCTTTCCAATGTGAGCACTTAAGGCATAAATTTCTTTCTAGGCACTACTTTAGGTATATTCCATAATATTTGATATGATTTATTTGCATTTTTATTTAATCCAAAATATATTCTAAACTTATGTGTTATTTCTTCTTTGGCCCTGGTAAGTTTAATTTTCATATATTTTGAGATTAGTTTTCCAGAAAGCTTTCTGCTATTGGTTTCTAATTTAAGTCCTCTGTGGTCATATAATATAATCTTTATGATTTCATTTCTTTTAAATTTGTTCAGAATTTTCTAATGTTTCAGCAGATGGTCTATATTGGTGAATTTTCCTCAGGCAGTCGGAAAGTATGTGCATTCTGTTATTGTTGGATAGAGTGTTCTATAAATGTCAGTTAGGTCAAGTTGCTTGATAGGACTGTACTTACTGACTTACCGATTTTCTTTCAATTACTGAGAGAGCAGTATTGTAATATCCAGCTGTAATTGTGAATTTATTTCTCCTTTTATATTAGTTTTACTTCATTTATATTGGGTGTCTACACTGTTAGGATCATTATGTCTGTTTGACAAGTCGATTCTGTCATTATGGAAACGTTCTTACTTCTATTTTTTCCATTCTATAGCCTACTTTGTTCACTATTGATATCATCACTTTAACTTTCTTTTTGTTAGTGTTTTCATTATATATATATATTTTTTTTCATACTTTTATTTTTACTTATCTATGTAGTTGTAGTGTAAGTGAATTTCTAGACAGTATATATTCAGATCTTGCTATTTGGGTCTTGTGTTTTTATCTGTTGTGACAATCTATCACTTAATTGGAGTGTTTCAATCATTCATATTCAGTGTAATTATCAATAAGTTTGTGTTTATATTTACCAGCTTGCTGTTTATTTTATACTTGTCTAATTTATCCCCCTCACTTTGGGTTTTGTTTTTGTTTTTGTTTTGCCCTTTTGACTTTTTTTGTTGTTTTATTTTATTTTTTTGTATTTCATTTAGTGTCTTCTATTGGCTTATAAATTTTTGTTGTACTTCAAGTTCACCATATAGCTTTTTAAAAATCGTAGTCTACCTTCAAATATGTTCTATCACTTCATTTTATGAAAAAGACTTGGAACAGTGTGTTTCTGCTTTTCTCTCCCATGTTTTGTGCTGTTGCCATCTTAAATTTTCCTTCTATGTATGTTTAAATTTATATATTTTTTCTGTTTAAACAGTGAATTTTTTCATGTTAATTTTTTTATTTTGAGAGAGAGAAAGAGAGAGACAGAGTACGAGTGGGGGAGGGCAGAGGGAGAGAAATAGAATTTGAAGCGGGTTCCAGGCTCTGAGCTGTTGGTGCAGAGCCTGACGCAGGGCTTGAACTTGTGAACTATGAGATCATGACCTGAGCTGAAGTTGGACACTCAACGGACTGAGCCATCCAGGCGCCCCAACAGTGATGTATTTCTTAAAGACTTTTAAAAATGAGAAAAATCTATTTGTATTTATCCATATATTTCCCATTTCTGGCACTCTTCATTCTTTAGTGTAGTTCTGAATTTCTATCTGGTTTCAAAGGCGGTGGTTTTAACCGTGGGTTTGGGGAAGGATTGGTGGGAAATAAGGTGAAGGAGGCTGGCAGTAACCCGCTCCTAGAAGACCTTTAGTGCCATCTTGCAGACTTTAAATTACCTGAAAGCAATGCGGGTTACATGACCAAATTTGGCTTATAGAAAGATCACTTTTACATCACTGGAAAAATTTATTGGAGGAGCTGGAGAACACTCAGCCCTCTATTGCAATAAACAGAAAGGATGATCCAGGCCTGGAGTGATGTCACCCCATAGAGATGCAAGAGAAAGAGCTGATTCAAGAGAATTTCAGGACCAGGTGGTTGACCTGATGTTTGGAGGAGAGAGACTTGGAGAAGCACGGATGACTTCTGGATTTAATACCTTGGGTGACCAAACATGATCATGACGCCAGCTGAGACAGAGAGCACGGAAGAGCTAGTCTGAGGGAGAGGTGATGAGTTCAACAGTGAATGCATTGCATTTGAGCTGTTTGTGGGTTACCTGACTGGAGGCAGATGAATGTGCAACTCTGAGGAAAGGTCACAGGTAGGCCTTTAAAATACAAAATCACATCCACGGTATTTGTCAGATCAGACTATTTGCCAAAGGCAGAGTTTGTCAAGGTGTGTGGTAATGAGTCACGTGCATTGGATTCATCCGTAGTGCAGAATAAAGTTGGCAGGTTCCCGGCTGCCAGCAGGAACAAGAGCCTACATTAACAAGCCCCGCAGTTGATACTTAAGTTAAAAAACAAAACACCCTGATTTAAAAAGTAAGAAGAAATTGAATATGCAAGTCTCCTCTCTTATGTGTTTTCTCTCACGTACAAAAGGTGTGTGAAATCTTGAGAACTGAAGTTGGAAGATACCTGGCGTTGGATGTCAAGTGGAGGGTGAGGAATATGAAGTTAGTAAACAGATCTGCAAAAGGAAATGAGAGAAAGAGTTTGCAGTGCAAATGGAGTTTTATCTTCAAGTTGAAGGAAAAGACACTTTGGAGTCCGTGGGTAATTATATATGACATGATAACAGGAGGCTACCAAACTGCTGATGACGGCACATATCAGGATGTAAGAAAGCAGCGACGGAACCATCCTTCCTAACAAGACATGCCCATGTGGCATAAGAACACAAGGACTGCCCATGTGGGGTAAGCCCACTGTCATGTCCCTCACAGCGGGACAGAGGATGAATCCTTGGGTTCCATGAGGTTCTTCTTGAGATCAACCCACGAGGTTAGAGTTTCACCTTCTTAAATTCCAGTTGTCTCCAATATAGATTGTGACTCTGTGTAAAGATTTATATAAGTACTTACATAAAGTGCTTGCGTAACTACTCAAAGATAGGCAGAGAAAAATGCTACACTGGTTGATAGCATGCTATTTCATGGATGTGTTGATATTATTCATGAAATGTAAAGAAAGAAGCTGAGGCCTTCACATTGTTTAATATCAGTTATTAATTTCTCCTTGGAATTATTATTCTCCCTGGAAATATTAATTTCTCCTTGGAGGTTTCGGAAAAATGGAGATCATGTTTAGCACATGAAATACTAATTCAAAGGCAGTTAAATAAAAGGTTGGGGATGGTTAGCTTTCAGATATTGAAAAGAATTACTATAATTATTAACATTTTTGGACATGGTCAATGCCCTGTTTAAAACAGTTTACGTATACTATTTCCTTTAATCTCCCCCAAAGCTCTTCCATGATCCCATTTTACAAATGACAAAGCCAAGGCACAGAATTCTCCCCAGGTTGCAAGCTGGTGAGAAAGAGTCAGAGCTAGGATTCAAGTCCAGGGATGTGACTGTAGGAGCCTGCACACCACAGACAAGGAGACAATAAAGAATAGACACAAGGTAGGGTCACTGAGAAAAGAATAAAGCTAAAGAAGTGAAAAGGTGCTTTAAATAAAATATTTCTGGCTTACTGGAAAATCGTATAAGAAGCCAAGGTTAAAAAGTACACAGAACAACATGTATCTTATATTTAAAATGAAAGGGCTTCCATGTAACTGATCTTTAAGACTCCTTGCTAGAATTCCACCATCTGACGATACAAATAAGAAAACTGTGAACCCAGGTATGTTCTGAAAGCTCTCTGGCATCCACGATCCCCTACAATCACTCACTGAGGTTCTACCTGTGGATACACATGAACAGGTCAAGAAATAGGTATGAAATATGGTTAAAACAATTGAGAACAAAAGATGGATGTTAAGAGCACCTCAAAATAAAAATGAGAAATGAGGCCTGCAAGGTTCCTCATTAAAGGGGACCCAGAAAAGCTGGGGGACGTCTCGGGGGTCCCTTCAACTGTTTCTGACGTCGAAGAAATGAAGGGTTTACCGGGAATCAGCACCTGGCTGGTGGAGAGCTACTGAAGACTGCTTGCTTCTGGACCAGATGGGCTTGCTGCCGGGTGTGATGAAAGCTCCTGGGAGGGCTAAACTGGCCTTTGTTTATGGATTTTAATGAAATTTGGGGAAAGGGAAAAACAGCAAAGTCTGTAGTAAGAAAAGTATCGCCCACTTTAGGAAAAAAACTATAGCCTCCCTCACTGCAGTGGATTTTGACTGTAGAAATATTTGCAAGTATCTACTACCCTCAAAGCAGGAAGAAGAACTGAAAGAATGAAGCACAGGGCCCATCGAGGCAATAAATGGGGAGAGGCAGGCTGCTTGGAGACCTTCTTCAGGGATCTAGAGGAGGCATCACAGAGGCCTGGGGTTGCCCCGTGGCCTCATCAGCCGGACGAAGAGAAAGGTCTTCCCGGCAGCAGGCAACTTGGTGGCCATGATGAAGGTGAGTGAGCGCACGTCTGTGTGAGCCTGGCTTTACCCTTGCGGGGGGTTAAAGGAAACTGGAGTCATATTGGTGAAAAGCCAGGCCTCCAGTCCTCTTGAGTAAAATCGCCAGCAGGAGGCAATAGGTATAGTGAACAGCAGTGCGGGTGGTCACACACAATGCTAACCCAAGTGAGATACAGCATAACGCTCAACAGTGCTGGAGAGAAGCACTTCATACAGTTCAACATAGAGCGATTTGGGGAGGAGGGTGGTAAAAAATGTTGGAAGACATCAAGGTGTGAGAAGGACCCTTTCAGGCAAATGCAAAATTCAAATGATAAAGGAAATGAAAGAATAATGAAGAGAATGGAGATGTTCCGAAAATTGGCCAAGTGTAATTCTAGAACAGAGGGTATGAGGCCAAGCAATTTTAATAGAGCTGTACATGCTGATGCCAACGGGTTATGTGCATCTTTGTTGGAGATTTTTAAAAATTTGTCTTTATAACAGTACGGATAATCTGATTCAGAGGCAGCTGATATCCACATTTCCTAAGGATTAAAGAGTAATGCCTTTCAAAATACATTTAATAAGGAGCTTGGGGAATGATAAGCAGGGGACATTTCATCTGTTACGGAGGGACAACGTTTGCAATTTTGCACAGGTCACTCTCAACCCCTGATGCGGTGTCACAAACCAGTTACATAGGTAGTTCACAAATGGCCCTGCAGATAAATAAATATTTGAATGAGAAAGAGCTCAGCTATTAGTGCGGGAGGACACAAGAAAGTCAGAAAAAGTGTTGGTTGTGTTTTAAAAATCCGCAGGAGAAAGTAAGGTGGAAGATTTTAAGTCGGTTTGTATAGTTTTTCAAATGAAAATAGGGAAGCACGAGTAAACAGAATTATAAGCACAATAATTTGGTGAAGTCTATTCAAAGCTAATTTTTATGATTTTAAATTGTATTGTAAGTTTGATTTGGAAGATCAAACTTCTCTGAAATAATTCTATCCCTGCACAAACTGGAGATTTCGACCGGATGTGCAGCATCAGAAGCATCCCCCAGCTCCCCAGCTCCTGCCCCGGCTCTACCCAGCTCCAGCTACAAAAACCTACTATCAGCAGGCTCCTGGCTTCCCAGCCTGAACCACTGAGAATCTGGTTTGTACGGCGTTAGTGTCTTCTTTATTAAACGATGAGGTAGTAAGGTAGAGGTTAGAGACAATGTCTGTAAATTCAGAAGTAGCTCCTCTCTTGTGTTATGATGCCCGCACTATAGCTCTGGGTTCCCAGCTCCCTACTTGCCATGCCCGGCCCACTATGGAAGACAGTCTGCGATGAGGTCCTTTCTCCATGCCTCCGTGGTTTGGGTTCCATTCTACTTCAACCCTGAACACAGCCCTATACTGCTCCTCTCAGATCATTCCCGTGAGTCTTTTCTCATAAGTAGACTTAGCTTCCAGGGCTCTTACCTTGACTTGTGTGGATCTCCCAACCTTTGCTAGGGGGCATTTTGAGAATCCTATCGCTGCCACTCTTAACACCCCACGTGGATGCCAACCCGGCTTCAAGTGGATTTCTCATGGACTGCTGGCCTTTCTCTGCGGGCGGCTACTCTTACCTCCCTCAGTCAGTCTCTGGAGTTCCCGGCAAGTCTTATATCAGTGTTTGTGGGCAGCTGTGGACCATCTTCTACCAGAAAACAAGACATAGTTTGATTCTTCAGGAAGTGATCATTTTCACTGACAGAAAAATCTTTTCAGCAAGGATCTAGAGCTATGGCTACGTGAAAATCTGTATCAGTCAGGGTTCTCCAGAGAAACAGAACCAATAGGAGACTGTGTGTGTGTGTGTGTGTGTGTGTGTGTTTAGTGTGGGCCGGCATGCCCAAAATCCCTAGGGAGGGCCAGGGAGCTGTAACGGAAACTCAGTTATATGCCTACATTTAATAGGGTGGTTTACAGAAAATAAGGACAAAGTCAACTCTTTAAAATCAGATATCAAAACAATTTTCAGGAAAAAAATGTGGTTTTCTTTTGTTAAAAAAAGAGAACATTCTAAAAAATGTATCTTCTCATACCTTGCAGTCTGGCTCAAACGTGAGATGAAGGATAGTATTGGCAGGAGAAAAACCTACCAAACTGAATGAGGGGGATGTATTAAAATATTTATCTAAAATTTGTTTGGTTGGAAGGTTTATAGAGCTAAACTGACATGTTTATATAAGCTTGAGAACATTCTGTGGATTGAGTTAGAAGAGACAGCGTGTACGAAATATATAGATTTAAAAGAATACATGTGGGTCAGTGAGGTACGTGGAGACACAGGGTAGACAAAGAGAGATTGTCGAGACTCTATGTTCTTGAGATCAGAGCATATAAGCGAGCCAGGAACTTAGTTTGACTCAGAACAAGTGGTCAGAGATCTCAGTTAAGAAACAGGCAATGTCAGAGTCATTCCTTCTTGCCAGGAAATAGCATTCTTTCCTCAGGCTAATGATTTATAATGAGTAGAGCCACCTGCAAATACGCTACAAAATAGGAACAAAGGCGCAATCTTGAAAGTTTCCATGTTGGAGACAGGGCTTGGGGGTGAATTTGGAAGGGATTTGAGAAGAAAGAGACTATGGTGAAGGGTTTGGGTTGGGAATAAAAGAGATACTCATTTGTATCGAAGAGCATCTTGGGCGTGGTACGTGACTGCCATTTATCTTGTCACTTGTCAGCACAAAGAAGCCCAGTGGATTCCTGGCTTGTCTGGTATTCTCTCTGGATGGAAGAGGACCCAAGAGGATTAAACAAGATCATGGGTATTAGACCAGTGTTGTAACGTTATTTTAGGGACAAAGAGATCTCTAAAGAGGGATTTGTGGCATTCAGAATAGTTGAGGAGCATAGATTGGACTGACTACACAGGAAGTCCTGGAATGAAATCATACTGAAGAGAACTTGTCTGAGAAGTCGCTGGAGTAATCAGGACATGGTTAAGAGACTAAAGCTCACAATAAGCTGGGTCTGAGTAAATGAATAAAGATAGAGGCTGTATACATTATGTTCCGAGCCCAGTTCCTTGGGACGGATGATGAGATTCCGACCGATAACAAAGGGAGAGAAGCTTTTGTTTCTATCTCCTCCAACAAGAAGAAAGGTGGTAAAATGATTTGCTTTATAGTCTCGCCATAAGATGGGAAGAAAAAGGGAAGGCGGGTGGGGAAGTATTAATGAACATTTAGCAATTTCAGATACTTTGTTTTATAAGGACCAAAGTGAACAAACCTGTGCGTGAGCTGAGTCACCATCAGGAATCTGGGAACCATCTGACCCTGGAGAATGGAAGTGGGGCCAGGGGATTAGCGATGAACAAATGCTCTTCCAGTTTTGAAAAAAGGAATTCTGCAAACAACACATTGGCAAATCTGATTTTATTCCAGGGAAGGCTTCTAAAATAGAATATTAAACAGATGGCTTGTGAACACAGAGGAGAGGAAGCAGTGACTCACTAGGGAAAGTCATGCCAGACTCATAATCATCCTCTTTTTTATCACACTCCTAGATTGGTGGGACAGGAAAACTTGGGGGACACCTTTAGAAACTCCTTCCTTGATTTCAAAAGAGCATTTGCCATAGACTCTCATTATAGCTTGGTAAACACAAGAATGAGCTATTAGCTGGAAGTTGGGACAGTGAAGGTGAAATTGTGGCTGTTTGAACAATAACCTCCAAAAGAGTGTTGATTAATAGGTTGATGTAAACTGGATGAAATGTTGAAGCGAGAGGTCACATGGCTCGGTTCTTGGCCGACTTCAACATTTCATCAGTCGCTTGACTAAGGACATAGAAGGCCACATAAAATTTGCGGATGATACAAACCTGAGTGACAGAAAGAGCTAATATGACAGATGCATGAATTGAGATTCAAAGCTATTTTGACATCTAGAACTCTAGGCAGAAACCAATGAGACAAAATTTAACAAGGACAAATGTAAAATTCTATACTTAGAACTTCATGGATATGGAATGTTAATGACCTGCCCAAATTTCCGACCCCTCGGGCTCTAGCACTGGCTATGGAATCCATGTGTCTGCTGTTTTGCCCCCTGGCATGCCCCTTTAATTTCCCTGGCCTGAGGTGGGAATATAAGAAACTTTTTATTAGTATTTCCAGCCATGATGTTGGACTAGCTCTAAGGTTATTACTGCAATTCTTACTTATACACAGTGTTCACAGTAATTGAATCCCAGATTCTATGGCCCTGATCTCCAGTCTCTCTTTGTGTCCCTGAATCAGCTGCTCATCACTAGCCCATTTGGATCTCCGTGATAGTTGGTGCTACAGAGCTCAGCAAATGCCCCCACACTGGCCCTGCTTTAATAATTGTCCTTTATCTTGGGCCTTTGTTGGAAGCACGTAACTTCTAAGTTTGATACATGATTTGAATGCACTTCAAGCTCTTTCCTCCCTTAGGCAGGCTGGAAATATAGATTTAGGTCCAAAGCATGAAAGCAATCAGCTAGGTTGAAGTTGAAGCCAGAGATGTGACTATGACCTCCAAGGAAGCAGAGCAGGTGCAGAGTAAATGAAGGGAGCCAAAAACTGAAGTTGGAGGGAAACCAGAGCTGGGGTTACAGTAAGGAAAACTGCCAAAGAAATGGAGAACAAGACGGCTATAATGGTGGGAGGTAAACCAAGAAAGACTACCACAGAAGGCAAAGATGTAGGCAATTTTCAGGAGGAGGGATTGATCAATAATGCTAAGCACTGCTAAGACGTCCAAAAGGATAAAAGACCTAAAATATTTCTATTGCATTTAGCAAAAGTTAGATCACCAATGACACTGGCAGACAAAGCTTCTGGGTGGGGTGGGGGGGATGGAGGAAAAGGCTAATTTCCAAAAGTTAAAAGGGAAGTAGCCTGGAGAAATGGAGACGGTGAGCATCTCCTGCATACTTGAATAAGGAAAGAGAATGACAGGGCAGTAGCTGGATAGGGTAAAGTGTTAGATGAGGGAAGACTGTGTGTGTGTGTTGTTTATATATATGGCTGGTAAAATGCTATTAGAGGGAGAAATGGAAGGTTCATAAAGAAAATGTGGGTTTTTTTGAAGTGTCTTGAGTTTTTTTCTTTTTAATATATGAGATTTATTGTCAAATTGGTTTCCATACAACACCCAGGGCTCATTCCAAAAGATGCCCTCTTCAATAACCATCACCCACCCTCTCCTCCCTCCCACCCCCTGAAAATGTGTTTTTGATGGAGGAAAATCCCTACAGATCCATCTGTATATCTTCCTGTTCCTCCTCCCACTTTCCTTTCCTTTTCTCATCCCACTTACACTTCTTTCCCCTCTAAGGCCTTCTGTTCCTCTCTCCATCCTTTTTTCCTTTGGAGGTCAGGGACCATGCTTTGTGTTTTTTTGTATAAACACCACCCTCTTCATAGTCTTGCTTGACTGGGCTCAATGACGTCATGTCTGAATGGAGGCAGGAACTAACATGAATGGGGGTTGCCCAAAACACATACTAGTAACAGAATTATAACACCCTAGTCAATGTACTTTGTTAGGATCAGACACTAACAAAAATATTTTAAGAGATGTGCATATTAACTAGGGTGTACCTTGAAGCAAAGATAATGTCTGGATGGATGAGGGTTCTGGAAAGCATGTCACGTGTGGAAACTTTGGAGGATCTGGAGATAGTTGGCTCAGAGAGTACTAGCCTGAGGGAAGAAGGGAGAACAGATTTGCTCCACGTTTCTCTGAGGGAAAATCTTAGGACCGAGGCACATAAGTTACAGGAAACTGAAGTTATAGTAAGTCCCCCTTTATGGGTGGGGGATGCTTTCCAAGACCGCTGGTGGATGTTTGACACCAAAAATAGCACCAAACCCTACATATACTATGCTTCTTCCTATGCAGGCATACCTATGATAAAATTTTATCTATAAATTAGGCACCGTAAGAAATTAACTACAATAACTAGTAATAAACTAGAGCAATTGCAACAATATACTCTAATGAAAGTTATGTGATCTCTCAAAATGTTTGATTGTACTGTACTCACCCTTCTTCTTTAATGATGTGACATGATAAAATGCCTACATCATGAGATGAGGAGTGGGGAATGACCTAAGTGCTGCGATGTAGTGTGACTATTGACCTTCTGCTGATATGTCAGAAAGAGGGTCATCTGTTTCCAGACCATGGTTGACCACTGGTAAGGCGGGGGGGCACTTACTGGGGGACTTACTAACTGGGGGGACTACTACAGTTTGATGTTTGGAGGAATGTGCCATACGAGTCCTTTGAATTATTGCCTTCCTATTGCTAGAAACTCGAGCCAAGTGACATTGCCTCAGGGAAGAGATGGCTCCTTATAATCCCAAGATGGCTTTTCAGTTCTCTCCTAAAAATTCCCAGCAAAAGCCCTGGTAATACTCTTTCTAGACGACCTAGATCATCTGTCCATCTTCACAATGGCCTGGGAAATGGAACAATCTAGATCTTGGCTTATGTGTTCCATCCCTAGCTCTCTCTTTACCTAAACCACAGGGATCCCTAAATCAGGCAGCGCTGGGAAAGGAGGAATGGAGAAATTGATTTTGGAAGGCCAACAGAAAAATGCACATTGCAATAATATTCTCTGGGACATTGTCCTAATTGGGAAGGGGTGCCCATGCTGAAGGTTCAGAAGGAGAAAGAATCAAGAAATTGTTAGTTGTGGACACTTTACAGTTTTTCCTCCCCTGAATATTGACTGGAAATTCTGCCTTTCTATACTCCTGTCTACCCACCCCTTTTTTTTCATTGTGTGCTTCTCTTTACAGTTCATGTCTTCGTTTCTCCCCTCTGTCTCTCAGAACCCCAAATCATGTTTAGTATGAGGTGAGAGAGCACAGAGCAGGCACAGCTAAGGGGTGGTGAGAAGATATCCCAGTCTTACCCATTCCCCCACTTTTCGCCCCAATGCCCTTCCACACCTGGGTCCGAGAGCTCCAATTATATAGGAATAAGATATTTTTTAGGGTGACTTCATAATTAGTCAATGAGTGTCAAAAGACTATTTTGCCTATTCATTAAAATTATTGCTGGTTTTGAGGTTTGATTCGTTTTTATCCTATTGTCCAATATTCTATTCCATTTCTGCATTCAATACATTGTTATTGAGTTTTTGCTCTTTTTTTTTTATTAATTTTTTTAGAGAGATAGAGAGAGCACACAAGTGGGGGAGAGGGGCAGAGGGAGAGAGAGAGACGCCCAAGCAGGCTCCCCCCTCAGTGCTGAGCCTGATGCGGGGCTTGATCCCACAACCCTGGGGTCATGACTTGAGCCTAAATCAAGAGTTGGACCCTCAACCAACTGAATCACCCAGGCACCCCAAGTTTCTGCTCTTTAAATTTGTAGTCATCGATGACCACCATGGGGCGTGCAGAGCGGGCCACACTTCATGGCTTCATCAATGCATGGATCAGACCCAAGGACCTCTACCTCTACAGTCATCACCTTCTGACTTTTTCCTGACTCTTCTCTGCTAATCTGATAGTACAGTCAGCCAAGACTCTGTGTATTGATTGGTCTGTAGGCTATTGGTCTATAGAAGCGCTTGGCCTCACTTATTTCCATCCTCACTATTAGTTTAGAATTCCAATGCCAACTTTACCCAGTACTCTTCTGACCTATGCAGTGCGATCAGTGAACTCCAGGCTGGGCCCCAGGACTACCAGAAAATATTGGAGGTGAGACAGGGAATCTGACTGCACATATGAGTAATCTGGTCATTTCTCTTTTTGGTGGGGGAAGAAAGCCAGTTCTGCAGTTCACTTCCCCATTGGCATTCGCAGAGATGCTGCTCTCATGATCCCTGGGGGTAAAATTTGCAAAAAAAAAAAAAATATATATATATATATATATATATATATATATATATATATATATATTTTTCAAGTTCTGCAAATTTTTGTGCTTAAAGGAGTTGCTTTCTATTTTTTTCCCCCTCCAGCAACAAAGACTCTGGCAAAACGCGTCTCTCCTGGGCTGGATGCCATGAACAAGAATCTATAGGAGAGAAAGCATTAGAATTAAGTGTAATCTCTAGGGTTAGATGACTCACTTAGTGTCTTTTCCAGACACATATTGGTTTGCTGATTTGTTATGCTTCCCCTTGCTCTCCCCAGAATGATCAAGAATCACCCTGTTTAATTTTCTGACTTTGCTGTTACGTACTGCAACAGGCATTAATCAGTCAGAGTTCTGAAAGTATCAATTTATCGCAATTTGTTTTCATCAAAGCACGTTTACAATGACATGAGAAAAAGAAATGATACTTGTCTTTCTTCACTGCCGTTCTCCCAAACTTCCGGAGAATTTGTTAGGGCAACGGCAGTGTCAGCATTAAAACATGATGTACTGGGGCACCCGGTGGCTCAGTCGGTTAAGTGTCCAACTTTGGCTCAGGTCATGATCTCACGGTTCCTGAGTTTGAACCCCTCATCGGGCTCTGTGCTGATGTCTCAGAGCCTGAAGCCTGCTTGAGATTCTGTTCTCCTTCTCTCTTGTCCCCTCCCCTGCTTCTGCTTGTTCTCTCTCTCTCTCAAAAATAAATAAACATTAAAAAATTTTTAAAAATGATGCACAAACTTTCTACCTGGGAAAAGACGCTCACATGTCTCATCAAATCAGCAGCCAAATCAAATTAAAAATGTGGAAAAGCAGATGACTGCATACCCAGTCATTCCAGCTAAGGAGTAGAAACTAACCAAAGGTGTCTTGGGCGTGTTTCATTCCGTCTACTTATGGGCTGCACGGGTGAGGGACATAGCACCCAGGGAGAATTAGCTGCATTTGTTTCCAGCTGATGGATGTTTAAGGCCAGGATCCTTATCAATGCCACCCCACCCTACTCGTGGTCCACCTTCTAGGAGGCTTTTTCTGACTTCTTCCTGGACAAGTAACAAAGCCCGAATGATGCATCCGCCACCACAGTTAGGCTTTCCTGTCAATCTGTGACTCTTCTGTGCTTTTCCTTGTAGAGATTTGAAGGTTTGTCATAAAACTCTCCCATATGCACCATTTGACCCCAGTGATTTCTCTCTCACTGTAATTTGAGATGCTGCCCAAGGTGTAAACACTGGTTAGAAATTCCAATTTCCCTGGGCTTGGGTTATTTACTAATATAATGAATATACATGTACGTCTTTGTTAACATCAACTAAACGTTCAATATATAGAATGTAACTTGCAAAGTTGACATGTTAATACCCCTACAAAAATTTAATAGTAAACAGATAACTTGGGGTTTGGGTTGTTTTCTGATGCTCAATATTGCCTCCTCTGTCATTGTAACTTTTAGGATTGGATAAATTACAATCCTAGCCAGGCCAGATGAGCTTGAAAATTTCCTTCTCTGAATCTATTTTTGTCCCCATTTCTGGTTTCCATCTCCTGGGAGCAAGAACTGTGATTGTCTAGTTCATTTTGCTAAATCAGACAACATATATCTTCTACTTCTTTATCCTTCTATGAAGTTTTTTATTTGTTTTTTGTTTTCCTTAGGTCAGGTCTTTCTCTAGGCGCTGAATTAGGCCTGATTCTAGAAGGCAAAATCTGGGGCATGGGGGTGTTGGTTAGCAACTAAAAATAATTACAAAGTCATGTTACATAAATTCCTCAATGAAGAACCCTTATGAGGAGCCATCAATGGTGGTCGAAAATCACAGGGTTGTTATTTATCTTATTTATTTTATTCCTCTGTTTAAGTGAAACAGAGGAAACCCCATCCACAGGGGGACCAGTCGAAAATGCCTTTTCAAAAATGTCCTTTAGACTAATCAAAATAAAGATTGTAAAGCCTAAACAGCTCATATGAGTGTCGGGAGGATAGGTTCAAATGTTCAGTCCAAGGAAGAGCAGAGTTATATATGCAGCACTCTAGGCTCACTTAAAAAAAAATAGACTCTTACTCCATTTGATTTTCTAATGACCTGAAGATTCTCTGGACATTGGCAAAGCCTAACAGCCTAGCCAATCATAAATGACAAGAGCCACACAATTTCTCCTGTGGACCACTTAATTGTTTATTACGACCAAACGATATATTAATGTGGTTGACCCATGAATGATAATTCTAACTTCTTTTGGCGGGGGGAGCACAAAAGTCTGTTTGAATTTTAGTATCTGAGATTTTAGTTCGTGATACTGAATTCTTTGAACATCTCCTATGGTGTTATCAGTCTAACTGTGTGGTCCCTTCAAATCCACATGCCAAAGTCTTGATCTCCAGTACCTCAAAGGTGCCTGTATTTGGAGATAGGGCCCTTAAAGAGGTAACAAGGTTAAAATGGGTTAGGGTGGGCCCTAATTCAATCCGACTGGTGTCCTGATGAGAAAAGAGAATCAGGACACACAGAGAGACACTAGGGATGTGTGAGTACAAAGGAAAGACCAAACGAGGACACAGTGAGAAATGTTTTTGCAAGTCAGGGAGACAAGTCTCAGAAGGAACCAAACCTGCCAACACTTTGATCTTGGACTTGTAAATGTGAGAAAATAAATTCCTGTTGTTTAAGCCACCTGGTTGCTAGTATTTTGTCATGGCATTCCTACCAAGTGGACACCATGCCTATCAGCAAACTAATACACGAGCTGTATCGGCTGTTGATCGGGCTTGCCCAGAAATTCGGATAATGTTGGGTTATAATGACTATGCAACACATTAGACCAAGCTGAGTTTCCATACCCAGAATGGACTAAAACTTTGGACTAGAAATTTTATTTCCTCTAAGGACTCTATATGAAAGACTGTACAGTCATCTGACAGTGATTAAGAAACTTATTTCTCAATGAAACCAACCTCTAGTTCTACCTCTCCACATATCCTTCTATGAAGAATCAAAATTCCTTGTTTGGTGCAGTGAAAGTTTGCTATAACACATTCGAAGTGTGTAGCATACTAGCATTCCTTGCTTTTTAGAGTTTACTGACCTGCAACCGGTCACCCTTCTGCTTAGCACCTTCACGACCCAGAGGATCCTCTGTGTGAAATGTCCTCGTTCGGAAGGGCTGAGAAGTCCCATTGCAAGCCATCAGCGTGGCAGCTGGGCATAAACAGGACAGTGGGGGAGCATCCGGCATCTGGATATCGATGCATCAAATTGCTCTTTAGTCCTTTTGTCTCCATGACCTTAAGCCATGGTGGTTCAGGTGCTAGGTTGGAGTGCACCTGTCCTCCAAAGACACTCAAGTGTGTATTTTTGGTCTCTAATTTTTATTTCAATTTAGCATGTGGTTAAAGGAGGATGAAGTCCAAGGGGGTTTCTCCACGGCTGTCAAATTTGTGGGTTTGGTGAGACCAGGTGCCATCTCCAGCATGGAGTCATCTGATGCAAGTGACCTACATTTCTACCAACCCCACACTCATCTTGAATGTTAGCTGCACACCGTGTTATGTCAATACAGTCCAGAATACGTAAGATTAAGACGTCTCCCACGTGTCTCCCACTTAACTCCCTTGTATCAGTTAGAACTTTTTGATGCAAGCAACAAAATACACCCAGGCTAAGCTCAGCAAACAAATGAACTATATCCATATCTGTATCTAGGGGAGGTCGCAAGATTAAACAAACAAAACACACACACGCACAAAACCCAAAACTAAAGAACAATGCAACACTGACAACCAACAAGTAAAGCACCAGACAAAACAATGAAGAGAAAATGGGCCGCTCCAAAATGTTTGGGTAGTGAGAGCAGCCAGAGTTTTGTTGGGCATTGCTGCTGGAATTAATCAGTTTCAACTGGCCTCAGTGTCTTCATGACTCGCACATGACTCTAGTCTAGGGAGGGACTGGACCTCTGACCCGTAGGAATAGGTCTTTGTCTGGAGAGGTCAAGGCACCTTGAGTATCAACAGTTCCATTCTACCTGTGCAGTGAGGCAGAGCCCGTTCCCCTTACTCTCCGCACCCCCCAAACTCATTATGGAAATTTCACAAGAAGGGGAGAAGGAGAGTGGCAGCCAGCAAACAGCCAGCCTGAGCTTCTTCCCCAGGGTGAGCTGCACGTGAACATCACTTTGGTAGTTTGGGGACACTTTAGCGCGCATCCTGGCAGCGTTCCTCGATGCTCCTTCTCAACTGGCCGCTGGCCCACCCATACTGTCTGATGGACAGAAAGTGTCCCTTCTGCTGTGCCCTCTCTTTGGGGTACCCATCAGCTGCTCTCGGGGACCCCTCTGGATGCTCCATCTCAGTACATCTGGCCCTGGATTTGTGGCACACTTGTTCTGAAGCCCTCCGAGATGTTTTGGAACAAAGGAAAGCTTGTTCGTGTAAATATTATTATTAATAGTCATCATCGGAAACAAGGAACATCCTGATAGCATGAGAAAAAGAGGAACCAGTTCTGATTGGGTGCCAAGAGAAGCAGCTGTGTGGAGCAGACACGGAGCTCCGAGCTGCCCAGACATGCTGGAGAGCTGCGCCTCACTTTTGCATTTTGGTGGAACTTTCCAGAAGGTGGGAGCCTCCCTGGGAGGTTCTAGGTGTTGCAACGTGAATCTCTGTGCTTTAAGGCAATGTAAGCTTTTTCCTTAGGCTGGCTGCATTTGCAAAAACTCCCAAGAACCACATCCTGTCCTTCTGAGGCTTCCAAATGAGCATGTGTGTTCATGAGGCAGAATATTTCAGACCTCCTTGGTTCTGGGAGCAGAAGCCCATTTGTGTCTCTTCCTTCTGGTACCCCAAAGGTCCAGAGAGTTGGGGTGCAAACGGAGGGAGGTCCACCTGGGAGTGAGAACCATTCAAAGTCACAACAAAGTGACATTTCCTATTACGATTAAACCAATCACAAAATCCAGCCAAACGACATTGCGAAACGACACCCCCTTAGTTATTGTACTGTTGCATAATGGTTAAGGCGTCCAACACTCAAAGGAGACACGCAGTTGTATTGAGTATGATGGCACGAGACAGAGCCAGAATACTCAGTGTGGTATTCACAGTGGTTTGACCCTCCCTCTACTGAGGAAGTTGTGAATGGAACCAAGAGCTTCATGGCTGTATGCGTGGCAGAGGCAGATTTTGCTGGGAAGTTCTTGTGGCACCTGTGTAACTTCCTGCTTCTATGGGCTAGAAGGGGAGAGGATATAGAGCAGATAGAAACAGGAGAAAGTCACAGGATGCCTCTAAGGAGACTATGAGCTTTTCTGCTTAAAGCAACACGGCTCTGCTTGGCTGCACCAGCAAAACCATGGGAAGGGAGTGAAGTCCACGGATCGTAGGAGTGTATTCAGGGAGGATTGGAATGGTCAGGACGGGTCAGAGAGCAAAGTTCTGGGCAAGCTGGAAAGACTGGGGTCCTGCCCTTGGAAGCATTATCCAAAGCACAATTCAGGGATGGAAATCCAGGAAAAGAAACTTCCAATTGCCCAGCACTTTCTCTGCCCCCAGAGCTTGGTTGACACCTAATTAAAGAGATGATATGGTGAGATTTTCAGTGTCAAGGAAATTTGGTGCTTATTGGTTTTGAGTCTGAAAGTGTGGAGGAAATCTTATTTTCTTAGAAGGGTGATAGCGAACCTCTTGCTTACAACAGATTTGCTTTTTCTTGGGTGAAAAATTTGATAAGGGAGAGAAGTCCTTCCACAACCACTCCCCACCCCCAAAACCACAGCAAAGGGCATGCTTCTGTGATAAAAGGGAGACTGAGGGATCTCTAAGGGGCTGAGCCCCTAAACTATAAGGCTGCTTTTCCTTCCTGAGTGGGAAGGACTGGAGCTCAGAGCAATGAAGGGGGTTTTGTCTGGGGTGACGGCGAGGGGGGTGGGTAAAGAAATGAAGTGGGGGGACATAGAGAGGAGATATTCAGGTGAAGCATGGAAGTGTCTCATGGAGATTTTATTACGTTTTATTTCTAATTGTCTTCCCCATCTTTTTGTGAAATTTTTGGTAGAATCTAAATGACCTGCCAAAAGGAAAAAGAAATACTGTATGTCTGGATCTGTTTGGCAGATGGGGCAATGGGCTGTTGATCTCATGTGGTGTGTTGGTGGTGTGTGTGGGGGGGTAGTGGTTTGTGGGGGGGAGGAGGGAGGTGGGGGAGGGGTGAGGAAGCCAAGGCTACCCATGAGACACCTGCCACATCCCATTATACCATTTTAGCCAGCTACTGCTGCGCCTGGCTCCAAGCTAGGCCTTTTTAAAAATTAATTAATTAATTAATTTAGAGAGAGCACAAGCAGGGGGAGGGGCAGAGAGAGGGAAAGACAGAACCCCAAACAGGCTCTGCGACGTCAGCAGAGAAGCCCGACTTGGGGCACGAACTCACAAACTGTGAGATGGCCACCTGAGCCGAGACCAAGAGTCAGTCGCTGGGGCATCTGGGTGACGCAGTTGGTTCAGCGTCTCTTGATCTCGGCCGGGCTCTTGATCTCGGCTCAGGTCATGATCTCACGGTTGGTGGGTTTGAGCCCCATGTCGGTCTCGGCGCTGTCTGTGCGGAGCCTGCTGGGTGCTTTCTCTCTCCCTCTCTCTGTCCCTTCCCCGCTAGTGCTCTCTATCTAGCTCTCTCAAAATAAATAAATCAAGTTAAAAAATGTTGTTAAAAAGTCGGTCGCTTAACCAACTGAGCCACCCAGGCGCCCCCGTGCTAAGCTTTTTTCATATGTTATCTCATTTAATCTTTACAACGTTCCAGCAAGGCAGGCACTAGCACGTGTTTGGTTAAATCTGTGTCAACAGCCTTCCTCCTCGGATAAGAGGCCGTGAGCATCTCCCCGGCAGAACGGCTTTATTTATCTTTGTATCCTTATTGTCTATCGTGGGGCAGGAAGGTACTCACGAATATTTGCTCAGTTGAGTTGAACAGAGAAGGAAAAGAGGATTGAAGATGTAGATCTTCTAACTTCAGTTAGATCATAGAGCGTTGATTGACACATCAAGTTTGGATTTCGTCTTAATTGTTGAAGTAGCTAGGGATGTGACAAGGTGGACCGGCAGCATGGAAGTTTTTGGATCAAAACGTCCATTCTATTTGTCCTAGCTTATCGACCTCCAGCAGGTAAGAGCTGTATCGTAAAGCCCTAGTCAGTGCAGCCCTCCATCTTGCATGAAAACACCATTTTGACATGTTATTTCTGACGATTGGCTATCGGGTCAAGGGTGAGCCCCAGTGCTATCCACAAGCTAAAGCTTCTCTCTGAGCGGTCCTTTGGCTTATAAAGGAAAATAGGCACAACAAAGCTTATTAAAACAACGCCGATTTTCAACAATGGCCTTTCTACAAAAATAATATCAATGTTTGGTTGGCAATAGATAATAAGGATTATGATTCTGGCCATTAGAAGGGGGGAATGGTTTACTATAGCTCTTTAGTCTTTACATCTCTCTCCACTGTGGTGTCTTCTTCAAGTCTCCATTTGTTTACCTTGCTTAATTTGGCACGAGCAGAGCAATCGGAGAACAGCAGAAATCACCGCTGGAGCGGAAACATGATAATCAGTGGTCCCAACGCCGCCCAGCTTCAGAGTCTGCCTAGACAGTAATAAGACTACCTAAGCTTACTTCGTTTTTTTCTAAGAACTTAACACAAACCATGTACTTTCCTTTGATAAGATCGTGCGGGCTGACTGAAATTTGCTTATTTACTTTTGGCAAGATTTTATCAGCCTGTCTCTTGCTGATTGGAGGCTCTGCTTAGCAGCTGTATAAGTCCTTGAATGAAGACATGAGAAGAAAATGGAATTATTATTTTATAAGCAGTTCTTCGGTGGTAAAAATATTTTCATACAAATATTCCTTGAGAGACATGCAAATAAAAATGACCTCTGGAAAGAATTGTTGACAAGACATTTCATCTACTCTTCTCAACTCTTATTCATGCGGGGGCGGGGGGAGGGGTTGAGGGCTGAGGGTGAAGTTGGCCTCAAGGCCAGAAGGCCAACATTGTTCTCACCCCAACATGCATCTGATTCTCCACGATGTCTCAGATCGTTTGTTGAGATGGTCGAAAGCTCATCTCCCCAAGTATTTTTGTTCAATGTAAAGGCTGTGTATTCTCCGTGTTCTCTCCCTGGATCCTGCCACTTCCAGTTTTCTGGTAAATCTAAAGGAATGCCAAATCTCACTTTGGGCGCCACAGGACAGGTGGGTAAAGCCCACCTGATGACGTGGACTGTGATCATGTGGTTGAAGTGATTACAGAAGGAAGCCCACAGATGTTCGATAGACACCTGGCAGGATGTTCCTTAAAGAATGGTCACTGAGGCTTTGTTTGAACACCTACTGGGCTTGTTTCCACCTCATTTCCCGATGTGTCCACCATCATCTTGCTGCTGTGGCTCTCTGTGAGCCTCACTGCTTTCTTCTGAGAACTCAGGCCCTGACACACAGAGGAGCCCTCGTCAGAGGAAGGAGAGCCTCTGTGCTAGCACATTAACTTAGGCAGAGTGGCCTCAAACCACTTTTAAACATTCTTTTAAGCAGCATTTTTCTCCAGTGTAATGAAAGAAAATATTGAGAAAGAAAAATATGCTTATTGAGGGAAACAAATTGCTGTTTTTTGAATCAAAGGAAAGGACAAGGCCAGCCCATCTGTCAGCAAGACAGAGCACACGTAAATCACAGCTAAATCTAGAAAATGATACATAGTAGACGTATTAGTGCTTTCTGAAGCGAAAGAATGACACGTGTAAAATACTGATCTTTTGGATGAGGAAACAGAAGTTGTGAAGAAATATTGAGAGTTTGTTCTTCAAGTCGTTTGCTTTTATTTTGGTTGAAATAAACTCAAGGCCTGCATCATGAAACAAAGATTTAGGAAAAGCTGAAGTATGTGAAATACGATGGAAATGTGACATTTAAATGCAGCATCCTTTTTCAAAAGAGAGAACGCGAATAACTGTGTCCCCCTCCCAAACCCAGTGTTTGAAATACAGTGTCTTCCTCCCCAGGCAGTTCATCGTTCACATTCATGGTCACATATCCGCCAAAGCCTGTGACATCCATGGGAGATTTGGCCAAGGGAGGGCCTTATATCTTCTTTGCTTACTTGGCTTTTTCACTTGGGATGGGAAGTTCACTTTTTAAAATAATTGTTAAGTGCAATTAGGAAAGTTGAGTTCAGCCAGATTCATCGGCTCATTGGAAAGCAGATGGGGGTGGGGGGGATTCTCCCCAGAGGTGCTGCAAAGCTACCTCACTCAACTATGATTGAAGGGGTCAGTGCCCTTCTTCCCCGGCACACACACCATCTGGAAGGTTGATGGCAAGGACGAAAGGGGAGTGCTGGTCTGCCCTTGTTCCACCTTGTGATGTCCCAGATAGTCTTTGGCCTCTACCAAATCAGAGCTTGCTGCTTTTTCCTGTATGTGTAAATACTCTATGCTTTTTCATAGCACTTTATGCCCAAATTTGAAATCTCTGGATAGACTCCTTTTTTTTCACGTGATTCAACCCGGGCAGGGTAGGGGGGGCATTCAAAGGAACTCTTCCCTAATGTGATTACCAGCTCTCTAAATTGACTGGGAATTATTTTAAATCGATAAAATTAGAATAAATAGTAAAGAACTATGTTACCTAAACTCTATGCTCCAAATAATATGGCAAAGAATTCATGACTTGTAAATTGTTTATGACCTAAACATGGTCAAAAAGGGATGTTTTAATTATAAAAGTCATTCTGGGAGATAAAGTAAGGACACACAGAAACTGAATGATGGCAACATGAGATTGAATGATGTATTCAAACTTGTTCTCCCAAAAGGAAGAATAGATTTCTTTTGAAATATATATGGAACGTTTCAAACAGGCCACAGGTTCACACATAAATAGAGCAATAATAAATGATATATAGCATTATAACATTGATTGTAACAAAATAAAAAAGGGACAAATAATATGAACTTTAAATTTCTCGTCGACTTGGGGGGTGGCTGGGTGGCTCAGTCAGTTAACTGTCTGGCTCTCGGTTTCAGCTTAGGTCATGGTCTTACAGTGTCATGACAGATCTCACAGAGCCCCACATTGGGCTCTGCACTGACAGTGTGGAGCCTGCTCGTAATTCTCTCTCTCTCTCTCTCTCTCTCTCTCTCTCTCTCTCTCTCCCTCTCTCTCTTCCCCTCCTGCACAAGCTCTCTCTCTCTCAAAATAAATAAACTTAAAAACATAAATTTCTCAACAACTTGGAGACCAAAATAATAAATTTACATTTTTGTAGAATCGTGAAGAGCATTCCTAATAAAAATGTATGGAATGCATAAAAGAATTTGGAAAGAGCAGAGCTTTAATATAAAGCTGTCAAACGGTCAAAGATCTAATATGTACTTCATACACTCATAAATTTCAAAATGTATATGAGGCAGACGATTACATGAAAAAAGGATATGAGTAGATAACTTACAAAAGAACTACAACTGATCTTCAAACAGAAAAATGATCAGTTTTACTTATAACTAAAGAAATGCAAACTAGAATAATAAAGAAAGCTCTTTTGTTTGTTTTTTTAAGTTGTTAATAGACGGAGTCTAATGCAACTATCCAATGCTAATGATAGGATATTCTCAGACTTTGTGGCTGACTGTATCCTTTCACAATCCTTTTCGGAGACAACTTGGCAACGTGTACCAAGACTTACGCAAATATTCATATTTTCTGAATACGTCTCGATCAGGGAATATTTTCTAAGGTTAAAACACACTGAGAAACTAGGGGATGGTTACTCTTACACTCTTTGCTGCATTTACGTCAAGGTTCTTTTGGGAATTTCTTAAATGGAAAAGAGATTCTGGACAGTCACTCGGGAACTGGCTCAGAGGACAGTCTGTGGTCAGTGCCAAATCACAGAAAGAGGGTGAGATCAGACAATGATGAAAGGAAGGGCATTGCCGAGATCCAGCCGCGGGACGTGGTACGCACAGTTCCAGGAGGAGAAGGCCCTTTGGAATCATTACAGTGGACCTATTTCCCTCCTAGGGATTTTCTAGGAGGTAGTCATGAGCATGTGCTTTGGCGACAGATTCGGCAAGTTTGAATCCCAGACAATCAACTGTGTACTCTGTGTAATCTTACTGTGCTCAATTTTCTCTTTCATAAAGTAGTTGTCTGAAGTTGTTGATAGTGGGGCACCTGGGTGGCTCAGTCGATTAAGTGTCCGACTTCGACTCAGGTCATGATCTCGCAGTCATGAGTTTGAGCCCCGTGTAGGGCTCTTTGCTGACAATGTGGATGGAGCCTGCTTCAGATTCTGTCTCCCTCTCTCTCTGCCCTTCCCCCGCTCGAGCTCTGTGTGTGTGTGTGTCTCTCTCTCTCTTTCTCAAAAATAAATAAACACTGAAGTTGTTGATAGCACTAAGGAGATAAGACACATCAGATGTGCCCAGTGCCTGACATGTTCCACTCATGAAAATCTCGGCTTTTACTCGTTGTGATATATCTACTGGAGACTGGAGATCTGGTCCCAGTATATCGCTAGCTCGCTGGATGAGTTTGGACACATTAGTTGATCTCTCAGAGAGCCGTACTAGATGAGATATCTCTCAGGTCCTTCTAGCCTTAGAGATCTATTTATGAGATGGTCCTGTGTGGTGTTGTGCCCAAGAGCTTAAAATATTAGAGCCAGACTCGCTGAGGTATAAATCCCAGCTATGTCTATTTGTAGCATTATGATTTGGGGCATTATATTTAACCCAGTGACTTAGTTTCCTCACTGTAAAATGGGACTAGCAAGGGTGCCCACCTCATAAGATTGTTGCAAGGAGTCCAGGAGATCATGGATTCAAGCTACACAGAAGAGTGGCCGGCAAAGGGAAGTGTTCAAGAGGAAGTAGCCACGTACCGATTCTAGCCTTCTAGCATGTTATGATTTAACTGCACAGTTTTTTGTTTTTTGGGGGGGGATTGACAGGGATATTAGAAATACGGTAAGCATTCTGATTTCAAGTGTTCTATCCATTGGCCCGTTAAACTATACATTTTGGAGGGAATTCAAATATTTTACGGTTCCATTTCTAGCTACCATATTGGTCCAGAATTCTCAATAATTCTATTATATTTTGCTTTTTGGCTCCAAAAATGAAGTTAGGGTTCTTAGAGATCACTCCCTACCCTGGTGGAAGGGTTAAAGGCATTGGGCATCAGTGAAGTTCAAGTGTAATAACATCTTTCGGGAAATACTAGAGAATAAATGAAAATGGGCTCACGAATTGAAATCATCAGGTAGAACGCCATCGCAAATGGGGTCACGTGTTTGGAATCAGCCAGTTCTGTGGAGCTAGTTGGAACTGATACCACCACCACTGGTGCTGGATGGAGCACCATGTTCTAGAATCATCCAAAGAATCGTCCTTTTATGGGATGGAGTTTCCTATTTTAAGACCTCATCTGCCTTACGCCAACATCAGAATAGAAAATAACTTCTCCCACCACTCCTCTAGTCCTCCCCACCCTGTCCCACCCTTACCCACCATATTTGGCGTTAGGGATCCCCAAAGGGCAAATCACACAGCGATTTCCTGCTCTAAAAATAGATTGGAACGATGGCGGAACACTTTGGAACAGGCATAGGTGTTAAAGAATTCCATTAGTGTTATTGATGTGCCACATTATACACTTTTAATGGGATCATTAGCCAAAGAAGAGAATAATACAAATTTTAAAGCTGGAACAAAGCTTAGAGGTAAACTAATCCAAATAATTTATTTTACAGATGAGCGAAATGAGGAGGGGAGAAGGGACTTGCTCAAAGTCACACAGTGGCAGGTCTGGGCTCAGCACGAGGGAGTCCTGAGGGATCTCTTGAGGACCGTAAGCTGTCCTACATTTCATGATGACACCCCAGAGTCTGGGTTATTGGAGTAGCAAAAGGTGCTTATGAAATTCATGAATTCATGGAAAACATATTGTAGAAAAAAACAGGGCCTCTATCGTTATACTTTCTTACCATTATTAATGAGTCTTTTGGGGAAAAGAGCGCAAAATTGTCCCATGTGGATATCAGCCCTGAAGCTTAATAGTGAAAAGCTCAGTTAACTCACCAGAGACTAAAATGTATACACATCGCCACCACATCTCTTAATTCGGCATAGTGTTCTAACATCCGATGTTTAGCTGCATTGAAAAAGCAGATATCAGAGGAGGGAAGATAAAAAAGTTGACTTACCGCAGGCAGCCCGAGGCGAGCAAGGGTGACTGTCAGCTGACTGTGACAATCTCAGTGGGGACACAAATGGAGTGCTCAAAGCTTGTGCGTTGTCAGTCGGAAAGAACGTGACCTGAAATGAAAGTGTTCAAAATTATAAAAAGCACGGACCGTTTGTGCTTTTTTACATTGATTTGTGTTTATTTACCGATGCAGGGGGAGTGTTTGTATGGAGTTCGTCTCCGACGAGTTTCTGGAATCACGATTGAACCCAGGTCTGTCTGACCTGGTGTCTGAGTTCTCACCTGCTAGAGAAGGTTGAGAACGTTTATAGAACGAGTGAGAGACAAAATTAAAAACCACCAGCAGAACCATCATCATCTAGAGATAGCTGTTGTCAGTAATTTGGTAGTTTTGCGCCTTTGGTTATTTCCCCCTTGCCTTGATTTTTTTTTTTTTTTGTTTGTTTTTGTTTTGCTATCTCAGCATCGGTCTCTATTCCCATTCTTATCCCTATTCCTGTGTACATTTTTCAAACCAAATAGGAGTAAAGCTGGGGGACAGAGATAGGCAGACTCTGTGAGTGTGTGTGTGCGTGTGTGTGTGTATTTGTGGAGGTAGGAAGCACAGGACCCGGAAATGATGGGAATCTCTGACAGCCTGAACCCTTTTTTGGAAGTGATGCTTTTCAACAGTTGTGCAGACTATGGGGGAAAGACGTTAGGGGATTCTTTGTGACACACAGTAGGAATGCATTTTGCCTTGGGATGTGTTCTGTGTGCACACGCAGGCATTCGTGCTCACGTGCACACCCCCACAGAGCTGAGACGAATGTTTCACAAGGTAGCATGTGCCTTTATTATGTGGGGCATGCTCTGATATTTTCTGTTCTCTTCCCTATTTCATGTTTAATTTTCTTTTCTTTTCTTTTTTCTTTATTTCTTTTTTTTTTTTTTTAACCATGGTGATCGGGACTCATTAAATTGATTTCACAACCTGTGAAAGATGAGCTGAAAGTCCTGAGTTAGGAGTAGAGGAACCCCAGTGGTCAGATGGAAAAAGGGCGATCGAAGTACTTTTCTTCATTTCACGTGTGTCTTTCCTGGAAAACGGGGGCAGAGGGCAAGCCCTCACCCAAAACACCCCCGTTCCCACAACCAGCCACGAGGTTACATTTCTGACCTTCGTGGGGCTCCAATTTTGGTTTTTGCTTTTTTTTGTATTGAGTGTGAATTTATTTTATTTTTTTAATTTTTTAATGTTTATTTATTTGAGAGAGAGAGAGAGAGAGAGAGAGGGAGAAAGAGTGCATGAGCCGGGGAGGGGCAGAGAGAGAGAGGGAGACACAGATCTGAAGCAGGCTCCAGGCTCCCAGCTGTCAGCACAGAGCCTGACACGGGGCCCAAACTCACGAATTGCGAGGTCATGACCGAACCAACATCAGTTGCTTAACCGACTGAGCCACCCAGGCGCCTTGAGCGTGAATTTCGTTTTAGTTAGGAGAAATAAACACAGGAATAGTTTGGAAAGGGCAGAATAATATTACGAAAATATTTTAAGTTAAAATTCTGGCAATGTGTCTGTCCACGGGTAAGTAAACTGCAGCACCCAGAAGGGGATTGTAATCTCACACCCCTGAGTGGGTTCTGTAAGCAAAGAGTAGCTGTTCCATTTACCTGGGCACACTTACCCTCCGTGGCAGGTCAGGTGAAGAGTATTTGCATGTGCATCACAGCATAGAGCATTGAGGGAGAAGGGCAGGGTTCAAAGTTGCATATGTGCTAGAATCTAAAACCTAAATGTTTGTACAGCTCTTTTTTCTATTTGCACTTTCCAACTTTTAAAACTGCTGCAAACGTTACTTTTTATAACCAAAAACAAAAAAAAAATGAGTTTTTTCTCCCCTAACCACTTTTTAGACTCTTTAGATGAGGCTTCAGTGCCCTTGTGGTTTCTAAGAAGAGGAAAATCCTCACAGGGAGCCTCAAATTTGCCTCTGAATTTTTCTCAAAGCCTATATTGGTGACACGTTGAGGGTCGCAACTCCGGCCCAGCCCTCCGCACTCGCAAGAGGGTCTCGTTCCCTGAGGGTGTTGCTGCCGTGGTGTATCCACAGGGCCTGTGAGTTAGCTTGAGAAACAGGTGGATTTTGGTGATTTCTTTTTTCAAAAAATTTTTAAAGTTTTGAGGGAGAGAGAGAATCTGAAGCAGGCTCTGTACGCTGTCTGTGTGGAGCCCGGTGTGGGGCTCGAGCTCACAGATTGCAAGATCCTGACCTGAGCTGAAATCAAGAGTCTGTTGCTTAACCAACTGAGCCACTCAGGCGCCCCGGATTTCAGTGATTTCTCAGTGTGACTAGACAGCATTGTCACTATTTCTCTGCTTGTCTCAGGAGTGAGCACCAGAAAGATTCTCTTTTATGACTCGAATCTGCACAATCACATGTGCATGCACTCAAACACATTCCCATGACATAGTGACTGTCCCCAGAAAGCATCGACTGATGGTACCAATCCCTTGCTGTCGGTTCATTTTACCGCTTCCTTTAAAGACTTTGGCAATCAGTGCATTTCACTGTAATTAAATAATTCATGTTTCCCATTATAGGACAAAAAATGGTATGAATGTTTTTGAAACACAAAATGTGACAATGTCAGAAACACGTCATTTTAAAATGTAAATTTCTGGAAGCTTCTAGAAATATCCTCTGTGAAATATTGAACTGGGCTCTGGGCACTGTTTGGCATGTACAGAGGGGCACAGGGGCAGAAATAATTGTTCTGTCCGGGAAAGGACTTGGTGATTCTACCTCAGCAGTAAGAGCTAATTGACATGTGCACCGAGCTAGAGGAAACTGACCTCACTAAATCCACATTTTATACCCTTTTGTAACTTCAAGGCTGCCTTGAAACTCAGGTCAAATTATCTGGGAGACAGATTCTGAAGCAGGGATTTATGTGCAAGAGGTTTGCTGGAGAGTTCTGTAGGGAACCACACCCGGAAGGGGCTGGAGCAGCACTGGGCAGAGGAAGGGGAAGTTGGAGAACACGTCTACGATTTCAATTCTTTTCAAGTTACCGAGGCTTGGGTTATAGAGCAGTATATGGACTATGTGGGTTACTACTCAGGTGCACCGAAAAAGAATGCGTGCTCCGTTCTTCTTGCCTTCAGTGTTCTATAAAAATCAATTGCTTTAAAATAGTTACTTTGCAAAGCAGACAACAGTACATCTTGAGCAAGGAGAGCAGCACTTCCCTGGGTTCAGAGGGGTCACGGAATCTGGGAATTCAAGATTTCCAAGGGCCTCGATCCGTGTTCCCAGCCAAAGCCTCAGGGTCTCACCCCTTCCCAAACAGGGTGCTGACTTTGGCACAGAACTTTCTGGAGTGGAGAATTCAATCTTCTCTGGAGCTCTACTCCCTGTACAACTGGTTTCTGGCCTGATACCCAGCTTTCTCCTCCATGTAGATGCAAGAGATGAGACTCTCTGTATACGCTGGGAAGGAGGCATCCTGGCTTTCGCACCTCACGGTCATCAGCATCTGCATATCTGTGTCTTTCTCCAGTGTATCCACAGCACTCAGCACCAGTTATCTGGTTCCATAATCCTTATAATTACTGTTTCCCCTAAACCTCTCTAATGCCCGAGACACTGCGCCCATCAGCACATTCCTTTTCATTTGTATCCCATTTCAGTTCACTCACCAGTGAAAGTTCTAACGATCGCCCTGCTACAGTGCTCTAGAGATGATCACTGCCCTAGCTGTCGCCATCCGGTGGGTGGTCCATCTCCCATATCCCTATTCAGAGTCTGTAAGTGAGTGAAGGAAGCAGGTTTGGACAAGAAGAGAAGTTGACTCTGGAGGCAGTTGCTACCAAGGCTGATCGGGTGGGAGGCTGGACTGGCCGTCTACAATCAGACGATCACCCCCCATTGGGGTCTCTGTACCTCCACAGCGACCAGTCATTGGAAGTGGGCTGCCCCCAGGGAAGGAGCATAAGCTTGGGCAAGTCAGCTTCCTCCGGTGATGCCCAGGGAGGGACTCGCCTGTGGGCCACACTCCCAACCCTGGCCAATACTCCTGGCTGCTGAGGCGGTGAGCACAGTGATCCCGGGGGGCAGATCTGGACTGCCCGTCGCAACGTCCACTACATGATTACTAATCAATAATTCCTGAAGGCAGACTACACCTCAGACAGGTCATGGGTGATTCCTGGCTCCTTTTCTTCATCGCTGAAATATAACCAGTAAAACTGGAGCACAGCACCCAGAGACATAGTTTCTGCACTGATCCGGTTACAACTCCAGGTAGTTAGTTAAAGGCAAAGATTTAGTTTCCTCCTCCTTTCTCCCAATTCTCCACCCATGAGGCCAGCGACTTTATGCCTCTCCCTTGTGGTTTTATTGGAATAGTCCTGGGAATCTCTGACAGAAGGGCTTCCCTGTCCAACAGAGCAGCTCTCGCATCACAGAATTGTACACGGAAGCTTTGAGTTAAGCAAAGGCCAGTGTAGACCGAGACTCTTTCTTACCATGGATGCTCTTTCCAAGATCACCTAATTTCTACAAGCTATGTCCAACACATTTTTCCATCGGTTTTAGGATAAGTAATTCTTGGCTTTGGCGATAGAAGTGGGAAGACAGAGAGAAAAAAATAGAAATCGAGAAAAAACACAAGAGATTGGTTCTGTGTGAAATCAGCTCAGATGGAGAAGGGGTGAGGTGAGAAGAGAGCATAAGGTGTGGCTTCACACAAGCTCCGCCAGGAATGTGTTTGGGATCATGCGGCTAATCAGTGAGTCGGGTCTACACTAGAGGGCAATGAGGACCCTCAGAAACCAGTCTGCAAAGAACAGTGGTAGCATAGACATGCCCCTTCTCTGCCCTAACTGTGGGGAAGGCGGTTCGGAGCACCAGCCTGCATTCCCGTCCACTCTTCCAGGTTCTCGCTGGAACAGGAGCCGTCTTTACCTGTCCCCAAGGATGGGCAGCATACTGTTGACAGGGACAGTGTCTCAGAGAGGATGCCAAGGGCTGTGGAAAAGCAGATACCTTCATGTTGATGGCAGATTGCACTAGAAGAAACCTACCTGGATGATCGTATGCCTGGAGCACAGCCCAGAGCCCATCTTCCTGTCAGAAGGACCTACTAGAAAAGTTAGCAGGCATGACTCGAACACATGGCCCACGCAATCTCAGGCTAGGACAGAGGTATGCAAGACTAAAACACAAAAAGGAACTCAGGCTTTATTTGTTGGCCAATTGGGTTTCATGTTAGCACTAATTCTGATAAATCCGTTAGCAAATATTGAGAAGGATTCGGGGTTTAGTGGGAGAGTTTAACACTTACTAGTTTCCTGTATTACTTATCTACCATGACCCAAAAATCCACCCCAACACATAGGGCTTAAGAAAACAAACATGTTGTTTGCTCACAATTCTGTGGGTCAACAATTTGGGCTGGTCTCAGCTGAGCGGTTCCTCTGCTGGGCTCACCTGGGTCACTCATGTGGCTGCTGTCCTTGAGTGATGTGACTGAGCTGGGTGTTCTTTTCTCTTTTTTTTAAGTTTATTTATTTCGAGAGAGACAGAGAGAGCAAGAGGGCACAAGTGAGGTAGGGGCAAACAGAAAGGGAAAGAGAATTCCAAGCAGGCTCTGTGCTGTCAGCACAGAGCCCAGCGCAGGGCTCGAACTCATGAGAGGCGAGATCATGACCTGAGCTGAGATCAAGAGTCCGATGCCTAACTGACTGAGCCCACCAGGCACCCCGTGAGCCAGGTGCTCTAGGCTGAGCTCACTCATGTTGTCGGCTTGGCCTCCTTTTACGTGGTCCTCATCTCATGGAGGCTAGTTCAGGCTTCTATTTGCCATGATCTCAGGTTCCAAGAGGGTGGCAGCAGAAGCTGCAAGGTCTTTTGTGACCCAGGCTTGCAAGTTCCACAGTGTCACATCTGCTACATTCTATCGATCAGAGCAAGTCACACGTCTGCTGGAAGAGGTTACTGAGAGACACACGACCGCCAGCTGACTCTGGAGCTAGATAGGGTCAATTAGAGGTTCGTCACCCCTCCCGCCCCCATCCTTGAAACGTACTCTGTCCACTGTTCCCCACCTTGGGAGCTGTTTTCAAGGACGTAGCCTTGATAGAGTAAGGTATTGTTGAGACCATCCGGAAGGTATATGTGACTGAACCCAGTTAGTCTGGCCGGCCGCTGGGGAGATCTCCTTGTCTTGCAGGCCACTCAAGACGAGCCTCGTAAGTTCCCTTGCCTACTAAAATTGCCACTTGCCATTCTGGAGCGACCTGACTCTTTCTTCCGGCTCTCTTTGTCCTCTGTGTACGGGGACCAGTTTATGAACCAACTATGTCCAGCAGAGATTCAAAGCGTGCAGATGAATTCCACCTCATAATGAGAGAAATAGGCAAGCCACAGTGCAAAGGGCTTTTGGGGTGTGGGCAAGGAGAGGGATGTTTGTGACCACTTTTGAAAATAATCTACCGCATTTCTGTGGCTGGGAACAGTATGAGGAGGTAAAGAATGACGACACACATCCTGGGTATTAACCAGTTAACCGGGTTTGCAAAGATGAGCTAGGAATATTTCCTTTTAAGGGAGGAAAAGGGTTATCTGCGCACCCCCATAAATACCTGTCACTATGTAGGGACAAGAGCCAGAGGCTCCATCACTATAGGGAGGTTCAAATGGCTTTAATGAATTTTCAGACTTTTCTGTCTTATTCATCTACAGCTGTTTTGGTGATTTTGAAATAAAGTTAATGATACCAAAAGAATGGTTTGCTCTGCTGAACATAGAACCATAATACATTTTGCTGGCCATCTGACTGAATTAGAAATGTAAATGAGCTTCAATATAGTTGATCACTTTTGTTTGAGAAACTAAATCAAATAAGTGAAATCTACAAATATTCCAAATGGAAATGACTTAACCGCAGGAAACACGCACCACTTGGTGAGAATTTGATCATTTCAATGACAGAAAGGGGGCAGAAAAGTAACGAGATGAAAACTATTGTTTTCTGCACATCCACTATGTGTCAGACACGTAGCAGCCCCACATGCCCTCACTCGTGGCTCCTAAAAACCTTAAGTAATATTATCACCCTTTTTTACAGATGAAAAATCTGAGGTTCAGCAGGCAAATAACCTGCAGAAAGTCATCACCTAGATAGTTTGAAGGCTGGGATTCGACCTGGGTCTCCCCATTGTCCTAGCTTCTTTCCAGAATTTATTGAGACCGATACATATTTTATACAGGTATTCAAATTATGCACATTTTAACCTACTTTAAAAAAATCTATAATTATACCATAAGCATTTATTTTCCAGTTGCAACACAGCTGTATAATTATCCCTTTTAATAGCGGCGTAATATTTTAATCTGTTTTTCATATTCTGGACCAGAATTTAGTTCACCTTTCTCCTGATGTGGATATTTAGGTTGCTTACCTCAGGGCTCAGAACCATGAACTAGATTAAAGACAGCTTACAAAATCTTCTAGGGATGATTGTGATTTTTTTTTTTTCTGGACCCAAACTCATGTTTATAAGTCTCTCTTTTTGTTTTTCCGGTCATTTTTCTTGAAATAGTATTTATTAAGATCGTTATGGAGGATTATGCATGACATGAGGCACGTTTCTATGTACCTTGTTTTCTATGTACCTTATATTTCTCCTCATTGCACCAAAACACCTTGCTTATTTCACGAATGGTGCCTTGCCCTGAACAGATCTGTTCGCATTGTAAAGCAGCTCGATCAGACTCAGCAGGAGGGCGAGGTTGGGAGAGATCAGAATGCACGTCCCAGCTCCGGCCAGTAGATGTCTCTATTTCATTCACCTTCTGTTGCAGGTTACTCCTGAATGGGAAGCCTCAGGAGCCAAACTGATGGGGGTGGGGGATTGTGCCATCCCTTCTGCCACCTTCCAACAGCCTTCACCTACACACCCTCCCCCGCCCCGCCTCGGTCTCCTGGTTAGTGGCACAAAGGTAACTGAAACGAACAGGAATGTCGGTGAAACACATTCTCTACCAAATCTGTTTGCAAAGTGAGCTGGTAACTGAGAGCCATCTCTACAGAGAGGAAGCCTTTTCTCTTTAAATAGCACCATACGCTGAACTAAAAAGCTGTATTACTGAGTCATAACAATTAATTACACTCGGAGGTGAGAAGACAGGATTTAACGCTCTAATGCGATTTGAATTTAGGCCGGTATCTCATCCCGCTGCTATTTAAAACAAAATCACTTTTCCACGGAAGCATCTGCAACTGAGGAGCGTTTCAACGCTTGAGTCTGAAGACGTCGCTGGCAACCGAATATTCCCGTTTTAGCTTCCTGAGAGGTTTAATATGTACATTTGGATTTTCTAGATTTTCGTAATGAAGTGCATCTCTTTCTGCTTTGGGATTTGACAAAAGAGAACTAGGAGGCTGGGCAGGTCTATTATTCTCATCAGGAGTTTTCTAGGTGTGGGAGGTGCGCAGGAGGAGTTATTGGGAAACTAAAAATAGCATCTCAAAACAGACCACATGACCAGGCATCAGAGATACATACCCACGGAGGGCTGATCACCTCAGCATAAGGGGTATATATTGGTAGGTCCCGGGCAAGTGGGAAGTGGCCGAGAGAGTAAGGCCTGGTGGTTTTCCGGCAGGGGCTGGAGGGTCCGGTGCTCATCTGGGGAGACAGAGACCAGCCCCTGAGAAGCATCTCTGTGGCTCTGCGAGAGCCTTCCAGGGCACCAAGGGTCTTGGATGTGCCAGGGTAGGGGACGCTGACTCACAACTGCAGGGTCCTGAAGGAGCTGCTTGGAGCCTTGGTGAAGAACACCAGGTTGGCGGCGGGGGGGGGGGGGGGGGAGCCCTGCATCTGAAATCCTTACTGTGGGCTCTCCTCTGGGAGACTCTATAAATCTTGTGTTCCCCAAGCCTGGGGAGATGCACTAGGAGGATCCGATGAGCTGAGGGCTAGATTCCAGACCGCTCTGATATCTGGAAATCACACCCCACCTATGCACGAGATAGCACAGATCCTTCTGGGCATGGGGTGCTAATTTTCATAGTGCCCTGGTTGCTCGGGACTCAGGCTGTGCACCTGTCCCAGTGCCCCATGGTATGTTGTCAGAACACTTACCCTGCCAGCCTCCCTGCTCCCCAGACCCCGCCTCTCAGGAGGCCTGGGCCTCGCATACACCTTGCTGCTCTTACTCTGTCTGTTCCTGTCCCTCAGCATTTCCCACCATGTTCTCTGCTCACACTCTTCATCAGCCCTCCAGACTCAGCTCAGCTACCCCATCCTGCCAAGGTCCCCGTGCCCCCAGCCCCAGATGGTTGCTCTTTTCCCCAGGCATTGCACAGTCAGAGCACATCAAGGGGCTCCGAATTGAGAACTCCCGCCTGGAGTTCTCACCTGTGCGTGCACACTCTAAGCCACTCACTGGCTGTGTCACTTGGACGGTGACCTAAACCCTGCCAGCCTCATTTATTTAATCCATACGATGGGAATAGTAATACGTATCTTGCCTAGTTGTCAAGAGGATGGGAAGGGCCTGGCCTGTTCGGGAAAGGAGTTGTTTCAGGATGCAAACAGTAGCATGTGGGCCTCGAAGCCTGGGAGCCCACGGCGGCCAGGCTTTGGGTTCTCTGAGCCTCCTGCAGCGCCTGGCACATCTCTGGAGGGATGAAGAATGGGGGCCCTGTGCTACGCACCTCACTGGATACGGCACCCCAGTCCTCTGCCCAGCGTCCTATCCCTCACCGTGTCCATTTTGGGGTCTTACTCCAGACATTCCCAGGGTCCCACTCTAAAAAGAGCTCTCCTCTCCCCTTCTTCCCTCATAAGCCAGCCCTGTTTTATTTCTTCCCTACCATGCCTCACCACCTGACCCAGTACCCGTTCGCCTATCCTCTTGGTCACGGACCGGCGTCCCAGCTAGACTGAAAGCTCAGGAGAGGAGGCACCGTTCTCCCGTCTTGGGTCCTGTGCCTCTAGATCCCCCCCAGAGCCCAGCATCAGCCTGGAACATAATAGCTGCTCAGTTAACTCCACTGGCAAGAATGAATGGAAAGTCTGTCGCGCCTCACAGCGTCCAGGCGAGTCCCAGGCGCTTCAAAGATCCCTGCGGAACCTAGCCTTTCGGGCCCTGCCCTCTCCAGCCAGTCTGTCCCCCTCTCCCAGACCCCGTCCCGCCCCGCCCCCCCCACCCCGGGGTCCCGCGGGGGGGGGGGGCGCAGGGCGGCCGGCTCTGGCCTCCCCGCTCCGGCGGCGGTTACTGGCGGCCCTGGGGGTGCTGGCTCTCGGGCGGGCGCCGGCCCCGGGCATGCTCAGAGCGCGCAGGTCCGGGCGGCGGCGGCGGCGGCGGCGGCGGCGGCGGCGGCGGCGGGGGAGGAGGAGGGAGCGGTCGCCGCCGCCGCCGCCGCCGCCGCCGCCGTGCGCTCGCGGGCCCGGGCGGAGCTGCGCAGTCCTCTCGCAGCTGCGCCAGGACAGCCGGCGCGCCGCCGTGCCCACAAGTTGCCGGCAGCGGAGCGCGGCGCCGCCTCCTCTGCTCGCGGCCCCCCCTGCGCCCACCCCGCGGCGGCGGCCGGCTCCGGGACGAACGCCCCCGCGGACGCCGACCCCAGATGTAAAGCGGGGCCGCAGCCCCTCGCCCCCCACCCCCTGCCCCCGGCGCGATCGAGAGTCTCGCCGGCGTCTCCTCGGCCAAACCCCGGGCTGGAAGATGTGGCAGCCGGCCACCGAGCGCCTGCAGGTAAGGGGCGCCCGCACGGCCGGCCGGCCGGCCGGGGGCCAGCCTGGAGGAGGAGGTGCCCCGGGCCCGAGGAGCCCGAGGGGGGGCGCCTGCGCCCCCTTGGCGGGGATTTGCCCGGAGCAGTCGGTCGTGGAAGAGCAGGATGCTGTCAGTTTAGCCCGGCGCCGCCGGGCACCCGGCGGGGGCCAGACGGGGGACGTTGACCAACGCATCGCTTCGGGCGTTACAACTTTTGGCTTCGGGTGTTTGTGTGCGTGTTGATATGTGGAAGCTTGCACTTTCTGACCAGCAATTTTAGATTGCATTCCGCGGGCACGATTTTCTGATCTGGGGTTAGGGTTTTGGCATCCAGATTTTTTTTTTTCCCTTCTTTTTTTCTCTCCGGGAAAGACAGAACAAATGATTTGTGGAAACATCCATTTGCCAGTGTAATTTGGAAATCTCAAACTTGCTTTGACTTGGCCATGGTATGCTATTTATTTTATTTTATTTTATTTTATTTTATTTTATTTTATTTTATTTTATTTTATATTTCACTTTATTTTATATTTCACTTTATTTTCCTGTTTGTTGGTGCTCTCCTTTCATCTCCCCTGAACTTCGGCTCCCCCAGATATTTGAAAATCGAAAGTTAAGTTCAGCTAGGAATAGTTATGCCCTGGGTCATCCCATCAAAAGTTTTTCAGTGCTGTCCACTGACATGGCAGACTGCCTTTAATTTGGATTCTGAAGCCAGGGTGACACGAAGGGGGTCAAAATGAGAAGGAGGGATGTTTACAGAAAGGCGCTCATCCGGTGACACTTGGGACCCTGGAATTGCCCAGACTGCGAGGTTAGATGACTGCCTTTTGCTCACAAATATTGCCAAGAGAGAGGGCGGTTACTCTGCCAGATAAAATCCACCGAAACCTGCACTTAAACTTTTGGCAGGCTGAGAGCCACATTATTTCATAGTAAACTTTGAAGGAGCGTTTAAGTGGTAAAATACGCGCCCTTGGAGGCTGAGCTAGTCGGAACACTTAGTATAGTTGAGGCCAGGAACCCTGGCTGGTTTGGGAGGTTTCTCAATGAAAATGTAAAGCTCCAAATGCAAAATGCAGACTGTCCCTTAGATGCTGGGAGAGGCTAACCTTTGCCATCAGTTTTCATACTGAGGATTAACCTGCAGAGGGCATTGCATTTAGCAGAAGCAGATGCCCCACAGCCTGTTTCCAAGCCTCCCCGGGTCTTTGGATTTGTGGGGAGTGGGTTCACATGAACAGAACCTGAGACACCAGGCCAGTTCCCCAGGGTCTCAAACAGACGAAACAAGAGAAGAGACCTTTAGTCTTGGACACAAGGTCTTAGGTGACCGGCCTCTAACCTCCTTGTCTTATTAAGAGAATATCAACATGGAGTCTGAGTGATTGACCAAAGGTAACGTGAATGTATTTCGGCTGTGACACCAGCTACTAGTTGTGCCATTTGAAGTCCCTGTCAGTTCAGGGCATGGCTTCTCTTCTGAAGGAAGGGGTGACCGAGGAGGATGGCGGGCTCCCCGTCCAGGTGATGAGGGTGGCTCTTTAGAAGTCCTTAGAGAGATAAGGCCAGACTTCCTTGAGGCAGCTTTTCTGGCCTGGTGTTCTGTACCTTTGCGAAGTTTGTGGATTTCGGCTCTTGGAGTTCTTTCTGCCGCCCTGTTTCGTTTAAGGTCTCCCTTGTGCTCCGGAGCACGTGACCCTGGGCAGGCGAGAGCTCTGGCTTGCATTCTGCATGGCAATCGTTCCTTTACTAGAAACGCCCTCCCCGGCTCTTGTGTGAAATTTACACCTGTGTGTTTGGCACGAGCCTGGATTGTTACAGTTGGCTCTTGGAGTGCATTTATTTCATTTTAAAGTGTGCTGTCGAAAGAGCCCGAGGTTTGGGCTTTTGAAAGCCCAGGTAAACATGGCTTAGGCCTGACTAAGATCAAATCACTGTTGGAAGGTACTTCCCGACGTGAGTGAGGCTCAGCTTCATGCTCCCCAAGTTTAAATTAGTAAACAAGCCTGGTTCGCTTGTGAAGGTGCAGCTCAAGCCTTGTGATTATAGTAGAGAGCCAACTGGAGAAAAATCTTCCTATTTGTGGCTTCTTTCCAAATAGCAGCTCGGCTCTTTTTAAAAACACACAATTTGTATGTTTTTACTTTTTGCTTCTGGGGGAGGGAGTTGTTGAGGGTGAGGTGGTGAGTGAGCTGTGCGTCATAATATTTTATTTACATTCCCGGTGGTTATGTTGGTCACGGTCTCTGTTTGCTGTCTGGGGTTTTTTCTTCCCCTTGCTGCCCTCGAGGCACCACCGTATAGGAAGGTTGGTTGCTGATTCCTCAGCGAACGGGATGCTTTATCTCGCCCTGATTCTATGGCCGTGGAGACAGTGATTGATGTTGTGCTGGATGGGGCTCCCACTCCTGAATGAAGGCCAAGCGCCACCCTTCTCACACAAACCCTAACCTTCTCGTACAACCTCATTAATTTTTTTTCCTCATTAATTTTTAATGCAAGAATGCAATCTAGATGAGCTGGGGTGAAGAAAATCCTTAAAGGAAGCATTCCCAGAGCTCCCGAATAGGACTAAGGACGAGGGAGCCAATTTATTGTACAAGCACCTAGAAACAAAAGAGGCGAGGGGAGGGAAGAATGATATTTGTTTCTAAATTGATTTTATGCGTTCCTACTAGGTGATGCCCATTCCAAGAGTCTGTGGCCCTGGCGGTGTGGCAGAACCTTGCTTAGGCCTGACCGTGACCTTCTAGCTAACGTCGGTCTGGCAGCCAGCCCTCTTGGTCAGAGCTGACATCTCTGACCAGGCTTGCTTATCACTATCGGTACTCGCTTCTTTGCCAAACAAAATGATGCCGATATTTTCTGCTTTGGGGTGTAGCTGACTGACCCAAATCCAGTAACGGGGCGCAGGGACCTGTTGCCCCGAGCAGGGCTGAGCTGAGCTGGATAATTTCTCATTCAGTCACACACACCGCGGCAAGTTCATTTGCTCCCCTGAATGTTAAAACTTCTGTTGCATCCCACTGGAGCCCTGGCTGGGAGTTTCTGCCATTAAAAATAGAATAGGATCAAAAGGAATGTGAAGATTTCAATCGCCACCCCAACTTTTAAAGATGAATAAATATTAATTCTTCCCTTTTCACCTTCTCCACTGCACAGCGGACTCTTTTTCTTGGAGGGACTCGGGAGAGTTCTACGTTTTTAAAGGAGCGGATCTGAGACAGGCTCCTCTCAGAAAAGCAAAGGGGACTTTTAGGGCTAGGGTATTGGTTTTTTAAAAGAGATGAGATTACTTCCGGCCTTGGTATTTTACAACTTGCACGGGCTTCTGAGCTGCCTCAACTGTTGGGTGGGCCAGATCCCTTAGAAATGACAGACTCACGCAGGCAGGAGTACAGACACGTTTAGCCACAGGCAGGTGTGTTTTCCCAGAGCATATGTCTCCAGTGAGCTACCAGATACATTTCTCTGCAGGCCAGGAGAGGAGGAGAGCAGGAGAAAGACGAATGGAGACGGAGCTCGAAACAAAGGAGGCCAACAGATCCTTGCCTGTGGTGGAGTTATTACAAGGACAGAGTGGAATGTGATAGTAGGAATGTTTGAGAAGCAAGTTCCGGCAAATTCTAAGTGTGGAGTCTGTGCGACTGTCTTCTCGTGAGGCGATCCATTAGGGTTCCAATTTCCTCATTTGCCTGTCTTCCCTGAGACTGAAATTTCTCCATGGCAGACCCAGGAAATACGGAACTCCTATCCGTAAAGCTCACTCTTGGCTTCTCAGCCTGGATCATTTTCTTCCTCTCACTACTTTCCTTTTTACTCTCATTTTGTCCAACGGCTGAGCATTAGCACCTTTAAAGCAGGGTGAAATGAGGAAGGATCGGAAGAAAACCAGATCCTGCCCTCTTTCGTTGCCGGTTAAACTTTGGGCTGGCAGAGAGGTTCATGTAAATAGAGCTTAAGTTTTATTGGAGGTAAAACTTGGCAGATTTTAGGAGGTAAGATTATGTTGCCCTTTCTCTGCCTTGCCTTATCTGATAGATTTCACCTTCACTTGGACTGTAGATTGTTCTAGACTTATTTCTCTACTTCTCTCTTTTCATCACTTCTCAGCGATGGAAGAACTGTCTAGAACGTCAGCTGGAGAGCGTTAGGCCAGGCCCGCCAGGTGGAGAGCAAACTTTGGCAAATATGACACTTTTCCGGGCAGACCACATTGACGAAAGATACACAGAGCAAGGAAGGAACTGGCAATGGCTCGTTTTTATGGAGCACGTGTTGTGCGTGTGGCACGGGGCTGGGGGTTTTATTTGAATCGTCTACTTCATTTACCTTCCATAGCCACTTTTATCCCCATTTTATAGTTAAAAAACCGAAATCCAAAGAGGTTACACGACTTGGTCAGGGAAGGGTGGCTAGAAACGAGCTGAGCTGGAATTCCAACCAGGTGGTTTGGCTTCAGAGCTTGCTTCTTAACCACTTTTCTGTAGTACGAATGGTAAGACAAAGTAGGATGCTTTATTTTATTTTTGTGAATGTGTATTTAGTTTTGAGAGAGAGAGAGAGAAAGAGCGCGAGCTGGGGAGGGCCAGAGAGGGAGACACAGAATCCCGAAGCAGGCTCCAGGCTCTGAGCTGTCAGCACAGAGCCCAAAGCGGGGCTCGAACCCACGAACTGCGAGATCATGACCCGAGCCGAAGTCGGACGCTTAACCGACTGCGCCACGCAGCAGTTTGCTTTAGATGTGCTGGTGCTGTTGTCTATTAATAAATGGAATTGCAACAGTGGCGGGGTGAGTGGCTCAGAGAGGCTGCTTTCGTATCTCTTGCGGTTGCCTGGGCTGACCAGGGCTCCCCTCATTTGGTGGCCCTCATCTTGGGGGAAGTAAGCTGTTATGTCGTACTTGAGCCGAGATTCCCAGGTGCCATTTAGAAGTCTCTTCAACTGGAACACATGGCATTTATCCACACTAGAGACCTTGAGAGCTGGTCACCCAGCCTGATCTTGTCTGAAGTCCTTCCACGTTTAGACCAAAAATGGAGGGAAGGGAGGAAGGAGGTTGGGGAGTTCGGGAGCATTTTCTTGGAAATAAGGGATAGCTGCTCTTAGTGAGGCACGGGTTTCTCACCAAATTCGTTCTAGATTTTGCGATTCTTTTCACCCCTCTTAGATGAGTTGAGTACAAAGCGTTGGGCTTCATTGTTTTTAAGGAAACATGGGAGTTGTTAATCTGAGGTCTTTTAGGAGCAGAATGTTAGCTTTACATCATTGGGTCTTTCTCTGGGTTTGTCAACAAACTGTCCCCCAAGTGACTTGCAAAATGTCAGCCTTGGAAAAAACTCTCTGCCCCCTGGTTACCCATTGCCTAATTGGGCTGTTCCTTGTTGACTGTACTGGGTTATCTGGGGCTGTTAGGCAACTTGCGCGTTTTGTTTGATGTTCCAGATTGGCTCTCTCCTCCCCGCTCCCTTTACACTGACTCCATCCTACTATGTGAATTAGGCCTGTAGACTGGATCCTGGAAGAGTCCATCCCGGATGGCCCCAAGGCGACTGGGGATCAGGCTGCCTTCCACAGGGCTTGCCAAAATAGCAAATAGCAGCAATTCAGGGAGTCGTTAGTGGTCAGCAAATAAAACTAGTCCAGCAACACTCAGTAACACCACAGTGTGCTTCACTCGGCCCCCTTGGGCACAGATCTGAACGCAGGCTTTGTTGAAGTAGAGCAAGAAGAAATAGATGAGGCCTTTGTCCAAAGACCTCCTTGGAGTCCAGTGGAATTAGTTGCTATCATTTTATGTTAAAAAAGAGTTTTGATCCCAGTTTAGCTGCCAACCAGTGACACAGCATCAGAGTATTCACTAAGTCCGAACCCTCAGGCCAAGAACTGGAAAGGGATGGTCTCAGGAATAAGGCACAGACTTGTTTCGCGACCTTGGGCCTATTTCGGTGCTTCCAGAGTCTCATGAAGCTGGCTCACCTAGTGCTCGTGTCACTTGGGTCCCTCACCTTGTTGAGGTCATCTTCCCCACGTCTGATGGCCCAGATCTCCTTCTTCTCCCCTCAGCTGTTGCCGCTGCAGTCTTATTTTGATAAGGGAGATTCCAATAGCGAGAAAAACACCACCTCCCTCTGCTTGTTGAAGCTTATACACTAGTTGAGTCTTTGTTATCAGGGCGAGCCCTATATCCAGTGACCGGTGTCCTTACAAGGAGAGATTTGAAGGCACAGAGGAGGCATAGGAGAGAAAGCTGTGTGAAGACGGGCGGAGAATGGAGTTCTGCTGTCACAAGCCAAGGATTGCTAAGGATTCTGGCAGCCATCAAAAGCTAGAAAAATCAAGACTGTGTTCTTAGAACCTTTGCAGGAACTGTGACCCTGCCGCCATCTTGATTTGGGACTTCCAGCCTCCAGAAGCGTGACAGAATACATTTCTATTGTCTTAAGCCCCCCAATCTATAGTAATTTGTTATAGCAGCCATCATAAACTAATACAGTGATAACACCATGTTGCTCTTGACCATGTTCTCTGTATTTCTAAAAGTCTAGGGATGCCCGACTCTCATAAACTGGGACGAAATGAATGTGTCTATATAGCATGCTCTTTTTATACCAAGTGTGTGACTTTACTTGCGGTGGATTCAAAGAAGATGAAAACAGACGTTATAAAACAACAAAGTTACTGCTTCTTCCTCCCTCGTCTGCTTCTGGTCAACATCCTAGGAAAGGTGGCAAACGGGGGCTGTGTTGCCAAAGGGAGCACATCTGGAAAATACAGTAAATGTGCTTCAAGAGGTAGTTAATGTTGGTCATTACAATTATGGGATGTGGAAAGTAGTTGCTTTTAGGCGGATCTCAGAGGTACTACTCTTGCAGGCAGGCGGAGACCAAGGGAAGGCTGGGGTTTTATGTTCAAAACAATCCAGATCGTCAGAGTGTCTGCAGGGTCTCCAACAGGGACAAGTGTGGGTTGACTTTAGAGTCCCTCCGTCCGTGGCAGCCTCAGATTATTGTCTGGTTGATTGTTTGCCTCCGGTTAGACATTGTGGTTTGTTTTCGCTTTTCACTTGGTAATTGTAAACATTTAAAAAAAACAAAACAAAACAAAACAAACCTATTTCGATTGCGGAGCTCACTGTTAAGACGAAAAGTTGAGCGTCATGAGGAGTCATCATGCTTGCTTTCCTGGGCTGGCTCCTCTTTATTTTATTTTATTAAAGAAGAATTTTTTTTTTCTTAAGTTTATTTATATTGAGAGAGGGGGGGAGAGAGAGAGAGAGCAAGGGAGGGACAGAGAGAGAGGCAGGGAGAGAACCAGAAACAGGCTCTATGCCACCGGCACAGAGCCCGATGCAGGGCTCGAACTCACAAACTGTGAGATCATGACCTGAGATGGAACTAAAAATAAGACACTTGACCGACTGAGCCGCCCAGGCGCTCCTGGCTCTAATTTTCGATGCAGCAGCTATGGCAGCAGAGACACTTGCAAGCCCGCCGAGGGCAAGGAGCCTGGGTTAGAGCCTCTCCAGTTTCAAAATGCTGTTTTCCCTTTCATTCTGTTCCTCAGGAAGGAGTGAATACTGCACATGGGGAAGGGAGGGGAGAGGAGAGCAACCGCTGAGAAAGAGCCTCCTTCGTTGTCATCCTGAGAATAGTCCCACCAGTCTTGATCCCTTGTCCTGGTCCCTTGGAGACCCCGTTCCTGCCTCACAGCTTCTTTGTTAGTTGTGGGTCCGAGGATAAACACACAGCTCCCGAGGGCTCGGGTGCCTTTCCATCAGGAACCGGCTGGCACTTCCCAGGTGTGTGTGACACCCCCATGTACAAGCCACCCATGATGTGGGAGAGCGGAGACAGCCGTCCACACTCTGAGTCTCCTGTAGATACTCCCTGGGAACCGAGCTGCGGGCCGGGGGCCACGGTGCCGACAGGTGGCTCTTCTGCGTTGGGCCTGAAATTCCTGGTAGCCTAGTGCCTTAGTTTCCTAGCGCTGCCACAAGCGGGGCGTCCTAAGCAGCAGGAATTTGTTGTTGTCTCACCCATCTGGACGCTGGGGGTCTAAAATCAAGGGGTCCGCAGGTTTGGCTTCTTCCGAGGCGGAGAATCTGTTCCATGCCTCCCTCCTAGCTTCTGGTGGTTTTCTGGAAATCTTAGATGTCCCTTGGCTTGCTGGCAGGATCCCCAGGTTGCACCTGGCGTTCTCCCTGTGTCTGTCCCTGTACCTAAATTTCTGCTTTGCAGAAGGGCGCCAGCCACGTTAGATCAGGGGCCCGCCCTCCTCTGGTCCAGCTCATCTTAACCAATTACATCTGCAATGCCTGTTTCTAAGGTCACATTCTGAGGCGTGGGGGCTTAGGATTGCAGCATATGAATCTTTGGAGAGGCACGATTCAGCCCATAACACCTACTTTCGAATTTTCTTTTGAGTATCCTCCGTGCACCAATATATTTCTCCCTGCTTGAACCAACCACGGGGGTGGGCGGAGGGGTGGGGAAGCAATGAGAATTTTTTTCCAGATGGTGGTGCACATGTGAAATGGAGTAGCATACCTGCTATACGTCATGGCTACTGTTTTATATTAGGTTTGACTAACAAATTACAAAACAATATCTGCTTAGGGTAACAGGGTAACAAATCAGACAGCTTAGAAGTGTGTTAAGTTAATAAGCTTGTCCGTTTCTCTGTTCCCAAGTCTATCCATGAAGGAAACTCATATAACCTGTCTGGTAATGATTTTTCCACAACTTTGTCCAGGTTTTTGCAAAAATATACAAATGAATAGGTGCATATTTAGGTCTTTCTCATGTATTTCAGTAATATATATATATATATATATATTTGTGGCTTTCTATATGTATATTATTGAAATATATTTGTGGTTTTATATATATATTATTGAAATACATGCATATTTAGGTCTTTTCATGTATTTCAATAATATATATATTTGTTTATATAATAAAAATAATAATGATATATATTTGTGTGTGTGTGTACATATATACATATATATTTATATACATTATATAAATATATATATTTATAATATATATAAATATATATTTAGATAAATATTTTATATTTATATATATGTAAATATAAAACCATGATATATATTTGTGTGTGTGTATATATATACATATATATGTGTATATATATATATATATACATATATATGTGTGTGTATATATATATATATGTATATATATATATATATATATATATATATATAAAACCATGAATGTTGTTTGCTTTACGAACCATCCATGGTTCAGCTTTCCATGGTTTCAATTACTTGCAGGCTGGCAACTACAGTCCAGAAACACACGATCCTTCTTCTGACAGATCATTAGAAGGTCAATAGTTGCCCAAGGTTACATGACAATGCTGACATCATTTGCCTTATTACAAGAAGAAGGATGAGTACAGGATAATAAGGTATTTTTAGAGACAGAGACAGACCACATTCCCTTAACTTCAGTGACAGTATATTGCGATAGTTGTTCTATTTTACTATTGGTGATTGTTGTTCATCTCTTACTGTGCCTAACTTACAAGTTAAAATTTGTCCTAGGTATGTATGCGTGGGAAAAAACATAGCATATAGGGGGTTTCGTACACTCTGCAGTTTCCGACATCCACTGGGGGTCTTGGAACATATTCCCTATGGATGTTGGGGGGGGGTTACTGTACACGTAGGTCCAACTCATTCTTTTTAAGTATCTGCATAGAATTTGTGGTACAGTTGGGACCACAGGTGGTTCCGTCCTCTCTCTGTCAGGGCTTGTCCGGGGGCGTGTCCATCTTCTTTCCTTGTTCTCGTATAGGCAGTACTGTTTTAACTCTCTGGGCACATCCTTACATACGTGTGCTTCTATTTCTTTAGAACGGACCGGCGGCATTGGATGTGTGCAACTTTTATGTTTTAGCGGCTGTTAACGAAGGCCTTTTTTGAGAATTCTGCTTTTGGATCAGAAGTGTGTGCTATCCTGGTAAAGGTGCAAAGTTTGCCGGAGAAAGGATAGTCTTTTCAACAAATGATGCTAGGGCAATTGGATATCTGTGTACAACCCCCCAACTTTGATCCTGACATCATACATCTGGTGTATAGAAACTCACAATTCATCACAGGCCTAAATGCAAAGCCTTAAAACTGGGAAGCTTGCAGACAAAGGCAGTAGATCTTTGTAACTTTTTATGCATCAGTATAAACATTCCTAAAATCAAGGTAATGAATGGTCCATCACAGCCCGAAGTTTCTTTGGACTGGGCAAAGATTTCTTAGAACAATAGCAAAAAAGTGATCCATAAAAGGAAAATTTGATTACATTGGACTTCATCAAAATAAAACCTTTTGCTCTTTAAGCAGTAAAGACAAGAGAATGACTAGATGAGACACAGAGTGGGAGAAAATACTTGCGAATCTGTGGGAAAGGACTTGTGTCCGGGATATCAAGATAGTGGATAAGATGATAAACACCCCAATTAAAAAAAAAAAAAAGCCAACGATGTGGACAAAGAAGTTATATGGACAGGAAATAAGCACAGGAAGCTGTTGAACATCATTAATCATCAAGAAAATGCAAATTAAAACCACTGTGAGATATCACTACATACCTATAGCATAGCTAAAAGTAAAGAGGGGCGCCTGGGTGGCTCAGTAGGTTAAGGGTCCGACTTCAGCTCAGGTCACGATCTCGCGGTCCGGGAGTGCGAGCCCCACGTCGGGCTCTGGGCTGATGGCTCAGAGCCTGGAGCCTGCTTCCGATTCTGTGTCTCCCTCTCTCTCTGCTCCTCCCCCGTTCATGCTCTCTCTCTGTCTCAAAAATAAATAAACGTTAAAAAAAAATTTAAAAAACAAATAAAAGTAAAGAGACTTCAAGCATACCTTGTGTTGGTGAGGATGTGGATGAACTGGAGTGCTTAGTCCTGGTGGGGATGGAAAGTGATGGAAAGCACATTAGCAGATCTGAGAATCGGATGGGGGACAGATTTTGAAAAGGCTTGAACAAGGGGTTGGGAGTGATGGATGTGTTCAACATCTTGATTATGGTGATAGTTTCATGGGCTTCTACATAGGTCAGGACTTTGGAAATTACGCAGTGTATTACATGTTGACTATCCCTATAAGAAGGTGTCTGGGGCACCTGGGTGGCTCAGTTGGTTAAGCTTCCAACTCCGGCTCAGGTCATGATCTCACAGTTTGTGAGTTCGAGCCCCGTGCCGGGCTCTGTGCTGACAGCTTGGAGCCTGGAGCCTGCTTCAGACTTTCTCTCCCCCTCTCTCTGCCCCTTCCCCACTCACCCTCTGTCTCTCTCTCTCAAAAATACATAAACATTAAAAAAATTAAAAAAAAAAGAAAGGTGTTCAAACAAGGGTATACGAAGTAGTCATTGTATGGCAGGCACGTGCTAGGTGTTGGGGAAACTAACAATACACGGTTTCTGCCCTCACTTCTGTCAGTTCTCTGTAGCCTTCACATCCTTTTAACTGGCATGTAAATAACAAACTGTATTTTTCTTAGAGTTCCATTCGCTCCTTTAAATACGTTCCTTTATTTAGTCCTCGAGATGGCATGTTTCATCCATCTCTGTTTGCCTAAGGATCCTATGTTGTAACTAATAGTTGAACAAGAGAAGAAATCCCACCCAAAGGGTAGATGGTTCAGGTTGGTGCCTTGGTGTTCCATCCGTCATTCAGGATGGCTCCTTTCTTGTTGTTGCTCTTGGTGGTGTTTCTTGCTTCTTTCCAGCCTGCCCAGAGGGGCTCAGTCCTCAGAGGCCTTTTTTGTCCTATGTGCCAACACCTGGCTCCGACCCTCGTGGCCAGTAGACTCGGGATTGTGCTGTTGAATGGGTACATTTTGTGGGTTGTGGCTCCATGACTGGATGGGCCACCTTCTTGATACTCCTCCTCTTGCGATAGAAAACAGAATACATCACGCAAAACCATGGGTGGGTCTTGTTGCCAGCTTACAGATGTGATGTGCCTAGCAGATGTAGGGTCGATGTATTTCTTATGGAATAATTCTTTTTCTCATGAGTATGGAAACTCAGAAATTTACACAGCACATAGCAACTTCACCCATGGCCACTGAACTTTAGAATGCTATTGAGAAGCATTCACAAAAATAATCTTAATCTAGTTTACAAACATTTTTTTTTCTTTTGAAGGAGGCAAACTTAAGGCACTTGCCTCGATACCTTTTATTTATTTTTTTCATTTTATTTGTTTGAGAGAAAGAGAGATAGTGCCCGTATGAGAGCAAGGGAGGGGCAGAGAGAGGAGAGAGAGAATCCCGAGCATGCTCCACACTGTCAACGCAGAGCCTGACACGGGGCTCGATCCCACAAACCACGAGATCGTGACCTGGGCTAAAATCAACAGTCAGACGCTTGACTGACTGAGCCACTCAGGCGCCCCAAGACCGTGGGGTTTTTAATCAGGCACGCGTGGAAATAAATCTTGGCTGCCTCACTTATTAGAGGTTACTTCCAGGGCCTCTGATCTGTATCCTCAACTTCAAAATGGGGGTGATGACATTTAGCTCTTGACTCTTCGTTGAGGTATGGAATATGCAAGCTTAGCATGGTAACTGGCACGTTAATGGGAGTCAGTAAATACGAATTTCTTCCCCTCCTTTAGTTTCCATAGCCGCAGAGCATTTTAGGGCTAGATGGATAATAGAGTTTTGGTGTTTCTCAAAGTGTGTTCCATGGAGCATGAGTTTATTTAGTGAGTCTTGCCATGAAGGGTTCAGTTGGGGGAAGCAGTGGGTGACAGAAAGTGAGTCTGGTTTGCTGCAGGATGACTTTTAACCTTTCAGGGGCTGGTGCCCCGTGAATTTCCACGTGAGGGGGGAAGGGAAGCCAGCCCTTCGTGAAGGAACATCCCGCAGCCCAGAGCACTTCCGTAAAGAACTTGATCTCCTTTAAGTTGACAAACCGGGGGCCTGAGGCTTGGCTGTCGCTTCCCAAAATGTTTCCTTTGGCACCTTCCGTGTATATAAACACTTTACAAATTAGTTTCCAGGGTTGAAAAATTAGAGGAATTTATAAGGAAATCTGGACTTTCTGATGCTCTTGGAAAGTGGGAGGTTCAAACCACAGTGGGTTCTGATATGGTGACCAGCGGCCAGCGCTGCTCACGTGGACCGGAGGTGGCTTCTCGCCTGTCCCAGGCCTTAAAGAGCAGGCATCACTAAGTCACGTAAGCCGATGGGCCTGTGGGCACTTGGGCTGGGGACCCTGCTCCTTCATTTGGCTGGTGGGAAATCTAAATCCAAAGTTCATAGAGTCCTTGGAACCAGGAAAAGATTCTCGGTCTTCTGACTTTTAAAGGCCAATGTGCTAGAAAATTCTGTGACCGCAGTTATTTGCTTAGCATCCTCCATTGTTCTGCCAGCACAACTCAGGGAGCCCACCTTCAGGTGCCAGTTCTTCTCCCCTCTTTTCCCAGAGCGGTGTGCCGGCGTCTTCGCGATGGGAGGGGGGACGCACCGTTGCCCCTTCTCTCCAGGGCACAGAGAAGCATGGGAACCGGCAGTGTCCTTGCCCATGGCATCTGCTGATCTTGAACATGGTGGGGAGGGCGTCCAGGCAGAAGTGGGAGGCGTCTCTGCCTCTTCACCAAACCCAGGTCACCGTTCCCTGCGTTTCCCATGTCAGGCAAGTGGAAACTTCTCGTTGGTACGGTATTGGCTCATTTTGAGCATTTTTACTGCCAAACATTGGAACAGATTGCTTCCAAAAAGGGGGGGAATTTAGAGGAAGGAGAATGGTTTTTAACTTAATGGCTTTTAACATTTTCCTCACAGGTTATTGGCCTCTGAAGAACCGTTCAGATGCTATTTCAGGAAACCCAACGTGAAAGACCTCTTTAATGGTGATAGCACCTTGATATTTAAGAATTCCTGTTACCACCAAAAGAAGGAAAAAACACACAAAAAACCCCAGAACCCCCAAACCCAAAAAACAAAAAACCCAAACACCCCCAAACCACTCAAAATCACACTGTAGATGTTTTCTGATCCTCTTGGGAAGATCAGATATTCTGATTTTTCCTTACCTTCCCAGATATTCTGCTGTTCCCCTTAGCTCTGCCCATTCCTGCAGAATTATGAGATTCTGATGATGTTCAGCATCAAAAGTACATGGAATTAACCAGAAAGTGGCTTTACCTATAAACTGGTGGATTAGACCTCTCACGCTCAACCACTCTCCTTGGTTCGTGATGGCATAAATGCTGTGTATGTCCCAGTTTCTCTGTCTAGTTACTCATTCCTCTGTCTGGTTAGGTTTGAGACAGTTCCCTGTTGTTCCTTGATAACTATTCTGAAAATTATCCTACATTATAATCAGACTCAAGAGTAGGGTTATTATTTATCTCTGCAGCCTTCTAGCTGATCAAATTTAATATTTTTTGCCACAGCCACTTTTAAAACCAGAAATTCATCTGAAATAGTTTCTGCTGCCTGAAGTTAACTCTGCACTAGCAAGAAAGGAAAGAGATGATGCTGGCTGCAGAACAGAAAACCCCTGGCCAATCTAAAAGCTCAGCAAATGCAATTATGTATTAGATTCTTATGCAGTTCTGAAAGGATTAGTTTCTCGTTCGTAAAGAAAGAAATCTAAATGCTTTTGAAGTACTTTTCAGTAAAAGCTCGAAATACCGCTCATGCATTCAAACAAGGTTGAACTAAAACCCCACAAATAACAATCAAATAATGAAGGGTTTAGTTGTACCTGAAAACCTAGGATAGCTACTGTAACTGAGCCTGAAACTTTCAGCTCTGAGCTTCCTGGCAGCCTAAGTAAGAAGAGAAACATGATGAATTACTCAGCCCTCATTATCTAATAGAAGAATGTCCATCAGCTCATCTGGAGCCCCAAGTGTTTTCCTAAATTGAAGACCCTAGAGATTACCATGGGGTTCTTTTTTAAAAAATTTTTACTTATTTTAGAGAGAAAGAGACAGAGAGTGAGAGAGCAAGCTAGAGAGAGGGGCAGAGGGAGAGAGAGAGAGAAAGGCACGGCTCAATCCTACAACTCTAGGATCATGACCTGAGCCCAAAATCAAGAATTGGGTGCTCAACTGACTGAGCCACCCAGGTTGCCCCACTGTGGGGTTCTCTGTATGGAACATTTGCAACAGACTCTTGGGTGATCATATTAATTGTAGGTTTTGACAAAGTTGCCTCTAAAAGTCGAAAAAATAAACAGTTTAGTAGGGATGCTAAGACGGTTTATGTAGCGGTTAAAGTGGACATCTGTGAGTTTTTTCTGCCCAGCTTCATTTCCCATCTTCTGGTAACAGCACCCTGATCACGTTTTCGGGAATTCTTCTCCCTGTCCTGTGGGCGGGGGACTGTCGGTGTGTCGCCTTCTAGCTGTGGCTTCCACGTGTCCCCCTAGTCTCTACGTTAATAAGACACTTTCTCCCTAAAGTTGGGATCCTGAGCAGGGTGGCAAAAGGCTGAAAGTCACCAGAACTGATTATTTTGAGCACTGAGACCTGCAGTCCTGCTGCATAGACCCCAGGAGCTTCTTCTTCTTCTTCTTTTTTTTTTTTTTTTTTAATTTTTTTAACATTTATTTATTTTTGAGACAGAGAGAGACAGCATGAACAGGGGAGGGGCAGAGGGAGAGGGAGACACAGAATCGGAAACAGGCTCCAGGCTCTGAGCCGTCAGCACAGAGCCCGACACGGGGCTCAAACCCACGGACCGTGAGATCATGACCTGAGCTGAAGTCGGACGCTTGACCGACTGAGCCACCCAGGCACCCCAGCCCCAGGAGCTTCTTGATCCCCATCCTTTCTGAGCTTGGTCCTTCCTTCCTCCTTTCAATTTGATGTCACTCTGATAGTTTGTTTTTTTCTTCTCACGGGAGCTGGAGTTGTTGTCTCCTGCTTGCAACCACAAACTCTGATTGCTACACAGGAAGAATTTTCCTTGAACCCTCTGATGCTCAGCCTTCAAATTTTGTGTGACAACACGCGTGGTGTGGAACAGAGCTCGTGGGCAGAGAAAAGCGAGGCAGCCAGGCTGGAAGGGTCTCCGGGATACGGACCTGAGGGTCATGGCCGTGCACATGTCCTTCCTTATGGGAACACTTCCCGCGTCCACTGTGCGCTTGCTCCACTGGGGGACGAAGAAAGGGTGCGAACATCTTCCCCCCTGGAATTTTTTGTGCACACAGCCTTACGTTCCTGAACAAAAAGAATCCTCATTATCCCACAGCCCTGGCCTGCAGCTTTCATGCTCTGGCCCCATCGCCAGAGAATGATTTTTGTCCTCGTTGTTTATCACGGCGTAGTCCTGCTGTTGGCATCTGCTATAAATCTTCAGGTTTTTGTAACTTGGATGCCGCTCTCACCTTTCTGCCAAATCCCTGTACTGAAAAAGTGGCCTATCATTTTAAGTAATGATGCTTTTACTACATCCAACACAAATAAAGTAATTTTGGTACACGTTATAAAATGAATCCCCTCTTGTCTCTGGGTCTGGGGTAGAAACGGTATCAGGGATACGTACAGCCGTTTGGGCCAAAATAGCCAAAAAGACACAGTCCCAGGCTGTCTGAGTCTTAGTTCTCGAGAAATATCTGTAGTTGTTGGTTAAAAATGTGAACGGCTCCGTAAGTTCACTCTAGGACGGTGTGGGCTCTCTAGCCCAGAAAGTTAAATACGTCCAGTGTTGGCAGCCTTGACCTTCTGGGTGGAGAATGTAGTTCACTAGTCTTCAAGACCTGCTTTGCCACTTTGATTTAATACGAGGCGGAAATCTTCAAAACAAAGCTCTCTGAATCCAGGAAGGTTCATCTGGCATCAGTCAGCTGGGGCATCCTCCCGCCCCCTTCTCCACCCCACCCCCTTGTCTTTTCTCTAGGAGCTTGATGCTTTGTAGAAAATGGCTTTGCAAAAGTGCAAATTTGGGAGTGTCGTGTAACGAAAGAAAATTCAAATCAGTATTCTCCCGTGGGAATCCTCTTGGGGAAATTGAAATTATACTTAAATACTCACATATAGAGTACAGCCAATATCTGTTTTAGGATGTTGACAGACTGAGCGATACAGCTCAGTGGTTTTTCTGGAAGTCAGGTGGTCTAGAGAATGAAGAGTGCAGAGTCTAAGAAACCGGCCAATTGGTGTTTCTTTCTCTCTGTTGTGTTAATGGTAAGTAGTACAAACGCGGTGCTGATCTCTTTACTCCTTGGCCCAGAGAACTGGCGTTTTTCTTCATAACATAATTTAATGCTCTCGTTGAACAGAGGCTGGCCCGTGAGATGTGTGTGTGTGCTCTGAACAGGAGGGGACTGTGTTGGCAGGGTACCTAGGAGCAGGGCGAGCATTCAGTGAAAACTTGGAGGCAGTCTTTTGGAAATAAAACTTAATTTGCAGGGCTCTCTACACGTAAGGTAGACCTGCTTTGCGATTTGGGGCCATATCTGTGTTTTCTCCACCGCCCCCTCCCCCCCCTCCCGTTCTTTTTCTCCTCCTCCTTTCCTCAGTGAATGGGAGGGAAGTTCATTCCACTCCTGAATTTCTCTGAACTCTCTTTGCTAACTGCTAATACCTCTCAGACATTTTATTTACAGCTTTCCCAAGGGGCAACGGCCCCCTCTCCTTTCTCCCATTTTCCTTCTCAGCGGCTGGAGGCCGGAAGTCACAGCCACATTGGACAAAACCAAATTTGACAGTTGCTTCAAAGCCATTGGTTTTTGGGGCCTTTTAAAAAATTCTTTCTTTTCTTCTCACTTTTCTTTTTTGTTTTGGCTTATGGTTAAGACGGCATAATCTTCGCCTTAGATGCTCACAAAACTCATTTCTTGGGTTGTAGATGAAGAGGACAAATGGATTCATTTTGATCCAGGGACTGTAAGAAATTGACAAACTGTTGATTGCTTGTAAAATGCACTTTAAAAAGTCTCTCTTGGAACTTAACAGATGCCTGCTTTCCTTATGTTAAGAAGCTGATGCTGTTTATCTTTTTTATTTCAATCACTGGCCCCTCTAAATAGGAAATTTAACTTTGATTTGAAGCTATTAATGCCTGCTGGTAAATAAGAAAATGCGTGATAGAGCAAATTATTTTTCATCTCTTGCATTTCTATGGGCATCTTAGACTCAGGGGAATTTTCATGTAGCATAACAATTTCATAAGTGTTAACATGTTTTTTTAAACTTCACATTATAAATAGGAGCAGAAGCCTGCTTCAGAAATTTAAAACTGGATTAAAGTTGGCCAAAGCAGAAGGCAAAGTCATGGCTCTGTTACAGCTTACATCCTTGGGGTTCTGGGTAGTCCATTGACTATGCAATCGATTCAAATAAAATGCTCTTACTATGGATTAATAATACTTTTTGACATATGGATCTTGGAACTCGAAAGGGTCATGGAATTTTTTTCAAAGGTATCTGTGAACTCTATGTGCATTTCCTATGGACCAAAAATGTATACCTTGCAAATACATCAAATATGTTTCAAACCTTGTGTGCTTTATTGAAAGAAATATTTATTTAAAATAATTATTGATTCATTGTGACTTTTGGACTTTATGCCTATTTTTAAGTACTGAATATCAAAGTACAGTTTGTGGGTCAGCAGCATTTTGGGCTTGAAAGGAATTGTGGCACTTGAAAGAAGTGGGGGCCATAGATTTGATTAATGCTGATTACAGGGGTGAAGGTCAAAGTACACTGACTTTGGTAGATTTGCAGGCTGCTTCCTTCCCCCATGTCCCTTTCTTAAAAACTCTCTTTTCCTTTTTTTTTTTAATGTTCATTATTGTTGAGAAAGAGAGAGAGAGAGAGAGAGAGCACAAGCCGGGGAGGGGCAGACAGGGAGACACAGAATCCAAAGCAGGCTCCAGGTTCAGAGTCCGATGCGGGGCTTGAACCCACAGACCACGAGATCACGACCTGAGCCGGAGTCGGACGCCTAACCGACTGAGCCACCCAGGTGCCCCTTAAAACCTTCACTTTCAACAAATGTCATGGAGCTTTTGCTTTTGGGTGAGGAGCCAAACTAAATTATAAGGTGGGTCTAAAGAAGTGGTTCCTGTGCTCAAGAAGGCTTCAGTCAGTTAAATATGAAGTAGATTGTTGTTATCACAGAGGAAACTTCCATCCTAAGACCGTGGAGGGCAAAAGAGGAGAGCCTTTGTAATCTGTGCCCTTTTACTAGGAGCACGAAAGCTTCCCCTCGTGTCCTACCCGGGGAGATGCTCACGTTTCAGGGATGAGGACTATGCGTGGCCATGTATTGGTTGGGAGAACAGAATATTTTAATTGGGCGGGGCTTTGAGCCAAATTGAGTCAGAGTTCTGTTATCAAGGTCAAAGGGAAAAATGGCAGCACCACGCCCGCTCTACCACAGGTGCTGAATTGGCAATAATGGCAGATGTGGGCACTACCGGTCTCCCAGATTTTGTGAGTTTCTTTATTTGCCACAGAACACTTCGTGCTCCCCCCAGTCCCGACTCCCCCCGCTCCCGCCCCGCCAAGCCCTCCACCCCGCCCTGGTCTGGCGCTGTCCTGTTGAAATTGACACAGTCCTCTGACGCGAGCAATCCGTTGATGCTGGTCTGACGTGGTCTCAGATGGTTTTCCAGCCCATCTTTCAATACACGCATGTTGTGCAATGGCATGTGTTGAAAATTGCCAGGATTACTGAGAAACGGAGACTTTGTGATTACAATGAAAATCTCATCTAAGTGTTTAGAAGTTTAGAATGTTTACGTTTGTTTGGACAGATGCTATTTGGCTAATTTCGTATTTGGGAAAACGTTATTTAGTTTACACTTCTTTCTTCCCCCCTTTCTGCAGTCTTTTGCACATTGGTTGTGAGAAGCTTGTATGGAACGAGGCTAAATGAGCTAAAATGTTGGTGATTAGGCAGATTTCCTTTCCTCCCTTCTGTGGCCAGTGTTTGTAAAGATGTGTCCTTATCAGATGCTAAGGAGTGACTTTGATGCTTGAGTTCAAAGTCATACACCGTCTTCATCTGTCTACATCTTTTAATGCATCCTGGGCCATTTCCCACATTCTGTGTGTTTTTATGTTCGATGCTTTTGCTAATGCTTCCTTGGTTTGACATATCCTTCATCACTTGTATGCTCAGCCGAGGGGATCATACTCCTCCCATAGCAGATGAAACTGCCCTTCTGCCTTTCCTGATCTCCAAGTGCAGTGAATCATACCTTCCTTCTAAGTGTCCACAGTTTGTTCTTATGATGCAGTCCTACTGCTTAGCTCATTCTGGTTTTTCTTTTTAGTAGAATCGCTCATGGACTTCTGTCTTCTAGAAGCCTCTAAGCCCTAGCGGCTGGGAACTGGGTCTTTATTCCTCCTTGTATGTCCATTGCACCTGCATAGTACTTGGGATAGAAAGATAGGAACACAGGGTGCCTGGGTGACTCAGTCATTAGCCATCTGACTTCGGCTCAGGTCATGATCTAACAGGTTTGTGAGTTAAAGTCCCGCATCGGGTGAGCTCGAGCCCCGATTCGGGCGAGCCCTGCTTCTCTCTCTCTCTCTCTCTCTCTCTGTCTCTCTCTCTCCTCCCCACCTCCCGGGATTTTCTCACTCTCTCTGACCCTCACTCACTTGAGCCCTCTCTCTCTTTCAAAAAAAAAAAAAAAAAGATAGGAACACAGTGCAAGCCCCGTGAATATCTTTATTTCTGTAGTGCTTCAGTGAACTAATGATATTTTCTAATTTATTTGCTATCTCTTAATTTCTTTGGAAGGAAAAGTGAGAGGTAATATGGCGTATGTGGCACTGTAAATGAGTGAGGATGCTGAGAGTGGAGTTTGACTTTTATATTCAGAGGGAGTGAGGGAGAGAGAGAGAGAGTTGTATTTATCTTTAGAGGCAGCTATTAATGGGAAGCGCACAATTCTATATGTCTATGTTAAGTTCTTTTGAATGTATCCTGGATCTCCTTGACATTTAAGTCAAAGTATATCGTGTGTTTATCTTGTTATTGCCTGTTTACTGTAGGGATATTACGTGTTATATTTACTTTCAGTAATGCAAGAGATGTCAACAGTCAGAGCTATTCATAAAAAAACAATAATTAAAATATAAAATGTAGAATCTATTTTGTTTAGAGTCACATATGTTTCTTGGTAATGGTTGAGTTTTCGATGGGAGAAAATTTTAGGTTGCTTTTCCTTATGATAAAATGATCCCTGGTTGAGCATTTTCAAGAAGCCTGGAGGCCTCCAGGATTGCTAAACACATTATTTGTTGTGCTATAAAGCAAGGACATTCTCAAAAAAAAAGGGATTATTTCAAAGGAAAACTGAAGCTAGCTTGGTTTCCATTGGTCAAATATGGTACACACTGACCCTCAAAATAAATAACAGCTGTTGGGGGTTATGCCCCATTGAGTAAAACATAAGAGTCTACGAAGCTATCCTGATACAAACATATAGATTGGAGAGGGGGGAAAGCTCTTTGTTACTACACAACGGTAACTAATAAATAAGGCAAGAATTAGAAAATCACCATTTTGCAACCATCATCTTAATTGGGCCAGGCGAGAATCATCAGGGCACACTAAAACCAGTGGACGGATGTTCGATTTGGAACAGGATAGTCACATAATCTCGAAGTATGTCTCCACAAATTATCAGTTGAAAAAGGGAAGAGTGTAACTTTTCACTGAAGAAATCCAGTGGGCATCACCTTCAACACAGAATTAGAGTTAGCATCACCCAGAATTAGGGTGAACCCTCATCAGGTGCCTCCTGATACGGTGCACCGGGAAGTACCACTTGCATGGCACTCCTGTTTTGGGAGCACGTATCGTACAAAAGAACCGGCTTGTGCTCTTAAAAAAAATATCGATGCCAAGGAAGACAAAGAAAGGCCAAGACACTGTTCCTAGGCAGGACAGCCAGGTGCAGTGCATGATCTGGAATTGGATCTTGGACCAGGAAAATAATTGCTATAAAGGGCTTCACTGACATGGTTGGTGACATACTTTTACTACCATTATGCAAGAGAGAGTATTCTTGTTCTTGAGAGATATGTAACAGCATTTTAGGTGTGAAGGGGGAATGACATCTGGAGTCTGTATCTTAGTCTCAAACCTGTGTGAGGGAAGGAGGGAGGAGAAAGGGAAGGGAGAGATGGGGGGAGCGAGAGGGAGAAGAAGGGTGAAGTGAGGGTGAAGGAAGAGAGAGAAGGGGAGTGTGGGACTGAGAAGAAGGTTGGCGGGAGGGAGGAGGGGGAAAAAGAGAGAGAGAGACAGGAGTGGAGAGGAAGAGGAAAGGAGAAGGGAAGGAGGGGGACAGTAAATGAACGAGAGCAAGAATATATTGTAAAGAAAATGTGGTTAAGTGTGATGGCTGATAGATCTGGTAAAGGGTATAACTATTCTTGCTATGTTTTGGCAAATCTGAAGTTATTTCAAAATAAAGCTCTAAAGAAAAACACATTACATATACATATTTGCAGATGTCATTTCTAAGTTAAAAAAATTAATGTTTATTTTTGAGAGAGAAAGAGACAGCACGAGCAGGGGAGGGGCAGAGAGAGAGAGGGAGACCCAGAATCCAAAGCAGACTCTAGGCTCTGAGCTGTCAGCACAGAGCCTGACGCGGGGCTCAAACTCACAAACTGCGAGATCATGACCTGAGCCGAAGTCGGACACTTAACAGACTGAGCCCCCCAGGCGCCCCTGCAGATGTCTTTTCTAACAGATTGGGGATGGTGGTCACTGAACTGTCTGAAGCGTGAGGGCAGGGGCATTGCTCGCTACGTACTCAGGGCAAAAGTTGGCAGTTCGTAAATACTCGTTTGACAGACACAGGGATTGCGGGGCCTGAAGTCTCTTCAGCTGTGGAAGATGGATCTTTGCACAATTGCAAATGCCAAGTGTAAGTATGTATGTTATGGTTTTCAGGTTCCCTTGCAGCTACATATGGCCATGTAACAAGTTAATGGTAGCCAGTGGGATGGAGCAGAAGTCTTAAAGGGAGGGTGCCTCTTCTCTGCCTCTCCTTACTGTGTTCTGGTGGGGATAGGAATGTAAAGGTGGAAGGTGGAGACCGTCTCGGGGGACCCCTGTGCTGAGGATGGGGCACAGAAGCTTGGGCGGCTGGGATCCCGATGTCTGGGAGCCATCTCCCCCCCCCCCCCCCACCCACCCCTGCTACTTAACCCAGACGTCATTTATGTGAGAGAGAAATAAATGTCTGGCTTCTCTAAACCACTTTGCTGTTGCCTTTTTTTCCCCTTCCACTTGCAACTACAGCTCATCCTACACGATACGCTGTACTTTCTAAAACATCATCACCCTTGCATTTTTGTTCCTCTGTGGAGCTTTGTATTCAGTTTGTCACATAGACACATGGATTGTAGCAATTCTCTGCCCTTTTCTTCCTCCTCCTCCTCCTCCTGCTCCTCCTCTTCTTCTTCTTCTTCTTCTCCTCCTCCTCCTCCTTCTTCTTCTTCTTCTTCCTCTTCTTCCTCTTCTCCTCCTCCTCCTCCTCCTCCTCCTCTTCTTCTTCTTCTTCCTCTTCTTCTCCTCCTCCTCCTCCACCTCCAGCTCCTCCTCCTCCTCCTCCACCTCCAACTCCTCCTCCTCCTCCTTCTTCTTCCTCTTCTTCCTCTTCTTCTTCTTCTCCTCCTCTTCCTCCTCCACCTCCAACTCCTCTTCCTCCTCCTCCACCATCAACTCCTCCTCCTCCTTCTTCTTCTTCCTCTTCCTCTTCCTCTTCTTCCTCTTCTTCTTCTTCTTTCTCTTTCTGTTTCCCCAGCGTGGAAGCTGTCCGATTGTGACGGGGATTCTGCTTCTGTGCTTGAGTTGGTGGGTTAGTATCTGCGGTGTGGGGGATGTCGCATGCTGAGGGCACCTCCACTTCCCTCTGTCCTGGCAAACCGTCTGCATCTTGCAAATCGCTAAATTGGCCTGAAAAGATTGTGCGAAGCGGCTTTCCTGAGATTCCTTGTCCTGACAGACCCAGCTGGAGACTGGATGTGCAGAGGCAAAGCACTTGCCACAATCGGAAAAATAGGAAATTTAAACCATTTCCAGTTGCCAAAAACATTTTGCTTCAGCTGAAGGATTCGGAGCAGGTTTTAAAAGTGCCCCTTCTGCCTGGTGAGTTTTGTGTCGCAGAGCTCGGTGCCTTTTGGAATCCACTCATGTTTTTACTTGTTGAGCGGACGGTTCTTCCTTTGGAACTATTTATTGCCACTAAGGCTTGCGGTGCACTTGGTCCCACGGATAATAAATGGGTGTGTGTGCCCACAGCACAACATAAGTAGAGGAGCTGACTTCCAGCCTGTTTATTGTTAGACTGGTATGTAAGCAAGAGAGCTTAACGCCTCAATTATGTGTGCGTGTGTTTCTGTGCATCGAAACCCAGGAACTTGAAAACGGACCCTGTAGGGATACTGTATGATGTTCAGTTATTTCCTTCAGAGTACTTATGTTTCAAATGTCGCATGAGTGAAGAGTGTATTAGCTTGCATAGCTCCCGTGGTGATGTTATTTCGTGACCTGGAGGCCCTGTAGTTTGAAGCGTGATTTACTTCTGGTGGGCTGCATTAACTGCTGGTGCTCTGGCTAATGTGAACCTGAGAGATAATTGATCATCACTTGAATGTAAAGGATTGTATTTGGAATTGCCATGGGTGAGGGCTTCCGGCTCTGTAAGCTCCAGCAAGCCTAGACAGGAATCAGTGATGGCCACTGGATGTAAAGTGTAATGGTATTCCTAGGGAAAAGAGAAGGAATGACTTATTTGCCCAGGGTCATCAGGTGAAGTCCCCGCCACAGTTTGGTCTGCAAAACAAACCAAACGAAACATCAGAGGAAATCAACAACCAAGCAAACTGGAACCAAAATGTAGATGGATGGATGCGTGAGAAGAATAACTTAAATATTCCCTGCTCTCCGGGGCACCTGGTGGCCCAGTCGGTTGGGTGTCTGGCTCTTGGTTTCAGCTGGGGTCGTGATCTCACAATTTGTGAGTTCGAGCCCCGGCCTGGCTCTGTGCTGACAGTGTGGAGCCTGCTTGGGATTCTCTCTCTCTCTCTCTCTCTCTCTCTCTCTCTCTCTCTCTCTCTCCCTTTCTCTCTGCCCCTTCCACTCTTTCACTGTGCTCCTCCCCTCCCTCTCTGCCCCTCCTGCCCTCTTTTCTCTCTCAAAATAAATAAATGAACTTAAAAACAATTCCCTGGGCCCAAGTGAGCCTGGGGGTGAGACCGGGAATAAGGAAGTTTTCATGTGAGTTTCCTGTAAGTTTCAGCTCAAGTAGGTTGTCTCACTATGACCTTAGGCAAGTCACACAAACTTCTGAGCCTTAGTGCCTTATTTATCAGTCAGCTAATTAAAGGAGTGGAATTGCCCCCCCCCCCCACCTCCAATGCTGATTTTCCTGGTAGGGAACACTGTAGTTTCTGCTCTAGGTACTTGTTAAGGATTTGTCCGAATATTTTTATGATCTGCAAAAATATACTCTGATTTAAATGAGTGGCATTTCCATACCTTCAGAATTACTACTGCTAGTGAAAAATTTTGAGAGGAAATTAAGGCAAAACAAAACAAGTTGCCTTTCTTCCTTGTCCATGAGCGTATATAGATACCTGTGGCATTTAACAGGAAGCTTGGGGTGTTAAGGAGAAGCATCATTTTCATCGTGGCCTTGCTTGGGTAGAGAGGCGTTTTTTCAAGGGAGGGGCTTTATGAAGTTGCGTGTTCCAGACTGAATCCAGAGGAAAAGCAGCGCGAGAGACCTAGTCGGTGCAGAAGACTTTCAAGCCACAGGTAGGCTTTTCAGAGTGTTGTCAAGGAGGAGGTACAAATGCCAGAATTAGTTTGGACAGCTCTTTTAAGTATAAAGAAAAACATGCCTACTGGCAGAGATGGAGTTTGTTACATGGCAGATATGTGTGTGGGCTTTTGATCTTAGGCAGTTGAAAAACAAGTAACATTCCATTTATATTACCTGAAGCTTTTGGTCACAGAGCTGTTTTTCTTTTTTTAATTTAAATTTTAGTTAACATATTTAGTTAGTTAACATAACCAATATTGGTTTCTGGAGTAGAATTCAGTGACTCACCACTTAGACACAGCACCCAGTGCTCATCACAAGTGCCCTTTTTAATACCCAACACCCATTTACATCCCCTACCCACTTCCTTCTATCACCCTGTTTGCTCTCTGTCGATAAGAGTCTCTCGTGGTTTGTTTCCCTCTCTTCTTTTCCTCCCCCGCTTCCCATATGTTTACCTGTTTTGGCTCTTAAATTCCACGTATGTATGAAATCATACGGTGTTTCTCTTTCTTTGATTGACTTATTTCCCTTAGCATAATCCATTCTAGCTCCATCCATGGTCATGGAGTTTTGAAGTTCTCCAGGATGGTTTCCCTACTTCTGTAAGCACCAAAGTGACCAGACCAACCCGGGAATCAAGTCTGTCTGTAGGGTGTCCCCTCAGATCTACCAAGCAGATGGGGCGGATGTCATACCTAACATTGCCAGAAACAAAACACAGAGTAGGGAGGATTTTGTAGGAAACTTCTGATGGGAATTTAGAGAGCAAGGACTGGCAAATGAGGCTCCTAAGAGAAAGTTGAGAAGGAAAGAGGACGTAGTTTTAGTGTGAAAAGAGCAGAGAATTACTTTTTTCTGATTTCACAGTGTGTCGAGATTACAGGGATGGAAAGAGATATTTTGCATTTGTAGCAAATGCATTATTTGGGCAATTAAGTACAGATAAAATGGAAGAGAAGATAATCGGTCTTCTTAGGAGAGGCTACATAATTTTGATTAAGTTAAAATGAGTAAAAATGAAAGGATTTTGAAAGATTGAGTCTTTTTTTTTTTCTTAAAGAGCTAGTCAGCAGAGTCAGAATTTTGGGAAAGAGGGTTACAAACGTTGGAGAAAACAGTCACGCTTAGCTTTGAGGGGATGCACGATAGACAGACTTGGTTCCAGTGCTGGAAGAATCAGGAAGAGCTGGTTCTGTATTGGGAAAAAAATGGTGCTTAAAAGTTTGATTGGAAAAAAAAAAAGTGTGATTGGGAAAAGGCTACTGAGTATGAGGTTCTTTTGGATTGTGATGAATGCCTGACAAGGAACCCTGGTTTCTCTGCCTTACATGAAAACGCCAAGATTCACTGATCCGGTGACTACATGAAGTTGCACTAATTTTCTGTTGAGAACTAGAAAGCAACATATTTTGTTTACATGATGCTGGTTTTTGCTTTATTCTTATGTTTGTATTAGAAATGAGTAATTTAGTCCCAGAGAAAATACACGTGGGGCTTTCTGCCAAGACCCAATGCCAAATGTGAGCTTTGTGATTAAAGTATCCAATATTAATCTTTGCGTGACAAAACCAAATTAATATATATATTTTTACTTTATAGGATCTGAAAAGAAAGCATCGTAACTCCAATGCAGGATCTAGGAAAAGTTGAGAGTTAAACTGGGCTTTGACCAGCGTAGATGTGACCTTGATCTTATAAAAAGAAAAGGTTTTCATTTTTCTTGGGATTGGAGGGGTGCAGATCAAGGTGACTGTAATTATGATGACTATCAAGTCTCCTTGTTTGGTTGTTGTCCTTGGGAAGGAGGATTTGCAGTGAGGCCAGTGTTTTGTTCCATTCCTGTTTTTCATTTCTGGGCTTCAGTATCCAAATCCTGCATATCTGTAGAATGTAAGCCACAGAAATGTAAAGGTGATATTCATTTATCAATTCAATAAATGTTTATTGAGCACCTATTGTGGGCCAGATACTATGCCGGGCATTGTCTTTGTCTTCTGGGAGCTCATAGTCTTAAGAATGTAATAGACATAGAAACATGTAATTATAGTGTAGTGGACTGGTACTGTAATCTAGCGGGGGGGCAGTTGTGAACCCTGTACTGGGTGGGAGCCCTTCACAGAGTCGGGGACGTAGGCTATTTAAGGATGGCTAGGCATTGGCATTGAGAACTAGGAAGGCGTAGGTAAGAACATGTGCAGAGTTGGGAACTCAGGCTTGTCCGGACAAGAGTGAGCACACCACATGAGACTGGAGTGTCGGGAACGGACTGGGGTGAAGGAATGTGAAAACTAAAATGTCACTGAGGCACGATCGGGAAGGAGGGGTCTCATATGGGGGCCATTTGTGAGCATGGACTCCATCGTTTAGACGCTGGGAAGCCCCTGACAGCTTATCGGAGGCAAATGACTCAGATGTATTGGTTTTAGGAATACGAATCTGGCAGTGACATAAAAGAGGAGTTAAAGGCAGGGAAAAGAGGAGGCTCTTGGAACGGGTACAGAGAAAAGGGGATGGAGATAGCATTTAAATCAGTGACTCGGGGGTAAGGCGGCCGCAGGGGTGTGAGTGGCAGCTAAGCACTAGTTGTTGTGTGGAGTACGTGAGTCACGGCAAGTGGTACGAGTTTTGATTTTAGCTGGCCTCTAATTAGGCAGAACAGGAAAACTATATTTTCGTTGTTGGATTAAAATTTTTTCCACCTCATGATCTAAAGGCAGGCCTCTCTGCTTTTTAAAATAACTATTTACCGAACAAGAACACTGTACCTGCTGTTGTGCTTAGGAGGTACCTGTTGCTACAGATATTTTACAGGCAAGGAAACAGATGCTGAGAGAGGTTAAGAGTTTGCCAAAAGTGGTAAGGATGGGATCAAATCGGGTCTGTATTGTATGCAAGCGTATTCGCCCATTTGGCTCTTGAGAAATGATAACCGTTAGGGAAAAATTCCTGAAAAAATAGGAAAAGATTCTATTTTAACTGCAGCAGATACATTGTAAGGTATTTTGGTTTTTATTTAGACATGTTGGCCAGTTATTAAGACTTTTCTGCCCATATGGGCAGGCCGTGAATTTCGTACTACTTATAAGCTTAGGAACTCTTCAGGATACATACAGTTTGAGTATCTTTCAGAATTATAATGGAAGAACGGCACACCTTAAAAACCTGTGCTCACATAAAGAATGATTTGCCTTCTGTTTTATTTGTGCCAAACTCACATTTTCTGTGGCTAGCTAAACAATATTTTGTAGGCTTTGTTTCTGGATAAGATAATTTTTTTCTTTGACTAAGGGGTAGACCCATCCTCCTAAAGAGTAAAAACCAAGTGTCCACATGTTCAAGGTGATGAGCCAGTAACTTAAAAGCTTTTTAAAGCAAAAAACCCCCCACATTCCTGTTACTATAGAATGACAGCAGAATCTAGCGTCCTAACATGTGTCTAGCATGTCAGTGTAGAAGAAAAGAAGCTGGCAGGAAGATGAAATTTATAGCCAAGAGAAGAAGGAGTCCATAAAAACAGACCTCCTGAAGACACAAAAGTTGGAATAGTAAGAAAAGACCTACTCTGCATATGTTTAAAGAGTTAACATTTTTGTTATAAGGAGTGAACAATAGAGAATCTCAGTAGAGAAATGAAAACCATACCCAAGAACCAAACGGAAACTCTTGAACTAAAAAGTGAAATAACTAAAATGTCAAGTTTTGCCAAATGGACTTAACGACAGATTGAAGAAGGAAGAAGAAAGGGGCAGTGACCTGGAAAACAGATCAGTAAATATCAACCCATTTCAAGAACACAGAAGAAAACAAGGAAAGGCTAAAAAAGCTTAGCTGAACCTCAGCAGTTTGTGGGACGCAGCAAGCAGTGCAGGGTGCACGTGTGATGGCAGTCCCGAGGAGGCGAGAAAGAGACGGGGCAGACAAAAATTCAGTAAGTCCTGTTTAAAAATGTGCCCGATTAACTGAAAAATATCAATTTACAGTTCCGAGAAGCTTAGCAAATCCCAGGTAGGAGAAACCCAAAGAAAACTCCACTCAAGCAAATGGTAGTCAAAATGCTGAAAATCAAAATAATGAGAATGATCACGAAAACGGCTAGAGAAAAAGAAACCATTTACATACAAAGGAACTGTGAGGTCAAAGATCACTGACTTCTTATCAGAAATAATGGAGAGAAGGGGCGCCCAGGTGGCTCAGTCGGTTAAGTGTCTGACTTGGGCTCAGGTCATGATCTCACGGTTTGTGAGTCTGAGCCCCGCATGGGGCTCTCTGCTGTCAGCACAGAGCCGGCTTCAGATCCTCTGTCCCCCCCACCTCTCTGCCCCTCCTTTGTTGGTTCTCTCTCTCTCTCAAAATGAATAAACTTAAAAACAAAAAAGAAAGAATGGAGAGAAGGAGATAATGGCAATGACTTCTTTCTTTTTTATTTGTTATATTTATTTATTTTTGAGAAACAGTGAGACAAAGTATGAGCGGGAGAGGGGCAGAGAGAGGAGGAGACACAGAATCCGAAGCAGGCTCTGGGCTCTGAGCAAGCGGTCAGCACAGAGCCCGACTTGGGGCTCGAAACCACGAACTGTGAGATCATGGCCTGAGCCGAAGTCAGCCGCTCAACTGACTGAGCCACCCAGGTGCCCTATTTTTAAAAAAAAAAATTTTTTTTTACATTTATTTATTCATTTATTTATTTTTATTTACTTATTTATTTATTTATGTTTATTTACTTATTGTGGGGGAGGAACAGAGGGAGAGGGAGAGAGAGAATCCCAAGCAGGCTCTGCACAATCAGCACAGAGCCTCATGCAGGGCTCCATCCGAAGAACCATGAGATCATGACCTGAGCCGAAATCAAAAGTCAGTCAGTTGGCTGAGCCACTCATGTGCCCTTGCAATGACTTCTGTTAAGTGATGAAAGACAAGAGTAATCTGTCACCTGGAACTTTGTTTCTGGGGGAGATGTACCATGAACACAAAAATAGGATTTTCTGCTTACCAATAGTTTGTGAACCTCTGAATCAAACAAAGTGAGACAGGTCTGTACTTTACAACTTCTTAGTAAATTGAGAAGTTCTATGAAAAAGATATCACAGCCACCAGTTTCCAAACTTTTTTTTTTTTTTTTTTTTAATACCATAAGCCATTTCTTCACAGGAGGTCTCGGGATTAGCTTTATTTGTAAAACACTTCTGGAAATACTAAACTTCAGGAACGGATTTTGATATTACCTACTGCTCATTTTTATGCTTGGGATGTCTCCAGGATGTAGTGTTTTGGGGAAATAATTGGCCCGTGTATCTGTATCTGTAATAATGAAAATGTGAAGTTTCCCCTCCCTTGCATTTTCTTCCTTCTAATAACATATTTTTAGGTTGAGTGGCTTTGGGTCGTTGCTGGGTGAAATATCTTCCAGCAGGGCTGAATTGTTCAGTGTTGCCTCTTTTAGATCATTTAACGCTGGTTGAAAATAGAACTCCAACCTGGAGTTCTCAGTGCGTATTTTAGGAGTATAACAGTGCCAGGAATATAGGTTGAGGTAGATTGCAATGCAGTTATTACCTTTTGTGTCTTCTGTCTTATGAGTGCCTACCTGTGCTCTCGTGTGTAGTTTAAATTAAAAAAAATTTTTTTAATTTATTTTTGAGAGCGCAAGCAGGGGAGGGGCAAAGAGAGAGATGGAGACACACAATCCGAAGCAGGCTCCAGCCTCTGAGCTGTCAGCACAGAGCCCAATGTGGGGCTCAAACTCACAGACCGTGAGATCATGTCCTGAGCCGAAGTTGGAGCCCAACCGACCGAGCCACCCAGTCGCCCCTCTTACATGTGGTTTAAACGTGAAGTATTGTAAATTAATGCTACAAAAACCACAACTCGTTTACAGGTAGTCCAGAACTACGTTATAAATGACTTAAGCCATCTAGTTCAAAAGAAGTTAAAACTCGTTGAAATACTTCTTTGAAGGATGAAGCATCTTAAGTTTCATTGCAAGTGAGCAACGTGACCTCTTCGAGTATATTTGCGAATGGAGGTTATGAGATCATCATTCACAAGGCTTGTTTTGAATTTGTTCCTTATCCTCCTCCTCTCCTATTTCTCAGTTGGGTTCTAGGAGTCCAGCACATCCCCTTTCTGTGGCTGACTTTGAACCCTCCATAGGGATTACACGGAAGCTCCCATCGTATTGGCATTGGTTGACAGATGGGGTTGTGCTTGTCTTCTTGCTCGTAGCTGTTAAGGGTATGATGCAAATTTGTCTCCCTTTCTCTCTCTTGTTTCTCCAGGAATTTATGAGTCTCAGTCTCTTGTCCCTCTAAATCAAAGCTTCCTAACTAAAGAATAAACTTCTAGAGCAATGGTTCTCTAATTGGTGATCCCCAGCAATCAAGCACTTAGAAACTTGGTAGAAGTATAAGGTATTGGCCTTGCCCTCTGATGTACTGAATCTGGAACCCTGGATGTGGGGACCAGCAATCCATATTTTCACAAGCAATCCATGCTTTATCAAATCCCGTTCCTGAAGTTTAGTATTTCCAGAAGTGATTCTGAGTCTTCTTAAGTTTGAGAACCACTGCTCCACGTTAAGGGAACACTTTTGAATAGTTTTCCTGCTGGTTATTCAACAGCAAAAACAAAGCAGTACCTAAGAGTTCTTGGTGGTGGTAGTGACGGGGTGTTGGATGAGTTCCTTTCAAACCAAATGAAATATTTTAAATAATAACAAATAACAATAAATAGTAGTAATAATAAAGACAAAAAGAGAAGCTAATATTTACAGTACATTTTTTTTTTTTGTGGGCCAAGCCCTTTGCATCATGCCCTGTCTCAACTAATTATTATAATATGCCTGAAGTCAGTACTGAGGTGATTGCTGTTTTACAGCAAAGAAGCAGGTTTAGGGACGAAGTTGGCCAAGGCCAAGATGTTCAGTAGGACAGCCAGGATTCTGACGCTGGTCAGACTAGCACCAGGTCATGACCCACTTGGTAATGCTATCTGAGACTTTGGGCAATGCCTCTCTCCTCCTGTCCCTGCCCATAAATCCCCTGCGAGGCTAGAGACCTATTCATACGCGCGAGAAGTGGAGCCAGACTTCATTTCGTTACAGATAAGCTCATGTCTTACTCATTTGTGATTTGCCCACTCTCCCGAATTCATATCCAGAGCTACTTTGATCAAGTGGAGAGAAGGTAGCAAACAGAATTTTATAGCCTGTTTTCTTTCAAAAGTTGATCTCATTCTGGAAGTAACCAATTCACTGACCTTTTATCTTTGGGCTCTAGTTTGTGGTTTTTGAAGCTTTCCAAGATCAACGGAGCAATGATGTGGTTTGGCATTTTAAACAGTTAATATGGTATCACGCTGGATGATTTTGAAAGCAATTAATGCTTGAATGAAGTCCTTATCCCACTGAGTCATGTTTCCCCTTTTTAAAAAATCTTTATTGGATGATTAGAGGCAGCCTTTCAGATTCCATTCCTGGTAATTGAGGGATTTATTTTACCTCCAAGATAGATTTGTCTTCTTGACCAACAAGGAAATGGAGTCTTTTAAAGAAGTAAGACAAACCATATTAAACGGAGAGAAAGGGGCTCTCCAGATTGAAATTTAATATCGTCATTTTTTAACGTGAAAGCGAAAACTTAAATGAACCTTCCGACTTACTAATTAATTTGACTCTAGCTCCACCCCCACCCCCCCCCCCACCATGTAGCTTCCATTTAGTAGAGGAGTCTAAAAGAAGGGCATTAATTAAAATTGGAATGATTAATTTTATGTGTAAGTCAGAATAAATTAACTCCAATGTCAGTATAAATTAACTCCAGTGTGAATAATTCCATAAACCTCCTTTCCATGGTTTGCCTCAGTAATTGAGAGTTTATCAGACATTCCTAAGGATTCAGAAAAGCTTTTGTGTGTGTTTCGGGGATGGGGTGGGGTGATGGGCATAAAGTGTAGACACTTAACCAATGTCACGTATACTCCAAATTCTTATTTATGTTAGGGTAGCCTGTAAGTTGAAGCAAAATACCTGCTGAAAATGATAAACATTTCTCCTTCTTTCTCTCCCCCAGCACTTAACGTCCATTTCTCTTTTTCACTTTGCTACCAGGTACAGGTAGAAACAAATGAACAGCTTTGCATTTGTCTGAGATTCAAAGATTGGTTTTTTTTTTTTTTTTCTTTTGCACAAAGTGGGTCCTTGCAAATCATTTCTGCGTCTCCACTCAAAACTGTGCCATCTAGAGAATAGTGTTTGTTAGGGCAGTTTGCTATGGCAGTATTTTTAGGGGACATTCTTAAATGAATGACGTCGGCAAGTCCTATAACTCGCGTATGCCTTTTTTCCTTTCCCAGCAAGCAGTTCAGAACTGCCGTGCTCTTATTATCGGTTGACTACTCATTCTGCAGAGCTGACAAATGTTGGTGACAGCCTATTTTCTCCTAAATCCTTTAATGTATTCACAGAATGAGTAAAACTTGGGAACTGGCTTCTAGTATTGTTCTCTGGATGTAAAGGGATTCCTTAGTTCCCACACCGGATGATTTTCTTATACATGACTTGCCACCAAGTTCTTCTGTTTGTTTGGAGATCTTACTATTGGGGTGAGATTTTAAAGTATTTCAAAAACAGGTAGATGGTGATCTGTATCGGGGTCAGCAGTTTGTGTGTGTGTGTTTGCCAAGGGCAGGGCCGTATTTTAGGCTTTGTAGAACATACTCCGCTGTAACTCTATTCTGATGTAGTGTGAAAGCAGCCGTAGACGACACATAAACAAATGGGCATGGTTGGGTTCCAGTAAAACTTTACGTATAACAACAAACGGGGAACTGATTTGTTTTGGGCTGCTGATTTATCTGTCTTCCGGGACGGTTCTTCCTGCATGTCAGCCTGCTGGCCTGTTCCTTCTACTAGAAGAGGGACGTGTGCTTTCCTTCTTCCCCATCTTTGCTCAAGATGCCCCTCCACCCCAAATCTTTTTAGGGAGAACGTTGCTTCTTGAATTTTCCTAGGATGTGGAAGTGACCTGACTATAGCCTCCAGTTCCTACCAGTAAGCAAGGTTTACACATTTGGTCTGGCCATCGGCATCGAGCTTCTCCCTCTTCCTTTACCTTTTAGGACGGTCTTTCCTGAAGTTGCACTGCCAGTAGGAAAAGGTGACCTTCTCAGATAAAGGAGGCTCTTCCTTTATAAGGGGAGAAGCAGTGGTTGTGCTCCCGGACACAGCAGGGCTTGGGAGAGAACCATTTCCTTGAAGCTCCAACTGACCACTCCATCTGGAAATGGTGTCTCCTTGCCCGTCTGAATCCCCTAGAAGTTTTTGGACCTACCTTCATGAGATGTCTCCTGCTTCTCCCTCTTCTTCCTTTTGTTACTTGCTTTTCTTTGGGGTGAATTTATGTTAGGGAGACCAGTGTTCTTAAAAGAGGGACTCATTCTTAGAAATGTATACCTGAACGGACCCCTTCGGTGACTATCTACATGTACATGGTTTTCTTAACAGCTGACGTACGTGACGAATTTGTTCATAGACTAAATCATTTGTAGTTCTGTTCAGGTCGTCTGTGGGGTGATGGGCTATCACCAGCTTTCATGGAGTCTTGTTCCAACGTGATACTCAGATCTTTTCCTCTAAACACAGGCTTTGGTTTTCTACCCCATTGAAGAACAGCCTTTGCCACAGACCACTTCTTCTTTGAAACCAACCATGAGACCCTTGTTCTCTTGTGCTCCAGATGCCTGGAAGCCATCACAGTGCCTCTCTTTTCACAGAGACCCTCCTGGTCTGGGCTCCCTCACTTCAAAATGCAATGGCTCTTAGCCACGTTCCTTGAATGATTTTAATCTCTCATCCCTTTGGCCCGTCCATTTGAAGGACCTCATGGGATGACCGCGTCACTGTCATGACCTTATCTGCTTGCTTGAGAACGCTGACCATACTGGTCAGCTGTTGTAACAGTGCAGGAAAATGACAATGCCAGCATTCCCGTGTCTATTTCATGGATTCATGCCAACATTAAAAAAAAAAAGAAGTGCTGAAAAGTCAGGAAGCACCAGTACAAATACATCTTAGATTTCAAATGAAAAAAAAAGTATAAACATCTTAGAAAATATCCATCTGGCTGCTGTTGGCTCCCCCACCACTTTTCCTCCTAAGCTTCCGCCTTCTGAGGGCCCCGTCGGCGGATCAGCGGACTTTAGGGCTGCCTGGAGTTTTGCCACCCTGAGTGTAACTTTCAGAACCACAACCTCTGGGAAGTTCCTCTGCTCTGCCTGCTGCTTCCAGTAAGGTAGCGGTGGTTTTGATTTATTTCTCCTCCTGAATTCAGTCCTTTTCTCCAGTGGAGACACTCACTGCTTCCAAAGGCTCCTGTGGCCATTGGCGTCAGCCTGTTGATGATGAGGCCTTGGGGGTGGAGGACGGACCTGTAGGAGCAGAGAATGCTTAGGGGGAGGGAGGAGGAAAGTGTGAGGTGGGGGGAGGAGAATCATAACTGGCATTTCAGTACCTAGAAGAAAGCATGGCGTGTGCGGAAAGCTAGACTTGCAATCTCTTCTGTAAAAATAACAGTTAATATTTATTAAAGGTTGTTAGGTGTCAGACACTGTGCTAGGCACTTGAAATACCCAATATGTTGTCATAATAATGGCTTTTCAAAGTAGGTCCTTGTTTGACAATAACGTGGCCATCAGAAATTTCCAGGCTTGCTTACCTGATCCTAGTTTGCGATTCAGTAAGAGGTGAGCACGCACCTAAAGTAGGCTGCATGTCCTGCAAAAGTGTCCACACCGTGATAACCCCAAACTTGAACGTGTTTGTTATATGTTAGTTTCCTCAGTGCTGTAATAAAATAGCTCACATTTAGTGGCTTGAAACAACACAGAGTTATTGTCTTCCTGTTCTGGAGATCAGAAGTCCAAAATGGGTCACACTCGGTTCAAATTGAAGTGTTTCTAGGGACGACCTCCTTCCCAGGCTCAAGGGAGCCTGTTTTCCTTGATTTTTCCAACTTGTAGAGATTTCCCACATTCTTTGGCTCATGGCTCCTTTCTGCCTTCAAAGCTGGACAGGTCTTTCTTTTTTCTCACACACCATCACTGATGCTGACTCTTCTTCCTCTTTCCTTCACATTTAAAAGACGCTTGCTGGGGCGCCTGGGTGGCTCAGTCGGTTGATCTTCCGACTTCGGCTCAGGTCATGATCTCAAGGCTTATGGGTTCGAGCCCTGCGTCGGGCCCTGTGCTGACAGCTCAGAGCCTGGAGCCTGCTTCAGTTCCAGTGTCTCCCTTTCTCTCTGCTTCTCCCCCACTTGCACTCTGTCTCTCTCTCAAAAATAAATAAACATTAACAAAATAAATAAAAGAATAAAAGACCCTTGGAATGACATTGAGCCCACCTGGATAATGTAGGATAATTCTCTGCTTTAAGGTCAGCTGGGTAGCAACCTTAACTCCTGCTTACGTTGTGACGTACTATAGCCACAGGTTCTGGGGGTGAGGATGCGGACATCTTTGTGGGGGGATAGTCTGCCTATTGTACTACATTGCATCGCAAAAGGATTTTGCAGATATAATTAAGATTATGAACCTTAACATAGGAGGATTTTCCTGGACCATCTAGACAGGCCAACTGAACCAAAGGAGGTTCTTAAAAGCAGAGGACTTTCTCTGGCTGGAGTCAGAGAGATGTGGTAGAAGGGAAGGCATTAAATGACAAATATGGTTTCTGATTCCCCTTGTGTTGTGCTGCAGGGTGAATCTTTCTGTTTTTAACCATCTCTGTTTTGCCCAAGGGCTGTCGTGGGTCTCCTTTGCCCCTCTTACAAGTCCAAAGTCCAGCTTCCAAATTTAGCAGTGAGCGTTCATCTGTCCAACCTTGGATCCTGTATCCGATGGCTAGTCAGTCTCCCTGCTGTGTTTCTTTCTGGGTTCCCCCGGGTTTTACATTCTTGCTCTAGTCTCTGTTTTGATTACTTGTCTTTCCTCAATGTCTCAAATTCCTCCTCATCTTATAAAGTTAAATTCAAGTCACATCTTTTTCCATGCAGCTCTGGAAACTCTGGCCGGTGTGCCTATTTCTCCCTAGAGCATTCATAATCTTTGACATATCGTGTTCAACTTATTTATCAGGCACGGTACATTATTTTCTGGGTGTGAATAAAGACGTTTTTCTGGATCTCCCAACACAAGGTGCCATAGTTAATACTCAGTACATGTTTGCTGAATGACTAACTAAAAGTGATTCTATAAAAATAAATGAGGCATATGCTTGAGTAGAGGTTTCCTCATTATACAGTGGTCATCAAAAATCTAGCCTATTGGGTACTTTTGATCACCAGGACTTTAAGACCTTCCATTTTTAAAAAGTTTGTTTATTTTGAGAGAGAGAGAGAGTGCGCACTCATGTGCGAGTTGGAGAGGGCCAGAGAGAGAGGGGGAGAGACAGAACCCCAAGCAGGCTTTGAACTGTCTGCATGGATCCTGATGTGGGGCTCGAGCTCACGAACCATGAGATCGTTATCTGAGCCGAAATTAAGAGCTGAATGCTTACCCGACTGAGCCACCCAGGTGCCCAGACCTTCCATTTCTGTTAATCCTTTTTCTCGTCTTGGTCCCCGTCGCTGACACTTCTACACCCGCCTTCCTCATGTACATCTAGAATTAGTAAGTGGCTCAAAAACCCTTGTGACGGCCTGCCAGCTGGCCTGACACCCTCCAAACATTCCCGTTATTACAGAAGCTGTTCTCACCCTCGTGCTCTCCCTGCACTTGTAAAATCTGTCATTCCAGCTTTGAGCAAGCCATCTGATTAGAATAATTTTCATTATGTCATGAAAACCTGATAGGCAGTTTTGACCATTTTGGGTTTTTTTGTTTTGCAACAAAGATCTTAATTCATAGGTTTAACTGAGGGACTGTGGTTTGTGAAGAAATCCAGTGTTTCCTCTTTTTGCCCTTCCTGTCCGTACGAGATTCTCGGCCCTTCCCATCTGGAACACTTGTAGCTCTGCTCTATTGATAAACAGAGCACACCTTTGTTTTAGGGGCCGTATGATGATATCGAAAGCCAGGTTTAAGACACCTACCCTCGGTCTCAATTCAGAGTGCTTCTCTGCTGCTTTAGTTTGCATTTCACACTTCACCTACATTTCCCAGCACGTTTTTTACTTACACGTGTGATTAGATACATACGCACGCCTATGTATGAATTACATGCGTGCACGTTTATATGTTTTGGTGGCGTGTGGATGGTGAGGTTGGAATGGGTGGGGGGGATTAGGATTAGGAGACACAACCCCTGACTTCCATTGCCGTGTCCCCAGCTGAGGATGTTAAAGAGGAGTCGTGGGCGGGGGTCTATGTAGAAAGGCGTCCCACGTCTGGAATGTTGAGACGCCTCCGTGGCGGCATACGTCTTACGACCACACACATGTATGAGGGAGACCTGACCAAGTTTGGAAGCCGATACAGCTTGCTTTGGAGCCGTGGACGTTTGGGTTTATTTCTGGCTCTGTTACTTGATCAACTGAGTGACCTTGGGCAAGTACTTGGCTTGAAGGGTTAGAGAGAATACAGGTTGAACACTTGGGACATGGTAGGTGTTAAGAAATTGGTAGGCATTGTTTTGTCCCAAAGGCCGATGTGATATATTCATGTGATGTTATATCCCCAGGAGGAGGGGAGCATCCAAATGTGCGAATTACAGAGAAGGCCAAGTGTGGGGCTTAGAGGAGAATTTTCCGTAGACCAAAAAGGTAGCTCGAGTCTGAATTTACTGGGTTAGGGGCTGTGTGCTTCACTTTGAACTACGTGGTCTGGTCTGGCCTCATTGGCTCTCAGTGGACCGAGAGTCTGCTGCAGTTTCCCTGGTCCTGTGGCTCACCATCAGCAGGTGATGTGGATGTGGATGTTCTACATTGTTCCTGACACTTGGTAGTTGGCTTTCTTTCTTTCTTTCTTTCTTTCAATTTTTATTTATTTTTGAGAGAGAGAGAGAGAGAGCAGAGGAGGGGCAAAGAGAGAGGGACAGAGAGAATCCCAAGCAGGCTCCAGGCTCTGAGCTGTCAGCACAGAGCCTGACGTGGGGCTCAAACTCACAAACTGCGAGATCATGACCTGAGCTGAAGTCCGAAGCTTAACCGACAGAGCCACCCGGGTGCCCCAGTAGTTGGGTTTGTGCTGGAACACTGTTTGGGGTGAAAACTCAGTGCCTCACATGGTTGCAGTCCCCTATTGCCGGAGAGCCCGTCTTAACAAGATAAGAGGAGTTTAGTGATTTGCATGATTATTTAATGGGAAGGTATGGAGGACACTTTTTAAAACTGCTAACTACTCATTGAAACACAGAGAAACAAATCAAAAGAAATGATAGTATATTATACATATGTATATACACACAGGAAGGTATACATATATATTTATTTATGTTTCTAGAGTTTAGGTGTTTGTGTGTGCAAAATGTATCCCTTTGGAAATTATCATGTGCTAGATTTTCAAAAGTAGACTGCAATTTGGTACAGAAAGTGAACAAATGAACTTTTTCATCCCCAGTAACTCACACCAGGCTTCACAAGCAGATATTGCAAAGCCCCAAGGGCAGCAATAAATTCCTCTTATTGATTTAAATCCAATTAGGGTCCAAGCTTGTGAAACACGTGTTGAAGTCCTATGGCTGACAAAGCAGATGACTAAGGGGGCTTTACACCAAAGGGGCTTAGAGAAATTACTCACACAGAAACTTCCAATTGTAAAAGAGACAAACAAGCTCTGCATCTGAGTGATGTTTAATCTGAGTGTGCAGTAAGGGCCAAGAACGGTTCATACTGCAAAATGCAGGGCTTACGAAAGAATTTCAGCACTTGAAAACCCCTGCGGTCTCTGCTTCACTGATCAAGGTTTATTATTTTAGTCTATCTCCCTTCCTTCCCCCCTTCCTTCCTTCCTTCCTTCCTTCCTTCCTTCCTTCCTTCCTTTCTTCCTTCCTTCCCTCCTTCCCTCTCTCCTTCCTTCCTTCCTTCCTTCCTTCCTTCCTTCCTTCCTTCCTTCCTTCCCTCCTTCCCTCTCTCCTTCCTTCCTTCCCTCTCTCCTTCCTTCCTTCCCTCTCTCCTTCCTTCCTTCCTTCCTTCCTTCCTTCCTTCCTTCCTCCTTCCCTCCTTCCCTCTTTCCTTCCCTCCCTCCCTTCTTCCTTCCTTCCTTCCTTCCTTCCTTCCTTCCTTCCTTCCTTCCTTCCTTCCCACCCCCTTCTTTTCTCTTTCTGATACTGAAGTGCAATATGGTATCTGCTTTTGGTATCAAATTACAATTCCGAACACCTTTCTTTTCTGCAGATAGATGTAAAACTCCTTGACCTGTATTAGGAATGATATTCTCTTTTAGATTGGCACCCCTTTCTAGGCCACGGTTGGACATTGCAATTACTCAGAGAGGTGTATAAGCACTGAATTAAAATGTTAAAAACGTATCAAATGCTTCGATGTACTGAGGCAATTGTTTCCCTTCGTGAAGTCCTAGCAGAGCCTTCTCCCAGCATGCCTTGTGTCTTTATAAAAGCCTTAATATGTACCATATGTGTAAATAGAGGAGCTAAATAAAACTTTATAGATCACCTGGGTGAAATTATTGAATAAGACATCTGCCTGGAGCCAAGTTCAGATGCGCTTTTTGTAGGATCAGTGTGTCATAATATAGGCTACATGAAGCAAAGAGGGTTCATGTCTAAAATTTTGAAGGTGAACTAAAGCTCCACCCCAAAGAAGAGCGACCTATGGAAGAAGTCAGGTAATAAAAAAGAGGTGCCCTCCTGCAAGTCTGTGGATTTGAGATGACTGATGGAATGTTTTCATACGAAGAAAAGTATGTAACTATTTATCACCATAAACTGATTGTAACATTGTTTTTAAACATTCCCTTTGAATGGGAGGAGGCAAGGACATCCAATCACCTTGCAAGTTGGGGTAAAGATAAATGCGATGTACAGCTATGCAGTGTGGAGTCTAGGAGGCCATATAGCCTCAAGGTTAGCTCGTAGGCAGCATTCCAAAGTGAGGTGGAACTGTTGGAGAGTTTGTGTTGGGGGGTGGTGGGGGCCAAAGGGTGGGCTTTATTGCTGACCATTCATTCGTTCATTCATTCACAAATCATTCTTCAGCTTCCCTTGTGAGTCACAACTTGTACTAAACACAGAATATTAGTGATGGCCTTAGGCTATCCTAGATGACTTTGAGACTAGGCTAAAGAGAGAAGTCAGCCGACCATTTCTCCACTATTCCATTTTGATGAGCCTCCAGGCCATTAGCCTCCAGAGTGCTGGTGTTTCTCTGAGATAAGGTGTATTTCTCACACCAAATAATGTGAAGGACCAATAAGGGATATGTTCTCTCCTCAAGAATTCTATTTTTAACAGGCTTCAAAACTCCTGTTTTGCATAAGCCTAAGATATTTCTCATGGTAAAATTCCAGGCACCGACAGATCGTATTCCTGGGTATGAAGGGATCTTAACCATTAATCATTAAGATCATTTTAGAAAAATGACTACTGACATGGTTTTGATAGATAGCTTTTTGTTTAAATGTGAGTGTGAAAATCTCCATCCATATATGTTTCCTGGATGTTTATAAATTGCATACACACACACACACACACACACACACACACAAAGGGAGTATGTGCTCATTAAAGCAGAAAGCTTACCCAGATAGTAGCCACACTCAAAGACATTTGTTGAGACTCCTCAGTGTTTTGCCATTAGATCTGTAATTCTATTTGCCATGTGTATGCACATCTTAAATAGTAAGTGTAAAATTTAATAAAATCTTTTTGTGATTATGTTATTTGCTTAAATATATATGAGCAATGGAATGTAGGTAAGCATAAATATAAATTGTTACTAACAGTTGGACTGTTGTGGACTTAATGATTCCAAGGATTTGGGTGATCTTAGATCTTGGAATACCTGATTCACAGGGCCCTGCCCTTATACATAAGGAGGGCAAGAGGACTATGACTGCTTCTAATGGAAATGCTTCTAACAGTGGCTCAACAGGAGGGATACAGCTGTTCACGTGACAAGTGTAGCCACGAGTCGTTGCTGGTATTGGTTTGATTAGTTCCTTAACTACGTCATCAGAAATGCGGGTTCTTTCTGTCTAGCCTATTGGATTTGGTCTGCAGACTCTCATCCTCATATGTGTGCCTTTTGGTTGAGAGATGGGGGCTGTACCCCCAAGTCACCAACTTATGGCCAAATATGGGGAAGGCACAAGGTGAGCTACCTTTGTGAGGAAAATGCAGGGTTTCCCCTGGAGCCCCCAGTGGAGTTCTGCTCGCATCTCACTGCCTGGCATTGTGTCACAAGCCCACTAAGGCCGTCTACCATTTCCGGCCTCTGGAGAGGAAGGCTCAGGTGAGAAGGAACGGAACAGGGTCCGCAGCACCCGTATATTGTAATTGTCGCTCCTGAGTTGCCATCAGTGAAAACGTAGATGTATCGGATGAAGCGCTTTGACCCAATGCTGTCCCGGAGAACTTTCTGCGATGATGAAAGTGTTCACTCATCTGTGTTGTCCAGTACTGTGGTTGCTGGCCACATGTGGCCCTTGAGGCCTTGCAACGTGGCTTGCTGTGACTGAGACACTGATTTTATGAAACGTGTTTGGTTTTTTTTTTTAATTTTTTTTTCAACGTTTATTTATTTTTGGGACAGAGAGAGACAGAGCACGAACGGGGGAGGGGCAGAGGGAGAGGGAGACACAGAATCCGAAACAGGCTCCAGGCTCCGAGCCATCAGCCCAGAGCCCGACGCGGGGCTCGAACTCACGGACCGCGAGATCGTGACCTGGCTGAAGTCGGACGCTCAACCGACTGCGCCACCCAGGCGCCCCGAAACGTGTTTGGTTTTAACGAATTCAAATGTAAATCGTCTTGTGTGGCTGGGCAATGTGTCAACCATGCTGGACAACACAGATTTGAGCATGAAACCTATTGAAATAATTTTGAGGAGCAGTGTTGACATTTAAAAGATGAGGCCCTTTTGTTGGTTAAGTGTGATTTTATAAAAATGGTTATTTCCTCACGTGTAGGTCTTTATTTTGTAGTTATGTATTGAGTTGTGCTTCATAAAGTCAGCCCAAAGGTCAGTTTCTCCGACCAAGCACAGATTTCTTTGAAAGAAAATTTCTACTCTCAAGATTCTCTTATCGTTAAGAAAACATGATGCCACTGCAAATTAAAAAAAATAATAAAGCCGGAGACACTCTGGTTTTGTCTACATCAGCACTATTGCAGTTACTGTGGAACAAAATCATCCTTAAAGAGGGTCATTCCAACAGGGTAGCTCCTGTTATATGCTGTCGTATGAACTGTAAATGTTTCCTTCCCCTCCTAGCCCCAAATGGCCCCAACTTCTGAAATGCATGAATTTATTTTGGATTTAATTTTATTCCGGGCAAGTTTCATGAGAAAGAAATATCAGAGGAGACGAGGGAGTTTTTAGTGTTAGGAGTCCTCCCGGTTCTGATTTCCTCGTACATGTGGGTGTTGGTGAACATTCTGGCAGTGCTCTCTGGCCGAAGCTGCGATGGGATGAACTTGTCCAAGCTGGAAGAGTACAGAGACCTCAAATGTGCCAATGGGAACCATCCCTGGCTCCCGGGGTCTACAGTCCTGGGTGGGGTCATTTGGAAGGGGGAAGTATCATCAGTGCTGAGTTTTGTCAGCAGATGTGACAGCAGCAAGTTCAGGGTCTCCTCCAAATCAGAATGTTCATGTTACTTTAAGGTTCAGCAACAATGTATCCTTTGCTTTCTGTGGTCTTGAGAACACAAGTGAGGAAATGTTCCCATGTGGAAATTCTTAAAAGCAACTGTTAAACTAATTCTAGAAGGTATGAGCAGTGCTTTCCTTTTGACGGGGCCACAGACCTAGGTGGGATGTGGCCCCTGCCACCCAAGTATCAGACTTACAGTCCTTGAAGGGCTGTGAAGAGTTTGAAAACTCCGGGCTGAAAACAGATGGCATGCTCAGAGGATTAACTGAGGTGACTAAGAACAAAACTGTAGGGGCGCCTGGGTGGCTCGGTCGGTTAAGTGTCCAACTTTGGCTCAGGTCATGATCTTACAGTTTGTGGGTTTGAGCCCCACATCGGGCTTTGTGCTGACAGCTCAGAGCCTGGAGTCTGCTTTGGAATCTGTGTCTCTGCCCCTCCCCCCACCCCCATCCCTCCCCATCTTGTGCATTCTCTCTCTCTCTTAAACGTAAATAAACATTAAAAAAATTTTTAAAGCACAAACTATCTATTGAAGCGTGAATAGGACAGAGTTAAAGGGATGCATAGGAGATAATGAAGCACCAGAAACTAGCGTCAGTGGGATGCCTTCAGTCCTGAAAAGGGCAGTGGAGCCCAGAGGCTGCCGGGAGAGCAGTGTCCAGGGGTGGTTGAGAAAATCCGCGGGGAACATCCTGGGCCTGGAAGAAGGTAAGAAAATAGATAATATTCCAGTGGGCTCTTGTTGCCTTCCTGCAATGCATGGAGGGTAGAGAATAGCTCTTGAGGGTCAGTAAGAATAACCAACACGTTATGGAAGTTTTCCAGTGCTGCTGTGTGCATACAGGCTGACAAGCACATGCACACACATGAGCCAACTCCATCCTCGTGACGGTCTCCATTTCACTCAGAAGACTGAGCTCGGGCAGGTCATGCAAGTTTCCCTGAATCTAACACTTGGTCAGTGACCAAGTCGTGAGCATGAACTGTTGTCAGACTCTGACCTCCCAGCTCTTAACTTCTGTGCTGTGAGAGGGGCTATGGAGATGTAATCGAAATCGAGAAAATATGGAAACCAAACCTTGTGGTAACCATCGTAATCATAATAATGGGAAGAGTGTCCCTGCCTTACATTTCCAGACATTATTATAGTTGACCCTGATAATAGTCTTGGGAGTTTAAAAGGTTAGGTATTATTATTCTCATTTTACTAATGAAAAATAGCAAAGGTTCAGGCCAAATGACATGCTACAAAACAGTAACTCAGAGCTGACATTTGAATATAGGGTTTTTAAATTTCTGAATCCATTAGTGAGGCCAATAGACTCTATTGTTAATTAGAAAATGCCGGCTACCTGACAGCTTAATTAAATTGAGTAAAAAAACCAAACCCAAACAAACATGTTATATAGATATTCTGCTTGAATATCAGTCCCTATTTTGCCTCGTGGGTCACTATTTTATTTTGTCCATATTGAAAAGCCCACAGTGATGGTCTGTCATAAAACAAATGGATAAATAACGTGTGACTCCGACACAAGAGGAAGGAAAATAATATTTAAATACATGTCTATCAATTTCTAAAAGGAAGTTGGTTTAAAATTCATAGGATACATCAAAAACCAAAATTAATTCCAGCTAGGTCCAGGGTTTGATAGGATTATCAAAATGCATAATTTATGGAGAGAGAGCAGGAGATAGTGTGATCCACGCGGCTAATGTGGCTAATGTTACCGGGTGTTAAGCTTTCTGAATGGCAGACTCCTTGGAGGGGCTTTAAAAATGTTACTCCTTGTTTCACAGATGAGAGAACTGAGGCCCAGAAACCTGCCTTGTGTGGCCCCCCGGCCCGTGGCATGTGTAGCTTAGGCCTCATTGTTCTGACTCCAGATTCAGTGTGGTTAACCATCGGGTGTCTCAGGATTGTCTTCATCCGGACCATTGGAACACCCCCACGTAAGACATTAGCACTGTCTTTGGAAGACCCGTTAGAGTTCCCCAAAATGAACGACAGCGTAGCTAGAAGCAAACAGCAAAGCAAACCAGGACCATGTTTGCATGAAATATGACAAAGGGTTAAATTTTATGGCAAGTATCGTAACTGATGTCTAAGAAACACCACGTAGACCAACAGGCATGGAATATGCGTAAACATTAGAATATGCTTAGTAAACACATTTGAAAAATTAAGCTTATTAATAATAAAAGAAATGCAAATTAAAATAATAATGAGATGGTATTTTACATGTTCTCAGTGCATAATGGTTTTCTTGTTTGTTTTTTAAGACCAAAGCTAGGGAAATTAGCAGTCCTTGGTGTGGCAGCTTTGGAATTTGTGCAGCCTCTTTGGAAAAGCAATTTGGCAACAATTATAACGAATCATAAAATTTCCACACCCTTGACCCAGCAATCCCCCCTCCTGGGAATTTATCCTGAGGCAGTTATTCAAAAGACAACGAAAGCCATGTGTAAGAAAAAAAAAAGTCATTGCAGTAATGTTTATAATAGTAAAAAATTGGAAGCCGCCTAAAGGTCCCACAACAGGGAAATGATTCAGTAAATTTTGTGTTTGTATAACCATCAGATTGATTATGAAGCCATACAGTAATAATATAAGGATACTAATGATGTTCATTGAAAAAGGAGTGAAAATTTATGTTTATGCCGTGCCTTTAACTGCAGAAAAGTCCACATACAGGTTAGCACTTGCAAGTCAACACTGCAGAAAGATAAAAAGAACGGACATGACATGATGGGGAGACTAGCGGCTCATCTCAGCCTGTGTACCCGTGGGTGTTTGTGGCACTGGCTCATGGAGTTCTGAGTGTGTGAAGAGAACCGATCCAAGATCAGGCTGGGAATAGGTACATTGCAGCCAAGTTGGGAGAAGTTTCAGATACCATCTTAAAAGAGTTTGAACTCGGTCCTTTGAAGCACTGGGAAGGCATTGCTGATGTCATGACCATATTTACGTTTGGGGAGCTCTGATAGCACAGAGAGCTTCAGAACAGGGGGGAGGCACTCAGGGCGATACTGGCCTTGGGGTAATGAGAGCCTCCATGGGGTCTGGCAGGGAGGGGATGGCGGTGGTGGAGGGAGCAGCCCCAGAGAAATGTGGGAGGCGGATCACCAGCATGTGCCAAGTGCTTGGGTGTAGGAATGTGGGAGAGAGATGGGAGGAAAGGATGCTGCTCTCTGAGCCTAGACAGGGCGCCATTAGACGGATGGGCAGAGAGGACTCCGTTTTGAATATGTCGGGAATACGGTTGTTAGGAGTCATCCCATAGTGCCTTCCACAGACAGTTGGAATTCTGTCTTATCCTCGGGAGGGAGGGAATGGTTGGTGGTGGAGGTTGGGTGTGTTGGCTTATGGACATAGCTGAAGTTGGAAGGGTGGCGGATGCCCAGGGAACATTGGTCTCAGGAGAAAATGGGTCAGCTGAGAGCAGAACCCTGGGAAAGTCCAAGGGTAGGGACGGTTGTGAAGAGAAATTGTTGGAACAGTTGGAGGCAGGTGTGGAAAAGGAATGAGGAACGGGTCTTAAGAAGGAGGGAGTAGACAGGAACCCTGAACAGGGCTGCGAGTTGAGAAGGTGGAAGTCCCGTAGGAGGCCTTTGGTTGGATCATTGGATCTTGGACAGGTCAGGTTCCAGTGGAGTGAGGAGGGATAATTCCAGATAACTGTGGGGGCGAGAAACTCAAGGGAGAGGATGACTCTAAATTGCTCAAGACTCTAAGAAGCTCAAAGATAGAACGTCCAACTCTCCCTGTTTACCCGGGACTTGGGGCATTCTCAAGATGCAGAGTGCTCAATGCCTCGGTTAGGAAATCCTGGGCCAACCAGGACAAGTTGGTCACTCTACTAAAAAATGTGTAAGTGAAAATATCTGTTCTTTAAGCGAGGTTAAATCCGTGTGAAGCTACCAGCTGTATATACATAATGCTGTTGAGTAACGACGCAAGGGAGCAAGTCTATGCTGAACTGCCAATGTGGTGGGATAGAGAGTTTGGGAATATTTTTGAAAATATTTTTGGGTTCAAGCAATCTGGCGAAATTTGGGGAAAAATAAGTTGTTTTTCTTTTTAATTTTTAGTTAAAAAAAAAGAAAAAGTCAAGCCAAAGTGGCACCGTAAAACTGAAGGAAGTAAAGCCCTAGTGTAAACACTGACAGTTTTAGACTAAATGGCTTCCTTATTTGACTTTTCCGATTACTGTTTTATTTATTTAGCTTTAATTTTACACCAAGGCAACTAAAAAAACCTGTAACAACACCTCATTAATTTGCATTAATGGGGAAGTGGTGTCCTGTTGGATATGTGAAAGCTCTGAGTCTAAAGACACAGGGTGCTAACAGACCCTTGGTCTCCGGAAAGACTGAAGTCATCTACTGTACATATGGAACCCTAGTTTGCCAGCCTGGGTCTGACCGCTGCCACCTGCTGGGGGCTGGAGTCCCCCCATCCCCCTCCCCACCGTTGGGTTCCCCAGCCTCACTGCCTGTCGGTTCACTGGAGAGTATGGGCCGTTGGGTGTCCAAATCCCGTGGGCTTGGGGCCAACTTCCGGCTCTCCCTGACTCGTTTTCCTCATTGGTTGTACAGTCCTTTTGTTAGAATCAAATACAACGTGTGTGAAGCAAAGATGCCTCTCTGTCTGGGGCTCTGTCGTTTGGCCACTGGCCACTTGTGAGTTCTGTACAGGTCGCCCGATATTTCTGGGCCTCCTTTTTCCTGTTAAAGAGGTTTCAAGACATTGTGGGGTTTAAAGTTGATCACATACATGGAGTGATTTGTGCAGTGTCTGACCCACATTTTTGTTCAGTATTAGCAGTTGTGGCCCACTGCTTATTAGCCACATGACCTTAGGCAGGTCTCTCCCCTCCATTTCCTTGTCTACAAGAAAAACCCGGAACGAGATGATCTCTTTGGTCCCATCTGATGATTCTCTTTCTCTCTCTCTCTTTTTTTTTTCATCCGATTCTTGAATAACACATTTTCTCTAATGCTCTTTGAAGCTTGGACTGAGATTAATAATTGCGTATGTGATCACATTTATGTGATGAGAGGAGACAACTGACTTTAAGAGATTTCAGTTTAACACATCCTGACATTTGAAATGAGAATTCAGGTGAGGGAGACTTTAGGAAGACTGCAAAGAACAGAGTGTGGACCAAGAGACGTTAATCCGACTCTATTGAAGATCCGTAGAGGGATTCTGTCGAGCAAATCCATCTATCGGGGACAGTTTGGGCTTAGTGGTTTGCATCCCTGCGTCTTTCCATTCCTGTAGCTCCTTCTTCTCCGCTTCTCAGTCTGGCTTGTGTCTTTGGACCACAGCCATCTGTCGACTCCCCGCCTGTCCCCTGAATCCCAGGGCTCCAAACCTGGCCTCTGTTTATGGAACCCGCTTCCGTAGCGGGCCCATCTACTCTGTCCCAGACCCTGGACATCCAGGCTGTCTGCCCCTCCATGCTCTGAGACCTGTTCTGCACCAGCCTACCTTTGGTCAACACTGTAGCCCTCCACGTTGTTGCTAACCCCGATCTGGTCTCTTCCCTGCCTTGTTCGGTTACCGCCTCAGCGGCTTCTTGGTTCCATTATTGACTTCCAAAGCATGTGCAGCAAGAGGTACCCTGTGATTACAGCTTGTACAGCTTGACAGCGTATGGACACGAGATGAATGAGAATAAGAGGAAATGGGACAGGAGGATATTGTCATTGATTTTTCTTTTTTATGTATCTTTTGTTGTTGTGATTTTTTTTTAAACTTTTTTTTTTTTTTTTTTTTTTTTTTTTGCTCAGGAAGCAAATCTCCGAGGAAGTTCATTTCAGGTATAAGCATTTCATGAGACAATCCACGCCAGTCTATGTCATGGCTTTTGTGTTACTATTTGTTTTTCAAGCACCTGCCGTATTCCAGGGCCCTGTCTCTTGTCCCCTTTTGGCGACCGAGAAGGACTGAGCACTTCAGTGGAAGAGAGAATAATAATTAGGTACCGAAAATAAAACGCTATTGTAGAGGTATATACAAATGCTTTGGGGTACACAGGGGTGGAGACAGCCAATAATAGTCTTCAGTGGAGTTTGGAGAATATTCCCAGAGGGAGTGACATTTGGGTTCACTCTTAAGGGCCTTCTAGGTAGAGGAAACAGCAAAAAGGCTTGGAGGAGTGAAGGACTTCTTAGTATTTTGGGGTGACTGGAGGGTCCATTAGTGGAATTGGAGAACGAAGCTGTAAAGACAGAGCCGGGACTGTGTTTAGAAGTACCTGGGGACACTAGGATAAGGAGACGGGTAGTGACAGGGAGTTATTGCAAAATCTGAACGAGTTATGTCTGAATTAGTGCAATTTAGTAGCGAGGATCTTGGGAAATACGACTTGGTAGTGGATGCTGGGTGTCTCCGTGTCATTAGAAGCCAGCGATCCAGGCTCTTCTCCGCAGCTGTCAACCATATATGGCCCTTCTGTCAACTGTCTTGGCCCTTGGGCTGAGTTTCATCCTTTCTCCGAATCCTCTCTGTTTTCAGGTGCGGCTACTCATTGCCTCCCTCCCCCGTTCTCTGACTTGGAGTGACATTAAGGAATCTTGTCCACTTCAGAGCCAGGGCCGAAGGAGAGGCTTTGAATAGTTCACTTCTGACTGTATTTCTTCTCAGTGCTATTTTCTCTCCAGAAAGGCACTATCATTAATTAAAGCAAAACAAACAAAAGCTAATCCCAAACAGCTGAGCTTCATATTTTCAGAGACCCGTAAACCTCATCAGCATAAAAGAAATTAAATTTGGAGCTTACCTCTTGCAGACGTTCATTTTGATGGAGTGTTCCATGCTTTGCTTTACTATCTGACATAGAGTTTTCTGGAGTTATCCCAGAGCTCTGATGGGTTTTCCTGTAGACCCTGGGTAGGAAGGGGCTCTGTCCCCAGGAGGCTGTGCCAGTAGAGAAGCTCGCGAAAGCAAGGGACACTTGTGGCCGGGAGACTGGAATCTGGACTTCTGAACTCTGGTTGTCCACTGCCTTTATGTATGTAAAACTTGAATCTATTTGTACTTGAGCTCTGTACATTTCACACTATGTAAATTGTAGCTCAGTAAAAAATCTACGTAAAAATAAAGTTGTTGATTTAAAAAAATTTTTTTTTTTTTTAATGACAACTTAGAGGTGCCTTTTCAGGAAAGGACTTTCAAAATCAAAGGGATGATGACAGTAATAACAGCATTTGTGGCTTTGGGTCAGTTACTTCTGTCTGTGTATAGGTTTCCTCATTTTGGAAAGTGGCCTGCTACGCTTTTGATTTTATTTCTGGACCTTGTTTCTGGTTTATTGTCCCTCCATAGTGGAATAGTATTTACTAAATAGTTTGCAAAAACTAAGGAGTCAATAGCAGCGAGTGTCAGTTACGTACTTTTTAAGCATTTGATCGCTTACTTGCATGTTTTTTGAAAGATCAAAACCTAAGGCTTTAATATACTGATTTATTCGACGCTTAGCGTCTTCCTCAGTTTACCCACCTTTTCTTCGGGTCCTGTGATTATTTAGATGCTGGCCATCTTGGTGTTGGAATATTCTTGGGGGGGGGGAGGAGTGGGAGATAAGATGTACTGTGGGTTGCTCTTAGGGGAAAATGTTCAATATATGGTAAGAAAAAAAGGAAAGTGTAAGATAGTAATTTGGTATGGTCACATTTGTGGAAAAAAAGGAAACAAAAGTCTCTTCAGGCTTCTAACCACATTGAGAATTTCTAGAATGAGATGCAAAAGTGAAACCACAAATGCAAACCAAACAACAACAGAAACCCTGCTGATAGTGATTGACTCTGGGATTTGACATTGAAATTCAGAGAATGGGGAGGGTCTTCTGTATTTCACCATATGCCCTTCTGTGTTAATTCAATTTCCTTTTTTACCCCAAGCATGTGGATCTTTAGTGATAGGAAAACTATTTAATAAAAAACCTCCATCCTTTCCCATTCTCTGATAATGTCTTCATCCTACCCGTATCTGATTCTAGAATTCTGCTTTTTAAAATCCTAAATGCTTGTAGATTTGTTTTTAATCAACCACAGCTTCAATTGCCTTCAAATATACTTCTTAGGAAGTAATTACATTTTGATCGACTTGCCCAGACAGCTCACTAGACTCTTGACAAGGGGAATGGTCAGCATTTGAGAACAACAAGGTTATTCCTGGTGGGGGAATCCATGCTCCAGGTTCTGAGTCAAGAGCAGTGGTCAAGAAAGCGGATTCCCAAGTCAGATGGCTTGGATTTATTTATGTCTTGGCTCTGTTACTTGCTAGAGATATGCCTTTGGGCAGATTTTTTTTAGCCTCCTTCAACTTCTGCATCTGTAAAATGGGGTTATTAATAATACCAGCTGCACTGGGTTGTAGGAATGAAAAGTCGTACTACGTATAAAAACACTTGGAAGGGAGTCCGGAACTTAGGCGGAATCACATCAGATATCATTCTTTCATTTTACGTTTATAGGCACACCCACCTCACCTCAATGTTTCAGCTTTCTTTTAATTTAAGACAGTTGGTCAAGGTAAAATGGAACGCCTTTTCCAGTTCAAAATTTAACGATTTGCTACCTGTATTTCTGGCATACTCTTTATTAAGTCGTACATGCCTTAAGAATGTGTAGAGTTGATAGTGTTTGATAGTCCATTAATTCTGACTGGTTTTTTAATCAAGGGTCTTTGGCCAGCTTGATGACCGCAGTGTATTACATGATTTATGTTTTTGGTCTTTTTCCCATTGACAAAAATCCCACACATTCTGTACCTAGTAGTGTGAAGTATCTGAAAATAGGAGGAAGGTATAATGTCTATCCTGGAAATGCACACGGACATACTACTTGTAGAATTTTAGGAGAGGGGTTGCCCACAAAATGGATGATGTCAGTTGACAGGGTGTTGACCAACGAGGATGTTTGGAGGATAATTGTCAGCAGTTTGGTACTCTTGCAAGTGGGCCCCGGGGTGTAAGGGGTGGAAATCGTTCCTCCCTGAATCCACACTTTCTCTACCTTTCTGGATTCTAAGTTTTGCCTTTGGGTTTGGCTCAGATCCTCTGAGTTTAATTTTTCTAGTTGAAAAAAGCCAGCTTTCAAGACCGCTGATGGTATGGACAGGGTGTCCCTTGAGAGACACGATGCTCAATGACCAGAGAGCCCGAGAGTGGAACCCGGGCTGCGATTGGGTCACGTGTTGGGGATGGGAGGAGGGCCCTCTGCTCTCAGACACCCTGGAAGTTGGGCATTCCCACTATGAAGAGTGGAGGCTTAGAGCGGTTAATTTACTCGCCCAATTACAAAATTGGTAAGTCACAGAGGCTGGATTGGATGGAGCCCAGGTCTGAGCTGCTTCTTAACTCATGTTTCTTTTTCTTTCTCCCTCTATTGCTGGTTAACTTTGTTTTATTTCATGAACCAGAGTATATGCTCATCCCTTCCCCTGCTGTCATTAATTTGCCTTGTTGGTTACAAAGGAGATTAGTTTTGAGAGTGAGTTTGGAAAGGAGCTCAGGGTCACGGGTGAGGTAAGAGTGGGTACTTGAGGGCGGCTCAGCTGGGAAGAGGAATAGGGAATGACAGTAATCTGGGGCTCAGCCATCCTGCCTTCTGATTCTGTCTCTCCCACTTGCCTTGCTGTGCTTTGGAATAAATAGCTAAACCTCCGTTTTTTCATATGTAACCTGGGAATAATTTTACCTGTCTGGTAGGGTTGATGTGAAAAGTAGGTGGCAAAAGCCGATAAAATGCCGCTTGTAGTTTGTGCCTGAATACATGCACCCCCAGCTGTGCTTTATAAACCTTCAGGGGCGCCTGGGTGGCTCAGTCGGTGACTTCTGCTCAGGTCATGATCTCATGGTTCCTGGGTTCGAGCCCTGCATTGGGCTCTGTGCTGACAGCTCTGTGTCTCCCTCTCTCTCTGCCCCTCCCCCGCTCACATTCTGTCTCTCTCTCTCTCTCCCAAAAAAGAATAAACATTGAAAAAAAATTAAAAAATCGATAAACCTTCAGACAGCAGCAATGACCATGAGGTCCAACCCTTGAAAAAGAAACCTTCCAGTCTGTCTTTGTGGCCGATTCCTGTTAACATTTGTACAAGGATCTGTTTGCCTGGAAATAGACTTAAAATAGCACATCAGAAAGACACTTTTCCAAGCTTAGCCCCCTCTCCGGCTCTAGGTAGAACATCAAGAGCTCCTGAGAGCTGCTGAGGACTTGTCTCCAATTCTTAGTGACTTTCCAGAGGAGTTTCCTCTGCCATAACAGAACCTGGGCTTGTGTTTCTTTTGACAGAGGAGGGAAAAAGAAATCACATGACATGTGACAGATATAGAACGTCTCCCTGTGCTGACTTTACTGCTTCATGTCTGCATGAACTTCAAAAAGTTGTTCTTTGAAAGGGAATTCTAAATTTCTCTAGAAGAAACTTTTGGACACCTGATTCGAAGGCCCTGAGGACAAATCTACTTGAACATGGCTTAGGAAGCACAATGTTTTAGGAAAAACAAACACACAAGCAGGTAGAACTCTTAGCCAGGTATTTCTTCTTCATTTCTATTTGTTTTTCCACAGAAAATGCAAATTCTAAGAAAAAGAGGCCATAATAAGGGTCTGACTTAAAACATTTTTTTTAATGTTTACTTATTTTTGAGAGAGAGAGAGAGAGACAGACAGACAGACAGCAAGTGGGGGAGGGGCAGAGAGAGAGGGAGACACAGAATCCGAAGCAGCCTCCAGGCTCTTCATTGTCAGCACAAAGCCCAACGTGGGGCTCGAACCCACAAACGGTGAGATCATGACCTGAGCTGATGTCGGCCGCTCAAACGACTGAGTCACCCGGACACTCCAGGGGTCTGACTTTAAAACACAGATGTAGTGTGTGATTTGGGTTGTCTGGGGTTGTTACGCAGTAAGCCAGTCTGACGCTTTCTATATTTGACAAACTGTAAAATTAAAATTGATTTTTAAAGAGTGGCCTTGAGACCCACTAAGTTTCTTATTCGTTAGAGAAATCTTCAGTTGTTTGCAGGATTGTATGCAACCTCAAATTGATGGAGCTCTAATTTTCTTAAAATGCTGATTCATGGAAATTTGGTGATAGTGCCTAACATTTTACTGTGTGTTGCTGTTGGATGGCATGAATATTGTTGCATTACGGAGCTTCCTTTCTTGAAAAGTTACTTCTCCGACAACCTCACCCATCCAGAACACAACCAGGGTCTGTCCAGAAGCAGGTAAGAAAAGTTACCATGATGCCCGGGCATCATGTTCTGCGCACGGACGGACGCAAAGAGCTTGCAAATGCATATCGGAGATACGGTGTGGTACTATTTGGCTTAGGGAAAGCCACATTTCCTTAGGGAATCCTACATTTCTCAGTGGCCCATGAAAGCGTTTCTGCATTTAAGCCCAGTGATACAATTTATGTTCGTATCTATAGAAAACGTGCTCAATAAAACAGCTACATTTTGCTCACACAACTAAGAAAATCCCAAATACACAAATGTTTTTCCTTTGTCATAGTCAACTAAAGATTTAGCACTTGGAGGCATCAGCTTGCTATTTAGACCACTGTCCTCATAATAGTTTCTGCCTATAAATGTATCAAGCAAATAAATGAGTGAAGGACCTGGGAATATGGATGCTAGGTGACTCACAACACCCTACTTCTCGACACTTGCACAAGTGAAGAGTTACTGTAATTTTCAATGTAACAAATGCTCCTTTGCTCAACCCCCTGATTTAGGGAGAATATTTTCCCCCAAGCCAGCTTCTCACATTTTGTTGTATAAAGTCTTTTATATAATCATTTCTCTGCACCCCCCTCCCCCATCACTTCCCATTTTTTGAGGAAAGAATATGGTATCACCATAATAAATATTTCTTCATTGTAAGGCAGCTTTATTTGGAAAAGGGTTTTGGAAAATACTCGTTCATGAAATTTTTAGCGGAGGCTGTCTACGGCCACAAAAAAAGCATGATTAAATTTTAATTAAAATATACTTAGTTAAATCCTATTGGCTGAAAGTGAATGGAAAAAGTTATTAACCCTCTTTAAACTGTTTTTGCCAAGGTTTTAGGTGCCCTGCCTGGATGGGACTGTTGCACGCACAGGAGCCTGTCTGGATGGGCTGGATCTTATTTTCTGATCTGCCATGGTCACTGCTGGCTTCTAGTGCCATACTGGCACGTCGTGTTCAGTCGCTTCTCTGTTTTTCCTTTTTATTCTTTTTAATGTTTATTTATTTTTGAGAGAGAGAGAGAGAGAGAGTCTGAGAGCTCAAGAACAGGGAAGGGGCAGAGAGAGGGAGACATAGAATCCGAAGCAGGCTTCAGTCTCCGAGCTCTCAGCACAGAGCCCGACGTGGGGCTCAAACTCACAAACTGTGAGATTACGACCTGAGCCGAAGTCGGACGCTTAACTGACTAAGCCACCAAGGCGCCCGTCAGCTCCTTTTCTTACTTTCCAACAAACTATCTGCAGGTAAAGAACTAAAATTGTCAGACGACAAGCTATGTTCTTTGAATTTTATCTTTACTTATGTAGCCAAAGGTGTTGGGAAAAGTGCCTTGAACTCTTCTGAGTTCTCCCACCCTTTGGGTTTTTGTGGCAAAATTCCCTTTTGTGGAAAGAATCGAATCTAGAATGCCAATCTTCTCATGTCTTTCCATATGTTAACTTTTTTTTTTAAGTTCATTGTTTTCCTTTGCTTATATGAAAATTTCTGAGAGCTCATCTTGGGTAGAAGGAAAAGGAATTAAGCAAACATTTAGGGAAAGGGCCTCTGTAGAAACTAATCACCTTATTCTTGGGAGATATTTTGTAGTTGTTTTTTTTTTTTAAATTGATTATGTGAGAAGAATTTTTAAAATGTTTTTACATTTTCCTTTGTAGTGACATTTCCTTAATAGAAATGTTGTGATAATCCTGGTTCTGAATCTGATCTGAGGGCTCTGGACAATCTAATTTCTGCCTTTAAACAATTGATTAATAAAAAATAAACTTATCTGAATAGGAATGAATGGAGGACCCAGTATAATCAGAGTGGAAGATAAACGTGTCTGGGAGAGAAATATGAAAGCAATCCACTCACATTTGTAGTAAGGACATCTCAATGATGGTGAAGGGCTACTATTTTTCAGAGCCAAAGCTGAGAGATCCTGGAGACCATATTAAATGAATCAGCCTAGGGGTTGCCTGGGTGGCTCAGTTAAACATCTGACTCTGGATTTCAGCTCAGGTCATGATCTCCCAGTTCGGGAGTTCAATCCCTGCATCAGGCTCTGCGCCGATGGTGCAGAGCGTGCTTGGGATCCTTTCCCTCTCTGTCTCTCTCTGCCCCTCACCTGCTTGCGCACACACTTTCTCTCTCAAAATAAACAGAAAAAAGACGAGTCCGGCTAGGTTGCAATAACTAATACCCTAAAATGTGAAAAGTGTGAAACACTATACGTGTGTTTTCCCAAGTCACCATCCAACGCTGTGTTTCTGAACAGCTGGTAGCTTTCTTCCATGTGGTGATTCGGGGACCCAGGCTTCTTGGTGGCTCTGGTTCCACTGCTCCTGTGGGCTTATTGCTGTTCGTATTAAGTGGAGAGATAGCATGAGTAAGAACAGCTGCTTCTTTAAGGTCTTTTCTCCCTGGAAGCACATTTTTGTTGTGTCCTTTTTGTTCACATTCTATTGGCTACAACTCAGTCCTCAGCTCATACCTAATTCCAGGGGAGGGGGAGAAATGCGGCCCAGCTGAGTGCCTGGGAAGGAGGGGAAACAGATTCAGGGGGCCAGCCAACATCCCTGCCACAGAGACTCTCCAGGTCAAGTTTGCAAGTGGTTGGTCAGCAAGACACGTTGGCCTTGCTGCCATATTTCCTTTGGCCAGCACAGTGCTTGTAGAATTTTTGAAATCATAGCACCAGAAGATCAGGAGATTCCATGTAAATATCTGGCCTTCTGGCTTCCCTTGGAGAATTGGACTTTCTGGCAGTGTTTATTTTATGTTCTTGCTTGCCATTCTTGTGGAGAGTTGTGCTGAGGCTCTCCCTGGACAGAGGCCAGGGGATCTTTTGTTTGCCATGGTTCTGGCCACACTCGAGATGGCCAGGCCTCAGCTCCCACCTACCGTCTTCTACTAGGCCTGCTTCTCTAATTCCTGCATGGCTCTAGGATTGGTAACCAGTGCACTGATTCACTGATCGCTCTCTCTTCTCTCTTTCTCTCCCTTCCTCTATACCAGAGGAGACACGCATCTATAAGGGAGGTAGGTCTAAGAAGTCATATTCTGGTTGGTTAGGAAAGGCTTCAGTGAGCTTATAGAATTGCAAATGCCATTGGGAAGAGGGAAGGAAAAAAGAGAGAGAGAGAGAAGGGGAAGGAAGGAGGGGGAGAAACAAAGGAAAGTGTGAAAGGAATGCATTCTTTGCTTGCGAAACCAACCTCTGGATCTCTGCGTAACACCTGGCTGCGTTCTGCAGAAGCATGTTCTAGAAGCCCTTTTCTGTTCTAAGATTTGTAATTGGAAATGGGATCTTTATTCTCTGAAGCCAGAGTGTAGGGATATATGTTTCTTTTTGTGACAGTTGTTGCGAGGATTGATTATATAGACAGATGGGTAGCGGTAAGAGACAAGACAGCGGTGAGCGGAGAGAGGCGCTTTCCTTCTGATCGATCAGCCTGTTTGTGGGGATTTGCGAGGCCTGCACTGGAGGTGCGCTGAGGGATTGGGTGGTGATGGGGTGCTTTTTCTTCTCCTCTGCAGAGAAGTGTTAGAGGAAGCCGGAGTCCAGGGGTCACCAGGCAGATCTTACGGGTAGGCTCACTGAAGCCGCCTCCATCACAGGCCCACTGTGGTGGTGATTAAAAGAGAAAACATGAGGGCCTGAAGCCTACAGTTGCTGTAGATCCAGATGTGGCCAGAGTGATGAAGTGGACACATTAGGGGAAGCGGTGCCCACGGCTGAGGGAGCCACTGTGAGTTAATCCTCTGAGCCTGTATGTGAGGGCAGCAATGACCGGCTTGTATGTGGGGAGTTTGCTGCGTCCTAAGCCCTGTCGCAAAAGCCCCAGTGGCGGGTGGCAGGGCTTTGCTACCATACTCAAGATATCTGAGGCTCTAAAGGTGACGGCAGTGATTTCCAGTCCTCACTGTAGATCAGGGCCACTAGGGAAGTATTTAATTAATACAGATTCTAAGATTCCATCTCAGATCTGTTGTATGGAACTTTCTGCCAAGGCAAGTCCAGCGCCCCGTTTTGGCCCTATGATCTTGATAAATAGAAGAGTAGAGTAAGACTCAAATCCAAGCCATTGGTAGGGGAACCCCCCCTCCCCCCATACCGATCCTGTGCAATGTCTAGACTTCTGCACTGTAAATCCTATTCGGCATTAAGAGTCATGTAAAACTACGGCTTTAAATTTCATATCTGTTGATTTAAATTATCATATTAGTAATAGGGAAAGCGAAATGAAACAGAGTTTCCATTTCATGCCTAATGAGATGCAAGTTTTGATCTACCAAGCCATCATCAAAATGTGGTCATCACCCACCTCGCTTCTCAAAGGAGGTGCCAAGGAGTATCAGAGTCACCGGGAGCTTCTTAGAAATGCAGACTATTAGGTTCCACCACCTCCCTGTTGTCCCATCCCCAGGTGGTAACTATACACACCAAGTTTGAGAAGCACTGCATTACCCGTATGTTGGAAGCCAGGCACCTTCTGGAGAAATAAACAGGCTCTTGGTCTTGTCCCGGCCGGTGCTAACGTGTAAAGTGATGGCTGGCAGAGCACGGGCTTGGGGTTTCGCCCAGCAGAGTGTCCGTAGGTGGAACTAGGGGTACCTAGAAAATACAGTGTTTGATTTGGTCGCTTTGGTAGAATTAGCATGTATGTTTGCTTACCTTCTGATGCCAGGGTGAAAGGGCTAGAACTGGATCCATTTACCTTGGATCATAAAAACATACATCAGAGCACTTCTCACGTTTGAGCGTGTGTCCAGTGTTTCCTGGTCACGAAGATGTTTATTGTTGAAGTTCTGCTGAGAGGATTTATAAACTGAATTTAAGAGTCAGGTCATGGAATCAACTAAACTTGAATACGTTTCTTGTGCCCTGAAAATAGTTTCTCTGTTACTCATACCCCTTTCCCGATAACTCTTAGGCAGAATGCAATGAACATAGAAAAAAAGCCACGTTAATCGGTAGTCATCGTGGTTGTTAGGATTTGGGGTGTTTTTTTGTAATTAGGCAAGCAATAACTTACTAGCAATAATTGTTTCCTTAAGCAGTAATTTTTAATTTGCTTTTATGAGGCAGAGCCCCGGAGTGTGGCTTGCTGATGAATCGGAGTAACAGAAACCACCTTGGCAAATGGTTTTGTGTATACTGGTATTTTTTTTTTTTTTTTGGTCTGAGCAAGAAAAATCTAAATTTTGCCCAAAGCACACAGGATCTATTTCGGCATCAGCCTGATAATGAGACAGTAATTGGTGTGTAAGCCGTTCATTCTCCCAAGTTTTCTCACGGGGCATAATTTGTCTCTTATTTGTCGGGGATGGGTTCTGAGAAACAACACTCCCATTCACGATGGGCAGAGCAAATGTACTAAAACATTATCATAGCTGGGATTAATGGTCCACTATGGATTTATGTCAAGAATGTTAATGATTTGTTTATGAATAAGTGGGCTTGTCGCATGGTGAAACAGTAGCCTGCAGAATTGCTGAATGGACAGTTTGCTTGCAGAGGATTCTTGGAGGAAATAAACACTCTTGCCAGGCCTTTTGCACCTCTTAAATCGCTACTGTGAATTGACTTCGGAATTTGAAATGGTGGCGTTCACCTCACAAAATCCACTGCTCCCCGTCGCAGATCTTGTAGCTCTCAATTTTCTCGGTATAATTTAGAGAGAAGTATCTTTTAGGATTGACTCTGATTCGGTTTTGTGAAGACTGTGCGAAAATAATGATTTAGTTAGATCTCTCATTGAGAGATCCCGCCCCCGCCAGATTATGGTAACGCATAATCAAACCTTCTTGAAGTGCATGTTAATCTATGGAGGACATGGATGTATGGGAGATTTTAACTGATAGAGAAAAGTTAGTTATTGCTGTGTAGGGTCCAGGAAGTGAAAAATAAATCAAGATTATATAATGATTCATATACACACCCATAGATAGCTGAAAATATATGTATGTATGTATATGTTTGCATATATAATGTGTGTGTGTGTGTGTGTGTAGCTTTCCATGTAAATGTTTATGATGCAATTTAATGATGTGTATTCTAGCTACTGTTTAAACATTCCCTCTTTTATGGGTGATGGTTTCAGCCTTCTCTTAAGAAGAAGTTTAAAGTTAAATGTTATTCTATTCATGTAAAAAAAGATTCATTTCTTTCTTTCTTTCTTTCTTTCTTTCTTTCTTTCTTTCTTTCTTTCTTTCTTTCTTTCTTTCTTTTTCTTTTTGCTTTGGGGTAGTCAAATTTTCCTTGACTTGCATTCAAAGAGTCTTAAACCTTAAATAGCAAAGTAACTCTGTATAAAGTTTTAATTATTTAAAAATTTTTTAAAATGTTTATTTATTTTGAGAGAGGCAGAGTGTGAGCAGGGGAGGGACAGAGAGAGACGGAGACACAGAATCCGAAGGAGGCTCCAGGCTCTGAGCCGTCGGCACAGAGCCCGACCTGGGGCTTGAACCCATGAGAGAGATCATGACCTGAGCCAAAGTCAGATGTTCAACCGCTTGAGCCACCCAGGCACCCCTGTAAAGTTTTAATTATAATCTGACTCGTTTCATACCACAAATATGACCTAAAGGCTATTGATATCTAGACTCCTATATAATCAGAAAAAAGGTGTATAATAGTTTCTTAATAAAAGTGACGTCTGTATTCATCAGACAGAGAGCATTCGTAAGGATTAATTCCCTTGGTTCTTACAGTAGTCCTGGCAGTTTTGTGGCTATAAAACCATGGAGTCGAGCCTCAAATCAGAACCGTTTGTGTCCAGGTAATATGTTCTTTCCACTGTTCAGTGTTACAGGATCAAAGCCCATGTGACCTCGCCTCTCATGTCCCTCTCCCCTTTCTCTGTTCCTGTCATGACGTTCTAGGTAGGTGGTCAAACTTGCCGAATGCTCTTGAAAAAACAAAAGATGGGCACAGATGGCCTTCCAGGAATCAGAGAACTCTTTGACACTATGTAAAAATCTTGTGTAGATCTCTTGCTCCTTGAGTTTTGTCTCCTTCTTCAAGGGGTTCATGATCTTCCAAAGGATCATTTGTCCGTATATCAAATGATTAACTCAGGGCAGGTCTAATCATACTGGCGTGGATGGATGTGTTATGTTTTTTGTCACGTCAGGTTGTGTAGTAAAGATGATTCTGAAGTGCGGAAACTGGTCTTCCTTGTTCTTCCAAGGTGCTCTCTTTCTCTTGAGTCATACCCTATGGAACCTGAACTCCATGCTGAAGTGGAAGCTTTGGCAATAAGCAACATTGATAGACTTGACTTCTGACCATTCTAAATTTCACCCTCTTAGAAGGGACTGAGTACAGGAAAGTTTGGCTCTTCCATTCTAGTACTGTAATGGACCTCAATAAGGTCTGTTGTCATTGAGCAGACGGTTGGATTTCAAATAAAACTGTTAGCAGACACAGATTGAAATTGAATCCAAAGTGTATGGATTGAGCATCAACCATGAACCAGGCACTATTCTCCATGCTCAGGGATGAGATGAATGAGGCCTGGCCAGGATGCTCAAGGAATGCTATGTCCACCCATGTGTATATTGTGATCATGATTCACCTGTGTGCACAGCTCCTTCATATTCTGTTGCTTGCATTTATGTCCATTGGTTGGTAGCACACTAAGCATTTCAAGGTAAGAATGCTGTACCATAAATGCTAAAGTGTAGTAGTATACTACGTATAAAGTACAGTGGGATATTTTATATACGCTATATATTATAGTAGCATATGATCTATGGTATAGAATGTATACATAGTTATATTATTTGTTTTCCTTTTATTCATATATCTTGGCTTTAGGATTTCCTTCTCCCCTCTCCTCCATAGATGTGATTGTAATAAGATTGATTCTGCACGGAGCTAAAAACTCATCCCATTACCCTATAGCCCTACCTTTCACATCAGGAGTTTTTCACCTGGCTCTATTGACCTCAAAGACTGTCACCTTCCAGGACACTGGGTTTCAAATCCTAGTGTTCGTTAGAATCACCAGGGGCTTTTATTAAAAAGGAAGATATCTTGGAGTGACTGGGTGGCTCCGGTGGTTAAGCATCCGGCTCAGGTCATGATCTCACGGTTTATGAGTTCAAGCCCCGTGTCAGGCTCTGCGTTGACAGTGTGGAGACTACTTGGGATTCTCTCTCTCCCTCTCTGTTTCTGCCCTTCCTGTATGCATGTGCACTCTCACTCTCTCTAAATAAATACATAAACTTAAAACAATGGAGATAGCTTTCCCCTACTCAGCAATCTCCTGTTGTAACCAGCCCCCCCCCCCCCCCATTATTCTGAGGCAGAATGGGTTCTGTACCTGGACTTTATAGAGGAATGACCACAAACCTCTGGAATTTTTTCTAAATTTGTATTCTGCTTATTTTTCTAGGGACAGGATCCACAGTTTTGTTTAAGCTCTTAAAAGGGTCTGAAATCCAAAAAGAGTTTATGAGCCACTGTTCTTGTGCCTGGAGTGGCGGACATTAATTGTAACCATACATCTATCACTTTTTGAGCTCGGGAGGTAAATGGATTGAATTCACAGGCAGTGTGATGAAGTCCTATTGTAACTGGAATAAACCGTTTTTACTGTCGGACTAAAAATGTACTACTTTTGGAATACGGTTCTATGTTCGATGTCATTTTTCAATAGCACTTAAAGGTAATAATAGTTGAGGACCAGGTGACATTTACAGAAGGTTTAAATTTATGTTATAAACGCAGAAGTACGTCACTTATGCCTTACCTGAGCCAGATGTGGGGGGATTGCAGACATTTTATGTTCTTATTGTAGAACAGGCAACCTGAAACCCTTTCGGACAATGAGCTATCCCAACCCAGTATCCCTGGGAGTTTTGCATTTCTGCCAGACTCCTCACCTGCCATTCATTTTCATAGAAGTAGAGTGGTAAGGAGGCTTTAATAACTCAAAGCAGGCACAGTGCTAGTATGGATGAAATAATCACGTCCTCAAAGTAATTGACTCAGATTCCGAGAACAATGCCGCTTTGAGGTTCAAAGAGAGAAGTGAATAAAGCCGAATCGATGCCTGCCCTGGATTCATAGCCTTGTCGATTCTTGAAAACATCCTGGTAATGAGGACTTTTTGCAGAGTAGTGGTAAGAACCTCAAAATCTTCAGATATGTTTTCTGTGCTCCTAGACAGTCAAATTAATAGGTAGTTTTTCTTTGGGGATTAGGTGTGCTTTTCTCTTTAAGAAATATTTGACAGTTGTTCCCCGGAATTGTCAGGGTCCTCTCTGTGAGTGAAGAGACAAATAATTTAAGTGCCAGCCTCACTTCCGTGTCTCTTCACATAATGGCAGGTGGCAGGGAGGAAGCACAGGCCTAAAAATACCGTGGGAGCTGCAGTAATGTGGCTTTGGCTGGTTAAGACAGGAAAGATTTTTCATCTCCCGCGTCGGAAAAAAAAATGCCATTGAAGCAAAAATGAATGTGATGTGTCATTAAGAAGATGCAGGTCAGGGGGCGCCTGGGTGGCTCAGTGGGCTGAGCATCCGACTTCGGCTCAGGTCACGATCTCGCGGTCTGTGAGTTCGAGCCCCGCGTCGGGCTCTGGGCTGATGGCTCGGAGCCTGGAGCCTGCTTCCGATTCTGCGTCTCCCTCTCTCTCTGCCTCTCCGCTGAAAATAAATGTTAAAAAAAAAAAAAAAAAGAAGATGCAGGTCAGAACTGCAAGGAGATACCTGGCACCGCGCACCCAGTGTGACGGCTCCTATCAAAAAGAAAACCCAAAAATAACAAGTGTTGGCGAAGATGTGGGGAAGACGGAACGCTCGCCTGTCCTGGTGGGAACGTGAAATGATACGGTCTCTGCGGAGAACGGTACGGCAGCTCCTCAGAAAGTGAAAAATAGGACCGCCCTATTATCCAGCAATTCCATTTCCGGGTATATACCCAAAATAAGCGAAAACAGGGGTTCACAGCGATACTCGTGTGCCCGTTTTTGCCATAGCATCATTCACAGAGGCTGAAACGTGGAAGCTACTCTGGTCCACTGTTGGATGGGTGGCTAAACAAAATATGGCAGATACGTATGGAACGTAAGTCGGCCTTTGGAAGGGAGGAAGTTCCAACACATGCAGCAGTCGGCATTGACCTTGAGGACACGCATTGTGCTAAGTGAAGTCAGTCAGTCACAAAAAAGACAAATGCCGTATGATCCCACTCGTCTAAGGGAGCAGAAAAGCCAAAATCAGAGGCAGAAAGTAGAATGGTGGTTGCCAGAGCCCGGAGGGAGGGAAAAATGGGACGCTATTGTTTAATGGCGACGGTTTCATTTTTGCAGGATACAAAGAGTTCTGGTGTGGGAGGGCAAAGGTACCTCATGCCACTGACCTGTATAGTTAAAAATGGTTGAGATGTTGGAGCGCTTGGGTGGCTCAGTCAGTTAAGCATCCAACTCTTGACTTTTTCTCAGGTCATGATCTCGCGGTTTGTGAGTTCAAGCCCCGCGTGGGGCTCCGGGCTGACAGTGCAGAGCCTGCTTGGGATTCTGTCTCCCTGTCCCTCCCCCACTTGCTCTCTGTCTCTCTCTCAAAACATAAAGAAATAAAAATAAACTTCAAAAAAAAAAAGACTTAAAAATGGTTAAGATGGTAAACTTTGTGTTGTGTGTATTTTATCACAATAAAAAAAGAAAGAAAAAGAAAATGATTTAAAGATGTTTTCACACAGCTTTAGAAAAATGTCTTTCTTAACTTCCTTGTCTCTTGGGGGCCAGAGATCTTTTGGAAATGATAACGCAGAGTGCAGAGACTTAGGTCAGGCCGCGGTCTGCCAACGAGGACGCCTCAGGGAGCGCTCGACATAGGGAAATGGTTACTGCCTTTAGTTACCAAATATTTGTTCAGCGTCCCTCTGTGCAGGGTGTTGGCTAACGTGTGGAGTAGAACTCAAAACCAGATCTGTGCGTTCTTCTTGGTGAATCGGATAGTTCTACCCGTTCAAGATGCGTCTTTGTCCAAATAATTGAAATAGTCTGAGTCTTTTGCTTTGTTTTGTTTTGGAAACAGTGGCACTTTCATAGTAAGAGATTTCATGACGTCGAAAGGTGGAAAAAGAAAAGCCAAACTCATTAAGACTCTGCTTCATGCTCTGGTGTGTATTCTGTATTCCATTTTTTTCTCTGCGTGCGTACATAGGCACACACATACAGGAAACTGGCAATACACTGTTTTGTGACCTGCTCATTTGGGTTGAGATACGTCATTTGACATAATTCCATGACCATATGAATGGTTCTCTGGGTTTCTAATGGCTGGGAAGAAGCTTAAGCGGTTGTTAGATGATTTGGTGAACGTCATGTCATTCTGATGCTAGAGGTAAAATTTAGTTATGAAACAAAAAAGCAACGTGGTAGAAATACAAGAATATGGAGACAGACACATAGCAGAGTGGACGCTGGAGCTCAGGCTGCTGTCAGAGGCCACGGCAGTGGCAGCTGATAAACATGGGAGGTTTGGGGGCAAGAGACCTAGGGGGCAAGAGGCCTTGTGTCCTTCTTGGATGCTGAGCCTTGTCAGAGGGTCTGTTTCTGAGTTATTTATATTCGCCCAGCAAGCATGCCCTGAGTGCCTACCATGTGCCTAGCACTGTGCTTAGTTACTGGTAAGACTGGGTTAAAAAGCCCTTTTAATTTCCCCAGAGGAGCTGCTGGTATAGTGGGGGAGGCAGACACAGTCATTTGCAGAAATGCTCCAATGTTCCAATGCATAGAGATTTGGGTCAGGTTCTCAGCAGTGAACTCAGAAGGCCTTGGAAGGAGAGCGTTCCTTTACAGTGTCTCTATGGTATGGGGTCCATAGTGATGCTAATTCAGGCATCACTTATTCTCTCAGTGTCTTTTTGATAAAAAGGAAACAAAAATAAAACCTTGGGATACACTTCTCCAAAACAGCTCTTGGTACAGATTCATATTTGATTATTTGAGTCTGTAAATAAGGGAGGTGCAGGCAGGTGCACTTACCTAGGAAGGAATTATAATCACTTCACAGATGGCCATGGCCTCCCTGCCTGCTGGTCCCAGGATGAGTTGGGGGAGTGAAGCAACAGAGTGGCCACTTAGCTAAATATCTTCGCAAATGAACCGAATTCCCTTCTCCAACTTCTCCCTAGTGGTGGACACTGTGCCTCCTGCCAGAATGAGGAGAAGCAAAACTGAGTTTCAAGTTGATCTCCTACAAGTGTCAATAACAGCACAGTTACCTTAAAATTATGTGTGTGCGTGTGTGTGTGTGTGTGTGTGTGTGTGTGTGTGTGTGTGTAGGGGGTCATAATCTCACGGTTGGTGGGTTTGAGCCCTGCATCGGGTTCTGCACTGACAGTGTAGTGCCTGCTTGGGATTCTCTCTCTCCCTCTGTCTTTGCCCCTCCTCTGCTCTCTCTCTCTTTCTCTCTCAATAAACATTTAAAAAGATTACGTGTATTTTGTGTATGTGGCATATTGGGAACATTTTATTTGATCTTGACATTAAGTTTCTTTTTTTTTTAAATTTTTTTAACGTTTATTCTTGAGACAGAGAGAGAGCATGAATGGGGGAGGGGCAGAGAGAGAGGGAGACACAGAATCTGAAACAGGCTCCAGGCTCTGAGCAGTCAGCACAGAGCCCGACACGGGGCTCGAACTCACAGGCCGCGAGATCATGACCTGAGCCGAAGTCGGACACCCAACCGACTGAGCCACCCAGGCACCCCTTAAGTTTCTTTTTTAAAAAAATGTTTATTTATTGGGCACCTGGGTGGCTCAGTGGGTTAAGCATCTGACTTCAGCTCAGGTCATGATTTCACTGTTTGTGAGTTTTCGCCCTGGGTCAGGCTCTGTGCTGACAGCTCAGAGCCTGGAACCTGCTTCCACTCATCTGTGTCTCCCTCTCTCTCTGCCCCTCCCCTGCTCATGCTCTGTCTGTCTATCTGTCTGTCTCAAAAAAAGAAACATTAAAAAATTTTTTAAAAAATGCTTATTTATTTTGAGAGGTGGGGAGAGGCAGAGAGAAAGAGAGAGAGAGAGAGAGAAAGAGAGAGGGAGAGAAAGAGAGAGGGAGAGAAAGAGAGAGAGAATCCCAAGCAGTCTCCGTGCTGTCAGTGCAGAGTGTAGTTCTGGTCTTGAACTCACAACCTGAGAGATCATGACCTGAACGGAAATCCAGAGTTGGACGCTCAACCAGCTGAGCCACCTGGGCACCCAAGTTCCTTTGATATATAATATGTGTTTGATTACATAGGTGAGTTCTGACTTGTAGAATACTGAAATATTATTGTAATACTATTAGAATTGATTGGCTTTGATGGAGAAATATTTTTATATTTTTATATTTATTTTTAATTAGAAATTTCACGTTTATTTTAAAGAGATATATTCTTTGGAACATTAAGCAGCTTTTTAAAAGTCCAGTCATAGAATTCATTTGCAGATTTCATAAGTCCCAAACCTGCCTGCTTAAGGAAGCATACTCTAATCAGTCTTAGTTTTTACTTTCTTTTCTGTGTCCTTCTTATCTGAAAAATCTAATGTTGTTATTTTATTGTAGCCAACCACAAAAATGCATATTTATTAGAAACCTGCTATGAGCCAGGTACTGTTCTAGTTACCAGGACAACAGCACCAACACAATCCTGATGGAGAACAAGAGAGTTCTTGCTCTTCAGCGTTGATGTTTCCCATGTTGGAAGACATATAATAAATAAATGTACCATCAACAATTGAGAATGTTATAAGACATGAGATAATAATATAATGTAAGCTAACATCAGGTAGTGCTAGCACTGTGTAGAAGATACAATGAGGTAATGTGATACTTAGCTCAGGAGGAGAAGTAAGGCCTCTCTGAGAAGGTGCTCCTTGAACTTGAATAATAAAAAAGGCAGTTGTCTCATGAATATTTAGGGGAGGTACATTGTAGGCAGAAGGGACGGCACCTACCGGGGCTTTAGTTTGGGAACAAGCTTGGTCACAGTGTCTAGAACATTGACAGGGAACAGGGTCGAAGAGGAAGCAGAGGTTGGAAAAGTAGTCAGGGGTTAGAGCTTGTCAGCAACGGTAGGGAGTTTGGGATTTTATGCCATGAGTGATGGGGAGCTGATGGAGGGTTTTAGTGGAGGGTTGGCCTATGATCTGTTATTTCAGAAAAAGGATTATCTCACTGGTATTTTAGAGGACAGGTTGTAGCAAACACAAGTAGAGGCAGGAAGGCCAATTATGAGGCTGTTGCACCAACTCTAGAAGAGAGATGTTGTTCTATAACAGGGGAGGTGGTGAGTGGTGGGTGGATTTGGGACCTATTTTGAATAGAGATTCAATAGACTTATCAATAGATCGGGAGTGGACTCTCATAGAGAAATCAAGAGTGTTTCCTAGGATTTTAGTTTAAACAAATACATGGATGGCAGTACCATTTGTTGAGATTGGAAGGACTCAAGAGAGAAGATGGCATATTTTTAGACAAAGATCTGTGTGTTCTGTTTGGCCATATTAATTTTGACATACTGGTTCAGATTCAAATTAAAGATAATGAGAAGCCAAGTGTGTGTGTGTGTGTGTGCGTGTGTGTGTGTACTAATTCAGATCACAGGTGAGAAGTCTTGTCTAGGCATATGTGTTTGAGAGTTACTGAAAAATAGCTAGGATTTAAAACCACAGAGCAGAATGACCTTACCCTGGAGAGAATGTGGGCAGAGAGGTGGTCTGTGAACAGAGCTCCTTTGCTGGCTACTCCTGTACTAGACCTTGAAATGATTTATTACCACATCAACTGCTGCTGAGGACAGCTGTTGAGAACATATTATTGTTTTACACTTTGTGAATGTTTGAAAGCTATTTATGCTGCATACAAAAGTCCCTAATAAATAATGAAAGCTTCATGTAAAAATCCCATGTGTTTTATTTTGTATCTTCCTAGTACAACGGGAAGGATAATAAATTTGTGGATGATTTTTTTTTGCATTTTTTTCCAAGAAATACTTGTTTGAAACGTTAACAACACTTTCTTAACAGGCGAGTTTTTATTCCTTCCTGTTACTTTAAACCTGAAAGCTATCAGGATTTTTGTTTGTAACTCATTGGATTTGCATCACGAATTCAGAAAAATTTCATTTCAGTTGTTGTGGTATCACTCCTTTATAACCTTGGATTTGGAACCAGAATACTGGATTTCCAATGGATTGAGTTTTTCAGGGTTGTCTTTTGGTTTTAGTAAAAGAATGAAATGCATATGAAATGCTTGTAACACATGAAAGGAAAAACAATGATTCAATAAATAGCAACCTTCCATGATCTGAAGAATTGCAAAGAAAACGTACAGTTTAGGTAAGGCATTGGTGCCCTCATCCCCCTAGTCTGTGAATCTCAGAAATAAAAGCAAGGTGAATTGTGTTAGTTGTCCTCAGTTATGGTAAGAAATTTTAATCTCGCTGTGGTACTGGGTTGTAATTGTTTATCATCTAACGCAATATGTTTAACACTGTGCATTGTGTCTATAATTTTACTTACTTTGTATTTGACACCTATGGTGGTAATTTTTGTTTTATTGGTGCCATTAAAGAAGTATATGATTTATAGTATACAATTACAGAAGGTCATTAGAGCATAACCCCTAATTACTGTTCTTAAGTGGTTCCACATTCTTGCAATGTATCTCTTATTTTTGAGTTTGTTGGAGCCAAATTAGTATAGTAATGCCTAATGACTTTTCACTGGATAGTGGGTGTAATTTCCAGAGTGCTTTATAACAAACACACACAAAAATAGTATCCCAAAAGCCTTTTCTTTTCTTTAGTAATTTTGTTATATATTTTTTATTTTTGCAGCTTTCCATGTACCAATGAGGGTTACCAATTTTCATTTATATCAATTAAATCAACATTATGATTTATATAATTCACATTCTATGCATGCCTTTCTTCAATTTCTAAAAGTGGTTTGTTAGTGTCTCATAGTATTTTCTGTCATTTTTCTTTTGAAATTTGAATATTTTGTGTTACATATTTTGATTTGTGTCTTATTTGGCACATAAAGACACATGATCATTGCAGTTTAAGTGAACAGTGTACTCTTTGTCAATATGCTATAATAAATGTCTGTATCCAAAGGTTGATATTGTCTTACTTTTATGTCTATTTGCCATCCTTTTGTTTTTAACTCACTTGTATAATAGTATATCAATGTTACTTACTATAATGTTCTAATAGTAAAAATTTAGTGAGAGATCTATATCAGCTCTCAGCAAAGCACATAATGTACATTTTTTATAATCCTTACAAAAACATTGGAAGGTAGGTATCTCACTGTATCCTTAAAAGAAGTGAAATGCAAAACATACACATAATTTGAATAGGATTGAATAATTAATAATGGGTGAGGCTGGGGTTTTAACCCAGGTCTATCTGCCCTTGAAGTCTGTTCTGCATTGTCTCTGAAGACAGTTTTTTTGGTTTTGTTTTTTAAGTTTATTTATATATTTTGAGAAAGAGAGTATGTGCAAAAGGGCAGAGGGAGAGAAAGAATCCTCAGCAGGCTCCGCACTGTCATCACAGGGCCCAACTCAAGGCTGGAACTCATGAACCATGAGATAATGACTTGAGCTGAAGTCAAGAGTTGGATGCTTGACCAACTGAGCCACTCAGGTGCCCTTCTGAAGGCAGTTCTATAAGCAGTTTGATATTGAGTTGTATGTAACCCAGTCTGAGAAACTTTAACAAGATAATTTGACCCATTTATATTTACTGTTACACCTGCTGTGAGTAACCATTTTCATCATCTTGTTTTGAGCTTTGTTTTTTACATGCTTCCTTATACTGCACATTTTAATTATGTTTAATCTTGTTTTCTCCAATGATTTAGAAAGTATAGACAATTTTTTATCTTTGAAAGTATAGATTCTTAATTATCTTTGAAGATTGTTTTTGAAAACCTTAACCTATATTTATTTTCTTAGTAAAGTTAACCATGAAATTGTTACTTTGATTTTTACTCCCTTTAAGTATAAAATGGAATTCAGCAAACTTGCATTTTCTTCTTTGCTTTTCAGTCTTTGAAAATACAAACTAAGGGTTTTATACCCTGGTTATTATTGTTTTTTGCATTATACATCTTTACTTTCAAGAAATAGTTTTGAGTTTTATCTTCAGTAGATTTATCATATTTATATATTAATAATTCTTTAGATTCATCTTGATGTTTAAATGTTTTAGTGATCAGTCCTCCTATATTACACCTTTCCTATTATTGGATTCTTAATTTTGATACTTCTCTTCCTTTGCATTTTTCAGTACATTTATAAGGAAAGAAGGAAATATGGGTGAAATATATTCTAAATACTTGCATTCCATATAAATGGCTTCTTGGATGGATTATTTATTGTATTTTTTTAAATCAAAACTTGGTATACTCTGGCTGTAAATATAAAAAGACATAATCCCAGGGCTATTCATTGCAACACTGAATTAGCAAAAGCCTGAGAATATCTCAAAATCCATAAGGAAGGGACCAGTTTAATAAAGTATCAAATAGACTTGCTCTGAGGAATATGCAGCTGTGAAAAGAAGTTAAGAATAATCTCTAGGACATACTGCTAAGATAAAAAACAAGTAAAATGGGGAAGACTGTTTATCGTATCTTAATTTTTAAGGAAGGAATGGAGAAATATGAATATATATGTGTATACATATGTAGTATGTATATGCAGTAGTGTGTAACATGATAAAGTAAAGAACTAAAAAATATAGGGTTATTATGGAAGAAGGAGGGACAGGGTAGAGGGGCTGGAGATAGAAGCCAAAATTTTATAAATATAGAAAAATTTTGCAAATATTTTACGTAGTTAGAGATAAATGTAAAGCAAAATAAAATGTTTAATCTGTAAAGATTGAAAGAAATATTTGAGCAGTGGAGGAAACTCTGTATCAAGTTGGTGATTTAATCTTACAGAAAATAATTCATCTGACTGACATTTATTAGTGAGATTTAACCTAAAAACAAAGAAAAAAATCTGCAAAGAGATCTTAAAATGGCTTTAGTAGCAATTTGCTTTACTGATCTTTTTATAGTAATGAAATTGACATTTTTATTCTGAGCTGAGTGTGTATGTTTCTCCGTACTCCTGTATAATGTATACATGTATGTATGCAAAGCGTGTATGTATATGTATTCATAATACATGTACACGTAATCATTGTTTTATTCTAATACTATACAGCATTTTTCCCATTACCCCTTTACTTTATCCTGTATGTTTATAACTCACACTCACATATACCAACAGATATGTAGTAGGATATATATAATATTTTATTATATATATTTCATATACATTATAAAATAAAGCAAATTAGTAATTGTGCTAATGTGACTAAAGAGCCAAAATTTTAGTAAGTGTACATTCCAAGAATTAAATGCGAACCTGAATCCTAAATTTGAATAGGAAATACGCTTGTTTTCCAGATGTTCTTTCAATTCTCACATTCTCCTTAGCTTTTAAATTCTGTTTCTTAGAGGTGATGTCATCTTACATGCTATTGAACTTGCAAAAATGGCTTTCTAAAAGTTTCTTCAAATTCCTATATAAACAATCTATGAAAACTTGCCTCTTTATTTAAGCTTTTAGAATTGTATTTTCTTTCTCTTGTTCTGGGGTATTTTTCAAAGGCTCTGTGTTGTTACTTCTTTTTATAAGAGAAATACCGAAATTCATAAAGATTGAGGTAGTAATAAATCTTAGGTCTTCTGTTGCTTTAAACCAATTAGTTAGTTTTTGTGTGTATGTGTCATTTTTTTCCTCTTCTGACCTTGAGATTAAATAGCCATTTTGAAATTATTTTTTGAAAACTCAGAAGGCTCAATATTCCCTTGGAATGGCTGTAGGTCTGCTCTAAGCCCAGAACAACAAATTAAATTTAATTCCCTCCTAGAATTTTCATTAGGTTTTCTGGACCATAGCTCAGTGGCAAGGGACTGGAGATTATTCTTGTTATGCATGGAGGTAATAAGTCCTCTTTGACAGTGTCTTTCCATCTTTCCATTCCACAATTTCAATACTCCCTCACAATATTGCTGGGCCCTCTTGGGAAGCCATTTTGAAGGTAGCATATGGCTTCTCTTTCATTTTGTGAAATCAGTGTTTAATTTGGCTGGGGGCAAATTGTACTTGACATTAATTCTACTTGTTTTTATTTGTGGAACAGCAACTCTGAAAGGTCATTTTCCAATAAGGCTACAATATAATTTTATTAAGTGCATTCTGTTTATGGCACGGTAATTAAATTCTTCACACACACACACACACACACACACACACTCACTCACTCACTCACACACGACATCACAAATAACAAAAACCAGCCCTTTTCTGTAGTTCTCCAGAGACCTGACCCGCAAGAGTAGCGATAGTATCATTTGGGTTTATTGGTGGTCTGTGTGATAGGCTGACACTGGCGGCACATTTGTTGGTAGATGGAGTCTAATTCCACTCCCCTTGAATCTGGCTTGGCTTTATGACTTGACCAACAGGATATGGTGGAAGTAACTTTCTGAGACTCCTGAGGCTGGGTCAGGAGAGGTGTTACCAGGAACAACAGCTTTTGCCCAGGCCTTTCTGAACATGCTCTCTGTGAGCGCTGAGCCACCAGGTAAGAGAGTCTGACTACCCTGAGCCCATCCTGGGGAAACCATGTGCAAGGGTTCTAGCCAACTTGAACCCAGCTTTTCCACCCGTCCCTGCGAGGGCACCTGGCATATGAATGAAGCCACTTGGACCAGCCTGTTCAGTTCACCAGCCGAATAGCACTGAGCCATCTCAGCCAGTATGAGTAGAACAAAAGGATCACCCAGCTCAACTTGGATCAAATTTCCAATCAACAAAATTGTGAGGTTTAGTAAAAAAAAAAAAAAAAAAAAAAAGATGTTGTTTTAAGCCACTAAATTTTAGGATAATTTGTTATGCAGTAAGAGATAACCAGAATAGAATATGTACACTGATCTCTTCAATGCAGGTTGAGTATGACGAATCAATAGCATATCGAAGAGGCAGCATGGAATTAGGAGCTGGGAGATATGGGTCTAAGTTCCCGTATTATTTCCCAGTGATTTGTGGGGCTGTGAGCAAATTACCTGATCCCTCTAAACTGATCCCTCTAAATTTTTTAAGATATAAAATGGAGAGATATAAAAAAGAGAATTGACCTAAATAATAGTAATAACAACAAGAATAATACATCTCAATATAACTCAATACAATAAAGTCAAACACTTATTGATGCAATTGTGACAGGCACTGAACAAAGTGTTTTAATGCATGATCTAATTTAATTCCTGCACCAACCCTGTACATTATAGGTGTTATTATGATTAATACCAGTATACAGATGGAAAAACAGGCTTAGATAAATCAGTATTGCTCTATGCAATACTCCTTTTAGCCTCTAGTCTTACCTATGCTGTTTCTAAGATTCTTCAAATTGTTGCTTGTGAATCAGTTTCCTATTTATGATAGTTCAAGAATAATTTCTTTTTTATTGTACCAAAATAAATTTCATAGTTATAAAGTCATACAAAATCAGTCATGTAAAGAGACTACATTGTGTTCAGTGCCCTTGATTCCGAAGTTATTACTGTGTTGGGACAAAAGGAAGAGCTAGAAATGTCAAAAGGTCCTCCTTTTGTTCTTTGGGTGTGTTGTAAGGAAGTCATACTAGAAAGTGTCAGACACAACTTACAAACCAGAAACAGACTAAAGCAGCTGACCCATAGTCCATAGAAATGGCTGGCGGAGAGGGTAGAAAAGGTACTCCCTCCAAGACTAGCTAGTGAACGATCTTGTATATGGAAAGAACTATTTCTACATGTTAGTTATTAGTAAAAAATAAATTCCCCCTACACTTTTGTATTTTTTAAATATCCCCTGTTGTCTTCTAATAATTTTTTCTTTGTCTTTATACTCTTATTTATATAATGTGTGTTCATCCTCATGGAAGGAAGGAAGGGAGGGAGGGAGGAAAGGAGGAAACCAGGAAAACCACTAACAAAGGCTGGGTGACTCTAATTTGTCAGGCATTCTACTAGGTGCTAGCACCTATGCTATGAGCATAGCACGTATGTTATTTCTGGTTTGAATTTTAAAGCATTTAATATTAAAATTTTTGAGACTGATTTGGTTTTCCAAAGCTCTGTGGCTAGTAGAAGATAGAACTGGATTTTGAATCCATCTAAATTCCTGTTTCTGACAATACGCCTCACTATCTCTCATAAGCCTGCTTTTTGGTTGGCAAGATTTATTTTACTTACATTTGACTTACCAATTCTTCTAAAAATCCTAATCCAATTTAAGAGCGCTGATTCACATATTGCATGCCATTCCCTGGTGCTCTGAACTTATTAATTTTGGGTGAAGTATTAAGAGTGTCTAAATATAAGCTCATGAATGAACTTGCTGAGCGGATTGAAAAATATCCCTAAGCCCGTTAGGTCTTAGTTGCAGGGTACAGATTGGCTGTTGAACGCACATTTACTCATGGCGAAGATCTCTCTGAGGCACTGACGGATGGATGTATCATTTTGTGCGCCTCAGTGGGACTTCCTTTATGTATGGAGCTGGTCACTGCACTGTGCCAAATGGGCCCTGGGAGAGGAATCCGGTTGTATAAGGATTTCCTTCCTTTCTTGTGACCGAGTATGTTTGCATCCTTGGAAGCACTCTCTTTGCAGACCACTGGGCCATGTGGCTAAGTGGCTGGCTACCTTCACTTGTCTAGCCCAGTTGTTGCTAAAGGGGATGGTTTTGCCCTCCTCCCAGGAGGTTATTTGACAACGATGCAACTGGGGATAACTGAGATGCAGAGACTGAGATGCAACTGGGGATAACTGAGATGCAGAGACTGAGATGCAACTGGGGATAACTGAGATGCTGCTCAACATCCAGCCACTCCCCACAACAAAGAATTACGAAGCCAACTGTGTTTTCATTATTGCTTCACTAACGGCCATTGAAGACATTTTCCCCTAATAACACCTTCCCCAGTGAACTTTTGTATACTGTATGATTATTTATGTACGTAGTTGCCTCTGTCCTTTGTACATAAAAAGAGCAAGGCTTTTTTTTTTTTCTAGCCACCAAAACCCATTTTTTGCCCCCATAGGGGCCATACAGCCCCCCCTTGGGGTTGCCCGCTCCAGTGAACCACCTTGGGAAGTGAGAGGTGAGAGGCTTGGAAAGAACCCAGTCCACAATTAATCCTTGAGTGAGATAGGACAAAAACCAAAACAACAACAGTGAAACGGGAAGAGCCAGTATGCCTAGGAAATTAAGGAGGATGTTGGGAAGCAAAGTGTCTGTTCGATGCAGTGCCATCATCAGTCAGCTCTGAGTTGCAGATGGCTGGAAGCAGGTGGTTCTCGCTCTCTCTTCCTCCAGATCGTCAGTAGGCAAACGAACCCCCAAGTTGTCCCTCACAATCTGCAGATAGGAACTCGAGGATCGTATCGTGTCTGTACCTGCCCATCTTCCCCGTGGTTGGTCGATGAGTGAGCATCTCTGTTTCCTTAATTCGTCCTAACAGAACTCAGTGGTACCTGTTCAACGTCTGGCAGTGTGCCCAGTCCTGCGGTGGCCCACAGGCAGGCAGACGTGGACGTGCCCTCCCTCCCCCGCCGCAGCCTGGGTGTAGCCCAGTGTGGCCAAGCTCTCGTTATCCGTCTAATACAACCAACGGCACTTTGATACCTTGTGCCGCCTACACCATTTTTTTTTATGTTTTTTAAAATTTATTTTGAGAGAGAGAGAGAGGGAGAGCACGCACAAGTGGGGAGGGGCAGAGAGAAGGAGAGAGAGAATCCCAAAAAGGTTCTGTGCCATCAGCGCACAGCCCGATGTGGGGCTTGAACTTAGGAACTGTGAGATCATGACCTGAGCAGAGATGCTCAACCTTTTGGGTCACCCAGGCCCCCACCTCCACCATTTTTTCCTACCTGGATGCTAATGAAGTATTTGCTTCCTAGTATCATGAAATCAATACATCTTGTTAGGTACATTTATTTAAAAAGGAATGTTTATGTCATTGCCTTACCTGGAAAACCCACATCATTGCCATAAATAGAAGGAAATGATCAAAACGAAGTGGGAAAAAATTATTCACGGGATATTATTATTTTCTGAAGGCTCTGCGCTTGGAGCCAGTACTCTTTGGGCTAAAACAGAAGATTTATAATATTTATTTTTTGGACAGAGAGAGAGAGAGAGAGAGAGAGAGAGAGAGGGGGAGAGTGTGCATGAGTCGGGGAGGGGCGGAGAGAGAGGGAGACACAGAATCTGAAGGAGCTGCCAGCACAGAGCCTGACGGGGGCTCGAACTCACGAACCATGAGATCATGACCTGAGCCGAAGTCAGACACTCAACCAACAGAGCCACCCAGGCGCCCCTAAAATACATTTTCTTATATGCAAGAAAGATGTATATGCAAGAAAGCTGTTTAGGAAATACTGCCACCAAACTGAGACTGTCTCCTTGATACGAATTGAAAGTGAATTGAAGTGGGAGTGACTTTCTCATGGGGAGATGGAAACCACAAAGTGCCCTGAAAAATCATCTCATGTGCCCCAAGGGTCTCACTCCCACTTTGGGAAACACTTATTAGCTCAGCCCCCCGGCTAACTTTGTGCCCTTTCCTTGGCTGCCCCCCATCCCGTGCGGCCGCATCAACAGTCCCATCGTAAGTACTTGAGGCTTCTTACTTTGTGTGGCTAGTCCCAAGCACCGTGCCTGGTCCTGAGCGGCAGCTCGGTGTTTACCTGGCACTTGCATGATGGAATGACGGTGCGTCCTCACTCTGTGTGGCCCCGGGTGGTCCACAGGTGGCATTGCCGTGACTTAGGGCCGAGGGCCCCTCCGTGGGCACGCGCTTGGCGAGCAGAGCTTCGGTGGCTCCACCTGCCATTGGCTGAGGGTGTCCTTGTGCGAGGGCAGCCTACACAGCCACACCAGCTGCGTGGTATAAAGGGAAAGGAGGTGCAGGTTAATCGATAAGGAGGGACTTCCTGCTTCTCAGGTACACCTCGGATGTGTTCTCTTTGTTCTGAGGGGCACTTACCTGTAGTTGTCATTGAGGGAAATCTCTTCTTGAAGAAGAGAAAGGGACTTGACGTAAATATTCAAAAGCATGCTTACCAAAGACCAGGGAGATTTAAGGCACGATTGTTTCATAAAATCATCTCTTGTTGCAGGGTGAGGATGTGAAAACCAACATTTCTTTGGCAAAACAGAGTCCTGAGTGGTGCTGCCTCCCTGCCCCTCCTTCCTTTCTTTATTTCCTCCTGTCCTCTCCCCTCTTTCCTTCCTGAATCCTTCCCCTTCTTTTGTCCCTTCCCCCTTCCTTGTCCTTCCCCTCCAATTCTCCAGTCTTGCACATGTCCTCTTTCTCGGTGGGAGCGCTGGTTGACCTTATTAGCAAACACCAGGGAATGAATGGAAGCTGTTCACAGAAAATTAAAGCAGGAAGGGTTCAGAGTCAACTCCTCACATCTCTGTGTCTTTTTGAAAATTTATTTAATATTTATAGTTTATTTGTTATTTGAGAGAGAGAGAGAGGGCAGGGGAGGGGCAGAGAGAGAGAGCGGGAGAGAGAGACAGAGAGAGAGAGAGAGAGAGAATCCCAAGCAGGCTTCGCACTGTCGGTGAAGCACCCGATGTGGGGCTCAAACTCACAAGTCGTGAGATCGTGACCTGAGCCAAGATCGAGAGTCAGACACTGAAACCGACCGAACCACTGAGGCGCCCCTTCACGTCTCTGTTTCAAAGCTGAAGAAGCCTGTAGGGAATGAATAACTATGCTCAGTCACATGCTCGTGTGGCTGTGATCGTGTGTATTTGGTGACTTGTAATTTGTGACGTGCGTCGGGACTGATGAGGTAATGATGGTTTGAAAAACCAGTAGGAACAAGGAGGAATAGGAACAGTACCAGTTTGTCCTTCGGCAAATATTTTTTGAGCCACTTCAGTGGAGGGATGGGGCAGACGCTGGATGAGAACAAACGGAGCGGAACTGGGGCCAAGAAATTTAGGAAGCTCGGTTTAGCTGTGCAAGAGACGAGAGAAATGAGAAAATGACGGGGGTGGGCTCAGTCAAGAGAGGGTTTTTCATGTCTTCGTGCTTCTGGACGTGAGCCTTTGTTGGGGGGGGGCATAAACACCGCGAGGGTGGAGAATGGCCAAGCTGACATCCCTGCGCAGACAGGAGGCAATGGGATAGGTGTGCAAGTGGATGGATCATCAACGCCTAGGGGCACAGGCTGGCATGTGTAGAAACACGATGCAAGACAGGGTCTCCCCAGCCAGTCCTGGGGTGTGTGCACTTAGAGGACCTCTCCTTTGTGGGCATCCACTCCCTCAGAGGAACTGGAAGTCTGTCATTTCCTGGTGCTGCTGTAATGAGGTACCACAAACCAAGCGGTAAATATGTATTTATTTGTCATAAGGAATCGTTTCATGCAATTAAGGGAGGCCGAGAAGTCCCAAGAGATGCGGTTGGCAAGCTGGAGACCCAGGAAAGCTGATGGTGTAAGTTCTAGTCTGAAAGTGGGCAGGCTCAAGACCCAACAAGAGCTGATATTTTGGTTAGGGTCCAAAACCAAGACAAGATCAGTGGTTTAGCTTGAGAGAGTCAGACAGGAGGCACTCTCTCTCACCTGAGAGAGGGTTTTTTTGTTCTGTTAAAGTCTTCCCGGTACCCGAGTGGCTCGGATGGTTAAGACTCTTGATTTTGGCTCAGTTCATGATCTCACAGTTCATGAGTTCGAGCCCCACATCAGGCTCTGCACTGATAGAGCGGAGCCTGCTTACAATTCTGTCCCTCCCCTGCTTGCTCTCCAGCTCTCTCAAAATAAATAAAAATAAACTTAAAAAAGAAAAAGTCTTCAACTGATTGGCCAAGGCTCACGCACATTGGAGAAAACAATCTGTTTTACTTGGTATGCTGATTTAAATGTTAACCTCATCTAGAAACACCCTCACAGAAACACAGAGTAATGTTTGACCAAATATCTGGGCACCTCACAGCCCAGTCAAGTTGACACATAAAATGAACAACTACAAGTGGCTTAAAATAATAACTTGTTCCCACACAGTTTTGGAGGCCAGACGCCTGAAATCCAGGTTATCAGCAGGGTTGGATTTTCTTGGTGGTTCTGAGGGAGGATCTATTTCATGCCTCTTCCCATCTCTAGCTTCTGGTGATTGCTGGCAATATCCATGACATTTCTTGACTTATAGAGGTATCACTCCAAACATCAGCCCTGTTGTCACAGGGCACACTCCCATGTGAGTCTAAATTTCCCTCTTCTTAGAAGGACACCAGTCATTGGGGTAAGGCCCACCCTAATGCAGCGTAACCTCACTTTCACTTAATTACATCTGCAAACGCCCTGTTTACAAATGAGGTTAAATCCACAGGTTCCAGAGGTTCTTTTTGGGGGGAGAGCACAGTTCAGCCCATAACAGGAAGCAAGGCCCTCAGCTGAGGACGAGGGTGGGGAAGACAGAGGACGAGGGTGGGGAAAATCAAGAAAGTCATGTAAGGACAGCGTGAGAGTGAAGTGCAGAGAGAATGCTGAGCAACCTGAAGTGCCTGCTTGGGGTTTATGGTCATGAACTTCATGGGAAACCAGCCAGCTGGGTCTTGTGGGTTTTTCTAGCCATACGCACGCAGGCTGTGCGTGCAGCCCCGACTTGAGCGGAAAGTTGGTTTTCCGAGACTGTCTGATGAAGTGAGCATTGCAGGTGAATGATAGGAAATTGTTAATGAGGATTGACCTGGGATATTGAGCTGGGTCGGGAAGGCTGAGGTCATGAGAGGGGTGGGTGGGTCACGGGGAACAGGTGGTGGATGAATGGATTGAGGTCCCGGTCCGATTCGAAGATGGTGGGAGTCCCAGGTACTGGCAGGAGTGAGCTGGAAAAATCAGCGATCAGAGCCGGAGGGTTGGATGTTTAAGGTGGAGCTGTGGATAGTTGCCTCTGAGAACTGAAGATTTTCAATACATGTCCGAAGATCACTCCGCTATTGTTCGCTATTAAGAGCCTTCTGCATTATTTTTAACTGTGGCATTCAATCCCCTTGCCCCAGGCAAATTCGGATGGTTATTAATTTTCATACCAAAAAACTAATCTGTCCACACCAGTGATGCTTGCTCTCTTTTCTTGTCTTCATCATTTAAGTGAGCAATCTCTGGTGATGTTTACAAAGAGAAATAAAGCGGAATTTCATTTCCGAGCTGTTTGATTGCAGTGCAGGGGTTCATGACTTAGAAATGTAAGTTGCTGAGGATCTTATAATTATGAATTGGAATCCTTTGATTATCAGTGGAGATGCTTTCCTTGTAAGAGTATTCGGGGATAAAGCATCAGTGCGAGTTCCTGCCTTCACTGTCGTCTTTTATTATTTATAATGTGGCCGCAAATATGATGTCCAAAGATATTTGCTGATGGATAGCTTGATCTTGTCAGACCCTTTCCCCAAATTCTCACTGACTTCTAATGGCCTGCAGAATACAGTATTGTCTTCTCTGACCTGACCCATATCTGTTTTTTCCAGCATCGTCTTCTGTGTTCACCTTTTTGTACCATGTACTTCAGCCAGACTGGATTACCTGCTGGTTCCCAAATATAAGGTTTGCTTCTTTCGGCTGCATTTTACCTCTTCTTGTCCTTGGTCTTGTGTATGAACATCCTGTTATCTTACCTGACCTTCAAGGCCCTGATCAGAGGACTTCTTGTACCTGAGGCTTCCCTTTGGTCTTGTGACTCTTAAATATTAGCGTGAGTCAGAATCACCTGGAGGGACTGCCAGAAGGCAGATGACCTGGTTGGTTTCATCGCAGAGTTTCCGATTCAGCAGAGCTGGGGATGGGGTACCACGACCGCCTACAATTCCATTGAGTTCCCAGGTGACATGGATGCTGCAAGTTTGGAGGCTACACTTTGAAAACAGGTGCTGTTTAAATCTTTTTGCTTATATTGACATTTTGAAGACCATCCTCCCCCCCAAACTTAATTCTGTCACACTGCAAACATAGTATTAGTGCTAGTTATTAAGCAATAATTATTTGTCTAATGCCTTTTCTATGCACACAGGTTATGTACTTTGGATAGATTACTCATTGCCAATAAGCTACACTATTTACAACACTTGAAATTTTATTGAATGTAATTTAATCTTGGATGAGTCAAGAGGCACCTCTATTCTATGCGTTGCCTAAGGTGTGTTATTCTAAATGTCAATCACAATTTTATGGGATGCTAGATAAAATTAGGTCATTTGAACTTTTCACAAAAGGTGATAAAGCAGAGATTTAAAAAAGAAAGGAGACTTCAGATTTGGAACACAACTACAGAGTGCATATGGATGGAATTATTGGCATTTATTAGAACTCCAGATTTATCCAGTCCTTTGGACCTGGCTCTTGTGTTAGGTGCAGATTTGGGTTGTGCTGGGGGTGGGGGGCGGGGGCATGTCTTGTTGGGGCTTTGTCGAGAAGAAAAGAGACAAGGTGAGTCCAGACAGATGGGCTGTTTCTGAGCAAAGGTCCGCGTGGCCAAGAAGAGTCCAGCCTCGTTGGTGGCTTTGTGCCGCTCTATCCAGGGCTAAGTCCAGGACAAACAAATGACCTACACACAGCTGCCTTTGCTTAAATCAGCTCAGCCGACTGTGTTCTCATGCAGCCAGATAAAATCTGGCATTTACTTTGTATCTAGTGACCTTTGCTTTTAGGAGGGTTAACAAAAAATCTGGGAATCTTGCATGATTGAGTTTTATAATAATGTTGCGTTAAAGGGAAAATACAATTTCTAATAAGCTAATAATGAGAATGGTTCCTTATTTTTAAAAGGGATGCCATCACCTGTGTATAAATGGTACAAAAACTTAAGGGTGTTTCTTTACTTAAAACTTCCTTTTGAGTCGTTTGTCTACCCCACCTTCTCTCTCTTTGGTGTTTCCTATTCATCACCCCATCTTAACAGTTTCACTTTGTAGCTTTGAATTAGAAGTATTTTCTTAGTGGGGCATAAGCTTGAGGAGCACAGACTTCTGCTAATGTCTTAGAAGAGATGGACGTGAATTTATTCCATTTCTGAAGGGCTGGTGGTAGCTGAGAGAAGCCAAGAGGGTCCCCAGTCCTTTCAAGGGTCCTTTTCAAAGGATCGGCCATTCTTTGGCCAGTTCCCATCCCTTTTGCCTCATTTTGTGGGAAACCCAGGATTTGTAAACCTTCCTTGAGTGAGTAGGGTAGGGAACCTGCCTTAGGCTAAGAAGAGGCAGAATAGGGCTCAGGGGTGGCAAGGTTGCTAACGGCCTCGGGACCAAGGAGGGTAGATTTTCATCCTCTCCTTCCAAACACATGAAAACCAGAATGGAGAGTGTATAAATTGCCAGTGGTTGAAGGGATTACACACAATTTCTTTGGACAGAGTTTTCACATCTGACCTTTACATAAAGGGTATAGCTTTGTGTTGGGGCTTTAGTCTCTATAAAGTCAAGTCGAACCCGAGCTGGCTTCACTCTTTACATGGTTGATACACGTGTCCTGCCATCCTGTCTGCTTTTGACTTTGGCCCGGTGCACATACATGGCTCCACCTCTCTTTCACATCTTTTTCCGACCCTCCAGAGCACAAGATATGGTTCATCCTCTGAATTTTTAGACACCCTAGTCCCAAGCACATAGGTTGGCTCTGTATATTTGAAATGGAAATAGTAAAGATTAATTTTGGCTTGGGTAATTCAAAATGCTTTTGTTAATAATGAAAAATATTTAATTGAATATAATTAATAAATATACACAATAAATGACAGGATATTTTTATCTTGGCCAATTATAGAAAATCAACCGTGTAGTTTAGGGCAGGATTTCGAGGAGGGCTTGAGTAAATGAGAAAGATGGGTACTCAATAACAATTAAAGATGAGAGTATAGAACAATCAACAATGAAAAAATTATTACCTGTATTTTTTAGGATAATTTTAATGTTTATTTATTATTGAGAGAGACAGAGCACAGCGGGGGAGGGTCAGAGAGAGAGGGAGACACAGAATCCAAAAGCAGGCTCCAGGCTCTGATCTGTCAGCACAGAGCCTGACACAGGGCTCGAACCCACAAACTATGAGATCATGACCTGAGCCAAAGTCGGATGCTTAACCGACTGAGCCACCCCGGCGCCCCAGTATTTTTTTTTTTTATTTAAGAAAACTAATTGAAGAAAATGAGCTAAAGCTTTTTAAAGCCACTGTTGAATCAAGATACCTTGAGTCTCTGTGTTCCCTAAGTCTACATTCATGATCCAGTATTTTTTTTCCCTCTTCTTTTCAGTTTCATTATTTCCCCAGATTTTATCTTCTGTATCATTTATTCATTCCTTTGCTTCTTTCATCCTTGTGGTCATTACATTCATTTGGTTTTGCATCTTGGGTATAGTATTTTTTGTGTTTTGGCCTGACTAGTTTTTATGTCTTTTATCTCTATGGTAAGGGACTCCTTGCTATCTTGTATGCATTTCTCAAGCCCAGCTGGTAGCTTTACTAGGATTGTTGTTTTTCAGTTCTGGATCAAGCATATTATTTATATCTGTTTTGATTGGTTCCTGGCCATGACCTTTTCTTGTTTTTTTCTTTTGGGATCACTCATCATCAAGGAAATATAAATAAAAAATACAAGGTGATATCACCTCACACCTGTCAGAATGACTAAAATTAACAACACAGGAAACAAAAGATGTTGGTGAGGATGTGGAGAAAGGGGAACCCTCTTACACTGTTGGTGGGAATGCAAAATGGCGCAGCCACTCTGGAAAACAATTTGGAGGTTCCTCAAAAAGTTAAAAATAGAACTACCCTACAATCCAGAAATTGCACTACTAGATATTTACACACAGGATACAAAAATACTGATTCGAAGGGACACATACACCTGACATTTATAGTAGCATTAGCAACAATAGCCAAATTATGGAAAGGGCCCAAATGTCCATAGGTTGATGAATGGATAGAGAAGTTGTGGTATACATGTATGTATATGTTTATATACATAAATACACACACACACACACACACACACACACACACACAATGGAATATTACTCAGCCATCAAAAAGAATGAAATTTTGCTATTTGCAATGACATGGATGGAGCGAGAGTGTATTATGCTAAGCAAAATAAATCAGTCAGAGAAAGACAAATACCATATGGTTTTGCTCATATATGGAATTTAAGAAACAAAACAGATGATCAGGGTGGGGAAAAAGAGTGGCAAACCATAAAACAGACTCTTCACTATAGAGAACAAACTGAGGGTTGCTGGAGGAGAAGTGGATAGGAGGATGGGTTAAATGGGTGATGGATTAAGGAGGGCACTTGTGATGAGATTGGGTGTTATATGTAAGTGAGGAATCCCTAAATTCTACCCCTGAAACTAATATTACGCTACATGTTAAATAACTGAATTTAAATAAAAACTTGAAACAAACAAACAAGAAATACCTTGAGATAGTCAGCTCATGGGTTTGGGCTACCAAGGACTAATGACTGCCAGAGGAGTGTGACTCAAGAGATGGCCATTGTGCTCAGCCACGGAATGGCTTCCCCTCTTTGATGTTATGGTTCTGCTGTGGTATTATCCTGAGGATAGAAAACCCTGAGCAGGGGAATCATGATCACCTCAAGTAGAGGGAGTTCTATCAAAAAAATGTTTATTTATTTACTTTTGAGAGATAGAGAGAGGGAGAGAACAGGGGAGGGGCAGAGAAAGAGGGAGACAGAGATTCCCAAGCAGCCCCCACCACGGTGTCAGCACAGAGCCCAATTCTGGGCTTGAAGTCACAAGCCATGAGATCATGACCTGAACTGAAATCAAGAGTCACACGTTAACCTGCTGAGCCACCCAGGCACCCTGAGGAAATTCTACTTCTTTCCCTTAGCTTCTGATAATATAAAAGCATAGTAGCGAAAGATTTGATAAAAAGAATTGGCTGCATATTTTGATTCAGTGGATATACAGTTTAAGAAAGAGGGAAAGGTTAAAAGAAAAAAAAAGAAAGGAAAAAGAAAGTGGGAAAAGTAGAAACACAGCCCTGGTCTCTGACTTTGACCTTTGCATTGATGCTGGGGCTGAGATGGGCACCCTCGAGAGAGGAGACCATTCCTGGGGAGAGACCCTAGAGAAGACAAGTAGCCCAGTTTGGGGCATTTTGACTTGGCCATTTTGATATCTTTTCATGTGAATCCTTTTCTTATCAGAAGTCAAAAACAGCAGTCTTCATAATTCATCCATCAATGAAGAGGTCACTAGTGGAGACAGGTCATTTGGTGTTTCAGAGAGATGAAAATAATAAATATTGACATCAGTGTGGTAAGAAAGGGAAGAAATTGAGAGATGAAGATGATGAAGAATTGAGAGAATGAGAAAAGCAAGAAAACAAAACCAAAGGAAGAAAAAAAAATAACAATCCTACTAATGTGTGTCATTAATTGTGTAGTCATGTTTCTCATTACAACAATGGGTAACATCCACAACTCTTGCCCCTTGTTGGGACCTGTGCTGGCTGCCCTGCCTATTTTACTCCGGTAATCCTTATGAAGCTCTACGAAGTGTAGGTTCTATAACTGTCGTCGTCTGCAGATGAGCAAACTCCAGCTTGGGGAGGTTAAGTAAACTCCCAAATTCATGCATCTTCTCTTTTTCGTGATAGAGTTGAAAAAACATTAATGGCAAGAGATGACATTGAAGGTGAAGATGCCTGTCAAACATTGTTGAAGTTAGGCGTGGCTCATCTGTATGTTATAGGGAAAGCTCTCATGTTATTAAGTCTCATTAGCACTATCCGTGTCCACTAGACTTCTTGAAACTTGCTGGGATACAGGCTTTTGAATTTAGGGGCCTGGTTACCTAATAGAAACAACATATATTGCAAGCTGTGTTGGGAATGTGTGCTGAATCCAGGAACTAAAAATCATATGCCCCCGGGGCCAACTCTCCTGGCTATGTGACTGTGAGCTGAAGCAAGGCGGGGAAGCCCTGAGCCAAATGGAACCAATTAATGTACCCTTGGATGTAGACCTGAGTTTGTTTACCAAGCCTGCTTGCTGGTGGAAAGTCAAGTCTCTTTATCCTTCTTGTTTGTAATTTAATTTGCTAATTATCTTTGAGGGAAAAAAACACAAAGGTTGTAGGACCTTTGGCTGAAACTGCAAAACTTCAGATTTTATGAGCGTGTTGAATGCAACTAAGGGAAATATAAAGTTGTTCTAAATTTACATGCTAAATATGCACCTGTTTTGAATTTGTAGATTTGACAGATGTCACTTTTTGGAATAAGCACAGGGATCCTGTGTTGCACTTGAGGTAGATAATAGAGGGTGGTAGGCAGGGGGATAGTAAAATCCATCTTAAGCAATTGCAGAAAGTCCCGTGTGGCATCAGTAGAAGCTTTTACGGGAGAATCTGCACCCAGCTTGCCCAAACTTACCTTTGTGACTGCAAATATAGCAAAGTCCATCTGGATCTGTTTCCTGAGAGAGGAAATGGATGAAATATGTGTCTTATGTGTCATGCAATTGTAATATCACTATTATTCATGTTAGCACCGTAAAAATATCTTTTCAAGTAACTCTGAATCATCATATTGAGTGTTCAGGTCAAATTGGACTGAAGGTTGTAAGTGGAAGCAGTGATAAGAAATGGCCATGTTTGCTTTCAATCAAAAGAAAATTTGTTTGAAACCAGTGGTCCGCAGAGAGGGATGGGTGTGGCTTGGGAGTGGGATTATGTTGGAACCACTCACTTCACTCCTCTCCCTTGTTCTTCATTGTGTTGTCCTGCAGGACAGGAGTGGGGACAGTGTGCCAGCCGTATGCATTTGAAAATACTTTCCACTTGATTCTGTCCTAACTTACTTGTTAAGTCTGGCTAGTTTTTTTCTTTAATATTTGGAAGTGTTTATTGAGTGTCTTCTTGTTTCTTGGAAATACAGTAATGCTGTTCACAGAGAGTTCTGATAGTTTTTATTGACAAGCTAATTGAGTGATAAACAAGAACAGCTTAAAGTAATAAAAACTATACTTGACAAGGAAAGTATGGCGTGTGATGCTATTAATGAATCACTCACTCAAAACCTTTTTGTTCACGCAATGTTTGCTTGAGTTTCTTGGTATGCAACACAGTCAGCAGTGAGTAAAGCCTGGTTAAGACTGTGGTGTGGTTGAACTTGTAATGACTTTGCTATGAGATTTGGGAGCCTTAAATGATGTCTGTAAGCATGATGTTGTGGTTATTTATTGCTGTGTAAGAAATCACCTCAAACGTTAGCTGTACAAAACAGTAACGGCCATCTTTTGCTCACGAATCTGCAACTTGGTCAGGACTCTGTGGGGTCAGCTGAGGCAGCTCAACTGAGGCTAAAGAAGCCACTTCTAGATGGCTTATACATATGGCTGGCAAATTGGTGTTGGTTTTCAGCCAGGAGCTGAGGAGGGTGTCCTGTTCTCCACATGCACCTCTCCTTGGGGCTGTTGGAGCTTCCTCACAGCATAGCAGCTGGATTCCAAGATTAAGTGTCATCAGAACAACATCTAGAAGCTTCCAGTCTTTTAAAGGCTAATGGGAGGCGTGTCGACCTCTTCTTTTGAGGTGAGGGGTGTCAAAGAGTTTGCAGCCATCTTCAGCTTACCACAGACCAAATTAGACCACTTACCTTTGCCTCTATAAGCCATTCACTTTCATAGCTTTTGACATCTCTCAAGGTATTTCTTTACCTGTCTTATCGACTCCCTCCCCCCACCACACACCTTTTCTCATACATTTTCAAAGGAGGCAAAAATTGGTTCTTGGAGGGAGAGGAATCATAGATATTACAATGGGAATATCTATACCACAGAACATCAACAGATACACCGTATATCTGTGGTATTAAAATTTCATGGGGGTGGGGAGGCAATTAGGAAAAAAAAAAAGTCTAAGAAGCAGCCTTCTGGAGAGAGAGAATGTAAAAAACTTTGAGAAACACTGTTTTACTTCCAGCCCAGATGTGTTATCTTCTCTTCCATAAAGTCAAGCCCCATCCAATCCCAGCAGAGTTAATCGTTCCCTTCTTATACACTTAGAGACATTTTATTTGTATGTCTGCAGTGTATTTAACTGCCTGTATGATGCCTCTTTTTCTCATACCTGATTGTGAGCTTCTTAGATACACACTATCCTGTACCTATAGTATGCCTGTAACTGATACTTAGTGAATTGAATTGAAATGGCCTCAGGGGCATTAGGTTTTATCTTGGTTTGGGTTTTTCCACAAACAGACTCTGAAGTAAGGATTTAAGCTCCAAGTAGCCTTTTGGAAAGTGAAGGAAACGCTGGTGGGGAGCAGGGAAGGAGAGGACGCCAACGAAGGGAATATTATCATGTCAGCTCCCGTGGGTGACCGGTACTCAATATTGTGGGGAAATTCTCAGAAGTGTAAAAAGCCAGAACCAACATTAAACCCAAACAGAAAAGCATCCCAGCGCAGAATTAAACCACCTGTGGGGTTGGGGAGCTGGGGTATTTATACTCTTAACGCTCCATCATTTGTTAATTGGAGACTCCGGGGGTCTTGAGCCACTGCAAAAAGCTTCTTCCGTGGCTTTGGAAAAAAACCCCAAGCAGAGAGAAGTAGGTGGTAACTTCCACTGATGGAGGAAGTCAAAAGTGGGAGGACCTGAGGGCTAAGGGCAGAGCACCAATAACATAAGCTGTAAGCTTCCTTAGCACTTAATGACTAAGCTAGTCAGAGGAGAGGGGAGGATGTTTTTTGTTTGAAATGGGGGACTCTTACTTTCTCATTGTCAGTTTCCTTGGTTGAAGTTCAGCCCCATGAAGGCAGGAAGCATGCTTGTCTTAATAAGGTGTACTCAGCAGAGTCCCTGACTCAGTAAATAAGAGAATTAATGAATCAATGGCTGAATAAACCAGCACTAGGATTTAAGAGATGTGTTCTTTATTATGTTCCAATTCAAAGGAGGTCAGAGCAGGTTAAGATGCAAGCTGGTAATGAAAGCTGACATGTGTCAGGTGAGATTTGACTTCAGGAACTCTTAGAAGACCAACAGACTGACTACAACGTAGATATGCTCCTGGTGTTGGCCTGAGGCTTATTGACCCATTGGCATTTTTGTGACCAAGCAGCTGTGAGTCAGATTCAGGTCCACTGAACTCAGGCCCAGCCCAGGCCTTGTCCACAAGACTCAGGTCTTGTCCTGAGAAATTTAACATTATCTTGGGTTCAGGTGATGTGAAAACAAAGATTGACTGTCCCGAGAAGTGGCTGTACTCGGATAAGCTTGTGATCTTGGAGAATCCACATGGTGTGTACCTGTCTGTTTTGTCATGGGCTGAATTATGCACCCACTCCCCCACCCCCAAAAGATATGATGAAGTCCTACCCCTCAGTGCTTTGGGATGTGACCTTATTTAGAGATAGTCTCTGCAGAGGTAGTCAAGTTAAAATGAGGTCATTAGCATGGGACCTAATCCAATATGGTGTCCTTAGAAATTTGGACTCAGAAACAGACACACACAGGGAGAAGATGATGTGAAGGTACAGAGAGAAGGCAGCCATGTCCCTGGGGTGGTACATCCATCTACAAGCCAAGGAATGCCACAGAGTGCTACAGATTCCCATCAGGACTAAAAGGTAGAAAAGGCAAGGAAGGCCTTTACTCTAGAGCCATCAGAGAATGTGGTCCTGCTGGCCCCTTGATTTTGGACTTCTAGATTCCAGATCCATTAGACAACAGGTCTCCATTGTTTCAAGTCACCAGGTTTTCATACTTTGTTATGGAAACTCTAGGGAAGCAGTATCCTTTCTTGTCTTTTTCTTTTCTCTCTTTTTGGACAAAGGCTTTCTTCCCAAATGGTTGTCCCCTGCCTCTCTTTCTTCTTTCTACTCTTTGCTTGCTTTTCTATGTATGCTGCACTGATGAATAGTTCACATTTGCCTATGGATTCCCCTGGTTTACAAAAGACATTCTTTTTTTTTTTTTTAATATTTTTTAAATGTTTATTTCTGAGACACAGAGAGACAGAGCATGAGTGGGGGAGGGGCAGAGAGAGAGGAAGACACAGAATCTGAAGCAGGCCCCAGGCTCTGAGCTGTCAGAGCAGAACCTGACACGGGGCTCGAATTCACAAGCCGCGAGATCATGACCTGAGCTGAAGTTGGTCGCTCAACCGACTGAGCCACCCAGGCGCCGCACAGAGGACATTCTATTCTTAAGTCATTTGGGGGATGAGAGAGGCTCTTCTTCAGATGTTTGGCCCTTTTGGCTGTTACTCAAAAGGGGGTCATTAACCTCATTGAAATGGTTTGCCATCTGTGCCAGAATTGGGTCAGAATGAGGCCTTTTCTGCTGTTGTAGTGTGGTGAGATGGGCCTAGGAGATGGCCTACCTCTCTTACATGTTACTCCTTGTGGGGCTGCAGGCATAGATCCCTTCCTTTCCAAGGAAATTTAATGGATTTGCATGACTTTAGGGGACTCAAGTGAGGCCATTAGTCATGGTTCTTGTGGCTGAGAGTTGTCAGCTTCCCCCTAGTGAGGTTGGATGTTTGTCTAGTTGTGGACCCGGATTAGAGCTCATTGCCAAGGCGGTTTTCAGAGAGGAGTCATGTGGCTGATGGTAGCAGGAAGTGGTATGGAATCAAGGAACGGAAGGCGACGAGCTGAGATGAGAACAGTGTGACTCAGGCGTGTGTGTAGTTTGAAGGAATGATGTTTTTCCTCACTTAATGATTTGTTTATGCATTAAGCATTTATTTAGTAGCTACTCTGTGTCAGGCACTTAGCTAGGGACAAGGGCTATAAAGAGACAAGTAAACAGTAATTCAAGTGCCCCAGGTGGCATGAAAATCCTGATTATTATACAAAGCTCAGTTCAGGCAGAAAGCGGGCAGGAAGGTTAGTTCTTAGCTGGGAGGTAGGGAGTTTCAGGAAAGCCTTTATAGGTGTGATCATAATTGGGGGGAACAGCAACAGAATATAAGAGTTGTTGTCTCCCTTGATAGGGGCAACTTTTTAGTTCTTTTGTAAAACAACTCTTCTAAAGATATCATGTATAGCAAAGGAATTCTCTGCCCTCTGTGGATGACTACAGCGTAGTTGCTCTCCACTGAGCCTTGATCAAAGCAAACTCTGGCTTGCCCAGTCTCTGGCATGGCCCCATCCTGACCACTTGAAACCTGGGGACAAAATTATTTTTAGTTTCCTTCCAACCTGCCAAGATAATGTTCAATCCTGCATCAGCCGAAATCTAGTCCTGCAGAGGAATTTTGTCTAGTGAAAATAAAAACAAATGAGCAGGCATGTCAATATATGTGTGTTCATAACACGTATCTGCTGGGGTCCTGATGAGCAGGGTATTCACCGACACCATAAAGCAAGCATTTCAAACTGGAACATAAAGGTGTCCCTGGGGCTGTACTCAGGGACTGAATGATGTCCCTTGGGGAAATAGGAGAAACAGTCTTTGGAATCTTAAACTCCTAACATTTGGTGTGGTTTCCAAATCTTACATTGTTTCTTTTCGTTCTCTTAAAAATATGTTGATGCTGTTTTGTTTTCATTCTCTGCTGTATGCTCTCATTTATTGCTTTGGAGGAAGACAAGTACTCAGGGTGTTTCTAGCTGTGCGCTTGCTTTGGTCTGGTTTTTAGAGGCTGCTTTGTGCTGCACCCGTGCACGTGTGTGCCTCGAAGAAGGACGTGGCCAGACGTCCACTTGATCTATGCCTCATCTACGATTTGATTGCAAATAACTTATGTTAAACTTCCCAGAAAATTAATAGCAGTTGGCATTTTGCATGGCAGAAAATACAGATTGGCAAAAGGAAGGAGAGGAAAGGGAAGAAGAGAAAAAAAATTACATGCAATTCAAGAACCTGGAAGTGACTGCTGTGAATATTTTTGTATGTGTGCTTCCAGATATTTTAAAGTGGCTGTCTAAACATAAATGGCAGAAAGTAGGGAAAAGAATAAAGATAATTTGTGTGTGTGTGTGTGTGTGTGTGTGTGTGTGCGCGCATGTGCGTGCATGTACCAGTTACTCTACTCGGTATTTAATGTACATTGTCGGGGGAAATGTTGCAGGATATGTTAGAGAATCAGGGCCTTGACATCAGAGGGCTTTAGAGTGAATCTTCCCTGTTTTTATCAGAATGTTGTTGGAAGGTAAATGAGATAATTCTTGTCAAGTGCCTTTGGCACTTGATGCAAGGTTGGGTCTAGCTCTCTCTCTTTCTCTCTCTCTCTCTTTCTCACACACACACATTTATATCCATTATTGGTCCTATTTTTATGATGAGTCATCGATTTAGACTCATGATTGACCCTAAGATTTTCCGATTCTAAAACCTTTCATTTCATTCCATGCCTTATGCTATTGATTCCAAAATTAAGTCTATTATGCAGTTTTAAAAGATGATATAGCAGCGACCTTATTAACTCTAGACAGGTGTTGAAGAGATTAGGGACAGCACGCTGAGCGAGGACTGAACCAGTCGTTATGTGGCTGGGCTTCTGGGCCCGGCTGTCTTTGAAGTCTGTCGCTCAGGGGCACTTAGGACAAGTTGCTTCACTTTTCTGGGCTTCCGTTTCTTCATCTGTGACATGAGGGAGTTGGTGTGGGTTGTCGTGAAGGTTGCTCCTATTAATATTCTGCATTTCTGGGTAGTAATTTCTCCTACAGAGAGTTCAGGGTTTGTGTTTCCACATTTATTTGCGAGGGAGCATGAGGCAAACATTTAAGATGAGGGAGAGAAGGGAGTCTGAGAAGGGAGAGAAGAAGCTGATAGCAGTCACAACCAGATAGCGGTCAGCATCCATGGAGACATAAATATCTGAGCTGGAAAGAAACAGGATTTGGGGGAAAGGACCTTTGGAAATTATGGATAATGCTAACATGTACATCATAACCTTTTATGCGATCGTCCAAATACAGAGCATTCTTCAGTGCACTTAGCTTTGGTTGATTAAAGATATAAATTTGACTCTGGCTTCTGCCTACCATAAAGACAGCTGCAATAGCATCGCTTTCCATCCTATGAACAAGAAAAAGCCAGATTATTTACAAAATCAAACCTTCCCTTGAACCCATCAAAGAGCCAGGGGCATAGTACACCCAGCTGGCCTGAAATGTATAGGAAACACGCCCTCCAGAAAAAGAGGCCACATAAGTTATGGCTCACTTTGAATGGAGAATGGATGATGGCTTGTAAGGCAAGAGGGTAAGAAAAATTCAGGTAACATCACTAGCAAATTTTTAAAGGTCAGTTGTGGGCTAGCGTCAAAGTGAAGAGCCCATGGTTACTCTCTACCCAAGGAGAATTCGCATTAATTCATAGACCTTTCTAAATAGACTACCAGTGAGACTCAGGACAGTGACTGACAGCCAGGCTGGAGGCCAGAGCAAGCCTCTTTGATGGTTCAGGCCTAGGGGAGGGGTGTGGCTATCAGGCACAAGGCCAGGCACCTGGACTTTTCTAAGGAACACAAGACTTCACAGCGGGGGGAGGGTGAAACATCCCGTGCTCCAAGGGCATAGGTGAAGACCCCTTGTAACTTGTGGAGAGGAAAAGAAAAAGAATTTTCTGCATCTGGAGGAGAGGCAGGGAACCGCCCTGGATCCAGACAAGTACGGGTCTCTTAACAGCTGGGGGCAGAGACAAGATCACTGAGCAAGCCTGACTCCCGAGACCGTAGGATTCAGGACCTGCCTAAGACTGAGGTAGAACAAGGAGGAAGAACTCTTCCCTGCCCTTCCCTCAATACATTCCCAGGCTAGAAAGCACCTGGCATCAGGCGATTGCAGTTAGCCTCTGGGGCCAGGGAAAGAATGAGGACAGAGAGGCTCTATGAGTCCCAGGGGTACAGAGGAGTCTGCAGGCTGAGGGTGGAGCTGGAATGTTGACAGGCACCTCCCAGCAAAGCAGACCCCAACCTAAAGACAAGGTAATTCTAGAGGATTGGAATCTGTGGTGTAGCAATAAAACCAGAAGCCAGACCAATTCCAAGTGAGACTGACTTGGCACACCACACTAAGTGCCTGAGCAGACAGGATACGGTCAGGTTCAGGTATAAAAGCTGTGGCCCTCCGACATTACCACGCATGGTGTCCAGAACTCAATAGGAAAGTAGGAGACACACAGAAAGTCAGGAGGAAAACAATCCATTGTGAGGAGACAAAGCCATGAACAGAACCAGGCTAAGAGATGACTCCGATACGGAATTTAAAATAACTGATGAATATTTAAAGACTCCGGTGGGGGGGGGCGGGAAGTGGAGAACAAGCATGAACATATGGGGAGTTTCAGCAAAGAAAGAATCAAACGAAAGTGCTAAGGAAAACAGGAATAGGAAGGAAAACAACAGTAACAGAGCTGAAGACTACCTTTAATGAGCTCATCAGCAGACTCAGCAAAGACAAAGGAAGAATGAAGTGAACTTGTGGACAGGCTTTTTCAGTTGTATTGATGATAGGTTTTCTGCATTGTATTTCATTGATTTCTCCTCTGATCTTTATTATTTGGTATCTTCTTTTTTTTTTTAATTTTTTTTAACATGTATTTATTATTGAGAGACAGAGAGACACAGAGCATGAGCAGGGGAGGGGCCGAGAGAGAGGGAGACACAGAATCTGAAGCAGGCTCCAGGCTCTGAGCTGTCAGCCCAGAGCCTGACGCGGGGCTCAAACTCACGGACCGCGCGATCATGACCTGAGCCAAAGTCCATTGCTTAACCAACTGAGCCACCCAGGCGCCCCTATTATTTGGTATCTTCTGCTTGGGGTTTCATTCACTCTATTTATTCTTTCATTTTTTTTTTTTTAAGGCTGAAGCTGAGTTTATTGAATAGAGAATTTTCTTCTTTTCTAATAGTGGCATTTTGTGCTATAAAATTCCCCTTATGTATGTTTTAGTGGCATCTCAGAATTTTTGGTATGTTACGTTTTCATTTCCATTCAGCTCAAAGTACTTTCTGTATTGCCTTTTGATGTGTTCTTTGATCTATGGGTTATTTGGAACTGTGTTCGTTTCCACGTATTTGAAAATTTTACAGAGAATTTTCTGTTGATTTTTCTTTGTAGAATATGATTCCTAAATTTACTGAGGTGTTTTAAAAAAAAAATATGGCCCAGAATTTGGTCTGTTTTGGTAAGTGTTTTATGTATCCTTGAATCCTGTTGTTTTTGGGTGGAGTGGTCTAGAAATGTCAATCATGTCGCGTTGTTGGTGGCGTTATTCAAACTTTATAGATTCTTGCTGCTTTTCTGTGTAGTCTATCAATTTTGGAGAGAGTGGGATTGAAATCTCTGACTGTATTTGTGGTTTTTGTCTATGCCTTGTGGCCTACCAGTTGTATTTGCCTCTTCATATTTTGAGTGAATTTCTTGTAGGCCACATAGAATCAGGCCATCTTCGTCAACGCTCACTGTATCTGCCTTCTTTTTTACTAGTGGTATGAATTTTATAGATGTTAAATCTATCATTTTAGGATTTATTTTCTCCTTGTCTCAGCTGGGTTTTTTGTTATTAACTTTGTCCTCTCTTTCTGCCCCTTTTTTATGATTCTGTTTGATCTCTCCTGTTAATGCATGTAACTCTTTGGTTTGTTATTTTAGTCATTGCTTTCGTATAGTATACCTTTAGCTTATCACCTTCCGATGATATTAAACCATATCACATACACTGTTAGATGCTTACGGTAGCATACTTAGGCTTCACCTTTTCTGACCTTCGTTCTTGTGTGTTTGTGCTAAAATCTTCCTTCTCCCCAGTGAGCTCTTCATAAGCCTTGGGGGCTTTCTGCGTGCTCTGTGGGCATAGAGTTATTTCGGTGCCTCTCCCACATAATCTCTTGAGAGAATCTGTGATGTTCAAAAGAAATGCTTCCATAATTAAAACTGCATGAATAAATATGGGTGTGCGAACATGAGTATTTTCAGTTCGTTTAATAATAGCTATCACTTTTAACAGATACAGACAACCTTTTAAATTTAGGAGTGTCTGGAGGTACGCCTTTGAAATTCAGTTGGAACTTTTTTCAATAAGGCAATTACTAGGGACACTTTGCAGCAAGAAGGGGAATGCCATAGTGCTATAGGTCTTTCTTTGCATTAAACAAAAATTAATCCTTGAATGACAGAAGGCGATTCTGTATATGCTTGCTAGATTTGGGGGAGATTATCCAACCCTGTTTTACTTTTAAAAAAGGACAGAAATGAAAATCAAAATCTTTTGCATTGAAATGTATTTAAATGAAAATTGAATTTAAGTAAAATTTTCTTTTTATTCGTTCACCTGTTTCCTCTTAATCATATAACAAACCATTTGCTGTTTGTTTAAGAGGAAAAGAGTTTTCTTGCTTTTTTTGTTTTGTTTTGTTTTGTTTTTTGAATGGCTATTTAAAAGCAGACATGTAAGAGTTTACATTGAAAATGATAAGTGAGATCTTATTTAAGGTCAGAATGGAGTATTGCAATGGCTCCTTTTCCAGTATTTGGGGCTTGAATATACGTTTTTAAAAAGTAAGTGGTATAAAATGTAAGGAAACTACAACTAAGTTTAATTAATTCTTACATACCCCCCAGGGAATAAAATGAAGTGTGGTTATGTGCAGCATGTAAAAGCGTCACTGATTTTTGCACGCTGGCACAAATTAACATTTGTTTGGGGTACTGAAGTTTTCCATTTCTTTGATTGGCCCCCTTGTTCCTTGTGGTTCTCTTAAGGAGAACATTTGCAATATTTCTGAAGCTTGATGAGGGCATTACCGAATCAGTCATTTGCAAGTTAAAACTGACCATTTTTGCCAGCCTTCACAATGCAAGGATGAACCAGGGATTAAAACCTTCATGCCTTTTCTTTCATTTGAGTGAGGATAGTGTTCCGTTATCCTAGAAAAAGAGGAAGCAGGATTTGCCTTCAAAAGATGCTTTATATTTTGGATACGGAGTCAATACAGAGGTGAGATACACCCGATTTGAATTGGTGAAATATGTAAATACTTGCCAGCTAAACTGTCAGAGATTAATGTCTGAATAGGAGTAAGTAGCAAGCGCCAACTGTAAAATTATACAGGGCATGGCGATTACCCCCTCTGCATAATGGGGCTTGATTTAGAGGCTCTATTTTAGGATTGTGCATAAAGCGCCAAGTGCAGAAAGCCGAGCTTTGTCTAATTTGTCCGGGGCAGTGCCCTAATTTTCTACAACCCTGCTCACTTCCCTTCTGTAAGAATGAATAACACATTTGCTTTATGGAACTCTGTGTATCTTTCATTTGGGAGCAATGGCTTTTCCAAGCTCCTCTCTTCGAGTCCTCTTTCATTGCCTTTTTTTGAAGGCTCCTGGATCGTGTTAAGTTGCACTGTCTTTACGGCACTTGTCTATCCGTGCAGAGAACAAGCGATGCCGTTTTTGACATGGCGTAACGTAGCCCTTTAGACGTGATGGATGAGAACACCGAGGCCCAGGAAGTACAAGGCCTTGCCCTTCTGATGGAGCTGTCTTTACCACCCAGCGAGAGAGCTGGCCACCTGAATCGGTGTCATTGCGGGGACACTCTCGGGCTCTCTCTTGAGACTTGGAATTCATCTCGTTTCGGCAGTAGCCCACAGAGCTTTATTGTAGACATGAGTAAGCTGGGGACCGTAATACCGCCTTTAAATTATTATCGATGCTTTATCATTAAGGCCCCACCTATTCAAATAACAAAGTGCAAGATCCTCTATGTTTCCTTAAAAGCTAGTGTTGCTGTTCTGTTCTGTAGTTTTAACATTTATGAAGTCCTTTTAACGTTTTGTTAGTGGCTCCATTTTATTGTCTCAGGTGATTTTTTTTCATCAGAAAGTAATTTGTATCGGTGAGACTCTTTCCGAACAGACGCCTCACGCGAGCTCGCTTAAGCGTAAGAGAGAAGGTACTGGTTCTCATTCTCAGTAAGTCCATGGATGGAGCCGAGTCACAGGCAGCTGGAGCCAGGGCTAGGCAAGGTCACGTCTGTGACTCTCCATGGCTCGTCCCTCTTGGTCTCCGGGTGGTCTTATTCTCGGGCTGACCTTGGCGGGTGAGGAGGTCAGCGGTAGCTTCCTACTCACATCACCTTGGCCTAGCAACCCTGTGAGTCAGTCAGTCTCCTGGAAGAGTCTGTCCCGCCAATCTTGAGTTTCCTCTGAAGCAACGCCTTTGGCCAGGGACACGCGGTACTCAGGCGGTCAGCCTGTGTCGCATATTCTTTCCCAGGGTCGGGGGCAGGGACAGCCCCGCTCCACAAAGCAGCTATAGCAGTGGAGACGTTTCCTCAAAGGGGGGCAGAAGAGTGTTCTTAGCAGAAACAGCTCTACCGTCACACTTGTACCGTTCGTTCCTAGATTTTCAAGAGCAACTCACAGTTACATGAATCTTCTATAAAAAGATGTATTCTTGTAGACCCAATGACTCATCAGATAATTCACATCGTATTTCCCTCTTTAGCCTTATCCTTTCATTGTGGGCAAAAAGGACAAAGCCGTTAAAGAAAACAAAATGCATTTTTTCCAGAAAAGGAATAATTGTCTCTACTTCACCTTCAGATACTGCCTTAGCCTCTCTCTCTGCAGCTAGTCGATGAACTCACACAGGTTTGCAGTTGTCATTTGATTTAACAGTGTCCAGCTCTCTGTGAGAAACCCGTTCAAGCAGAGACTAACATTTTATTTCTGTTCCAGCTGTGCCTGCCTCAGTGTCTGCTTGAGGGGAGGTATTCGGGGACAGAGTGCACAGCGGATCGGCGAGCTGGAGACCACCAAGGCTTTGAAGAGATAGGTGGTTCAGGTTACACAGCCCGTGTGGAAGTTGGCATTTGCACTCTGTTATCTTCCTGTCCCTAATTTGGGGTTTTAGAAATGGTTTCTTTCTCTTCCTTGGCTCTCTGGCTGCCTGCGTCTGGCCCGCAGCTTCCAGTCTCTCGCTGCGCTCAACGGCCAAACCAGTAGCCATGGCATTTGGTCCCACAGTGGGGACGGGCAGACAATCTCAGAGATTCTGGGCAGTGTGGTTTTCCAGACTTTGTGGGAATGGAGTCACCTCTGGTGCCATCTTTAGGAACTTGTTGTGCGGCAAAAGTCAGGCTGAGGTGAGCTGTGGTTTCATGTACTGCTCATGGAGCCCCCAGCAAGATGGCGGGTGAGGACAGTGTCCTCACACGCTCATTAGCTCCTCTTCTGAGCTACTCTTCTCTTTACCCTCTTCGTCGTATGGCCCCAGTTGCTGTCTCACAAAGGCGACCAGCTTTTCCTCTCCCTGTCACGTATCTGTGGTGCTCCTCCCAGACCTCTTTGTAACACCAGATGTTGGGCTGGAATCAATTAAGAACAAAGGCAGAAACTTCCAGATTAATTTGAAAACTTGCCCTTGTGGTTTTTTTTTTTCTTTTTAAGTTTATTTATTTATTTATGTATTTTGAGAAAGAGAGAGTGTGCATGCCAGCGGATAAGGAAGGAGCAGAGAGAGAGAGAGACAAGGGGAGAGAGAATCCCAAGCGGGCCCCATGCTGTCAGTGCAGAGGCTCTAACCCCTGAACCGCAAGATCATGACCTGAGCGGAAGTCAAGAGTCGGATGCTTAACGGACTGAGCCACCCAGGCGCCCCTGCCCTTACGGTTTTAAAAAATACAAATCAGGGGTGCCTGGGAGGCTCGGTCGGTGAAGCGGCTGACTTCAGCTCAGGTCATGATCTCACAGTTTGTGGGTTCCAGCCCTGAGTCGGGCTCTGTGCTGACAGTTCAGAGCCTGGAGCCTGCTTTGGATTCTGTCTCTGTCTCTCTCTCTCTCAAAAATAAACATTAAAAAAATTAAAAAAATACAAATCACTATTCACTGAGAAATAGGACAGCAGATCTCTCTTCCACTTGAACAAATATCAGGCTGGCGACTTTGTATCCTGAAAGGTGGCTGTGTTCGTCAGGGTTAAATCAGAGAGAGAGCCAGTAGAAGAAATGCCTCAGGACTTACTCGAGGCACCGGCTTATGTAGTTGTGGAGGCTGGCGAGGCAGGGCTGAGACCCTTGAGGCAGGCTGTCAGGAAGGGTAGGCTGGAACTCTTGGGCATGGACTGAAGCTGCCGTCCACAAGTAGAAATTCTTCCCCCTCAGGGAAGCCTCACCTCACCTGTTGTTTCAATTGATTGAATGAAGTCCACCCAGATTATCCAGGATATGTCTGCAGTTCAAATGATTATGGACTTTAATCATACCTACAAAATACCTTCACCGTGTTTGGTTAAATAATAGCGTAGTAGCCTAGGCAAGCTGACCCATAAAAGTGACCATCGGCGTGGCCGTTGGGAGTTCTAGGAGGTTCGGTGTGGCCCCATGGAACTGCTTTAGTCTCTTGGGATACTTCATTGACTAAAACGGTTTCTGCTCCTATGGCATTTATGTTCTAATGGAAGAGGACAGAAAATAAGATAAACAAAATACGTAATTTTTTCGCGGTGACAAGTAGTGAGGAGAATAATAAAGCAGAGGAAGGGGATGGACGGCGATGAGTATGTACATGTGGAATTGGTTACGTAATCTGTGAGGCCCAGGGCAAAGTGAAAATGCAGCGTCCTATATTCAAAAAGTAGAGAAAAGTGCCGCTAAAGGCACTGAAACATAAAACTTTTTACCTTTCTTCGTGAATCTGTCTCTGGCACAGTCATGGTGTTTTCTTCTGTTTGATTGGTGGGTTGCTTGTGTTGTTTAATGCTGTTCTAACTAAAAAGAGATTCAACATTGAGATTATTAACACGAATCTACCACTCATCATTATATTGTGCAATGCCCACTTTAAATACAAGGATAGGAGCAGAAGCGTTGAAATGATACGAAGTTTGCACTTCCTGGTTCATATGTGCATCTGAATTTTGTTCTCACCGGAACAGTGGAAATATGCTACAAAACTAACTCACCTGTATTTATTTATTTATTTATTTATTTATTTATTTATTTATTGAGAGTGCCTACCCACGAGTGGGGGATGGGAGGAGGGGGAGAGAGACAGAGAGAGACAGAGAGAGAGAGAGAGAGAGAGAGAGAGAGAGAGAGAATCCCAAGCAGGCTCCATGCGCATTGCAGAGCCCAGCATGGGGCTCAATCCCACGACCCTGGGATCGTGACCTGAGCTGAAATCAAGAGTCAGACCCTCAACTGACTGAGCCACCCACTGCCCCTGTTTCATTTCTTTTTATTAATTAATTAACTAGTTGTTTGTTTTGAGAGAGAGAGAGAGAAAGTGCGCACACACGAGCGAGGGAGGGGCAGAGAGAGAAAGAATCTCAAGCAGGTGCTGTGCTGTCAGTGCAGAGCCTGACGTGGAGCTCTCGCCCACAAACCGCGAGAGCACGACCTGAGCTGAAATCGAGAGTTGGTTGCTTACCCGACTGAACCACCCAGGTGCCCCTGTTCCATTTCTAAAAATGCACATTCTCCTGACACTTTACCTTTAGCTTGCAGATTAGTGAGGAGGGACCGAAGGGAGGAGGAGCTGTGGCTGTCCTCCCTGTCCCTTTCCTCCTCTGTTGTCATTTTCAGTGTCATCTTCAGTTGTCTGTTACAGGAAAGTCCTACATATAGAAGGGATATGCTAGAGTTCCTTGATCATTCATGTTTGTTAAAATACAACTGACTTCTGCATTTGAAGCAAGTTCTCCCTCCAAAGCATGGCCTCCTGGGGCTGCCAGTGCACTGCTTATGGAGCCATGGACTTAATATGCTTGCCTGGTACTCGCTTGGCATCTTCTTGAATTCCTAGGCATCAGGGATGATGCACCTATTGTATGTATCTCCTCTACTCACGCATGTACTCTACTGTTTCATTGGACTCAGCTTACAAAACACAGGCTCAAAGATAAATTTATGAAGGATTTCAAGACCATGACATTCACCCAAGAGCATTAAACCAAGCATGGTGTTCTCCTAAGCATGGGGATCCTGTTGTGATGGTGCAGGTTGCAGGCCCACGAAGCCATCTGTGTGTGTGTGTGGGGGGGGGCACACGCACCTGCTATTTTAGATAATATTGATAAAGAAGGCCTGTCTCATAAGGTGACATTTGATCAAGGTCCTCAAGAAGATACAGAAGCAAGGGATTCAGATCCTAGAGCAGGGGGAGCATGTTCAGACATCCCAAGGCACGCGTGTCTTCGCCTTATCCTCAGAAGAATAAAGACGCCACTGTGGTTGGATCCAAGTGAGAGGGAGGGTGAGGAGCGGGAGGTGAGGTTAGAGAGACAGAGGTCCCTGAATTGTGCGTGGGTTTCAAGGCCAAGGCAAGGACTTGGAATATTTTTGTGAGAAGGGAAGGCTTGAGATAGTCCTACCAGAGGGGTGACAAGCTGTGATCTGAGCTGAGAAGGCTCAGATCCCCCTGCCGGCTGTGCTGTGGTAATACCCTGCACTGGGTCAAGGTTGGGAGTGGTAGGGCCAGATGCTATGGTAGACCAAACAAAGATGGGGCTTGGACTGGGTGTATACATAGCGGTTATTAAATGTAGCTGGATTCTGGTTATATTTCAAAACGGGTGCCAATAGGAACTGCATACAGAGGAGATATTTACTAGACTCAGGAAGAGAAATGGTCTATTGAAAAGCGGTGCCTTTCCTGAAGTTCTACAGCCAGCGCATGGCAGAACGGGGGAAGGCAGAGAGCAGGATTCTTGTGTTCTTTTCATTGGTCCTTCTCCTTTTTCATTAGCTCTAGACTGTCCCCCAAAATAGCGCTGAACACCTTCTTTTCTGAACATCTTCACTTCTCTGGCTGAAATCAACATGCCTTAAATCTCTAGGAGTCTCTCTCTACATATCACCTTGGAAGAACTTCCCAGAGCAAGGTGTTGGTGATTCTACCGCTGCCCCGTGTTCCCGTGGTCTCTGTGTGGGGGGGGTTGGCTGTCTCCCACGATGTCAACTTAGGGGCATCCTGACAGTTTTCCCCCTTCATGTGACTGAGTGTCTCTTGACCTTCCTTAGTAAAACAGAGTTAATAAAAAAGATTTTGCTACTGGGTCTGATGTATCGGTGCACCACATACTGCTCCAAAAAATTCCACTAGAGTTGGCTTCTTTATTTATTTGTTTGCTTGTCCCTTTTGCTCGTCAGCACTTTCAGACCATGCTGAAGTCTAAATTGAATGTCCTGACACTGAAGAAGGACCCCCTCCCAGCAGTCATCTTCCACGAGCCTGAGGCCATTGAGCTGTGCACCACTACACCCCTGATGAAGACCAGGACTCACAGTGGCTGCAAGGTATGTGGCATGTGGCCCGCAGCCAGCGGGAGAGACAGAAGGATGTGTAGCCTTAAGACACTTGTTTACCAGTGGTAACTATTCATTTATTTACTTATGTGTATTTCTCATGAGACAGAGAGAGTGAGTGGGGGAAGGGCAGAGAGTGAAGGAGCGAAAGAGAATCCGAACACAGAGCTCAAACCCACAAACCATGAGCTCGTGACCTGAGCTGAAATCAAGCGTCGGAAGCTTAACCCACTGAGCCACCCAGGCGCCCCTCCCCCACGGTCACTTTTTAAAGGAATGAAAAGGTAGAACAGCTAATAAAAGCTCACTGAGTGATGGTTGTATGAATCTGTCTCTTGCTCTATTTTTAGCGATCTGGCTCTCTTCCTTGTTTTCAGGTACGCATGAAAGACATAAGTTTTAGTATGTACGAGTAGAATAGTATTCTGCCCACATTTGTTGTACCATCTGAACCCATGTACACAGGAAAAGTTCTGTCCTTCTTGATCCTTCCTTCCCTTGTATTTGCACTCTGAATAAACCACATCTTGAAGAATAAAAAACAGATTTCTCAACAGTATCGTTCTCCTTTGGGAGAAAAAATTTTGCATTTTTGCTTGGCTTGGGCACTCTGAATTTATACTAATATTCATGTCTCAGAATCCATTAAAAAACATTTTTCATTTATGTAAACGATACTGCTGACATTATAAAAAAAAAACCCTAGAAATGAAATGTATAATTTTGGTAAGTTTTTGGGTTCTTTCTCACTTGATATTCTTTTGTGCATGAATTGATGAATATAGCAATCAGTTCAGAGGTAACAAAGAAAATATGTTCGTGCACATTGCGTCATCAGCAATTTGTTTGGAGGAGTAAAAATTAAATAAGGGGTAGAACTTTGTTTTGAGTAGTGAAAAGAAAATAAAACAAGAATGCGCGTTTGCATGTGGGTTTCTTTTGTAACCTTACAGACACACTCCTTTCCTTATTGCGTTTCCAGGTTAGGGAAGTCAAGATCCATCTATCTTTCTTGCCAGAATATTCCATCCCCTCCCCAGGTCTTGCATAGCTGTGGTCAGATTGGAGGCTACAGAAATCTTGAGTGATGGCTGTGTACACAAAACCCCACACATGGTCATTTATTTCACAAATATCCATTGGGGGCTTACCCTCGGCCCAGCACTGGGGTCAGTGGAGCACTCCCGCCAGCATCTTTGTGGCGTTTAACTGCCAGTTGGGGAGGAGGGAAGAGAAAATACAGGTAGGTGAGCACTGGCGGTTGAGACAGCCAGTCTAAAAGAACTTGCGGAAGAATCTTTCAGGCCGAAGGGACGGGGAGCACGGATTCTCATAGGTGGCCATGGTGTTGGCGTCCTTTGTAACGGAAAAGAACGGGCAGCGGGACCGGGGAGTTGTGAAAGTTGTGTTGTGCGGTGTGGTGTCATCAAGGCAAGGAGTTTAGACTCTGTTCTAATTATTGTGCGGGTCCGTTAGAGAGATTTAGGCCAGCGGGTTAGAGGACTCTGTTAAAAAAAAAAAAGTGATTTTATTATTTATTTATTTTTTATTAAAAAAATTTTTAAACGTGTTTATTTTCGAGACAGAGAGAGAGAGAGAGAGAAAGAGATCTGAGAGAGAGTGTGTGAGTGAGTCGGGGAGGGGCAGAGAGAGGGAGACAGAGGATGCAAAGCAGGCTCTCGTGCTGTGGGTGCAGAGCCCAATGTGGGGTTTGAACGCATGAACTGTGAGACGGTGCCCTGAGCCAAAATCAGGAGTCAGCCGCTTAATCGACTGCGCCACCCAGGTGCCCCCCAAAAGTGGTTGTAAATGGTAACTTTGCTGAGGTGAACTTTCAGCTTCCAAAGAGCAGTTGCCAGAGGCCGTGCTTCGACAGGAGTCCGTGGGTCTGTGGAACTGGTCTTAGGTCCCCGTGTATGCAGCGCTTTGGGTAAATGGATGATACAAAGGCATTAGGAAAGTACTCGCTAAATTTGAAAGTGATATGAGATCAAATTGTGTTATACATCCTTTAGAGGGCTCCCAGAGTCCTTTTGAATTCTGTTCCTGTTGGGGAAAAGGGTCCCTCAGAAGCAAGATGAAGTCAGTAAGGACAAGTGAAAGGAGGGGAGGTGCCTTTGGTAAAGTCTGCAGAGTATGTTTAAATGGGGGGGGGGATGCAGTTATAGAGTGAAAGGCCTAGCAATCCAATCAAGATATGAAAGAGGTGTGTGTGTGTGTGTGTGTGTGAGAGAGAGAGATTTTCTAGACAGATATATATTTGCTAGGAGAATAAAAACTATCATTTTCCTGAAAGGGAGCATAGGGTTCGAGATGCATGGAGTAATTTTTTTTTTCCGTGTATTGCCTTAGGTCTGTGTTCGCTTATTTTACTTCTAAAAGGATGTTGGAAAAAAATAGAAGGAATTCAGAAGAACACACCCGAGAGAATGAGGTGGCCTTGGCATCAGTCAGTGGGGCTGGGTAGACAAAGGGAGATCATTCGTGATTTCACCTGGACACTGGGGAGACCTTGGCCTCCAAGGTGAAAAACACAGACCACCGGGCTGTAGAAAGTTTCTGAACTCTCCATCCCTAGAAATCTTGAAGATGAGATTCCGGGTGCAGATAATCATAATCTGGGCCAGCTCTAGCTTTAGGATTCTATTTGAAGGAAGACCCCCCCCCCCATGTGTCATTGTTCAAATTGTGTTCTACAAAGGCACTTTATACATTTACATCTTAACTTGAACACACTGGGGTTGACAGTTCTTTAATCGGCAATAATAATATCCTGTTTGTGTTCCGAGTCATATTCTTTTGTTCAAAGACAATGACAAAGTTACACTTTTGAGCTTTGAAATTTCTGTTTAGAATGCCCCAACCTCCCCCCACCCCCGCCCCTGCCCCCGCCCCCAGGCATCCACAGGAACAAAATGCAGTGTTTCCTCTTGGATTCTGACGAGTAACTTAGCTCACAAAATGCCAGCTGCAGAAGGAGCTCTCTCTCTCTCTCTCTCTCTCTCAGGCTCACGCCTGCCACGAATAATGAGCACAATGTCGTTCAGGCCCAGCTGCAGGGCCGGCGGACGGGAGCCTCCATATTCACACAGTGCTAGTTCTTTGGGCTTAAACAGCTCTTAAGTTGTGCTTGCATAACGGTGGATTTGGGGAGGGAGAGAGCCAGGAGGAAGCAAAGGCCAAGGGGCTGAAAATGGATGATGGTTTAGCACCATCGAGGCACTGGCCCACTCAGACTCCCCCTTTCCCTCTGATCTGTATTCTCCGTGGGTCCTGATGGGATTGCCCTGCCAGGCTATTCATGTTGTGGGCAGCTGGGTCTTTGTGTGTTTTCCTCTACGGCTGCCTTTTTTTTTTTTTTTTTTTGTTGGAGTGGAGTTATTTAACTGCACACCCCCCCTGCGTACCATTAGGACTGGCCTGCCCTTACTCTTGCTGGGGCTTTTCAGAGTATCAGCTGCTGTGTCTGATTCCGCAGCAGCAGCAGCAATGGTCTGTCGTACCTGGCTTCTCCGGCCTCGCGCAACAGAATCCTAGCTGGCTCTCTGACTTGTTAGCAAACGTTTATTTGATTAATCGTCCTTGAAAAACCTACTGTACTGTGGACGTGGAATTGTGGAGAAAGGCGTCCAAGTGGGCAAGTGTGGGTAATGTAGTTTGTAGCCAAGTAGAAGGAAGAGACGAGTGCCTGAAATCAGTGAATCCCAGTGCTGCTGAAACTCGTGTATCAGAAACCCCTAGACGGCAGGTGTCTGGACCTTCTTTCCAGAGATTTTGATGCAGGTGCTCAGCTAAGCAGGCAAAAAAGAAACCTGCACTTAAAAATAGACTGTGACTGTGCAGGGGTGCCCGGTCGGCTCAGTGGGTTAAGCGTCTGAGTCTTGGTTTCAAGTCAGGTCACGATCTCATGGGTTTGTGGGTTTGAGCCCCGAGTCGGGCTGCGTGCTGACAGCGTGGAGCCTGCTTGGGATTCGCCGTCTCCCTCTGTCTCCACCCTTCCCCCACTTGTGCTGTCTCTCTCAAGATAAATAGTAAACTTAAAAAATTTGAAAACAAAGAGACCGTGCAGGTTACAAGGCTGTGGTGCCCGGGAGAAGCGTGGGGCTTGAGGACCTGATGTGTGAGGGGAGCCACGCGAGTGACAGAAGTGGAGTCACACCCGGGGAGGGGGAGGTGAGGTGGGATATGGAGGACGGAGCTAGCTGGCCATTGTGTGGTCGGAATGGGGTTGCCACAGCTGGCCAGGGGGCCGGCGTACAAGAAAGAACTGGGCTGCAGATGTGTGCCTGAAGGACAGCGCCTGTGTCTGTGGCCTCGTCCTACAGGGGGCGCTGTTCTGTTTCGGATTGACTCCCTTCTGGGCCTACTTGGCGGAGTTCTCAAAGTCTTTAGGAAATGAGATAATGACGGTGATGATCATAATTAGTAAGAAAATACTAATTATACAGAAATAATGCGAATAAAGAGCTGAAGTTTATTAACACATTGAGCACTCTCCTATGCACTTTTCATGATATAAACTACCCATTTGGTCCTCGCGATGACCCAGTGGTTTAAGTGCCATCTGTGGCCCCATTTCACAGGTGAGCTAGTTGAGGCATAGAGAAGTTCTTTCCTATACCAGAGCATCCAGGGAGTAACTGGCAAAGCCTGCATTTGAACTTCATCCGTCTGGCTCCACAGCCTGTGCACCTCCCCTCTAGATTCCACTCCCTCGCAATGACCGTTGAGTGGCTCCCGTGTCTGTCCTAAGGTAGCTCTTTTGGCCAGTTGTGTCATGTGATTTTAGAAGGTCATTTTGCTTCTGTAAGCCTCACTTACCGTATCTTTGATAGACCAGAACCAAGGTCAGTGTATTTCAGGCATTCTCTTATCTAAAGGTCCAAGACTCAAATTGACCGTGTGTGTAAGTGGAGTAGAATTTTGTCTTTGCTCACAAAACCCAGAAAGCGTGGGGAACGTGTACTGAAAGTACCATATAATTTACCCCTGCTTTCCTTTCAGGTCCTCAAATTTGGTTTTCCAAGAGAGACAGAGGGAGAGAGAGAGAAAGAGAGAGACTATGATGAAAGTCACATCCCTTATAAAACACATATATGAAATAAAACACTAAATGCCCATCGAGTTCCTGGATGCCCATGTGAACACTGAACTACAAACCCCTTCCACAGAAATAGTCCCCAGCTTTACGGTGTTTATAGTTCGAAAGCAAAATAGTACCCATGCCGAAACAAATATGCTGAGCCATAATTGGGGCTCTCGCACATCTGATAACATTTATCTTTTATTTAAAACCTTCTATAAGGTTTGGGAAGGGTGGTTGATTTGAGTGTTGGGACTCCGGTAAGTTGAAGAAGGAACGTAGCATGGGAAACATGTACCTGGGGAGGACAAGAGGGGAAAGAGGCAGGAAGGAAAGGCGGGAAAATCCGCAGCGACAGCTCTCTTGTTTGGATCTGAGCCAGCCTGCCTTTGTTCTGGTTTGCCTGGCTGTCTTTCCTCTGCACCCGCTCGGTACAGCTGGGTGGAGCCAGGGTCCTGAGATAGAGCTCCAGGAGGGATGTTCCTCTGGTCCACCAGACAGGCTTTGGGAGGTGGTGGTGAATTGGGCTAATCGAGCTCAAGATATTTCTTCCCACTCCCCCCTCCCCCACCTTGTTCTTTCATTGCTCATGCCAAGAGTCCCCTTGTCTGCATTCTGCAGCTTGGTAGGCATACAGCTGCCTCTGTGCCCTCACGGTCACTAAAGCCTCACCCCCACCTCCCGGCGCCTCACCTGGGCCTGCTCTCCCACAGAACGCTCTAGCTCCCAAATCTCATCTCCTCCAGAGTGAGGCACCTGGCTAAGCATCCTGTGAAGCCCCATCTAAGACCCTCACTGTCCTGTTCCCATGGGTGAGGGCAGAAGCCATCCAACAATGTCATTCCCCAGAAGGAGCTCGGGATTCACATACCATATTACTTTTTATGCGACCCTTTTTGAGGCTCGTGCATTTAAGAGTAACAGTAATAGTCACCTAGCCCTCAAGAAGGATGTGGTTGCTTTCCAGTTGCATGGGACGGTGAAGAGAAGTTTCTGAGCTGAAGGCTTTGTAGGCACTCCTCAAATCCTACCGCTTTGCATACGCATGAGGTGGCCAGTCTCAGAAAAGACTGATTTCCAGCAATCCTACTCATGAGAAGAGCTCCTGATTTGAATGTAAATCTGTTTAAAAATTAGCCTCACCTGTATCGTATGTATTTTTCTGCTTCTTTGATCAGTTATGTATTTAATTAAAAAGAAGCATTAAATAGGACTAGTCACGTTTTCTCATTTTTTTTTTCATGTTAGCCAAAGACCCATGATTTTATTCATCCATAGGAGGGAGAAACACTGATTATACCGTGTCATCAGCCTCACCGAATGCATTCTGCAGGCTTTTTTGGTGTAGGCGACTTGGGGCATTGCACGAGTCCCATTCTGCAAACTGTGCAGATGTTCTTGCAAAATACATTTCTGATTTCGCTATCAATACGGAATACAAGTAAAAGAAAGAATAGTAACATATGAAGTAAGACTCAGGCAGGTAGTCTTTATTGGTTATTTAAGTCTCTTGGTGTAAGCCAAGATGTGAACCTCTAGATTCAGAGTGAATGGTATCTAATTCCAATCTATTTTCTCTTTATTCTTTCCCAAACTTTCCTGTAGACAAATGAAAGCATATTTACTCTAGCTTGTCTCCCCAAATGTGGAAAGGTAAACGTTGATATGAGCTAACATCTGTTGTTTAAGAGACTAGCTTTTATTTTTCTGCAATTTTGACTGTGTTGACCTCTACATCTTCTGACCTTCTCTTTCTCTCCTTCCCTTGTTCCCTCCCTCCCTTCCTTCCAAATTTTCTTCATTCATTTCTTTCTCCACCTATAAGAATATATTGTGGCACTCTCAGAATTTTCAGATGTCAATAGGGACACAAAGATAAACAGTGGTTTGGGGTACTTTGGGTTGAAATAACAGAAAACCTAACTGGAATTGACTTACATCATTGAAATTTATTTGCTTTGGAATCTGCAAATTCCAACAGGAGGGAAGAGGGAAGGAGATACTAGAGAGGCAACAGAAGTGTCCGCTGTGGGAAATCAAATAGCTATGTCCTGGTTAAGGAGATTATAGGGAACGCCTTACACGGCTTTCTGGCCAAGCAGAAAACAGCTGACCCAGTATCTGGTTAATGTGCATTTAGGGGTTGGGTCGACTGCAATTGGTGAGAGGCTGATCCCACAGTCCACGGTAAAAAAGGCTCTTTTTTTTAAAAAAAGGCTGCATGACCCGAGGGCAGACAAAATACATTCTGTAGGAAGAGCAATGGCTGTGAAAGAAAATGCAGAGTGTCCTCAGGTTACAGGGCAAGGAGTTCCTTTCCTTCCTTATTACAGCATCCCCTTGAATGTATATGGGGATGTTCTTGCCCAGACAAGATGAGCCTCAGTTTGACACTAGGCTACTCCCCAGGGCCCCTGTGCAGGCAGTCATGAATGACCATCAGCTAGCATGTGGTTTGGCCTTCTGCACTGAGGGGCTTTTTTGTCTTACTGGTCGGAGGGGGGGGGGGATGGTGGCGGTGTTCTTGTTCAGTGGAGAAATGTTGAGGCTGCCCCCCTCCTTCTGGCTTTCATTCTAGGTTTCTAATTTGGCAACCCATTATTCAAGGTAGAGAAAGAGAAGCAAGTTTTCAGAAGTCGTGAGTTCAAGCTTGTGAAATTCAAAATATCTGTGAGGCCACCCCTGGGCGACACCCAAAGGGCACCTCGTTACATGGAGTTGGAATTTCATTGATGTCTGGTCCCTCAAGGAAAATGGGGCCATGGGAAGAGAAAGGAGCGAGACAGGCACACCCACTCACATGCTTACACATGTAGCCATGTGTCCGCTCTAATATTTGAGGACCAGAGACAGCAAGAAGAATCACTGGAAAAGGAACATTATGAAAACCAGAGGAAGTTCCTGCCCACCAGGCGTGGAAACTGTCCTCAGTCTTACTCCTCTCATTTAATCCTACACACAAGTGCCTACTCTGTTGACCACCCTGTTCCGGTCTCACAAGTGTCGAGGGGAGAAAATGGATATAACTCTGGGGACAGCTGAAGCTCCCGCGTATTGTTTTAGGATTGGTCTCTGTGTTATATTTGAAATGCGCACTACTTACGCTATACCTGTGGTACCTGGCGGGGAAGGATGTTTTGTTTGTAGTTGTCAACTTTTTGGCTGTGAGTCTCGACTTACGACTTGGAATTCTGTACTTTGGTCTTCCCACTGACAGCTGTGGTGGCTTCAGCAAATTTCTTCACCCTTCATGAGCTCACTTTTGTTTTCTGGTGATTAAAATCTTTTCATATTGGGGATAGCGTCACTTCCTCTGATAAAAGCATCTAGGGCGTAGATTCTCATCCTGCGGGTTGAGTAGGATTGTAGACTTCTTTATGGGGCTACTCTTTCCCCCGGTGGGTACAGTACTGCTGTTCGCCCCTGGGCATCTTTGACACCTTGAAACTATTTCCTGGTGCCCCACACGGTGAGGACTGTGGCTGAAAAATGACCATTTTACTCCAGGGAACCCAATTTGGCATTAAAGCTTTACCTTTGGGCCAGTGTCAAAGACTGTATCTTCCTGTATCTCCAAATGTCACTGCCTACTTTACTTCTTGCCTTTAAAAACTCTTGGGAGAGCAGCAAAGATTCATTAGTGAAAAATGGGAAAACAATGGAAGCGTCTGAAAGAGATGTTTTAATATTTTTGCTTCACAACGCTATGGAGAATACGCAGTCATTAAAAATTCTGTTGTAGAAATTATGCTGATGTGGAAAATGATCATAATGTGTTAAGTAAATTAAATAGCTGGTTGCAAAATGTTAATAGGATTTTATTTTTGTAAAATAAAATAAAAGTAAAATAATTATCTGCAAACATTCCTAATAGAGGGCTTCTACTTAAATATGAACAGAAGTGATCCCTGGATAGTAGGATTATGGGTAAAACTTTCGATTTTCTTTTTCTTTTTTTTTTTTGCGTTTTGCAACTTTCTAACTTTCCAACAAATGTTACATTTGTAATTAGTTGTTAAAAATAACTTTTAAGGAGAAATGTTTCTTTGGGTGAAAGTTTGCAGGGAGAGCTACATGGAAGAAACTCCATTCTAAATGGAGCATTTTGGAAAACAGCTTCTTCTAAGTCACCCCAACTTAGACGTTTGTGTCTTCTTTTTGACCAAATCGGAATTTCTGTAGCTTCTGGGAAGGTGACATTTTCCCGCCTAACCTGTGACTTGTCCAGCGTCAGACTTATCTGGTGTGTTCAGCACAATGATTGTCAGCCGACTCAGATGCTTTCGCATGGATGATGTGCTGGTTTCCTGAGGCTGCTTAGCGACGACCTTGGTGCTTAAAATAACGAGAAATTTATTTTCTCGCAGATTTGGGGGCCAGAAGTCCAAAATTGGTATCAGTGGGCAGAAATCAAGGTGTCAAGGAGCTTCCTCTGGAGACTGGAGAAGAAAACTGGTTCCTTCCCTCTTCCAGTTTTGGGTGGCTGCAGGCATTTCTTGGCCTGTGGCCAGACCACGCCATTTTCTGCCTACGTGGCCACACTTGCTGCCTCCTCCTCTGTCTATATCCAACCTCCTTTGGCCTTTCTTTTGTAAGGACACTTGTGGTTGGATCTGGTACCCACCTGATAGTCCAGGATAATCTCCTTAGCTCAAGACTTTTAGCTTAATCAAGTCAGCAAAGACCCTTTTCCCTTCTAAGGTAACGTGTCAGGTTCCAGGGAATAGGACCAAATATTTTTTGAGTGGTCTTACTCAGCCTGCTGTAGCTTGTTTCTTTGTAAATGAGGAATTCTAGAAATGTAAAAATTTCTAAGCAAAAAGAAATATAATGCCTCTAGTTAATCAGTTGTTTAGGTTATCTTATTTCTTGTGCCCAAGTAAATACTCTCAATGGAATTCAGAAAATTACTTTAAAGAAATAGAAAAATGAGGGGGATCAGTCTGCAGAAGTGTCTTGCCCCTATTTTGAGCCAAATTTCTTTATCTTGTTTACTTCATCAAAATTTTTGAAACGGAAGAGAGAGCTTCAAATTTTGAATGGAATCATGAGTTTCTTATACAAAGTCCTGACCATTTGTAGTTTGTAGGTCCAGGGTACTGGGAATATTAGACTATTTGTAAGAAAGATCCACAGTTCTACCACAGGGAATGTGACTAATGTTTCACACCCCTCCCCCCTTTTCTCAGTAAAGCTTTAAGGATAATTTTGAAAATGATGCGGAAATATCCTGAGCATAATGTGTGTGTCGGAGGGAAGTATCTTGTTATGAAGTTATTTTCCCCTCGTGAATTCCTGTTTAGATAGCTTGTCTTTGAAACAATTTGTCGGTTTAGTCCTGAAAATTTAATCATTATCTGAATTTAGGAGGATTTGTTATTTATGTGGAGGAGATGTTAATTATTTTACATGTTTTCCTGGATTAATTCTGTGGATAAAATACAGTTTCTCTGTGGTCGACTTCATTTGTCAGGCAACCTATAGAAACGCCATGCAGAAAACCAATATACTTTATTAATATATAATATACTTTATTATATATATTATATATTATATATAATAATATATAATATACTTTATTATTAAAGTATATTAATAATTATTAATAATTATTAATTAATAATATACTTTATGGTTTTCCAGCAGAGACTGTACAACTTGTTCAAGAAGGTTACAGGGTCAAGATAGCTTTAAGCTAAAATCTGGTTGATGCAAATATGATGCTTACACGTAAGAAGTTCATGCTTAAAAGACATTTCCAAGTATGTATACATGTATTTTTTTCTACTTATTTTTTGTTATGTCATTTTTTTTCAGTGTTTTATTTCCTTTTCACACTAGAGGAACTCACGTGTTACAGCGTCAGTCCCTCTGCTCCTAAAAGGCTGGTTTCATTCATTGTTTGTGAAATGGAAATGTGCATTAAATAAGGAAGCGTTCGTATAGACTGGATATAATCTCATATCAACCTAGCCTTTCTTTGCGAGTGATTTTTTTTTCTTGCCTGAAGCTTTAAAATTGTATCAAAGCAATCCCTGTAGAGCTAAAAATAACCCATCAAATAGTAATGAAAAATGAAACCTAAGATGTTCACCCGTCCCCTTTGTCCCTCTCATGCCCCAGTCCTGCTCCACCTGTAATGATTTTAGCAGTTTCTTTTTGTGTTTACCTTCATAGTTCAGACACTATACTTTCACCATTTTCAGTAATATCTTTTGGCTAGTTGAGTAGATACAGATTGAGATCTGGAAGAGCTCTACCCACTTGCCTTCTTCCATTTTCCTAACATAGTTACTTCTGAAATTTTAGTTAATATCTGTGATGAACGAAGAGTCGGTCAAGGCACCATGATTTTATTGCATTTCTTGCTCCTTATGTTTTGATAATTAAAAAAATTTGTAATGTTTATTCACTTTTGAGAGAGAGAGAGAGAGAGAGCGAGAGAGCATGAGCAAGGGAGGGTCAGAGAGAGAGGGAGACACAGACACAGAATCCGAAGCAGGCTCCAGGCTCTGAGCTGTCAGCACAGAGCCTGACACGGGGCTCGAACTCCTGGACCGCGAGATCATGACCTGAGCTGAAGTTGGACACTTAACCCGCTGAGCCACCCAGGCACCCCTGGAGAAGACATGGATATTTAAGGTCAACTCGTCACCTTTATCCTCTCAACTGTTCAGCCCCCTCTAAACTGCTAATTTTGGCTGTTTGAACTTTTCTTGTTTTATATCTTTATCTAACATGGAAACAGTGACCCTTAACTAACTTTCAAGTTTAAAGAAATATTTATAAAGTACTTTGAGCTTCTCACAAGAGCAGAGCTATAGGAATAAGTTACAGTCGGGGCGCCTGGGTGGCTCAGTCGGTTAAGCGGCCAACTTCGGCTCAGGTCATGATCTCGTGGTCCGTGAGTTTGAGCCCCGCGTCGGGCTCTGTGCTGACAGCTCAGAACCTGGAGCCTGTTTCGGATTCTGTGTCTCCCTCTCTCTCTGCCCCTCCCCCGTTCATGCTCTGTCTCTCTCTCAAAAATAAATAAACGTTAAAAAAAATAAAAAAAAAAAAGAAATAAGTTACAGTTGTGATTCAAATATAGCTTCCCCTTCGTTTGAGTGGAAGGGTCAATAAACTATAGACAACATGGTAGCAAAGGAGGTATTGATGTGAATGTGGTAATAAGTAACCCAGATCATAAAAAGATCAGAAACTGCTCTCTTAAATATGTACAGTTATTTCTTCTTATATCTGTGAGTATTTCAACTCCCGACTACCTAGCAAGTTAATGATAAAAACCACTGTGACAACAGGTGCAGATGTGTTCCTTGGTGTGCTGGCTGTTCATTTCTTTGTTTTTACTGAAAATATTATACATTCATTTCTTGGCAAGAGAAATGATGTCAGGGCTTCTGTGCACACTGAGATCTCTAAATGAGACATTAGTCAGATTGACGTTTATGAGTCACCAGGCATCTTCATAGACCAAATCCAGGAATTAGAAAATAATTTGCTCAGGAAATAATGGGGATAAATGAAGTTTATCATCCTGGGAAACAGCAAAGCTACCTGTGAGCTAAAGATCCTACTGAAATTAGTTTTTTCCCCACATTGATGGATTGATGAATTCTCTTTAAAACTTGGTTTTTTGATGCTTATGAGCAGTGCTGGAATTCTCGCATGTCACTACCTGGCTGGACCATAAGATTTGTTAGGGCAGGAAAAGCATTGTCCATTATCACAAAGGCATTGCGACTGTTAGTCTCGTCATGGGATGGTATAGAACATGTGTTTACTTTTTTGCTTGGTCAGCCCACCAGTTAATGAGGAGCCCATCTTGCTTGTGTATAAAAACCTCTCTCCTCTGTCCCTTCCTTCTCATGCTGATTCCAGAAGTTTCCTAAAGAGCTTTTACTCCTTGTCCCTTCCTTGCAGCCCCATCTCCCAAGGCTCTTGGCCCTTCAGGAGGATTTGGCTTGGGGGCAGGGAGCTGTAGGGGGCTTCAGGACCCTGCATATAAACCTTCTATAAGACTGTCTTTATGACAAAAATCGACTCTTTTCTATAGCAAAAATCCAGTGTATTCATATTTCTTATGCCAACAGAATCTTCATTTCATTTCTCCTTAGTGAGAGTCACGTCTCCAAAAAGAGAGAGCAGGGAGGGAGATAACTCATTCTGCCATATGTATGCCCAAGTCACTGAGAAAAGGAGTCAAAGGAAGGGAATTTCGAGACTGAGACCATAACAACAAAGACAAGATTCGTTTATTCATTCACGGTCACTAAAGTCCGTTGCTAGGTACTTTACGCATTTTTCTTTTAAAAATGAAACGTGTCCATTTGAATGAAATGAACATTCACTAATGATCACTGTAAATTTATGAATATATAGGTTAAATCTATGTACTGGTTACTCCACACATTAGATATATTTTAAAAAAGATTTTGAATGGAAATTTTAGAAGAATGGGTTAAATCTGAAATACGTGATGTATGTCTATCTTAATTGGGATGATTACCGTTAGTTAGGCAAGGCTGTTTTTTAGTAATAGTGGGTGTAAAACCAAATTTCAGATGGCTTTGATGATGTCAGGATTTTTGGCTGCTCTTATTAGACCAAGTGAAATCATCCATTTCACCCCAGAATAAGATAGAAAAGATCACTTGCCAAGAGGAAGGAAGGGAGGAGGGGAGGGTACTGGCTATCCCATTTTCTTGTTTGCTTATTTGTGCATTCTTTTGATTACCTTAAATCTGCCATTTATTTGTGGGAATCTCAGCTGGGTTTTGTTAAAACCAGATCATATGATCCATCAATCCACCGAGATGGGCAAGTGTGATATATAATGACCTGAGCAATCACATGAGATGCCCACATCAGCTCCTTTTTACCATAGAATTCTCATCCGTAGGAGACGTTGAGCTCCACATCCGACATGTGGACCAGCTGGTGCTGGTGGTAGTCTACATATTAATGCTGCATTTATTTCTTATTTTTGAAGACAAAAATAGCTGTAAATAGAAGTTCTGAGCTATTGTATCTTCAACCTGGGGCATTCTATTGTGTACCTGCTGGCACGGACATAGCTGACTTTGGAGACAGAGGACCTTGTCTACTGAGCTGCAGACACTGAGGCTGCTTCCTGGCTTTGTGGAAGAAAATGCCAAGATCGTTCACTGACATCTGATATTGTTCTAGATGGAGAAAGCGATAAGCTGGTGTCAGATATTTAGGTCCAGACCACATTCCTCTCTTGGATTCTATGTGGTAGGTAAGGAAGCCTAGACCTGTCCGACTGAGTGATGCTCTTAACAAATGGATGGAAAAGCAGAATTACCATTTATCTGCTTTATCTGTGGACCAGTCTTCCTTCCTGTATCCTGGGAGAGGTAAGGAAAGAATTCATAATCGCTTGCATGGGTGTTAAAGACATCAAAATGGGATGCAGCCCATCTAACTTTGGCCAGACTCTGAGATTCGGTGACAGCCAGCAGCCAGTTATTATAGCAGAGATGGTTCCTTAGCTGGGGCAAACTCCACATCTATAGGTCAAGGTTTCTTTGTGGCAAGTAGAGGAGACTTTCTCAGTGTTGAGGGTTTTTAGAAGTAGGAGTTTCTTCTTCTGTGTTTGGTTTCTTGTTCGGTACTTCGTGGCACAGCTGCCTGCAAGAGAAAGACCCTCAGATCAACACTATCTGAAATATGGAAAATTCCAGATTCTATGAAAAGAATGAAATGTATTTCATTCTATTTGCGGGATAAATAGTTCTTTACCTAGCTCATTAATCTTTAGTGATTTGTCTCCAGCCTCCAGCGTTTGACTCGTTACCTGATGATTATGCCATCACTGTGAAGAAGGTGGCATTTGGGACACTGTATCCTTTTCTTCCTTCTTTTAAGTGTGACTGAAGATAGGCTGAGTGTCTTGACAATGATGTTGAAGCAAGATTAAGAAGGCGTGTATTCTGGGGCACCTGGATGGCTTCAGTCGGTTGTGCATCCGACTCTTGGTTTCGGCTCAGGTCATGATGATCTGACAGTTTGTGAGATCGAGCCCCGCATTGGGCTCTGCCCTGATGGCATAGAGCCTGCTTGGGCTTTTCTCCCTCCCTCTCTCTCTCCCCTTGCACCTTTTCTCTCTCTCGAAATAAACAAACATGGAGCCTGCTTGGGCTTCTCTCCCTCCCTCTCTCTCTACCTCTCGCACTTTTTCTCTCTCTCAAAATAAACAAACACGGAAAAAAAGAATGCATGTATTCCAAGGGAGGGAAACTGTATTTTTCCTTCCCCCTTCTTTTCCTTGCCCTTCTCCTTCTCTTTTCTCTCAGTGTTACTCTTTCCTTCTATCCTTTTCCTCTCTAACCCCTTTCCCATTATCCCCGCTTACCCCTTTTCTCCCCACTTTCTGCTTCTGTTCCTACCGCTAAACACAGGTTCTCTGCTTAGATAAGATCGAGTCACCTGCACACGCCCCACGGATCGCTTTGGCCCAGGCAGGAGCACACTAGCCTGGGTGTGTTTCCTGTGACAAGCTGCCCAGAACCACCGGGGAGATCAGACATGCTGTGACTGTGGACGGGAGAAATGGACACTGCAGAATATCTATCGCAAATAGTTCCCATCTATTTCCAAGAAGGACATCAACTTGTATGGTCATCCACAGTGAGGTGATGATGTAGAACACCGTAGGCCACAGAGTGTCCTGTTTCCGCTCTAGTTTTGGTTCAGTGATCATCCAACAGTCAAATGGGTATTGTATTGTATTGTATCGTTTTGTGTTTACTTTGAGAGAGAGAGATAGAGAGGGCACAAGAGCATGAGCAAGGGAGAGGAGCAGCGGAGGAGGAGAGAGAGAGAGTACCCCAAGCAGGTTCCATGCCATGTGGAGCCCGACACAGGGCTCATTCCCATGAACTGTGAGATCGTGACCTGAGCCAAAATCAAGAGTTGGCTGATTGACTGACTGAGCCACCCAGGGGCCCCTCAAATGGGTATTGTAAGGAATGTGGAAAGGACACGCAGGGGAACCCTGCAAGAGGCCCTTGGAACCCATTCTAAGATTGGGGATTTCAGTCCAGTTTTGGTGATGGACAGATAGGGGAGAAACACTGTATGAGAAATCCCTAGAAACTCGTGACAGCACAGATGAACCCGGAGGACATTATGCTAAGTGAAGCAAGCCAGTCACAAAAAGACAAATATCGTATGAGCTCACCTGTGGAATCTAAACTAGTCAAACTCGTTGAAACAGAGCGTCAAATGGTGGCCACCAGCGGCTGGGGGTGGGCGGTGAAAATGGGGAGATGTGGGTCAAAGAATACAAAGTTTCAGTTGCTCAGAATGAGTAAGTCTTGGGGAGCTAACGTACAGCATGGTGATTATAGCTAACAATGTTATATACTTGAAATTTGCTCAGAGGGTAGATCTTAAGTGTTCTCACCACACACACAGGAGACAACATATGTGAAGTGATGCCTATGTTAATTCGCATCACTGTGGTGTGCATTTTATAATGCGTGGGTACATGAAAGCATCAGGTTTTACACCTTAAATATATACAAGTTTTATTTGTCAATTATACTTCAATAAAGCTAGAAATAGTTTAGTAACTTTTTTTTTAAGCGTGGTGGTGTTTTAGAAGACAGCTTGCGTATCAGTTGTGCTAGGCTTTGCACCTGCTGATGAGACCATCACTGTTCCCTCCCTCCTTCCAAGGCTCCAGAAAAAGAGGGCAGAGACTTGTTTCAGCTCTGATTTGACCATGGAGGCAACAGACCATTTGCTGCCGGTTTTCCTCTAGGGTCCTGAGAACCTGTCTGCCTTGCTCCAGGCACACGGTTTCCCAGTTCTAGCCGAGGTCCAGTGCTTTCTGTGGAGAATCATGTTAGGGAGATCCATGCCCCTTTGTTTGCATTTGGCCCTCTAGACATCTGCACAAAGGAAAAGCTTTGTCTGCTCTAGAATGAGAATAACAGGTGCATTTACCCGTGTTCCAGCAAAGTCTCCCCCTTGCTTTATTCTAGTCTCTCAAAGAGAAAAATGGGGAGCCCATCCAGTCAGCGCCGCTTGTAATGGCCTTGATGTGCCTCTATTTATAAGTTAGCTCAGCAAAGTGCTTCATTTACAGGAGGCATAACTCAGTGCTGGTTTATGGAGCTTCAATTACCTGCATAATTGAAGCAGATGCATTTTGACAGAAGTCCACCTATTCCATTCATTCCTGCCTAGAAATGTCTGCTTGTCCTCTTGGTTGCTTACTTTATTTTTGTCTTTCGTCACTCGAAGACTGATGTAACTTACAGTGTATTGAGTTCAAGCCTTTGTTCAGTTCTCTGCCTTCAGCCAGGAATGATTGTATTTAAACCATTAACATCTACTTGGAAACCTCAGACTGAATTTAGTGTCCTTGATTTAATACAGTCCTCTGGTAAGAGATGAATGTCATCTTTACTGTTGGAAATTAACTTAAATGTATTTTATGGTGTAGAATGATAAAAGAATAAATGGTGATGCTTTGTATTTCTGCACTCAAGGCCCCCAGTTCTTTTCATTAAAGCACATATGTTACAGGCTACTTACCGATATGAATACGCATAGCGTATTTGACCGAAATCTTTCTTTTCTGTCTGCTCTTTTGTTCCTGGGCTTCTGCAAACGTATAAAATAGAGCAGCTATTTATGAGGAATCAGAAAGGGCATTGCCTTGTGCAGTTTATTTTACTTGAAACTGATGACATATGCAAAAGTTCCTGATTAAAGAAAAAAAGATCATGAACTTAATATATTAAAGCTCTTAAGTGTAAAAAAATCCATCATCTTCCCTTTGTCTTTTCCCCTCACTGTTATGAGCAAAGTAAAGCTTAGTAGGACGAAATACCTTGCCTTGAGGGAGTTGAATTTTTCTGCGGCATAGGCTTTAGTATGGCTCATTGCTACAAGAGAAACATAAACGTATGTGATACATTCTGAAATAGGATATATGAACATGCTCCTTAATGTTTTCTATCACTGCTGCTCTCCACTACTGCAGGGGATAGTTTTTGGTTAAGATAGGGCAGAGAATTTTGAGGGAATATTTGTCTGAACTTTCTCAGGGGGTCAAACAGTGCTTATAATTTCTGTAGTCAATTTCCATCAATTATGAAGTTCAGGATAGCTGGCCAATAGATTTAAATCAAAGAGAGAAAGTGCCGATCCTTAATTGATTTTTTAATGGAAAGTAAGTAACCCATTATCCTTCATTCACATAAAGAGGCAGAAGAAGCTATTTTTGTATGTAGGAAATTTGTTTGGGAGAATTAATATATGGCTAAGTCCAAGAGCAAGGAATGTTAAATTTCTGAAATGATTCTCTTTATTAACCAGTGAAATATCAGAAAACTCTTTTATACTAGTTATCTGTCGCTGTATAAAAATTACCTCACAACCAAAGCAACCGGCATTTATTATCTCACAGTTTTTGTGGTGTAGCAATCTAAGTGCAGCTTAACTGGCCGCCTCTCGGCTTCAGGGTCTCTCCTGTGGTTGCCGCCAGGCTGTTGGCTGGGGCTGCAGCCTCATCCGAAGGCTCAGCTGAGAGAAGTTCCATGTGTAAGCTCACTCAGGCGGTGGTGGCGGCAGGATTCAGTTCCTTGCAGGTGCTTGGAACGAGTTGCTTTGCTGTCTGCCAATGATCTCCTCAATTTTTTTTTTTTAATTTTTAAAAAATGTTTATTTATTTTTGAGAGAGAGAGTGAAACAGAACATGAGCAGGGAAGGGCCAGAGAGAGAGAGGGAGACACAGAATCAGAAGCAGGCTCCAGGCTCTGAGCGGTCAGTACAGAGCCCGACGCGGGGCTCGAACCCACGAACTGTGAAATCATGACCTGAGCCGGAGTCGGATGCCCAACTGAATGAGCCACCCAGGCACCCCAAGATCTCCTCAATTCTTTGCCACAAAAGCCTCTTCGTGGAACAGCTCACTTCTATCAGGACAAGCAAACGAGAGAGCAAGACATGATAAGCAAGATGGGAGACAGAGTCTTTTTGTAACTTAAACTCGGAAGTGGCACCTTAGAAGCCAGTTGAAAGGTCCCGCACACACTCAAGGGCAGAGGATTATATAAGGGCATGAATACTAGGAGGCGAGCATTGCCGGGGACCATCTGGGAAACCACCTACCACATCTGCTGACCACTTTTTCAGACCTCATTTCATTAATTAATCAACAAGCATAACTTGACCTTGTTGCTCACAGTCTGATAATCTGAGTTTTGCATTTCACGTGATTGTTCTTCACCGTCTTTAAAACATGACCATCTTGGCTTCGGGTCGTTTTTTGCCACTCTGAGTTTCCTTCTTGACTTGGGATGCTTTAGTGTTATTAAGCCTTTCTGTCTGTTTGCCATCTGGCCATGAACATCATGAGAAAATTATTTCTTTATTGTTGGGAAGAGATGTCAGCACTCCCATGTTCACTGAGGCATTATTCATAATAGGTAAGACATGGAAACAACACATGTGTCCATTAATAGGTGAATGGACAAGGAAAATTTGGTATGTATATTCATGGAATATTATTCGGCCATAAAGAGGGAGGAAGTCTTGCCATTTGTGACAACATGGATGCACCTTGAGGGCATTATGCAAATAAGTCATGCATAAAAAGACAAATACTTTATGATCCCATTTATATGTGGAATCTAAAAACAAAAATGGACTCATAGAAACAGAATGCAGATTGATCATTCTGTGGGGCTAGAGGGTGGAAGAAATGGGGAGGCATCACCAAAGGGTAAAAGAATTTAATTATAAGGTAAATAAGTTTCAGGGACCTAACGTATAGCACGGCGACTATAACTAACAATGGTGTATTGCAAGGGTGCCTGGGTGGCTCAGTCGGCTAAGCATCTGACTTCATCTCAGGTCATGATCTCGTTTTCCGTGAGTTCAAGCCCCGCGTCAGGCTCTGTGCTGACAGCTCAGAGCCTAGAGCCTGCTTCGGCTTCTGTGTCTCCGAAAGAGGGAGCTCTTTCTCTGCCCTGACCTCTGTCTCCCTTTCTCTCAAAAATAAACATGAAAAAAATTTAAAAAGGACAATACTGTATTCTTGAAAGTTCTTACGATAGTCGATCTTAAATGTTCTTACCATAACAACAAAAATGGTAATCATGTTAGGTGAAGGATGTGTTGACTAACCTTATTGTGATAGACGTTTACAGTTTATAGATGTACTTAAGTCATCACATGTATACCTTGAATTTACATAATGTTGTATGTCAACTATATACCTATAGGGCTGGAAAAAGAGAGAAAAAAGTGATTTTTGAAGCCTGTCGTATATACATAAAACTTTGTTTTTTTCATGATGTTCGCTCCCAACCCTAATGACCTAGCTAGTTAATTTGGTTGATTATGTCTTGTTTGGCAAAAGTGGGAGATTAAGATGTTCCTGTGCTCCTGGGCTGGTTGTAGATGAGGGATTTGGAGTCGTGTGCTGTGTTTTTATCCTGTTTCTTTTCCTGCTGAGCAAAAGTGCCTCCTTTGAGACAGAAAATTTCAATCAGGCAGCTGGTGCAGGGACTTTTCTTCTTTCCTAAATGACTATGTGGATGATCTGTGTCTAGTTAACTCACGAGGCAAATGTGCGTGTAAGGCCACGGTCAAGGATTTTATCCATCTAGTTAGCCTAGTTTTCTTTCCTGAGCACAGGCTTTTGGGTTCAGAAGCAAATTCTAATTCTGCCTTTCAGTAGCTGCCTGTCCTTGAGCAACTTACCCTTCTGAGTCTCTTTTACATCATCTACAAAATGGGACTAATGCTACTTTGTCAAGGTGGTCATGATAAGACAGTGATAGGTAGTGGGTGCTCTATAAGATAGCTGTCACTTCTCTAGCTTTATTTTTATTTACTTTTTAAATCCCCTGCACTAAACTCAAATGCTTTTCATTTTAGAAGAAATTCCTTTATAACTGGTTTCATTCATAACTTTTTAAAACCACATCCTAGAATTGACCATTTTAACCATTTCAAAGTGTATCATCCAGTGGCATTTAGCACATTTATAATGTTGTGCAACCATCACCGCTCTCTACTTCTAGAACATTTTCATTACTCCAAAAGGAAATCTCACACCAATTGAGAATTCGGTCTCCGTTTCCTATGCCCCCAGCCCCTGCAACCACTAATCTACTTACTGTCTCTGTGAATTTGCTTCTTATGGCTATTTATACAAATGGAATCATACAGTATGTGACCTTTCGTGTCTGGCTTCGTATACTTACCATAATATTTTCAAGGTTTCTCACGTATTTCATGTAGCGATTTCACCACCGTATGCTAGTCACAGGAAGAATTGATTGAGGAAAAGTAATTCCAAGTGTGTGCTCTCTGCATGGAGCACAGGAGTAGTATCATTTTTGTAGGAGGGTGAACCACACCAACCACCTGAAGACTGGATGAGAATGAAAGCGGGAAGGATGCCCGCTGAGTTCATTTCCAAATCAGCTTCTACTGCAACCGCTTCCCCTCTCTTAGACCTCCCCTCCATCCCTCTGTGGTTCCCCCTCTTGTGCCTACGCCACCCCCTCACCTTATCCCTTCTCATTTGTTACCTTCTCTCTCCCTTCCTTCCATTCTGTATTCCCCTTCCTCTGCCCTTTTTCCTTCTTCGTTTCATCATTCCTTCTTTTGCTCACTCTGAGCACAGGCAGAACTAAAATAGCTAAGTCCTCAAAATTTCGATTTGTAGGGATTCATCCCAAGTGAACATAGTCAACATAATTGACATTAACCTTTGGGATCACATAAAAAAGCCCAATAGAAGAGCTTGGTTAAAAAGAATGATGATAGATCTCTTGGAAAGAATACCCTGTAGCCACAAAAAAAAAAAATCATGCTTAATTGAGTATTTAATGACAGAGTATATATTTAGAGATAAAAGACCTCTTTACAAAAATAGAATTGCTATAGGGTCCTCAGGTTTTAATGAATGAAATAAATATTACCCACGTCCTATGTGCATCTTTATGCAGAAAAAAATAAGATGATACACTTAAAATGGTAACGATCATTATGATAGGATGGGACGATTACCGGTGGCTTTTAGTTTTCCTCTTTGTGCTTTTTATAGCTTCGAAATTTTCAATGGTGCACATGCATCAACTTTTGGAATCAGATAAAAAGGGTGATGAGCATTGTTATTGAAAGTATGCTAGTAGAATAGATCAGTCCTTGGCCATGAAGCCAGGAATCTGTCTTCAGTGTAAAGGACTGACTGATGGCTCTCAAATGAGATGATTTTGTCCTCAGAAACACTTAACAATGTCTGGAGACATTTTTGGCTGTCACAACCGGGAGGTGCTCCTGGCATCTAGAGGGTAGAGGCTAGGGATGCTGCTAAGCAGCCTACAGCATATAGGATACCCTCCCCTGCCACATCCCTTCACCAATGAATTTTCCAGCCCCAGAGTCAATAGTGCCGAGGTGAGAAACCTGCTCATTGGCTTATTTAAATATTTTTAATTAGCTCATTGGAGAATACTAATGGAAGAGGTCAAATCACTTGGGTTGTTTTTAATGGGTGTAAAGAATGAATTTACCTTCAAATAACACTACCCTGACCTGATTATCTAAGGACTTGAGAAGAAATCAAGCTGTTTTTCTATTCTTACACCTGTTGTCAACAGATTGTGTGTGTGTGTGTGTGTGTGTGTGTGTGTGTGTGTGTGTGTGTGTTTAATCTGGGCTATGTATCTCAAAGAGATGAAGCCAGACGATATGTTTGAGGTTAGTATGGTGATACTGACTTAGGACACAGAATTCCACGGATAAATGAATAGAGGTAGTTGCCATAGAGAGAGTAATCCAGTCATGCATAATGAAGAGAATTCTGGCTGAGTGAAGAGTGCCACCTACTGAATTGTGTTTGGGTTTTCCCCAGGTTCTAATTTATGCAGGTTTATGCCTGAAAGTGTTACTTCCCATTATTGATCTCGCACATTTTCTTAAATAGTTGCTGCCGCAGTGTTAAACAATTTTTAGTTATTATTGGATCAAGGTGTAATTAGAAGCAGCTGTGAACAATTGCCGGCCGTCCAGCTCCTGAAGTAGCAAACAGAATTGCACTTGTAGACCTCGGATTGATTCACAGAGATTGCATCTGGCGGGTAAAACAAATCAATCTTCAGTTTCAATGCTGCCAGCCAGTTTCATTTTACCGAGATAACCAGAAAGATTAAAAACGCATTCCATATACCATTTCCAAATGTCACCAAGTTAAAAAAAAAAAAACAAAAAAACCTTAAAGTACCTAGTGTTTGCCGTGACAAAACTGTCAACATTTCATCCTTCCCTTAGGATTCCAGCCTTATCTTTTCTTGCTTTTCTATATTTTTAAACGCCCGCTTTGATTGCGCTCAACTTTTGCCCACGTATTTCTTAAAGTGCACATTGCAGTGCATAACATTTTGGTATATCTATTTAATAACTACATTTTTCGATAACACGTAAAACCATTTCGAATTACATATTGAATTGGATGGGTCAGATAATTGCCATGGTGAATCTCGTCATCGGGATTACATAGTTTGTCTCACAAAATTATATGCCTCTGTGTGATATGTTAATTCTTGCTCCTAATCAAACATTTAATTACATAATGAGCTTGGATTAATTTGCAACCTGAATCTCAAACTCATTCATGCAAAATTAAAAACAGTGCGTATCAGAGACAAACTAATGGTTTCTAGCATTTTGGTTCAAAGTTTTAGCAGTCTATGCCGGTAATAACATAAAGATTTGTGACAGTTGTCGAGTAACAATGGTAACAATCATTATGATAGAAAGCTTACACCAATAATGACAGCAAAAGCTGGATTTCTCATGTTTATTTACTTATACTGACTTGTGGGTTCGAAAGTACTTTTATAATGTTGACTGTTTACTTGATTTCTCCAGTATGGTGACTGCCTCTCACATGAGCACAGTGGAGCCAGAACCTTAAGAGGGCTTCCTTTTCCTGAACCTTGTTGCCTCTTTTAGAAAACATTGAGCCTCTTTAAGAACTGAAGTTTGCTCTATTTACCCGTGTGACTTACTCAGGACTCTTTTCACCCCTGAGACGTTGGCTTTTAATTGCTAAACAGGATTAGTTAGTGAAATTCAAGTCCCACATGAGTATTTTGTGGTAGCTTTTGGTAGAATGGACAGTTTGCTTGAGCTATTGTCTCATAGGAAATAAATCATTCCTAAAGCCTGGCTGTCGTGGTAATTTTTGTGTGGGAATGGGGATTCTTTACTCTTAATGATTTGTGTGTGTGTGCGTGTGTGTGTGTGTGTGTGTGTGTAGAATAGTCTAGTGTTTACTTAAAGTTTTCTTATGCTCATGTGGTATGGGTTGAACTGCATCCCACCAAAATTAGTATGTTGAAGTCCTATCCCCCAGTACCTCAGAATGTGACCTTATTTGGATATAGGGTTGTTGTAAGAGTAATTAGTTAAGATGAAGTTGGAGTAGGGAGAGCCTTTAATCAAATATAACTGGTGTCCTTATAAACTGGGGACAATTGGGCATAGACATGCACACAGTGAAAGTGCCTTGTGGCTCTGGGGGAGTTTTGCTGCCTCAGAGCCAAGGAAATTCCAGAAGCTAGGAGAGAGACCTGGAACATATCCTTCCCTAGCATGGCCCTGTGGACACCTTGACTTTGGACTTCTGGCCTCCCGAACCGTGAGACAATAAACTTCTGTTGTTTAAGCCACTTAGTTTGCTAAGCCACTTACCTCGTTATGGTGGCCCCAGCAAACCAGAACATCAGGCACGATGATGTTGCTGTTTCCACTTGAGTAACGCTCACATTTATGAGTATCTACTTCATGCCAGAAGCAGAGCTAGATGCCAGTGACACAAACGGGATTAAGCCTTCCAGGAACCCAGTGGGAGAGGTGGACAGAAAGGATTGGGAAGTTTAATGTCCCTAGTCGCCAACTTCAGATAGACCCATGAACTCACCTAAGGAAGCTGCTAGTTCCCTACTTATCTTGCTCACATTCATTCCACAGCGACTATTAAAATCACCACTATCCTCATTTCCATTCAACCACTGACTTTCTACTACTGCTCATGTGATATTTCTTAAAGATGATATTTTTATTTATTTATTTTTATTTATTTCTTTATTTTTAAATATTTTTTAATGTTTTTTATTTATTTTTGAGACAGAGAGAGACAGAGCTTGAGCAGGGAAGGGGCAGAGAGAGAGGGAGACACAGAATCTGAAGCAGGCTCCAGGCTCTGAGCTGTCAGCCCAGAGCCTGACGCGGGGCTCAAACTCATGGACTGTGAGATCGTGACCTGAGCCGAAGTTGGATGCCTAACCAACTGAGCCACCCAGGCGCCCCAAAGATGATATTTTTAAAGACTTACATATATATTTTTTTTCTTTAAGGAAAGTAAACAGGAACTTTCCGAAGGGCACTTTCCTTTTCTTGCTGTCAACATCGCACGGGCATTGGGGCATTGCTAGGGTTCACACCCTCAGTGGGGAAAGTTCTGCCTGCCACAGAAACGTGAGGGCACGTGCATGTGTACAGGATTCCAGATGGGCTGAGGGCTCTAGAGCCATTGAAATGACTCCTACCCGGCCCTTCATGATGTAGTTATTCAGAGCTTCGATTCCCAGTTCCGTTATAATGAAAGTTCAAGGGTATCACGCTTGACAACTTTTAACACCAGTTGGGAAAAGTGAACTGACATTTATTTTGGTGATACAGCTGAGAAGATGCAAAGTTGCCAGTGGCTACTGAAGAGCAAGGTGTCCTTGAGAAATATTTCCTTCTTTGTGCGACCAGTTCAGTTTCTGGGTGGAGCCAGTCGTAGCTTCTGTGCTGTAATTGGTGTGAGCCACGTAGCCGGTAGGTTGCCATGGTTACTTGAGCCCACTGGGCAGAGGACAGACTTTCATTGTAATTAGAGTGAACACCACAGCCCAGCCGTGGGTGCTGCTCTTCAGAGGAGCCACTTCCCTTATTAAGCTTGTGTGGTCACCACACAGGGTGAAATGAGAAAGAGAAGCGTGGCCTTTTCTTCTGTTCCTTCTGCTCAGACTCTTGGGGAAGAGGCCATGACTCACTTGGGGGATATAGACACATCAGATTGTGGTTAGAAATATGCTTCTTCATAGAACTGTTTGCCTAAGCTACTAGTCCAAGATAGGAATGGATAAATACTTTCTAAATAGCTGGGTTGGATTTAATATACTTACGTAGAACCTGATACATTCTCCAGTTGAGGATAACTGCCTGGCAATGAAATGAAAATGAGACTGTCTACTACAATAGTGACATTGAGGTTTTGGTATGTACAAGTGCTGGAAGTTGCCAATACAGAATTTTCAATAAACTATGTTCCTTTGGAGCCCTCATGGCTTGGCGGAAATAACCCACACATGGTGGGCTCTGGAGTCCTGGGGATTTGGGTTCAAGTCCCATCTCTGCACTTACCAAGTTTGCATTCCTGGGTAAATCATCCACCTTCTCTAGGCCTCGTTTAAAAAAAAATAGGTAAATATGTATTTATAGGGTATTTGTGAGCACTGGAGATAATGAATATAAATGACCTGGGCAATAGTAGATACTTCAGGCAAGATGGTGATGATGATGATGATGATGATGATGATGATGATTTTTAGTTTTTGATTTAAAAGTAAATTGAAAAGAAGAGAAGCCCACAGTTCTTAACGCAGTGTTGATGTACTGTTCATTAAATAGCTTGGTTTTTCCAAGGATTTGTCTTCATGAAATAAGTCCACAATATTCAAATAAAAGGATTCTTTGGCTTTGAACAGTTTTTTTTTTTCCCTTATCAAAGATTCTCCTTTCAGCCATGGAAGTGATAAATAAATCTCTTTGCACATTTAAACTTGAAATACTTGGAACATTGTACAGTTACACCAGCATCAGAGAGCCCCTTCCCTAATTGCTGAAATGCAACAGCTAGTCTACAGGAGAAAATTCAGTGCAGCTATTTGAGCCAAGATTTTAAAATGTATTTCTGCTTGAATTTTTAGAGGAAATTTAAAAGGAATGCATTTGCCTAAGCGGGATTATGCTTTGAATAAATGCCCTGTGATGACCTCACAAATGTCAGGGGTCTTTACTGCCTTCTTGGAAATACCTTTAGCGGTTCGACTGAGAGCGTGTGCAGTCTGGGGGACTCTGGTGTGAATGTTTCAATCCGTTTACCTTTTGTAGGGAACTTGCTTAGTCATTTACCCCCTAACAAATGTGTGACATAGACGTCATAGGGAATGGGAGACACAGGTGGAGCCCCTGACAGCTCTCACTGCACAGGCTGGATGTGTAACCTCATCACCAGCACCAGCGTATCTGAAGGAAGCCTGTGTCCTTAGAGGTAGATGAGCCCCATGGAGGCTATGCAAAGAAGGACACAAGAACAGGTACATGGCAGCGGTTTCCCAGACTGTTCCAGAAACAGAGGTAGATAGAGAGAAACAGAAAGACAGATAGACAGATATTGTCCTAAGAGTTTTCCAGTCACAGAGTGGATTGGGTTAGCTTGTTATATTTTTTAGTGATCTAAAACAGTGGTTCTCAAAGATGAGGGGTGTGAGTGAGTCCTCCAGGGGACATTTGACAATGTCTGGAGATAGTTTTGGCCTTCACAACTGGGGAGGTATTAATGGCGTCTAGTGGGTGGAGGCCAGAGATGTTGTTGCTAAACATCCCCCAATGCATGGAATAGCCCTACAGCAAAGAAATGTGCGTGCCGTCAGTCATGTCTAGGTTGAGAAACCCTGGTCACCTGATCTAGAAGAAGACACACCTTCAGACTAGCCCATGTCCTTTTTCTCTTACCTCCTGCTCAGAACGTCACCTTCCAATGGCTTGGTTTGCATTTTAGACACTTTGACTTAAGAAAGGGGTTGTCTTAGTTAGCTTCGACCGCTGTAACAAAATATCATAAACTTATCAACAATAGAAATTTATTCTTACAGTCTGGGAGGCTGAGAAATCCAAGATCAAGGTGTGCTGGCCAATTTGATATATTGGCCAATTGAGAGCTCTCTGGTTGCAGATGGCTGTCTTCTTGCTGTGTCCTCACTTGGTAGAAGGAGCTAGTTAGCTCCCTGGCCTCTTATGAGAGCACTAATCCCATTTGTTAGGGCTCTAACCTCATGATCTAATTACTCCCCAATAGCCTCACCTCCACATACTGATACATTGGGGATTTCAACATATGAAATTTGGGGGACGCTTGAGAGGGTTATCTTAGTTGGTTACTGGTAAGCTCTAGCCTCCGACAATAATAAACTAGACATCTTGCTCATTCATAAGTCTCTTAAAATTCAAGTCAGTTCTGAGTCTGATCAGTTTGGGTCCCCAGGAAAAAGAAAATGGAGCAGGAGTTATAATACATAGGTACAATTTCTGTGCCCGTTCTATAGAAGAGAAAATGGAGAGGTTGTGTCTCACCAAGCGAGGAAACAAAGAAGTCACCAAATCTTTTCTCTTTCTCTTCTCAACATATGGCTAGATTATAGTTCCCAGTCTCCCCGGCGGGTAGGTGTCCCACGTAGCTGAGTTCTGACCGCCAAAAGGTGGGCAGATGTGACATATTCTTTGTCTAAGCTTGGCCCATTAAATGTGAGAATGATCTTTGAATCTGCTTCTCCTTCTGCCGTTCCCATGGAGAAGGTTCCGAGTTTCGAGAAGAGGGTGGAGCCACAAGCCAAGAGAGCCTTGGTTCTTGACCAGCTGTGTTGACGAAGCTGAGCCTTGGAGGTTGCATCAGCAAAAATAAACCTTTATTTTGTCAGGTCACTAAAATGTTGGTTATTAAAGAACTTTCTTGCCCACTCTGACTAATAACAAAATGAAATAAAGAAGTGCAAACATGAGGGGGCCCCTTGGCCTGTGGCCATCCATCTGGGACTACATAGAAAAATTCACCTCCACTAAATAGGCAGAGGTACAACATTGATGCTTCTGAATATGCTGGTGTTTATATTTACACATGCTCTCTTCCGAATCATGTTTTAAAATCAAAGTATTCATTAAATTCCCTTTACCGGTATTTTACATGATAGGCAGAGGCTCATTTATATCTCAGGCAGTCATTTTGGTAATTTCAGGTTCTTAAACCTGCATGAAGATTCATAAATTCACATATTATCCCCTCGATGCTAAGGGTTGCATGTGAGTCTGGGATTTAACTGAGAAATGTGGAATACGAGGTTTTTGTTTTTTTTTTTTGCCAAACCATTCCCAGTTGCTTGCGCATCTCAGGAGCCAAAGCTTATTACTTTCCAAGTTGTAATTTAAACTTGTTAAATTGCCTCCAGACCCATTTTTTTTCATGTAGCACAATGGGAAAAACTCAGTGCTTTGGCTCCAAATGTGATTCTCTTTTATTTTTCTCTCTCCAAAATCCTACCCCCTTTGGGGATGCATCATCATTATTTCATAGAAAATTTGGGCAGGAACATCTTTTTATGAAAACTTCTTGTTTTTCTGTGCTTTTTTTTTTTCTTTGAGAGACATTTGCCATTGCATCTGGCAGGTGGTGTGGCTCTTTTTGAGAGTCTTTCAAACTCGTGATGTAGTCACATTTTAAGATCTTTGTGGGATGGCTGTAAGGAGAAATTAGGCTTGGTAACTATGTAGAAAATTGACCTGGTAAACACATTAGAGGTGGATTATCCTCTATTGCTCCCTTAATAACACCCAAAGAATGTGCCGTCCGTAGCCATTTCAGAGCCTAGCAGGAGCTTTCTTGCTGAGAAACGGAAGGTTCAGATTTTGTTCAGTATGCTCAATATACTTCGGTGGAGAAAGCCTTTAATGGTACAGCCGCTCTTTGCGTGAAGACCAGCCTCCCACCGGCTACAATGGAGAGATATGCATGAAGTATACATATCAAGTATGGTAAACACTCGATGTCCCATATTTAAAATGGGGTGGTTTTCAGCAAAATTCTCTGTTCTCCTCTTTTATTTTCATGGATTAGAGTCTCCAGTGCATGTTTTTAGGGCGTGGGAGGGGCCAGGAAAGGGGAGGGCTGCTTACACACTTCAGTATAGTAGAACCTCTATTCTAAACATGTTTTTCATTCTTTTCTTCTTTTTTTTTTTTTTCTTCACGTTCCAACAGGCAGGTTCTGCTGCATGGTCAGATCAAGTTCGATTCGGATTGTCAGTTGCCTGAATAATTAATAGAGAATTTTCAGATGTGTTGAGGAAGAATTGGGCGAAAAATGAAAGCAACTATTATTTTTTTTCTCTCCCTTTAGCAGAGTGGAATGTCGCAGTAACAGACATTCCCTAAATGTCAGTAACCAAAACCAATGCAGGTTTATTTCTTACGGACCCCATATGCCCACTGGTGGAGGGCTCTGATTTATGTCATCTTTACTCTGAGACCCAGGCTGACAGAGGCGCCTTCCTATGAAATTTCACAGGTCACAGGAACAGGGAACAGAGTGCGGAGAACCATAGACGGACTCTACGATGCTTCAGAAGAAAAGAGACACACAGCACTGTTGCTTAATTTTATTGGCAAGAGCAAGACTTAGAGCCAAAGCTAACTTTAGAAACACAGGGAAGGGTGACTTTTCTGAATACCGGAAATGGAAACTGGGTATCAGTAAATGGTGGAAATATTTACGTCATTGCCCTACCCCGACAGACATACACTCATGACACAGATGGACATAGATGTTTAACCCTAAGCCCAATGATAAAATTAGCCCCCAAGGGAAAATGAAGTCTCATTACAGAAAAATTCAGAAATGTAGCTTAGAACAGAAGATACCCAAAGAGATCTCCTCCTGATGCAGGAATATTTAGCCAACAGGTAGTAGAAAGGCATTTTGTTTCAGGGGACTACCGTTCCACCCTAGACTCAGTCAGAAACGGGCACAGCATAATCTCTGAGCTGAGAGTATTTAGTGTTGTCAGCTCATTTAAAAAAATATGTATAGTTCAGACTTAATTTTGATTTTATTCTTAATTCTCCTTTCTTGGTAAACAGCAGGTCAAATATCAGTGAGAATTATGGTCACAGATGTGAGACGTACTGAATCGCATTTTCAACGTCTGTTGCTTAGACTCAAGGCAAATATGAAGCCTGAGAACAAGATTTTTTTAATTTTGATTTTTTAAAGATTTTTTAAAAATTTTAAGTAATCGCTACACCCAATGTGGGGCTCAAACCCACAACCCCAACACCAGGAGTCACATGTTCTACCAACTGAGCTGGCCAGGTGCCCCAAGAAAAATACTTTAAACATTATAGTGATTATAGAGAATTAATTACAGGTGGTGCTATCAGAATTTCTCTCCAAAGATACAACCTCGGTGCTTTCTTATTTTTCCCTGTTTACAGCATTAAGATAATCTCATATCATTTTTAAAAACTTTTCCTTCTTTTATTGCAATGCTTTTTAAAAATTTCCTTTGCTCTAAATAAGTAAAATGCCTGGGAGAAGTCAAAAGGAACAGTACAGGGATAAAATGGAGCCATCCCAGGTTGTGGGAGATCAGGACAGACGGATTGATTATGATGAGGTGAATGTCTAATGTAGCCCCCACCAAAGACAAAACTCCAGACTTTTGAAACTCCTCATTAGTTCAAGAAGAACACAATAAATAAATAAATAAATAAATAAATAAATACATACATACATACATACATACATACATACATACATAAATAAATAACTCAGCATGATTACCGAAGAGCAAACATTTCATTTGACTTTGTCTTTGCCCCAGGTTTTAATTTATCAAACACATACTGAGAAAGCATCTCATGTTACCATCAATTCTTGCTGTGTTTTATTTAACACGTAGCAGAGCCTGACAGAAATCTGACCTCCCAAGGCAGCTCCCGCTAAGGGAAGTTCATTACCTGGCATTGGTCTACTTTGTCCATTTATCTTGGAGAAAATATCTGCAAACCATATAGCTGATAAAAGATTTGTATCCAGAATGTATAAAGAAATCTAGTAACTCAGTAATAAAACAAATACCCAATTTTAAAAATGGGCAAATGATTTAAATAGGCATTTCTTCCAAGAAAATGTGCACATGGTCAATATGTACATGAAAAGATGCTCAGAGTCTTTTAACATTAGGGAAATGCAAATCAAAACTACCATAAGATACCAGTTCACACCCACTAGGATTCTAGAATAAAAGAGACATTAATAACAGGTGTTGGTGAGGACTGGGGAAGGTGAGGGTCTCATATACTGTTGGTGGGAATGTAAAAAGGCCCAGCCACCTTGGAAAATGCTCTTGGTAGTTCCTTACAAAGTTAAGCTAGAGTTATCATATAACCCAGCGATTATTCTCCTAGGAATATATGCCCAAGAGAAAGAACCCCCAAATAAGTGAAAACATATGTCCCCACAAAAACTCATATACAGATATTAAGAGTAGCATTATTCATGACAGCAAAAAATTCAGACAACCCAAATAACCAGCTGTTGAATGGATAAACACAATGTAATATATCCATAAAGTGGAAAAAATTATTTGGCAAGACAAAGAAATGAAACAGTGATAACATGCTAGCTACAACACGGATGAACCTTAAAAACGTGATGCTAAGTGAAAGAAGCCAGTTACAAAAGACCATGTATGATATGCTTCTGTTTATATGAAGTGTCCCGAATGGACAAATTTATAGAGACAGATAGGAGATTAGTGTTTGCCTGAGACTGGGAAGGGTGGGTGGGTTGTGGGAGTGACTGCTAATGAGTACAGGGTCTCTTTGTAGAGCAATGGAAACGTTCTAAAATTAGATTGTGGTGATGGTTGCACAATCCTGTGAATAGACTAAAATCCGTTGAATTGTACATTTTAAATGAGTGAACTGTAGGTTATGTGAATTGCATCCTAATAAAGCTATTCTCTTTCTTCCTCTTTTCCCTTCTTCCTCTCTTCCCCTCTTTCTCTCCTTTTCTTTCTTTCTTTCTTTCTTTCTTTCTTTCTTTCTTTCTTTCTTTCTTTCTTTCTCTCTCTCTCTCTCTCTCTCGCTCTCTCTCTCTCTCTCTTTCTTTCTTTCTTTCTCTCCTTCTGTCTTCTTTTTTTAAAGTGAGGTACATTTCATCCATTCCAGTACTGAAATGTGACCCTGCCTGGTGGGTTTCCTGGCTCGGTAGTTTATGATGCTATACAGTGGGTTCCAACTTCCGGTTCCGAGTCACCTTACCAAGGAACTAGTAATAGCTTTTAACTGTTCCAGTGACCCCCTTCTCAGCACCTCTCCCTGATTCCAGCCCACAGCATCTATACGGAGATGTCTCATTTCTTGCTTCAGAACAGAAGACTGGCTAAAAGTTAATACTATTTGCTGATGAACTTGCTCAGAATAGTATGTAGGCCCTCAAATCTGATACCCATTAGTGACGATGGTAGATGTGCTTTCCTTCGGTGTGCTCTACAAAGCTGCTGGCACCAGCTTGATCAATGAATGGTCTGGCTGTGTGATGCTGGAACAATCTAGAACTGTCTGTAATCTCGATTTACTGTAGGGCCGCACATACTCCCATAATGAATCAGAATGCCCAGGCATGGTGGCCTTGGGGAAAGGAGTTGCAAGGCCCTTTTAGAGGGAAGAGTAACTTCCTACTTGGGATCCCAATGGAAAACCCTTCAGTCATTGCTGTGGGCCATTGTTGCTTCTATGCGGTGCCACTGGACTTTCTGCCAGCACAGCCTCACATGGAAATGTCTGTTGGAGCCATTCAGCCTAATCTCGGACGTACTACATTTACTTCAACGTTGTAGGCACGCAGTAGATTTTTTTTGCATTAATTAATAACTGTGTGGAAACAATCTCTCTGCTACTTTATGCAAAAGAGGCCTGGATTGTTGTAAATTATGTACATTTTTCCATTAACTTTTCAGCTACAGAAATTCTTCCTTATCTCGGTGAGGATTTACCGTAAACTATAAGGAAAGTAAATACCGATTCTCTGGAGGATGTTTATGAAAATTGCATTTTATTAGAAATAACGACTTAGGTGTTTGTACAGCTCATTCTCTACCCTCACAGACGTATCGTCTCTGGTGGGGGCTTTTTTAGACTCCTGCCCTGGTCAGCCTGTCCAAAACCACAGGGTCCTTTTTACTCCCCATCCCTTTGCCTTCCATTGTTTTCCTCTACAGCCACAATCACTTCCTGTTTTCTGTCGTATTTATTTCTTTATTGTTTATCCCCTCCACGGAATGTAATCCTTCTTAGGCAGGACTCTGTTAATCTCGTTTGCTGCTCTGTCCCTAGCGCCTAGATCAGTGTCTGGCTTCTTAGAGGTACTCAGTAAATATTTATTGAACAAATAAATAGATACACTTCCTCCCCTCCTCTCTCCAAAATACAGTTTGAGAGAAGAGAGAAGAGAGCCCCACAGAGCAGACAGCAAAGGAGTAAGCTCGTTTCTCTCCATTATCCAGCTTCCATACACCATGGTATCATGCACACAAAAAGAGACAGAAGGTACAAGGTTGGAAGGCTCTTCTCATTCAATTCTGTCCCGAAGAGGAGACTGAGTGTCCAAGTGGCAAAGGGACTTTCCCTTGGTCACAACAAAAACGAGTGACAGAATGAAGACTGTGCCTCAGAGGATGTCATTCGCAGTTCTCAGAGTTTAGAAGGTGGAGAAACACACTTAACCACTGGAATGTTTAGCCCTTCTAAACTTACTAACTTACGTTATACTTCCATGACTTACTAAGGTACATATTAATAATTACATTACACGTAATTTTACGTTACTTACTAACTTGCATATACTTACTAACTTATAACCTACATTGTACTGTGTTATAATTACAACCCAAATGTCGCCTGGGGAACCTTGCTCCTTTGAGATTTGAAAATAGGTGACTGACACCCCCTCTCCCGTGTGGTGCTGTCTTCAGGCATTTGTGCGTGTAGGCAGAGGTGGCTGGTTCATTATTCCCATTTTGAGTAGTTCGAGGTCATTGCCTTTTCTTTTATATGCTGTCCCTTTGCTACTTCGCCTTCTTCCCAGGTGGCCCCTCGAGATATTTTGCTAAACCAAAGGAGAAGTTCTATCATACTCTTTGGAGGCAAGAACAGCTTCCCTCAGTGATGGTGTTAAATAAGGAATATAAAACACAAAGTAAAGCATTTGAAATATTTCCACCCACTAACCATGACGACTTTAGGGTGCTGTTTTAGGGTATTACTCTTTGTAGGGATGAATGGTACAACAGAAAGTACCTAGACTTTAGTGGGGATCATGGCCAAACATGTACTGACAGTATGATTTTAGGTGAAGTAATTGATTTAAGTTCTAGTTCCTTGATTGTAAAATGGAGAAAATCATACTTGCTTTATAGGATACTGAGAATTAAATGAGGTAACATGTGTAAAAGTGCTTTGTTATAGAAGACGTCATGCAAATAATATCACCACTGTCACTGAGTTTGTATTTATGGTAGTTTTATTTTTGTTTTTTTTAGAAAGTGACTACATGAGTTCCCCAAGCTTCTGTTCAGAGTTGTACCTTAGTTGCTGAAATGCCACAAATGACATTCCCTCTGGAACAAAAAGGGTGGGTCAGGTAAAGAAAACCAACTGTGAGTGATAAGTTAGAAAGTAACTTGAGAAATCCCAGTTGGATTTTGTGGAGTTGGAGTTAGGTGTAGTTTCATAAAATGGGCCAAATACCTGTGTTCAGAACTCTTTTGCTGCTGAGATATACCACATTTCTTGTCCTGTTTACACTGGTCAAGATCTTTTTTTCTTTTTTCTTTTTTTCTTTTCTTTACTGACTCAAGAAGACAACGTTTCATCGACAGAGATCTTGCCTTCTGCACAGGATTAAGATATTTTACTTTCTTGATATATTTGACTTTAAATCTTTTTATGCTTCATGTTTTCCCCCCAAAGAAGTGACATGTTAACATTGTTTGAATAGCCCAGCAAACCCGTATGTGCCTTCGGATTGCTTTCTCGTTTATGTGGGGTGGGCAGTGGTTTCTCTTTCCTCTTTCTTTTGCTACTGCAAAGCATTGCCATTATAGCATCTCAAAATATGAGCTCAGTAGGATTGCCTTTCCCTTTATAGAAGAAAGACTGGGATGTAGAGCTATTGAATGATTTTCCCCTAGTCTCAGAGCTGGCTAGTGACAGAACTAGACTTTTTTCTGCCCTCTTATGATACTAGCGACATCCTGTTGACATTCTTCTGACACATAGACATGCAAATAAGTAGAAACAAAGAATCTTTTATGAAGCCTGGGGAAATGGAGAGTCATATTCTAGTGCTCCTCTAAAATAATGTTGTCGACTACCACCAGTCCTGAGTACGGGAGACCTTCCAGATAAGCCACCACTGTCCTTTTTCTTTTATTCCTCTGTGACTATATTGGGAGGACAAGAAGAGGTGGATGGTCTGAATGCAGAAGGAAGCAGAAAAAGAAATTGAACAAATCGCTTTCCTTTCCAGCGCACTCATCAATGTATTGATTTTACTCATCAAGCGCTTTTGAGTGCCGGGCTCTGTTTTAGTCGCTGAAGATACGGGGGGAAAGAAACTAAGAAGTGATGCAGTCTCATGGAACTTCCAATCTATTGAGAGAGACAGGCAGGCGGTACATCATTAACTGCTTAGTAACGATTATTGCAATGAGGGTAAATGCTTCCAAAAAAAAAAAAAAAAGCAGAGGCTACCATGAGCCCCTGAAATAGGGCATCTGAACTGAGTGAGCACAGGGGTTCAGGAAGTCTGAGGAGGTGTCCATTAGCTAAGGCTAGAAACGTGAGTAGCAGCGTGAGAGGTGGTGGCAGGGACAGCGGGAAGAGGCTAGGCAGAGACAAGAGTGCAAGCAAGGATCCTGAGGCAGTGAGTGTCTTGGCATATCTGAGACACAGGTTGACGTGAGAAAGCAAGTGGGAAGAGATGATGGAGAAAAGCAGGTAAGAGCCATTGGTGATCTTTGGTCTTGGCTTTGGTCTTGCAAGAGCCTTGGTGATTTCGACCTCTGTGTAGAGCAGTGGGGAATTATTTAAAAGCTCTGAGCATACAGGAGCAATAACACTCTGGCTGGAGAGAAAGGAACGGTGGAGAAAGCCAGGGCTGCATAAGAGATCTGTTAGATGTTCATAGTAATCCAGGTGAGCAGTAATGTTAGTGTTGACTGAGGAGGTGGTCACGGAGGGAGGCATGAGGGATCTGAACCGTTTTGGGAAGGCGGGCTTGAATGGAGGTGGAGCCCCAGGGAAGGGAAGATTTTGGTGATAGCTCCTTGGATTGGGGCATGGGAGACTGGTGGTGTGGCATGCCTTCATTTACTGAGGAATGGATGACTAGAAAAAGAACGTATTTTTTTTTTTATTGACAGTAATACAAGAAGTCATCTTTTGGACCTACTAAGTTAGGCCCATTAATATAGAGATGTCAATTGTGGCGGTATTGACCCAGGGCTCAGGACAGAGAAATGGGTAGCAGTTGGGAACTGTCCACTCACAGTTGGCGTATACAACCATGTGGGAGGATGAGATCATCAGAAAGAAAAGGCAGGTGAGAGAAGAGGGCCGAGGATATGCCACCAAGAAATAGCTGCTTGGTCTGTTAAGGTATACATGATAGGAGATGATCTCTGGCAAGAGTTAGAATGGAGGGCGGCCCAGTTGGAGGCCATATTTATGTATCAGGAGGAAAAGAAAGTCACAGAGGGAGCTGAGGACAAGTAACTGCAGTGGTGGTTGAAAAGCCAGGAGAATGTGATGTCATGGAAGAAGGCACAGGGATAAGTGTGTGATAGTTCTGGGGGCACGGGGAGGCTGTGGCACGATTGGGATAATGGATCACCCAACTGGGTTATCCTCTGGGTTAAACTCTGAAATGTGAAGTCTCCGGATCTGATTTTTCTCTAATAACTCCATGGCTCATTACAAAGATAAATAGAATTCCCCCTGCTGAAAATGTCTAATGATTAAGATGATTTGTTGTTATTATTATTATTTATGATTTTTTTGAATTTCACTTAGAAGCCACTGAGAGGGCAAAATGAAAACAGGAGGCGATGAAAAACTGCACTCAGGTGACTCATCACTAGACGTGGGGCCAGTAGAAAATCCATGTAGTAGTAACTTTTTATAAATGCAGTTCTGGATTGTTAAGTGGAACACCTTGACCGTAGCCCTTTGAGTATTACTGGAGGATGTGGGGCATATCTCTTGTGTCATTATTGTGAACCGATGTTCTCATGGTTTCCTGATAGTCGTTTGAGTCCTGGCTCTGAACAGGGAAGAGTCTAAAGAACAAGATTTAGGGGAAAGGTTTTTAAAACACAGATTAGGAACCAGTACCACTGGAAGGATTCACGTATTTCCTGTCTTTAAATTTTGCTTTGAAATGTGTAGTTTCCAGTAAATTTTTTGAAGATGCTCAAATTGTTGCTTGAGTTTATAGAACCTCCTTTAATTCTTAAGTAGCACACAGCTGAATAAAGATTGTAGCAGCCTGATTTGGTTAATTGGTTGAGTTCTTCACATCAAAGAGCGGCATAAAATAAGAAACTGTATTCTCAGTTGGAAATAAATTCCAGATACCCTGTTTTTCTTCCAAACAATTCAGATGGCTGCAAATCCAAACTCCTAGCTTTTTATCTCTCGATAATCATATGTGAAAAATAATACAGAAGGACAGAAAAATATTTACCTTTCCAGTTAAATTAACTGTAACATGGCTAAGAGTCAGAATGCTCACTTTTTATACATCCATCAAAAATTTATAGTAAATGCATTGGGCCCGTTCCTAGAGATTCATGAGACAAAAGTCCTGATTTGAAGGAGCTTATAGTTTAATAGGGGAAGATGAGTGCATCCAAATAATTATAAAGTTCGGTTATAAGATGTTTTAGCAACTCAGAGGAGAAAGATGAAATAGTAGAGGAGAGTATTCAGAGGATATAATTATGTGAACTGAGTCACAGTGACTAGCCAACGTGAAGAGGAAGGACCCAGGGGAAGGTGTTATTCAGCATGGGTAGCATGAAGTTGCCTCTAATAGAATGGAGGGGGGTGGAAAGGTGAGGAGGACCCAGATTATGAAGGACGTGCAAGCCAAGGTAAGGGGCTGTTGAAGAATTTCAAGCAGTTGCTTGGTAGGTAACTTGTGCATTCTGGGAGATCATCCGTGGCAAGGTTAGAGCAGGTTTGGAGAGGGCGGGACTGAAAAAAGATACTATTGGGGCACCTGGGGAGCTCAGTTGGTTAAACATCTGACTTCGGCTCAGGTCATGATCTTGTAGTTCGTTGGTTCGAGTCCTGAGTTGCGTTCTGTGCTGACAGCTCAGAGCCTGGAGCCTGCTTTGGATTCTGTGTCTTCCTCCCTCTCTTTCTCTTTCTCTTTCTCTTTCTCTTTCTCTTTCTCTTTCTCTTTCTCTTTCTCTTTCTCTTCTCTTTCTCTCTCTTTCTCTCTCTCTCTCTCTCTCTCTGCCCCTCCCCTGCTCTCTCTCTCTCTCTTTCTGGAAAATAAACATTAAATTTCTTTTAAAAAAGAAAAAAGATACTATTGCAGTGGTCCAGATGCAGTACAGAGACATGGCACAAGAAAACTAGTGGTGAAAAAGATGGCTGTGCCTCTCAGAAGCATCCCTAGAGAGGGAAAAAAAGATCTGGGTTCTAATTTCAATTTGGAACTGTATCAGCATCCTCCAAAGAAGACAGAGACATTTATTTAAATGAATTGGCGACATGATTCATGGAGGTTGGCAAGTCCAAAATCCTCAGGGTGGGTTGGTAGACTGGAGACTTGGGAAAAAGGTGATGTTGCAGTTTGAGTCCAAAGGCAGTCTGCTGACAAAATTTCTTCCTGCTCAGGAGAGGTCAGCCCTTTCCTATACAGGCCTTCGACTGATGGGACAGGGCCCACCCACATTATGGAAGGTAATTGCTTTCTTCAAAGTCTACTGATTTAAACGTTGATCTCATCTTAAAAAAAATACCTTCATAGAAACCTCCAGAAAAGTGTTTGACCAAATATCTGGCTACCATAGCCCAGCCAAGTTGGAGGGTAAAATTGACCATCACAGTAAGTAAAAGTTTTAGGCAAATTACTTTTCATTTCTGGATCCTCTCCCAGATTCCTCCTGTATAGAATTATGACATTGAACTAGATACCATCTAAGATCCATTCTGGCTTTGAATAAAATATGTTTATTCTTTCTTTGCCATGGAGTTAAGAAAGGGCGTTGCCTAATTTATTTTAAGATTCTGGAATTTTATTTTTTTAATTTTTTTAACCATTTTATTTAATATATTTTTTAAATTTACATCCAAGTTAGTTAGCATATAGTGCAACAATGATTCAGCAGTAGATTCCATAATGCCCTTACCCATTTAGCCCATTCCTCCTCCCATAACCCCTCCAGTAACCCTCTGTTTGTTCTTCATATTTAAGAGTCTCTTATGTTTTTAAGATTCTAGAATCTTAGATCAACAGGTTACCTTTGGTATCTACAACACTTTATATATATGGATAGGAAGTAGGCAGAACTGCTTAATTCATGCAAATGGTGACTCCATTGCTGTCATTTAAGGATTCCATGCAATGTAGCAGATTTTTTTCTGCCAAAGTGCACGAAATCAAATTTCTATAGCTTAAGTCATGTTTGAGGCTTGCTAGGAAGCTATCCTATGTAAAAGACCCTTTAATTAGGTTCTGTTGGGAATTCAGGTATTGGCATACACTGTTGATTTTTTTGTTACGGAGACGGAATCACTACAGAGAAAGTGAAATATGGTTCATGTTATCAGGCAGAATCAACTGATTTTGGGGAGGGGGTCTCTTGCCAAGCAGTGGCATCTGTGAGCTGATTTTAGGGTTCCATTGCTCCCCTCCAGGTATGAGACTTTCAGAGATAGATAGGATGTCTCATTCTTCTTAAAAGCACGTTAGAAACTCTTTTACCCCTTGTATTTAAGAGAAACATTTCTACGTGGGAAGCGCATCCATGCAGCTGAGTGTATTGATAGGGAGGTTCAGTGGTTTGAGTCGTGAACCCTGACATGAATGGGAGAAAAAAAATCATCAGAAGCATTTTCTTGTCGGAAGAGATACAAAGAACATTTCTAATAGGCTCAAAGCTTTCTGTTGTTCTTTCCCACCTTCCTAGGGTGAGATTTTGTTTAGATTTGTTTTTTAAAAAATTATCTGTGGACCAGTGTAGGCTGGGGACTTTGTATGGATGAAATAGACTTAGTATTGGAATCCCAGATGAAGAGCTCTGAGCATTTTCAAATTAGTTATTGTACACCCTCCAATAGCTGAAATAATGTGCAATTTACTGTCAGAGAGCTCTAAAGATTTTAGGACCTTTAGACACTAATCTCTTCCCTCAATCATAGAAACTGGAACATGATACTCATCTTTGAAGGCTTTGGCCAGCTTTTCTCTTTTCTTGCTACGCTCGTTAGAATTTTGTCTCTGACATTTTGAGACAATTTTTGAAAGATCATTTCCAAGTTATTTCAAATTACTTTCATTCTTATTTTGATGTCCTTTAATTTATCATATAATCAGGAGTTGAGGCTCACTGCTGCCCTTGGACAGGATAGTTTTAAATCTACTTTACCTCTCAGTCAATTATTCTTTATTAAAAGGCTTAAAAGGATTTAAAAAGGCCATTAAAATGTGTAAGCCTCTGTCTCATTTTGGAATATTGTTTCCATTGTTTTGTCCACATGGAATATTCAATGTGTCCAAGAGAAAAGATAAGAAAAATAATTCATTTTGTGTTACTTAAATTGGGACGTGGGAGGTCAAAAGTGACCCTGTTTGGGTTCCTTTGCCTTTAACCCCGTATCTTTTCTTCTACCCTTTTTTGTTTTTTTTAAAAGGCACATTTCAAGTAAACATACAACTTTGAAGATTTCTGGGCCAAAAAATACTACACTGTCACTGTATCTTCTTACGATTTAATTTCTGAGACAATAAAAATTCCAGCCTAGTTCGATGTCAGTTTTGTAATGGAGAGTCACAGAAGATGTCTCAGAACTTTCCTTGGAAACTTTCTTCTCCACCTGAATCCCTTCCATGTCAGTATCTGGACGGGATGGTCCGCTGCTCTCCCATCTTCCCTTGCTGTCTTGGGTCCCTCTTGACTGTCCAGGTGAGTCCCAGGGGGGCCAGGCAGGGAGGAGGTCAGAGGGGAGGGAGGGGGGGAAGGAGGCCATGGCACTGACCACCCGTCCTCACTGTCTTGATCATATTACTTCTCTCCCCCAGACCGTTCCTAAAGTGTGATAGGCTAGAGTTTATTTAAGGATTTTATTTATTAAGGAGCCTGCTTGAGATTCTCTCTCCCCCGTTCTCTGCCCCTCCCCCTGCTCTCTCTTTCTCTCTCAAAATAAGTAAAGAAACATTAAAAAAAAAAAGATTTTGTGATATTTAAAAAAAAAAAAATTTTAACGTTCATTTTTGAGACAGAGAGAGACAGAGCATGAACGGGGGAGGGTCAGAGAGAGGGAGACACAGAATCTGAAACAGGCTCCAGGCTCTGAGCTGTCAGCACAGAGCCCGACGCGGGGCTCGAACTCACGGACCGCGAGATCGTGACCTGAGCCGAAGTCGGCCGCCTAACCGACTGAGCCACCCAGGCGCCCCAGATTTTGTGACATTTTGATTTCAGGTCTTCATGGCTTTTTCCAGTGAGTAGAACTGGTCCTCCCCGGCTCTGCCCTGTGACCGTGTCCTCCCTGCCACGATGCTCCAGGAACCGCTCTTTGGCCTGCCCGCCATTGCATCAGGGAACCTCTCCTGCCTCTTCCCTCAGTGCAGACCCTTCCTGTCAGATGCAGATCCCATCCTTGTCCTAACCTCTCCGGGGTCTGGTTCCTGGCAGCTCCTCTTTCCCAGCAGTGGGTGGGCTATACTCACTCCCACACCCAGCTCTGGTTCCAGGATCTCCAGCCCGGCTGAGTTCTGATCCCCACCGCCACCCTCCCTCACCCCCCCCCCCCCCACCCCAGGGCCAGGAAGGCTCTGGGACGAAAGGGACAGATCTGAGGTTGTCTTGCAGAGGAGGAATGTAGGCATGAGGCGGGCATTCCCACAGATCCTTCCAGGAAGCACAAGCAGGTGGAGAGACTCCTCCAGTTATGAGGCAACTGATGGGAGCCCTCATTAATATGTCCTGTGTGATGAGGTGCAAAACCTGACACAGCGGGGGTGTCAAAAGGAGAACCAATTGGTTTATGACACCGGACAGCTGCACTGACTTGAGTCTGCTTCCCTGATGCACCCCAGCCCCGGCGGGACAGCGTGTGCACCTGCTGTTTGCTCACCAGACACGGATCCATTGGGTCTGCTTTTCCCATCCCTGAACCCGCCCAGGACGCCAAGCCTCTCCGTGCTGTAGTAGATTCCAGGTATCCCATCTGTGTCCTTTGGATGCCCGTGTGCTAACGAAAGATATAAAATATGATTATGTCAGACAGTGATAACAAAAATGGATCACACTTCAGTTTTCTGCTCATAAAGATTATACCACTGGCCCACCCTCAGTAACTCACCCCCAGCGGTGATTTTCGGGGTGATACTGACAGAGGACCTAAATCATCCATTGTCTCTTGCCCGACGCCTTCTGTGGTGGGGAGCCCGCATGCGCACGGCAGCTGCTGGGAGATAATGATGCCGTTTGTGTCTGTTGACTGGCCCACACGGGACTCAGTGCCACAGCCTTCCATATATTAACGTGCCAACTGGTGTGTGGCTGACACACAGGCTTTTCTACTTCCCTAATTGCCTGGAAAATTCCATGTTGTTTTTCTGACTCCTTGCCATGGGCACACAAATGCAGACTGTTTTAGAGCTGTAGGTTTTCTGCAGCCTGAAGAAACTGAGTTTCCACAGGCTCCAAAGACCTCTATTGCCTTATCTTAAACGAGGTTCAGGGGCGCCTGGGTGGCTCAGTCGGTTAAGCATCTGACTTCCTTGGCTCGAGTCATGATCTTGCAGTTCGCAAGTTCGAGCCCCATATTGGGCTGTCAGCATGGAGCCCACTTCAGATCCTCTGTCCCTCTCTCTCTCTGCCCCTCCCTTGCTTGTGCTTTCTCTCCCTCTCTCAAAAACGAGTAAACATTGAAA